>NC_064570.1:37016666-37642500 GCF_937001465.1 Orcinus orca | reverse complement strand
TCTTAAGGAAACTCCATACTGTTTTCCATAGTGGTTGTATAATAATTACAATATTTAAAACAAAATAAATGAGAAATTTTCAAACTGGACCAGGGGCATCAAGAAAGCTAGTAATGGTAATGATTTAAGGACAGGACCAGGATTAGGATGAGATGAGCAAGGCACTCACCTTGGGTGCAAACTTTAAGGGAGGTGCAAACTTTAAGGGAGGGCAAACTCACTAACTGTAAGTAAATAATCTTTTAATGTATTAAAGAAGTAATATCAATGCAAAAAATTCAGGATGAATGAAATATCAAAAGGATCAATAGGGCTTCCCTGGTGGCGCAGTGGTTGAGAGTCCACCTGCCGATGCAGGGGACACGGGTTCATGCTCCGGTCCGGGAAGATCCCACATGCCGCGGAGTGGCTGGGCCCGTGAGCCATGGCCGCTGAGCCTGCGTGTCCGGAGCCTGTGCTCCGCAAAGGGAGATGCCACAACAGTGAGAGGCCCACGTACCGCAAAAAAAAAAAAAAAAAAAAAAAAGATCAATAACAAAGAACAAATATGAAGACAGGATCAATACAGACCAGGCACTGTTTTGTGCTTTGACCTATATTAACTGATTTAGTCCACACAGAACTCTATGAGGGGGCTTCCCTGGTGGCGCAGTGGTTGAGAATCCGCCTGCTCATGTAGGGGACACGGGTTCGAGCCCTGGTCCGGGAAGATCCCACATGCCATGGAGGAACTAAGCCCGTGCACCACGACCACTGAGACTGCGCTCTAGAGCCCGTGAGCCACAACTACTGATCCCGTGTGCCACGACTACTGAAGCCTGTGTGCCTAGAGCCCGTGCTCTGCAACAAGAGAAGCCACCGCAATGAGAAGTCCGTGCACCGCAACAAGAGTAGACCCCCGCTCGCTGCCTGCGCGCAGCAACAAAGACCCAACGCAGCCAAAAGTAAATAAAATAATTAAAAAAAAAACTCTATGAGGTAGACTCTATAATTATCCCTTATTTTACTAAGAAGGAACCTGTGGCACAGAGGAAAGTATTTATTTTCCCAAGGTCATCCAGGCAACCTATGGTAAAGCCTGAGTTCAAACCCAGTTCAGAAGCCATGCTCTTAGAGACAGAACTACACTCCACCTGCCGGTTTGCAAGAGTAAGCGAAGGCAGTCAGATCGTGACAGCCGGTGATCTCCCATGGGTGATATTAGCTCTGACTCCTTCTACTGAGCATATGCCCTCCACATAATTGTGATTATTGTGTTCAGAGGACAGATATAATTAAAGGAAGGAGATTAGGGAAATCAGTATAATTGGGGACCTTACAAAATTGTCATGAAACCTCTCTTTTCTTAAGTGTGATTCCTGTTGTGTGGGATATGCCAAGCAGCCAATAAAACCTCCTAGAGTTCTCGCACTCAAATGATTCCGTCTCACTACTGTAATTCACGCTACTCTAGGACTCCTGTGAGGGTTAGATCAAGTAAACTTAATATCTGATAAACAAAGTTGAATTAAAAATACAGATTTATATCAATTAATTTGAAAATTATACCACAGTACGTTGCTACACTTTAAAAGCAGCTTAGAACTGTACAATTTTTCAGGCTCTTTTTTATAAGAATGAGGGCCAGCGTGGGGAGCACGTGGTGTCAGGTTTTATTTACCTTCTGAAATGCTAACTCATTAAACAAATGTCATCATTTAGACTGTTGTTTTCTGTTGAAGTAAGCTCAGTTTGAGCCAATAAAAAACAAGTCACAGAATCACTTTGGGGAAAGTGTACAAAGCAGCTTAAATTTCAAAGGTAGCTCAAAAATTAATGACTCTTAGTTCCCTCAAGGTGCAACAGTATGCTTTGAGAACAGAGAAAGAAACAGAAAAAAAAATTAGGGAACTAAATAATTCCAATGAATATTAATGAAAGATGGGCACTTTTCAGGCAGAGCTTTGTAGGTAGAAAGGAAATAGAATTTGTAAGAGAGTAGATTTCAATAAACAGTTATTTATAGATATGGGGAAATGAGTTCTGCTGAATTTCAATCCTTAAGCTGCGACAATGTCCATTTTTTTCAAACAAGTCAAACTTTTTGAGAAACAAAGCTTGCTATAGGCTACCAATATATCTCACTAGAACATAAAAAAATTCCATTAAATAACCACTTTTAAAAATCTTTTCTAAATAGTCAGTTTGATGGTTTCACAGAACTATAACTCTGAGCCTACATCCAGAATCTTAAAAATTGCCGTTAAGTCTTTAGCCATCCTGCTTTGTTTTAATCAAACTATGGCATAAAGTATCACTGCAAAAAAATGAGAGTTCTGTTGCAGAAATACTCTCTCTATGACAATGATGGGAGTAGAGTTGAGAAAGTGAACTGAAAAGCTGATTTGAAACTCTCTGCACTCCATCTAGAAAGGTGGTGACAGAGTTAAGGTAAGACTCAGGGTATCAATCACAGCAGGAAAAATTATAATTAAATGTTTTAAAGTACCATTGTGAAAAAGTCACAGTTTTCTATTCTAAACTTAAATTAGCAATCTGTGAAGCAAATTTCTCTGAGGCTCATTTTGAAAAATTTTAGAATGAAAATTAGTAGACAAAATGTCAGGTCCAAAACTTTAGAAAAATCTTGGTGATACTCAGTTGGGCCCCAGAGCCTTTTAATTCATCTCCTCCTCATTATTTTTCTGTAACAAAAGGAGTTATCTTTGACTGTTAGTGTTTCCATGCAACCATCTTTGACTGTTAAAGCCAGAGATGGGTCTGTCAGAGCTGTCAATATCTTTCTGTGTTTGGGATTTCAGCCTTTCATCCATCTGAACATATAAATGTAGAGCTTTTGTGCTTTGCAGTTCTGATTTTTCATAAGCATGAATGCAAAAGAAACTGAGCTAAGAATGGCAGCTACAACTCTTCTTACAAAAAAAGATAATGCAAAAAGGGCCAATTTTTAAAAGAAGGAAAACGTTTGGGACATAAGAGGTTTTGTGACTCTAGCAATATGTTTCTCTTTTCCGAATTGTTACTCATTACTGTCAATCATCATCCTATCTTATAACACTAGATCCTGTCACTCGCTTTTCTAAATGCAAATGAAAAAACATCCAATCTTGAAAAACATCCAATCTTCAAGTTCATTTTAATTAGTTCTAGGTTTGGTGTTTTTTTTTTTCTTCCCTGCAATGAGATCTAAGGACATACAAACAAAAGCAAGTAGTTACCTAGTTTTGGTTCAGAAAATGAAAGCTCAAATCTTCCAAGGAGATATGGTAATTTGTCCTGAATGTTGGGAGACTGTAATGAGCTGTGACCACTCTTTCCAGGAAATGGGTGATGGTCACTGGGGCGTACAAATATGAACCACCATGAAGATCCAAGAGTCCTATGGAGAGACATTAAAATTTCCCACCATTCTACTTCCATAGATTCTCCTTCCTTCAGCAAAGAGTAGTTGAGTCCTATTCAGGTACTGTGCTAGGCCTGGGGATAAAATGTTGAACAAGTCACAGTTCCAGCTTCAAAGCGATGAGGGCCTGTGAAGAAGCACTAGACTAACACTGGTGAAACCTGTGAGGTTCCCTGTGCCTTTACCCCACATTCACTCCTAGAGGGCAGGAGTCCATTAACATACAACAAAAAAAGAGTCCGTTTCTGAGAAGCGATTAGAAATTCAAAGTCTTTCAGCTGTTTCATTTTGAAGGCTCACAAAGACTTAGAGTTTTACCCACACATTGACTATATGGGAGAGGTTAGTGTGTGAGAACATGGGGTTCCCCTTACCCCACAGAAACTAATGAACTGGATCAAACTAGATCACTGTCCAGCCCAAAGCCCTTGATGGTTTCTCACTGCAACCAGAATAAAGTCCAAATTCTTTCCCTGACTATAAGTCTCTGCATGACAGGGCCTGAATACCTCTCTGTACACCTCTTTTTTACCCCTATGACTAATGCTGCTGTCATGAGAGTTTCCTTTCTGCCTTCAAATATGCCTGCCTTGTTCTCATGCCAAGATACTAGTGTGTTCTTTTGGCTTGGAATTCTCTTCCTCCAAATCATTGTATGGTTGCCCTCTCCTCACCATTCAGGCTTCAATTCACAATACCCTAAACTAAAATAACACCCTCTCATTTTCTTGTTTGACTGCTCTTAGCATTCAGCTGTACCTGAAATTATGCACATGTCTGTGTGCTTATTGAGTGTCCCATAATCCTGTAGGCATTCCATTTTCTTCACTTCTCTATTCCTAGAGCTTCAAGTATTGCCTGTTCTCACAGTGGGTCTTCCAAAAAATATTTGCTGATTGATGCACTGACTCATTTATGAGAGAAGAATGAGCAGGAGAGTTTCTATGGGTACAAGTGTTGGGCAGAAACAAGAAATGTATATTAATGTTACTGTAACTTCATTGTAAACAGCCTAAAGAAACTCATCATATATGAGTTACGCAATTCACTATGATACATGCTACAAAGGGAATAAATTCAAATTTTGAGAAGTGAGAAATACCCAGGAAATAATGACATCTTAGCTAATATTTCAAAGATAAGTAAGATATAGCCAGATTCTAGAAGAATAAGAGATGAAGGGGAAAAGCCAATCCCAGCCCCTCCCCCCAATTAAACTGAATATATAAAGCTCAAAGAGGTTTGACATTTATCAAGAAAAAAATGAAAGACAGTGAAACACAGAGTAATGGCATCATATTTGCATGACAAATAAGTGGAAAGGTTGAGACTGAAAGCCGGGAATTGAGTTGGAGAGCTGTTGAAGAAATCCAGGGGAGAGATAACAGCATTCTTCAACTGGGGTAGATCCACAGGGGATGGGTGGAATTGGATAAACCAGGAGATTCAAAGTTGTTATAGAAACAATAGGACTTGGTTAAATAGGCGTGAGAATGAACAATGGAAGTATTTTTTACCCAATTTTCCTTACTAAGCATTTGGATGCATGGTGGCTTCAGTAACTGACAGAGGACCTTGGAGGAGAGGCAGGTTTCAATGTTCTTGTTGAGCTTAATTCGTCAGAGGAACAGCCAAGTGGAGCCAAGGGGGCTATTGGATGTACATGTCTGGGAAGATGCATTTGTGAGGTGGCCTAGAAATGATAAAGTCATGGGAGTTGATGAGGTCATATAGCAATAGTAAACAAAGGGATAAAAGAAGGCAAACTCAGGTGGAACCCTATAAAACACCAATATGTAAAACATTTTTTTTTTTTAGGAGAAAGGGCCAGTTATGATGTCTAGTTAGAGCAGTCAGAAAGATAGGCAGAAAACAAACTGTGTGAATTACAAGAGTCAATGAAGGAGAACATTTCACTAAGAGTAACTATTCAACAGTGTCAAGTGGTAGGGAAGATCTCAAATTAGATTAGGTTTCCAAAGTGCCCATGGTATTTAGTAAAGTTGCTGGTTACAATCACAAGAACGTTTTAATGGAGTGGTGAAAATGAAAGTGGGTTCCAGGAAGTGATTCCAGAAACCTGACTAGGAAATGGGAGGCAAAATACGGCCATAATGAGTGGAGAAAATAATGAGTGGAGAAAATACTTTAAAGAAATTTAGCCATTGTTGTGAGGCAAGTGAAAGATCAGAGTAGAAAGAGAGATGGTGAAATATTTCGTTTATGTTGGAAAGTAACTTAGAATATTTAAATGCTGATAGAAGAGAACCAGTGAGGAGAGTGGTTTTGAAGATATAGGCAAAAGCTAATTAATGGGGCAAGATTATTGAGGAGGTGGAAGGAATGGCTATGTAAGACTGAGACAGATGAATTATGAGAAGGGACACTTGTTTCTCATGAGAGGATTATAAAAGGAAAGAATATGTGTAGACCAAGTAAATTATACATGTGTGGAATAGGAGAGAAAAATAACCAGAAGAACACAGGGAGAATGATGGTATTGATGATATGAATTTTTCAAGGCACGAGCGTATGTTAAGTCTGTGGCTTCCTTCAGTAGGGCTCATCTGCCTGAATATAGAAATAAAAAATGGTAGTTATATTGGACAAGATTTGGGGGTTTTTGAGTATTCAAATGAAAACGCAAGATAGCAAGCTAATTAAAACTGGTTGGAAACTGTGATCATATGGTGGACTGAAAGTAAAGTAAGGAATAAAGTAAATGTTAATGTAAAGTAGAAGGCAGTTAACAGGCTGGCAAAATTCCAAAGAGTTGAATATTCTGACTTATCTTACTTCTCATTCTCTCTTTTTAATTCCTTCCAATAAGGTTTCATCCTCACCACTCCATAAAAATTTTCCCTGTGAAAACATTCATGATTTACACCTTGCCAAGTATCAATGAATAATTCTCAGTCCTCATTTTCCTTGATCCCTCTGCAGCATTTGACACATGTTGATCATTCTCTCTTTCTCGAAATTCTTTTTTTTACTTGCATTCCAGAACTCCACACATCTTTAGATTTGCTCCTACCTTATCAGCATCAATTTCCCACTCTATCACCTCTATTTGAATGAGAATTTTGGAAGCATCCAGAGCTGAATGATTAAACTTCTCTTTTCTTATTCCTTAAGTGATGTCAACAAATCTTAAGGGTTTAGATACCACCTATTTTCTGATAGCTCCCAAATTTACATCTTTAGCACGAATTTATTTTATTCTCACTCTCCCAGCACTTGAACCTATTTAGATGTTTAAAAAGCATCTCAAACTTAAGCCATGTAAAACAAATTCTCAATCCTTACCACCAACCCCATTCCTCCTTCAGTTTTTCCAATTTAATAAATAGCACAGCAATTACCAAGTTGCTCACACTAAAAACTTAGCACGTCATCTTTGAATCTTCTCTTTCTCTCACATCTCATATCCAAACCATCATCATATAATATTGGTCTTTCCAGCAATATGTATTAAGAAACATGTGGTGCCCATCCAAGGTGTCAGGCATTATTCAATGAGTTCATTTTTATATGGTTAAACTGTTCCCAACATAAAGGGGCTTTGGTATTTAGATGTCCATAACCCAGAGTTAACCATATGAACTTGCCTTATATTGGGGAATGGTATCCCCTAAAATATAAAACGTGACATTTTTCAATTCTGGTTTAGTTCTTCCCTGAGATTGGACCTTGGTAACCCTAAGAGAAAACAAATACCGATGTCCAGAGTCATTTAAGGTTTGGTTGATGGGCCATTCATGTGGGTTCCAAAGTGATAGCTCCAGTTTCTGAAGTTCCACTGGCATTTCTTTCCTCTAAAATGAAACATCCTAAAGCTCATCAGTTGCATCCTTATAGTGGAGACACTAACCAAGGTAGCCCAGAAGTACTGAACAAGAGCAATTGTCCACAAATTCAACAGTTGGATTCATTTTCTAAATTCGAATATGACTGTGCCCATAGGAGAAAAACATTCGAATCAAAAGCATTGGTATGTGGAAAGAGGGAAATAAAAAGAAGGCTTATACAGTCCTAGTCCCAAATCTTGGGAAAGCTATCCACAACAGATATCATCTGCTTCATTATCCTGGCTTTTGTCTGGTTAATTTTAGTTTCAGGCCTCTAGATGACTGTGAAGTCCAAGTAGGAGGTGGCACCTTCTTTAAATGAAAAACATGAATCTATGAGTCAAGGTCCCTTGGTTTAGTGGTGCAAGAGTTAGTTAACAATACCTGGTAAAGTCCCTTCCAACAAGGTTGGAGGGCATCTTTATGAAGATGTCATTTCCAATAGACATAGCCTCCAGGTTGGAGACCATGATGCTGTATGTCTTTATCTCCCAGGAGCACAGTGTGGAAAGATTGCTCTATAAGCTGTGAGTTAACTTTAAGGCCTTGATAAGTTCCATATAGTAGGGTAAGAGGTTTCCTTTTAACAAATTCATACACACCTTCATCTAATCTCATGGGTCTGCCAGTAAAGGTTTCAAATGGTGTTAACCTAATTTTCCCAAAGGGAATATATCTCAGGTTAAGTAAAACTAAAGGCAGTGCTCGAGGCCAAGACAGCTTAAATGACTCAACAAATTTAGCTAACTGAACTTTTATAATTCCATTAGGGTGTTCCACCAGTCCTGACGGCTGGAGACGGTAGGCACATGGAAATGTTGTAAAGAAGGCCAAATTTTACAAACTGATTGACTCACTTGTCCAGTAAAATGGGAACCTCTTTCACTGTGGAGTTCAGAGGGTATTCCTCAAGTGGGAATAACTTTTCCCAGTAAGACTTTAATTACTGCTGTGGCCATGGCTTTGTGACAAGGAAAATCTTCCATCCGATGAGAAAACATACAAATCATTACCAATACATATTTATAACCCTGAGATGGTGGCAACTGGATAAAATCCATTTGTCACACCTCAAAAGGTCTGGAGGGTAAGGAAAAATAACCCATGGAAGTTGGATGGGTTTTCCTGGGTTATGTTTAGGACAAACTTGACAACTTTGGTAAATGTGGCAAGCCCTTTTAAGAGATGGTTTACAGTGGTTTCTCTCTCTGTACTGGGAACCAAGGTGAGGTGTTTTATTTTTTGTGAAAATATAAAACTATGTTCTTTCGACTGGGAAAAAAAAATGTTTTCCCCATTGAACCATCGTATTAGTGTTCCAGTGAATCAGATTAGGAATATATTCTAGGATAAATTTTTACAAACATTTATGGAGAACAGGTCTACCATTTGGTCCTAACCAAAGGTTTCTCTTGGAGTCATGTGTAAAATCTTGTTTGATCCAATTTTTTCAATCTTTCCAAATGGAGAATTGTTTTGCTTCTAATATTTTAGTAATTAATTCATATTCTGAATTTACAGGTAAACAAGTTATGATTTTGGACTTTTGGAGGGATGCTATTTTGGCAGCAGTATCAGCCAATGGTTTCCTTTACTTTCCTCCATGTCTGTTGAGTTTTAATTTTTAAAACTGTCCATGAGTTTTAATTACTGCCAAGGATTTAGGCAGTTGCATGGCATCTAAGAGTCTTACCACATAAGAACTGTTGTGAGTTTCTGTCCTCAGGAGGTAGAAACCTCTTTGTTTCCAAAGTGTGCCAAAATCATGGGCAACACCAGAAGTGTACCTACTGTCAGTATATATATTAATAGTTTTATCTTTTGCTATAAATAAAACTCAAATTAATGCATAAGGTTCTACATGTTGTGAAGAAGTAGCTTCTGGTGTGGTGTCAGCCTCAGTGACTTCAGTTAAAAATACTATAGAATAGCTGGCTCAGCAGCAACCAGACTCATCTTTTATTTTTTAAAATATTTTATTTGTGTACGTTATTCTTTTAAAAGCTTTTCTACACATTATTTAGGTTGGCCTTCAAAATAGTCTTAAAGAGGCAGGTAGCACTGTTATCTGATGTCATTTCAGAGGCCCATATATAAGAAGTCATTTGCACAAGGCCATGCCACTATTTGAAGTAGAGAATCTCTGACTCCTGATAAGTCTCTTTCAATTCAACTCTGTTTTTCTGATTTATATAAAAAGTTACACAGGCACAAGAAACTTCAACAAAGTCATGTCAAAGAAGAAAGGAATTGATAGTCCTATAAAGGATGTGAGTAGTAAGAAATAAACTGGAAATTTAATTCATAGGAGTCAAATTGGTAAACCATTTATACACATATTTTCTCATTTATTTCTTTTTTTTAAATTGGGTTACAGTTGTTTTAAAATGTTGTGTTAGTTTCTATTGTACAGTGGAGTTCCCTATGTGCTATACAGCAGGTTCTCATTGGTTATCTATTTTATACATATTAGTGTATATATATGTCAGTCCCAATCTCCTAATTCATCCTTCCTCCCCTTCCCCCACTTGGTGTCCATAAGTTTGTTCCGTATATCTGTGTCTCTATTACTGCCTTGCAAACCAGTTCATCTGTACCATTTTTCTAGATTCCACATACATGCGTTAATATATGATTTTGTTTTTCTCTTTCTGACTGACTTCACTCTGTATGACAGTCTCTAGGTCCATTCACATCTCTACAAATGACCCAATTTTGTTCCTTTTTATGGCTGAGTAATATTCCATTGTATATATGTGCCACATCTTCTTTATCCATTTGTCTGTCGATGGACATTTAAGGTTGTTTCCATGTCTTGGCTATTTTAAACAGAGCTACAGTGAACATTGGGATGCATGTATCCTTTTGAACCATGTTTTTCCCCAGATATATACCCAGGAGTGGGATTGCTGGATAATATGGTAATTCTATTTTTAGTTTTTTGAGGAACCTTCATACTGTTCTCCATAGTGGCTGTAACAATTTACATTCCTACCAACAGTGCAAGAGGGTCCCCTTTTCTCCACACCCTCTCCAGCATTTATTGTTTGTAGATTTTCTGATGATGCCCATTCTAACCAGTGTGAGGTGATACATCATTGTAGTTTTGATTTGCATTTCTCTAATAATTAGTGATGTTGAGCAGCTTTTCATGTACTTTTGGCCATCTGTATGTTTTCTTTGGAGAAATGGCTATTTAGGTCTTCTGTCCATTTTTTGATTGGGTTGTTTCTTTTTTTTTTTTATATTGAGCTGCATAAGCTGTTTATATATTTTGGAGATTAGTCCTTTGTCTGTTGTTTCATTTGCAAATATTTTCTCCCATTCTGAGGGTTGTCTTTTCATCTTGTTTATGGTTTCCTTTGCTGTGCAAAAGCTTTTAAGTTTCATTAGGTCCCATTTGTTTATTTTTGTTTTTATTTCCATTACTCTAGGAAATGGGTCAAAAAAGATCTTGCTGTGATTTATGTCAAACAGTGTTCTTCCTATGTTTTCCTCTAAGAGTTTCACAGTGTCTGGCCTTACATTTAGGTTTTTAATCCATTTTGAGTTTATTTTTGTGTATGGTGTTAGGAAGTGTTCTAATTTCATTCTTTTACATATAGCTGTCCAGTGTTCCCAGCACCACTTTTTTTTTTTTTTTTGTGGTACGCGGGCCTCTCACTGTTGTGGCCTCTCCCGTTGTGGAGCACAGGCTCCGGACGCGCAGGCTCAGAGGCCATGGCTCACGGGCCCAGCCGCTCTGTGGCACATGGGATCTTCCCGGACCCGGGCACGAATCTGTGTCCCCTGCATTGGCAGGCGGACTCTCAACCACTGCGCCACCAGGGAAGCCCCAGCACCACTTATTGAAGAGGCTGTTCTTTCTCCATTGTATATTCTTGCCTCCTTTGTCAAATATAAGGTGACCAGATGTGGGTGGGTTTATCTCCGGGCTTTCTATCTTGTTCCATTGATCTATATTTCTGTTTTTGTCCCAGTACCATAGTCTTGACTACTACCTTTTAAATAGGAACCATGAGTAAACTAGATCAGTTCAGTGTTTTCAAGAGGCTTCTCCTGCATATCATCAGGAGTTGGTCAGTCAGCATCAGCCATGAGGGGCTTCATCCACTGGAGAGTGTAGAAGGGTAGTGGGATTCAGGGTATTGCAGTGGGGCATAGTCACATTAAAAGGAAACAGTAGAAGAATTCACAGGAGGTTAGTCTGCTAGTGGAAAGATGCTGAGTGTGGTGAGAATTAAGCAAGACTTCCATGCAATAAGGTACATAAATGGTCAGTGGAGACCCCATTACAATTTCTTCTACATGTTGCAATAAATTGGCAGTGGCCACAATGGCTCTCATGCAAGACAGAAGACCTTTAGCTACTGGGTTTATTTGTTGACTGTAATATCCTATAGGTTTATGGTGGTCCTCATGGCATTGAGTAAGTACACTGAGGGTATTTCCTTTTCTTTCATGGACAAAAAAGAAAAAAGGGCAGTTGTTAATTAGGGTGACCTAAGGCAGATGGGTAATGAAGGCTGCCTTTAATAAGGTAGAAGCTCCTTGAATTTCTTTTGTCCAAATAAGAGGTTTGGTCTGATCAGCCATAAGGAGGGAGTATAAGGGCTGAGCCATGGCAGAAAAATTGGAGATGCAGTTTCTACAGTGTCCTGCCAGTCCTAAAAATACTCTGAGTTATCTTTTGGTTTTGGGGCAAGGAAAAGTTCAAATACTCTGAATCATATCTGGATCTAAAAGGAGATCTTGCTCAGTAATTAAATGGCCTAAATATTTGACTTTATGTTTACAAAAGTGGAGTTTTTTCTTTGACAACTTCTGTCCTTTTTTGCTAGTTCTCAGAGATAATGGAGGCTATCCTCCAAGGATGCTTCCTCTGAAGGAGAGCAGAGAAGAAGATCATCCACATATTATAAAAGGGAAGATTTTTGAGGGATGGTGACATCAGCAGTATCAGCCTTTAAAATTTGCAAAAAATAAGTTGGGCTTTCAGTGTAGCCTTGAGGTATAACATTCCAAGTGAATTGTTGGTTTTCCCAGGTAAAGGCAAACAAGTATTGACTCTCGGGGTCAACAGGGATGCTAAAGAAGGCACTATGGAGGTCTATCACTGTAAAGGTTGTGCTCTTTGGAGGTATGGCTGAAAGTAGGATATGAGGATTTGACACAACTGGGCATCGGGGTATAACTGTGTTAATGGCTCTTAAGTCCTGAACAAACTTAAGAGAGGATGAGAGTGGTAAAACAGCTTGTACGTGGAACGATCAAACCTTGTTTAATATATTCTTTAATCATGGGTTTGAATCCTTGAATAGCTTCTGCATTCATGGGATACTCGTGAATATTTAGCAGAGGCTTTCTTTCATCTACCTGAATCTTTATGGGTGTTACAGAGTAAATGTAACCAATGTCAATACAATTCTTAGACCAGATCATCAAGGATGGTATCTATGAGAGGGTTAGAATCAGCCATAGAGACTAAGAAAACTGGAATTTTAATAGATGAGTCTCCTGGAGAATTGTGAGAATCGGGGTCTCCTTCAATATGTAAAAATATTTCCCCCTTTTGGAAGAAGGAAATGTAGGCTTTATGAGCCTCTAAGAAATCTCTCTCCAATAGGTGGATGGGGACAGAAGGGAATAAGAGAAATGGATGAGTCCCTTCAATAGTCTCTAATTGAAAAGGGACTGGAAGAGACTTGAAAACAGTCACTGGTTTGTTAGATACTGCCACCACTTTCACAGTTTCAGTATTCCAAGGAAGGGGAACAGACAGGTTGATGGGGTTAAGAACTGACAAGGTGGCCCCTGTATTTACTAAGGTCTTAGTAACCTCATTCCCAATGGTTAAGTCAATTTTTCCCAAAGAATTTGTTAGGAGCATGGGGAAACTCCCCCTTGTCCTGGGAGAAGCCCTATTGTTGAGAACAGCCAGGTAGGAACTTGTGAGAATGCCTGTCATTTTTAGGGTATTGATTTTCCAGTAATTGTTTAAGTTTAAAACAGTCTTTTTTCCATTGGCTGAGACTTCTACAGTAATTGCAAACCTCCTTTGTCATTTATTTTGGGGACAATGAGGGTTTGATTTAGCAGAAAGTTGTAGTTGTAAATGCATTATTTGGGTTGCCTGAACTTGAGCATTTCAAGCTTTTTCAGCTTTCTTTTTTGTATCATTCTGAATAGCTCAGGAGAGCAGTTCAATCGCTTCTTGGCCTTTCGGCTAAGATCAAGTGTAGCAGAGCAGTTCAACATAGTTTACTAAATCATGAGGTTGCATGGTGGCCCAATTAAGGTATAATTTTCTAATTTGTTGTCCAAGATCTTCCTATAAACATTCAAGGGCAGAATTTAAAAGTGTTGAGGTTTTATCATTAATTTTATCTATGCCAGAATAGTGTTTAAAGCCTTTCTCAATTGTATTATAATAAAGACGGATTCATCAGGTTTTTGGATAACTTTTGGATTTTTTTTCAGTCAATAATTTGAGAGAAGGCTTCGGAAATTTTATCATGAAGCTGTTTTGTTAATTTAGAGGCTCATGCATAGCAGTTTGTCCCTTACAGGTAAAAATATTTGGTTCATCCCCACCACCTAACAAAATCCATTTTTTAGCAAGACCTTCCCTACTAATATGTGGATAAGTTGATAAAGATCAGAAAATCCTGGCTCATAAGTCCGAACCGTAAGAAGGAATTCCTGTGCAAAAACCCACTGGATCTTCCTTGGGGCTTAGGAAGTCCTTAACAATTACATGGAGTTCAGCTTTAGTCCAGGCAATGTAAGAAACAAGTTGGTGACTCTGGTTAGGGCTGTAGACTGGCTTGGTTAGGGCAGGAGAGTCTAGACTGGCTTCAGAATCATCTGGATAGGAGTTATAAAAGGGAAGTCTGGCAAGAGAAGGTCAGAGGGGGAAGGGGCTTAGAGGAGCAAGGCAGGTGCAGCACTGGCAGGAGTAGAAAGTAGCAGCAGGGGGGCATTAGGAGAACATTTAGAAGTTTCTTTTAGTTTAGTCAGTCACTGAGACGATTCAGAATTAGCCTCAGATCATTTGGAATTAATATACTGGAGGGAAGCAATTTTGGAATTGCAACTTGTTTTGAGGGCTCAAAATGCCAACTGAAATAAGCTTCCCATTCAGGCTGCTTTGTCTTACACTTTTTTCTAATTGTCTATGCAGATAAACTAATTAAGGAATTTCAAGGAGGCCTAACTTGGCCAATTTAATTGTAAATCATTCTGGATACTACAGTACAGTGAGATAAATACTCATAGGACGAGGGCCCATAGTGCTTATACGTAAAACCAGCAGGAGTTCCAGAAGGAGGCTGCTCCACAGCCCTACCCTTAGAGAGTGAACTTTCCTTTTTCCAAGAGTAATTAATCACCAGGCCAAAATGGGAAACAAAGTTCCAAAAACAGAAGCCAGCACAGAGGACACCCAAATAAAGTAGAGCCTCTACCAAGACAGAGGGTTCATTCCACAATCTGGGGCCACCAAGGAAATGACAGGGAACAATGGATTATTGTAGATACCTTACTTGAATCCGTGGAGCTGTCAGAGGTTGGAGGCAGGGTTGGGAGGGAGGCAGAGACTACACAGGTTGTTTTGTATCCCACTTCTGACACCATGTATTGTCAACTAAAAATACAGAAAACTGCTAATAAGAAAAAAGAATTTATTTGGGGTCTTAAGAATTGCAATTAAGATGGGACCATTCAAAAAGCACCTCAAATATGCTCTGAAGGGTGTAGAAAATGACAGAGGTTTATAAAGACAACAGACAAAAACATTCAGGAGAAATTACATAGGAGGTTACATTTACAGAACTACAATTGGTGCTGGCAGGCATACTCTCACTTGTCAGTAGCAGACTGGTTGCTAAGCTGCAGTTTCTAGGCAGTAAAGAAAATGAGTTCCTTGATGGCCTGAGGATGACCAGGTCAAAAGTTTATATTGCATCCACTGGTGGATGTGTGTAGGCTCCGTCTCCCTAATGGCCTTCTAGCTTCATTTTTGATCCCTTTGACATAAGTGACTCCACTTTGTTGTTCATAGTCCACAATAGGCAGAAAAAATGTTTTCAAAGTATTAAAGATCCCACAAATAGCTAGCTAACATAATAGATAAGTTGGGGAATTATTTTAGAAGAGAAAAGGAACACTTGAAACTATAAGAATCATACAAAAATTATTTGAATCTGTCCATTAATGTTAATAAGTAATCTGAGTGAGTAAAATTTCCTCTTCTTACCTATTAACTTTTTACAAAGTTACCAGCTCAGAACATCTGCTTGCATAATGGGTCTTTCCAGTGTTCTTGAACTAAAATGTCAATTGGCAGGAAATATTTAACATTTTTAAATGCCTTGAAACTAGGGATTTGTTAATCATGTCTCCATTTTTCTGTGTTGTTACTATTTTCTTCTTTGAATAGTTCATTTTCCTGAAGGCTACCTAATTAACAGTCAGGCATTGAATGCACGCTTAGTATTAGAGTGATATAAAATCTATAATTCTGACAGTAACTCCCTAACATCTTTATGCCAGTGCTATTGAAAGTCAGCTTCCTGAACTCTGACTGTGGTTAGAATGAATGCGCTCTGACTTCTTTTCATATGCTTATGTCTCTCCAATCAAAAGTTGAAGTCACAGAACACAAGTGCCATTTGTCCAGGCTTTGGTTAGTTGTCTGCCATGCTTGGAAAGAACAGGGCACAGACTGCTTACAATAAAGACCCCAAAATTATATGGGGATGCAGCTCCTGATAAAAGGGAGAAGGCCATTGCATGATCAAAAACAATGAATGTTCACCATTCTCATGGAACTCACAGTTCTTGTTAATGAGTCAATTGCCATAATATAGCACTCTTCACAATTTGCAGCTTAACAAGTATTGCTTGCTCTGGACATTGGAATCTTGATTTTCTCACTAAGGTGGGTTTCAAGCAGCTCAACTCTCAGATATAACAAGGCTTGGAATATTTCCTTAACTTGTAGTTTTTATGAAAATGACAAATAAATCTTGATAATGAGTGAAACAAAACTCTGGTTTTATACATTCCACGTTTTTTAGCAAAGTAAATTACGGAGCTGCGTATGTGTGTGTATACACACTTGCACACATATAATTCTGTATATAAATATTTTACAAAATTATGCATCTACAAATCAGCATAAATATTCTTTAATGGAATTCTGATATAAACTTCTATTCTCCTTTACTAATAACTAGATGATAGTTGTTAACCAAAGTGCATCAGGGCTTGCTACTCTGGTTCAATTTGGACTCCTAGTCCTTTTTCTTTGCCTTTGTTTGCTGGTCATTTTCAGTATATTATCAACATTGAGTTCCCTTTTGTTTTGCAATTGGATATCATTCTCTTCTGAGGCCAGTTGCTAAGATCATAGTCTTTCACCAAAATTTATTTTAAATACTGGATCATTATGAATTGAAGTGCATGAAAAGATTTTCTTCTTTCCAGTCCATTATGAATTGCTAGGTACTTGCTTTATTTCTTAACAAAAATGGATATGCGATGCTACAGCTCTTTTTTTCTAGCCTGAGCAACCTAAGATCAATAATTTAGCATACCCAGTAGTATGGGTAAATCATTTAACAATCTTTGTTTTAGTAGAACATTCGTTTCCATTTTTGAGTTCCAGGTTTAAAAGTAAATGTATCACTTGCCAATACCATAGCACTTCCAACAAGTGCCACTGAATACTTTCCTGATCAAAGTACTCAATGGTAGTATAGGTAACTTAATTCATTCCCTGTATTGAATGTCCTATAGATTGTCTATTATCATCAAATACTACTTAAATTATTTAAAATATAAAGGTATGTCAGGCACCTCTCAGATTCTCTCCAATTTTGCTCATGCAACTTTCCCTTTGATAGTCCATAAGACTATCAATTAAACTCAAGACATTCAGTTTACAGCTACACAATAAAACTTATCTGACTGAATCATCTTTTCCAAGAAACAAAAAGGAAGAGGTAAGCCAAACTTAGGCACTAGGGTTCTAATATCAATTTAATTTTTCACATGCAATAGTTTATTTTGTTATCATACACAGTCCCAATGTTTCATATATAAAATGCAACTGAATGGATTAGATGCGTTGTGATTTTCCATATGTTTTAGCCTATTTTTAAAGTAATCTGATACTTATAAAAGATTCATTTTAATTGTAGACTATGGTTAATCTTATCTTTTTACTTTGCAAACATTAGGGTATCTGGTCAGGAGGATCTTAAAGCCTACCATAAATTGTACCAGATGACAGCATTTGACACTTACTGGTAAGGGAATAAACATATTTTTAAATATAAAAATAAATAGAAACCCATGCCAAATTTTGTAAATGTTCATTATGGCATGATTTTCAGGAAAATATTAAACATTACAGTGGTCTAAAATAGGTATGAATTTTTCTAGGATTAGATGATATAAGACAAAGGATTCTGATATACACATTCCCAATCTTTAGCAAAACAAAACTTGCCAAAACAACAACAAAAATTACAGTGGAAGCAGTTAAAAGCAAAGTATCTTATGTTGATGGTTCTTCATATATAGTGATGTTAATTGAAGCATTAATACCAGTTTTGGACCAAATAAATGTTCAAAACTATATGCATTTGTAGAATTGAATCTTTAAGAAGTTTTAATAACATATGTGGTACAGGAAAAAATAATAATATGAGAAAGCATTCACAATTATATTAAGTGAAAAAGAAGCATGATTAAAACAATTTCTACAATACCAGTATTTATTAAATAGATTACACATTTACTTAGGAATAAAGGCTGATGGGAAATACATTAAATAACTAAAATAATAATTATTTAAAATAAACACATCTCTCTGTGAATGGGATATATATGACTTTCATTTTATTTCTAATATTTTCCTAATTTTCTATATGAATGTAATTTTCTGATGTGAAAACTACAGAGGACATTATAAAGCAAATAAATTCTTTCAATTTTAATTCCTAAATGTTATACCTCTATAATAAGGTTTATATATAGTACATAAAAATGTATTAAACTACTTCTCAAATAACCTTAGGCCTAAAAAACAAAATCTATCTTTTAAATCAGGTTTCCCTTATGACACAAAACCTTTCATTACACTCAAAAATAACATCAATGAAAGCACTTCTAAATCCACCCCCTCTCAAAAAAATTTGTGAAAATACCATTCATTATCTGTTACATACATGTTAAAATGTACTAAAAACAAAACATATACCTATGACTTTCCTTAATAAGAACTAGCCAACAGAAAACCCCTCTAAGGTATCTTTAGACGTATTATTTAATTTTTTGTTAAAACAGTTTAAAACAGAATGTAGAATTCTCAAGATTGCTGGCAAGACAGAATTATTTCAAATTCTTTTTATAGTTCTTTAAAATAAACATTTCTTATCCAAAATATAATTGTTTCAATCTGGGATCATTTAGATGCAAGCAACGAGAACGCCACACAGCTTGAAAGAGCAGTATTTATCCGAAAGATTTTAAGTCACTTTCTGAGAGTCTAGAGCAGAAAGCAGAGGTCTGTTTAAGGTGGAGGGAGAGGGCAAGTTTGGAGGAATTGGCAGTGCAGAACTCTCAGCCCATCTGCTTCCCAAAAGCCTCTGATCTCTGGTTCTCTGCACACTCACATCTTGATTCTTTCTCTGCCAGCAGATTGATGGTATCTGGTTTTCTAAGTACAGTAGCCTCAAAAGGCCCAACATGTTCTTAGATTTTAAATTCTCATGTATACTGAGTTCCAATCTCAAATTCTTAGGTCCTCTTGCACTGTTGGTGGGAATGTAAATTGATACAGCCACTAAGGAGAACAGTATGGCGGTTCCTTAAAAAACTAACAATAGAATTACCATATGACCCAGCAATCCCACTACTCGGCATATACCCAGAGAAGACCATAATTCAAAAAGACACATGCACCCCAATGGTCACTGCAGCACTATTTACAATAGCAAGGTCATGGAAGCAACCTAAATGTCCATCGACAGACGAATGGATAAAGAAGATGTGGTACATATATACAATGGAATATTATTCAGCCATAAAAAGGAATGAAATTGGGTCATTTGTAGAGACGTGGGATGGACCTAGAGACTGTCATACAGAGTGAAGTAAGTCAGAAAGAGAAAAACAAATATCGTATATTAATGCATATATGTGGAATCTAGAAAAATGGTACAGATGAACCGGTCTGCAAGGCAGAAATAGAGACACAGATGTAGAGAACAAACCTATGGACACCAAGGGGGGAAAGCGGGGGGCAGGTGGTGGGATGAGTTGGGAGACTGGGATTGATATATATACACTAATATCTATAAAAGAGATAACTAATAAGAACCTGTTGTATAAAAATAAATAAAAATTTTAAAAAAAAGATTGCTTTTGCTTTAGCTTAGCTCAGAACCAGCAACTCAGCCATGCAGAGAATATTCTCAAGATCAAAGACACAGAGTGAAGCATCCCCATTGTCTAGGGGCCAATGAAGCCCACACAGACTGGACAGTCCATCAAGACAGAGGAGTCAGAACCAAGAACCACCCTCCAGGTGTGATGATCTGGGGGCAGAGCCTCAAGTGCATTTCCAGCTCGTTCTGTGTCTTATCTATTATGGGACCTCAGCTAGGTCCAAAGGCATCTTTTAAGATAAAGCTTTTTCAAAAAAAAAAAAATTATTGGGCTGAGAAACTGATTTGCACTGCATGGGTAAAGTTGCCCCAGGGACACACTGATGTACAGAATTAGTTCACAAAACAGGTGGAGCTTGCAGGATATTTCTACCTCTGCAGAATATTTGTGCATGCAGAATATTTTTATGACATTTGCTATGAAATGATGACCAATAGCCAAAAGCAGATAAAATAAATGTATTATGTGTATGTTTGTATGTATGTACATATAAAATATGTATATAGGATTTATATAATTTATTACTGACAAGAACAAAACCAACTCTTGTACAATTCTTATATACTTTATATGCAAACAAAAGCACCAAAAATTAATGTACATCATAAAATTTCATAATTGAAAAAAAATATTTTTCTAAATTTTTGCTCTAAATTGTATTTGCAAAGATTTTAGAGTTAAGAGGTACGGGCGGTTAAAATGCATCTCTACAGTTACACTGCCAGAGTTTGAATCCTGACTCTATCATTAATGTGCTGTATAAACCTTCAATAAATTACTTAACCTCTCTGCCCCTCAATTTCCTCATTTGCTAAATAAGGGTAGTGACAGTTATAGGATTGTCCTAAGGATTAAACAAGTGACTATATGAAATACTTAAACTCTACCATCTGGCACACAGGAATTTAGTACATTTTAATTATTAAAATTTTGCTGTATACTTTCTTTTCAGATGCCTGTGATCTCAACTTTCTTTAGATATGGACTACTAACATGTCCATTGTTTGTGGCTATAAAGTTGATTTCATGGAAATTGTTTAATAAAATGAATTTTGGGGCTTCCCTGGTGGAGCAGTGGTTGAGAGTCCGCCTGCCGATGCAGGGGACACGGGTTCGTGCCCCAGTCTGGGAAGATCCCACATGCCACGGAGCGACTAGGCCTGTGAGCCATGGCCACTAAGCCTGTGCGTCCGGAGCCTGTGCTCCGCAACGGGAGAGGCCACAACAGTGAGAGGCCCGCGTACCGCAAAAAAATAAAAAATTAAAAAAAAAAAAGTAAATAAAATAAAATAAAATAAATTCTGTAATTATCTTCAGTCTCAATATAAATATTAATTGTAAAGCAAGTATATATATAGAAATTTGCAGCACAAATTAAACTAAATTATTTTTTAAATGCTTTACTGAATCATAATTTCTGACTCTTAAAACTCATACTAATTTTAGATAATGTGAGAAATAGTACATAATTAGGGAGCAAAGCAGGTCACTGATAATCTCAATCCTCAGAGAGAATTACTGTTACATTTTCCATTTAGTCTTTCATCTATACATGTTTATAATTTAGTTGAGATCATTTGTACATATAATTTTGTCTCTTGCATTTTCACTTAATGTTAATAATGATTTAATAAAGTAGAATAATGATTTATATAATTACCTTATAATCATATTTTTCATGGATTTGTAAACAGTCCAATTAATGAATTGTTTAGTTTCTAGGCACTTTCTAGGCTATTTGAGGGCTCATGAAAGTAATGAAAATATTTATACATTTTAAGCAGTTATTTATTCAATACCTAATCCAGAAAGCCTACAAGAGTACTTTATGCTACTAGACTTAGCTTATTCACATTCTCAGAGGTTCCCCAAAGACTTCTATACAAGATATCCCTCACGCTTCCTACTGCTTCCTGACTTTCTAAGATATTATTACACATATTTTGTAAACAGAATACTGATGATCTCCCCAAAGAATTCTTTAAAAAAATATTAATTTTACACATACTCAGTTATCCCAGGATATTCCTGTGTGAGAGGAGAGATGGTTAGAAGAGTAGAAATCTTCATATTTAAGACTTCACTGACATGCTTGGGTATATGTTGTATTAGTTGCCTATTATTCCTATAACAAATTACTACAAACTTGGAGGCTTAAAACAACAAAAATTATTTTTCTACAGTTCTGGGGGACAGAATTCCAAAATCAGTTCTTAGGGGTTAAAGTCAAGAAGTCAGTAGAGCTGCTCCTTCCAGAAGTTTTGAGAGGAGAATTTGTTTCCTTGCCTTTATCAGTTTTTAGGGGCTTTTTCCCTGGACTTGGGGGTCCTCCTCCATCTCCAAAGCACATCATTCTAAACATTTTTTTCTGTGATCCTGTATCTTCTTCTCTGTGACTCCTTTCACATCCCTCTTATAATGACCTCTGTGATTAGACTGGTCCTTCTGCATAATCCAAGATAACCCCCCACCTCAAGATCCTTAATCACATCTGCAAAGAACCTTTTGCCATAAAGGTAATTTCCACAGGTTCTGGGAATTAGGAAGTGAACCTATTAGGAAGGGGGCCTTTCTTTAACCAACTACATATTTTAGTGACTTATTCTCTTAGCTAATTCCTATAGTACATTTATGGACTCTTTCTGCTGTTATACATTGATTTCTCTTTTGGTAATATCCATATCTTTACCCCAACTATTCATTTTGTTCTACCAAATGCAAATTTTAATTCATACACCACACCCAACAACTACCAAAAAAAGAAAAAAAAAAAAAGAATGTGATATACTATACCTATCTCCCTGTTTAGAACACATAAAACTATTTCCACAGTTCAAATATTTCAAATAATGCTGTGATGAATGTCTTTGAGCAAAAAGCATCTACATTTTAAATTATTCTCTTAGGAGAGATTTCTAGAATTATTGGGTCAAAAGATATAAATATTTTATTATTCTTAAGAACTATTGCCAAATAACTTTCCAAATATGTTGTTCTAAATGATATTCCCATAAGTAGAGTATGTTCTAAATGATATTCCCATAAGTATCTCATGACACACTTGCTGTCACTGAGTCTTTGCAATTAAAAGGCAAAAATTATAGCTAACTTGCTAGGATAAATTAGAAGAGATGTTGTTTTAGTTGATATTTTCTTGAAGAATAATTATAGTGATTATTCCTTTCATTTTTTAACTGTTTCTTTTTTCCCCAAAGTTGTATATTTATGGTTTTTAACTTTCATTTATTTCTTAACATTTTTTTCTCATTTAGAATGAAATCATCTGAGAATTTCTAGCAAAATATTTTGTTCATGTATAATTATTCTTGTAATAAACCAATTAATCCCATTTAGTAGTACTTTATTTTGAAGTCTCTGTATTTGTGAATGCAGTAAATATTCTGGTATGATAATGAATTTTGTATTTTTTTTCTCACCCCATCATTTCATATCAATCAAATCTTCAATATATTAAAACATGGTCTGAGCCAAAGCAAAGATTTATATCCAAAATTCTTAAAACTATTAAAGATTAGGTTTGATAAAATCTGAATGGAATTTTATTCTAGTGTTATTTATTCAGTTTCACAATTCTACTGTAACTGATATTTTTCTTTAAATATTTTAATAATTATTATCAACTTACCTCACCAAATATTATTTTGTGTAACATCTTTCAAAAAATGATGTATACGCTATAAATGTTTTTAAAATTTGTACATTTATAAATAAAATTCTCATTATCTTTCTGCCAGATCTCTTTTTTTTGCGGTACGCGGGCCTCTCACTGTTGTGGCCTCTCCCGTTGCGGAGCACAGGCTCCGGACGCGCAGGCTCAGCGGCCATGGCTCACTGGCCCAGCCGCTCCGCGGCATGTGGGATCTTCCCGGACCGGGGCACGAACCCGTGTCCCCTGCATCGGCAGGCGGACTCTCAACCACTGCGCCACCAGCAGATCTCTTTTAAAGAAACTATAAAGTTATTTTTAAAAATTATTTGGAAATCCGGTTTATTTCAGATAACTTATTGAGAATATATACTGGAGGAGATAAATTATACTATTTTTTACTGTTTTGAAGATTATGTCTAAAATTACAATCTTGAATACATATATTTTATGCTATGAAAAGATAAAGCTTTTTTTTCTATGTAATCCAAGAACTTATGATGAATGATAAGTTAAATTGGTCTAGATGATATGATATTTATGTAATTTTATAGTAGACTCTAGTAGTAGCCTTACTTTATTTATTTTGAGATGGCTATTCCCATATTGCTAATGTAACATTCTAAAGGAATCACATTTTGGTACATTTTAATCATGTAATATTCTATTTTCTTGTTCATTTCTCTATCTTACTGGCAAAGAGTTTCAAAAGAAATTCTGAATAACAGTAGATTGCTTTCAGAAGTTTGATTAGTAAAATATGAGCTCATGATATATTTATTATACCATATTTTGACTGATGGCAAGTATATTAGTTTCCTGAGATTGCAGTAACAAATGGCCACAAACTTGGTAACCTGAAACCACATAAATTCATTCTCTCACCATTCTGGAGGATAATAGTCCCAAATCAATTCCACTAAACCAAAACAAATGTTGGCAGGGCAGGCCCCTTCCGGAGGCTCTTCCAGCTGCTAGTGGAAGCCCACATTCTCTGACTTACGGTTATATCACTCCATTCACTGCCTCCATCTGCATTTCACCTTTCCTTCCATGTATGTATCAATCTCCCCCTGCATCACTTTTAGGAAACATGTGATTGCATTTAGGGCCTAGCTGGATAATCTATAATTACTTATCTCAAATTCCTTAATTTAATCGTATCTGCAAAAGCACGTTACCATATAAGGAAACAGTCACAGGTTCCAGTGATTAGGATCTGACATCCATGGGGGGCCATCTTTCAACCCACTACAACCATATCCCAACTGACCTTCCAGTATATTCGAACCTCCATTTATCCTTGTGTCAAGGAAGAAAGGATTCAGGCAAAACTCTCTAATGGTCTTATGTTTTGGAGGGTAGGTCTGGTGTAAGACCCTTGGGTGCTACATAGAAAAAGAGAGAGACAAAGCAACAGAGACAGTTTTCTTTTATCTTGAACTATTGGTAGCTAATAAAATTTACTGCTTTCTGGAGTTAGGGTAAGATAGGAGGAGGAAACGTTAGTACTAAAGAATATTCTATTTCCCTTGTAAATGTGAAATGTTTGTTTCTGAAAAGGGAATATTTTTTCCAATGTGAAATAATGCCCTCGACAGCCAGCTTGGAATTGTAATCATCTGATAAAAGATTTAAATGCATACTGTGAAAATCCAACATTATGTAGTTTACATATATTAATCACTCATTTCACAATAAAAAATAAGTATGATTATCTCAAATGCTTTTCTATGCTTGAAAATAAAAGCAAACTATTTTCATCTAGGTATTCAATTAATTTATATCATAAAATATGAAAATTTCTAAAACTAGCTTAGCCTCTATTTCTATAATCTCATATTTTTCCTATTTTATTATTTTTAAAAAGCTTATGAAGGTATATTTATCCCTTTTTGTGTATATGTGTAATACTTTCCATATCTTTATTTAACTAATAGAGCTAGTATTTTTTATTGTAAGAAATTCAAGTACCTCTGTCTCAAGGCCTATCCTTTGGGTATCTCAGTAGCCCATAATAGTTACAAAAGAGCTTGGCAAAATGTGTCAAGACCACATTCTCAAACACTACAGTAGTTTTCTTCTACAAAACTATGCCCCCAAAATACCATTTTAAACACATAATAGCCTGTGTCTGAGATAATAAGACTGTGACATAGTGACAAAGGCAGGTCAATTTGAAGAAGTGAGTAATTCTCTTCTAGCTTTTCCCCCTTCTTCCTGACATACTGATGTCTCAAGGAGTGTATTGGGAAACTTTATGGAGCGTATGTCATGTAACATTTGGGCAAGGAAAAATTTTTCAGAGTAGTATCACACTTAAAATATTCTTGGGGATGATTTGAATTGGGGACTTTATTTCTGCCAAGTTCTCCAATGTCTGTGCATAGTTTTAATCCTAATAAAAGAATAAACCAATCGTAAGTCTTTCTTGATACAGCTCTGGCAATTAATATTCATATTCAACTTAGAGACATTTTCCCCACCACAGGCAGCCATTTGCTGACATTTCAACTCAGAGATCTGGAATTGCGGACAATTGGTATCTAAATGAGTTGTGACAGCTAGAAGAAAAACTACTGTTTTAAAATTTTCTTTCGTATGTCAAATAATTTCATTACTTAATTTTCAATGACTCATTTAATGGCATTTTTCATCGTGATAAAAGTAACACAATCCAGAAGCTGGTCTTTTGACATGCAATGTATTTTGACATAAATCAGAAAAAGTATTAAAATTTTAAATCACACCACATTGTTGGTCTCTAGCTTACTGTTTCTTTATCATTGGATTTCTGCAATGTAAAAGGTCTATTCAAAATATTGGAAAACACTGACTTTTCTAAGACAACATGTTCGATGGTTATTTATTTTGTAAAGAAATTGAGAAAAGTTTACTCACTAGGATTCCCTGGAGATGAGTGAAGAATGTGGACATTTGAAAAGTCCTGGCTGCCAAGTTGTCTCTAGGAGAAATCAATTGCAGTGCATAGCTTGACTACAAATTCTAGAATTATTTATATAGCAAGGAGGGTTCTATATTAGGAG
Organism: Orcinus orca; assembly: GCF_937001465.1. Taxonomy (NCBI): domain Eukaryota; kingdom Metazoa; phylum Chordata; class Mammalia; order Artiodactyla; family Delphinidae; genus Orcinus; species Orcinus orca. Next base: position 37,616,076 of record NC_064570.1, on the reverse strand, counting down.
TGGGGCTTTTGAATGGTTATGGAACTATATAAACCATGAGGAGGACACCTGCCACAACAGATAGAGGAAGCAAAGTTGAAGTCAACTGGAGGAAGGAATCAACATACCTTGCAAAATGCTGTAAGACAAAGAATATTGCCTACCATCTGGCTAGCTCTACAAGGATTAAGTCATTACCCACTGCAGTCCCTGACCTACAGTATACCCCGAAAGGAATTCGGGATGAAGAACAGGATAAGGTACTCTGTGCTTTGGGAAAACAGGCAAAATAGGCTCCTTAGACAGTTAAATAAATTTCAGGAAAAAATTTAATGAACCTGGATTTCTTGCATCTTCTCATACATAGAAAAGTACTAAAATCATGAACCAATATACCTGTTCCTTTTGACTGGCAGTAACTTTCTACTGAGATGTATGCTTGACTGCACATATTCCTTAGCCAAAATCATACATTTAAAAAAAAAAATTAGCCCACATGATCTGTCTGCTACCGTTGCTTGCAAATATTCTGTGAAACCTCAAAAATCACAATGTGCTTGAGACAGAGTATCTGCCAGTTCAGCAAGAGGCATATCTAGTCAGTCTGTTTGAACTCAGGGATGGAGACACTTGGGAAGCTAAGAAAGTAAGATGAAACCAGGGGATTTAAATAAGCCACCACATATCCTTTTCTCTGTGGAGAAATCACACCATATCTGAGTATCAATCTGCCTTTCAAACCATATAAAGCTGCTGAAATTAAGAATCATAGAATGCAAAAACCATCAAAAAGAAACAAAGATTTACATTTAAGAACATCTTTTACAAGAACAAATTAATGCAGTATTTGGAAGTGAAAAGGAAAAATCATAGACTTGTCAAAAACCATCAGATGACTATAAGCAATAAATTTTAAGAATTTTCAGGTTACAAATAGTACTTTGATATATTAGTTAGGAGGAAAAAATATATATCCATGGAGCAGATTGAAAATACATCTCTAACCATACCTAAAAATAAATAAATGATAACAACTTGAGATGTCCTGTAGTTCAGGAGTTAAATATCCCTTTCACGATGGGTTTGGAGCGTTTCCCCCATGTTATAATGGTATTCTTGCAGTTCTGTTGTTTTTAGAAAACTAAGAAGGTAAATAACAAATTGGAACGAGCTTCATTCACTAGAGAACCTTCAGAAACTTTACTTAATATCACTAGATTAAGGTCTTTTGAAAAAGAACAGACAGTTACTAGGTTTACTGTTTGCTGATAAGAAAAGAGGATTGCCATTTCATTTGCTCTATTTGCATTTTTCTTAACTGGTGCACTTGAAATACCCACAGCTGAGAATGTGTTGCTTTCGAATTCAAATAAGAGGAGGAACCATATCTTCCTCATCCAATATTCATTCTATTTCTTTATTGACTCCTCTTTCTAAATAGCAGGTCAAATTAGTATCTTTTGCCCTTACACAAAAGAAAGGGATTGAAGTGTCAGAAATTTACTGCTGATCCATAACCCAGGGATCAGAAAACAGAGCCCTGGTAACTCTTGGGGGTTTACACCTGCCTCTAATTTAATCACCTACTGTGACTGTTGCTCAACACCAAAATAACTCAAGTAGTCTTCATCTTCCAGGAAAAAAAAGAGTAATTTTTAAAAAGGAAGCCTACTAAGAGAATTTCAACTACTCTGACACATCTCTAAGAAAAAAAAAGAACTTAAAATCTATTTTTCAAGTGATTAACATTGATTAATTCACAGCTAAAAAGATCCTTTGCATAATTTTAGAATATATAATTAACTCCATGATTTGTCTGAATACTTCAGACATAAAGATTTCAGTTTTTTGAGGTTTTTTCCCCCCCATGAATCAATTTACTACTTATACCCATACTTAATGTAGCTGAACCAAGGTGCTAGTGGTCTGAGCAATGCTGGGTAGATGGAACCCAGAGAGAGTAGAGGTTAGATCAAGAGCTTTGGGGTCACAGATCTGAGTTCCAGTCTTGTCTCTACCATCTACTTTGTGACTTTGGACAAGTCATTTAATCTCTCCAAGACATTGTTTTCCTTAGCTGTAATTTGGGAATAAAATTCTAAACTCACAAGGTTTTATAATTATCAAATAACATCATTAATGTAGGCTATACACTAAGCCTGTGACTGAAGCAATAATCCTTTTCTGGTATAATTACTGTCATGATAATGATGTTCAATGTTTTTATCATGGAAATTATATAGATTTCAAGGTCATGTTAAATCCATAGAACACTAAGTGTTTTATTTCGTATCACAAATAGTAGACTGTAGAAGCAGTGAGGGGTGAAATGAGAAAGGCAACTAGAGGACCTATTTCTCCAGAATGTCTGCTCACTTCTCAAAAGCATGTGCCTACTGACAGCAGGAATAAAAACTCATATATGTTTTGCAACTCACATTTGACAAAGCCTTTTATGTATATATCTCTGTTTAAGTTAGTGTATAGCTAGGAGAGACTTATGGAGAATACTGGGTAAACAAAGAATCAACAGAAGGTACATGGGGCTGGCAAACAAGAAGCAGAAAAGAGATGAGTATCTGGGAAGTTACAACATCAGCACAAGCAAACTCCATGAATATTATAATAAGTAGTAAGTGGGATTATTATAATAGTAAGTGAATGCTTACAATAATAAGAGTTAACATTTATTGAACGCCTAGCTGAGGCAGATCCAGGTTTAGTGAGGCCAAAAACTTGCATGATTTGTGGAACGATTTGCAAGAAAAGAAATGCAAAGGTATAAATACAGGTTTAGGGACAGAGCTTTGAAAGCAGTCCATGCAATTGAGGGGCCCTGAAGCTTAGCTTTCTTAGCTTCTTGGTAAATCTACTTCTGCCTGCTTACTATATGCCCAAGTCAATGAAGAAGATGCTATAGCAAATGACACGAAATCAAACAGCTTCATTCCATGTCCCGGTTCCATCTATGAGCTCTATCAATCTGGGCAAGTTTCTTTCTTTCTTTTCTTTTCCTCTTGAGCCTAATTTCGTTCTTTCACAGTGACGCCCAGGTAACTCTGCTGTAGTGAGGTTGAAAATACATTTTATATACATAGTAATATATACATAGTAATTGATAAGTAAGCTTAATCATCATAACTATTATTATTAATAGTTATTTAATAGTTTTTATCATTATTAATAGTTTTTATCATTTTACTTACAAGAAGGGAAAATTATGAAATTTGACCACCATCCATATAAAGAGTAAGTAAAATCAAAATTTATTTTATAAATTTTTGAAATCTAGTGCAATTAAAATAATTGCTAAGCTAAAAAAAAAAAAATTCAAGCAGATGCAGTCCCAAATTTGACTGCAAATTCCATACTCTTAATCATGATACAATACTCTCCTCTCTTCAGAACTCAGAGTGGAAGTGGATCTTCTGAAAATATCTAAAAATTTAAACAGGAACCAAAACAGTGTGGTTTTTTAGCACTCTCCTTTGTTTCTGTGTAAATAGTTTCAAAGAACTAAACCCTAGAGAAGATATTGCCAACTTGCGTTCTCAATTCATCAACCAAAGCAATTCTAAATACCAAGAAAATACAGCTGTAGACATGCTTAGTGAAAATTCAGATACTGCACTGCTGCTGAAGAGGTTTTCTTGAATCTCTATGTATTCATAAATTTCACTGAGGTCCAGAGCAGTTCTTTCCCAGCATTTCCCAGCATTTTTCCATTAAGGAAGATCACTTCAGTTCTAAATAAGCTTTCTTAGAAAATTAGCATAAAATAGTTTTAAAATAGTAAAACTTTAAACTGTCTTCAGCTTAGGAATGATGCAGAGAAAGTGTAAGAACGTATGTGACTATTGTATAGTGAAAGACACCTTACCCAGGTCAAATCCAATATAGAATTTTGCATTTGCAAGCTTCAATATTGTCAAAAGGGCCAAAGGTAAATATGTGCTCATAAAACTTATGAGACCTCTTAGAAAGGAAAGAGTGAGAGTCACAAAGCATGGAGGGTTTCACAAGCTTGTGATACTTGCAACAGATAGCCTGAAGGTTACCTTGAAATCTATCGATTAAAACACTTCAGAACCACACATTTTATGTGCTTAGGGCAGTATCTGGCATGTGGAGTGAGCACTCAATAACTATAAGTTATAGTGTCTATCTTGCTACTTTAAATACTGTTCCTTCCATATACTGCCCTAAAAACACAAAGCAGTTCCATGATCAATATTCCAGGTATTTGCTTTCGATTGGTTCTCTGCTTATTCTCTTTCTGTGGTGTCTTATTAATCCTGCTTCTTGGTTCCCAGGGCCTATATCCCACTTAAATCTTCCTTGATGGCACATTTAGCTCCTGTTCTTGGTTTCCAACAACTCTAGTTGTACACTTTTGTCCAATCCTCTTTTTCTCCAAAGTTTATTCTAAGGAATTCAGAACACAGACCACAAGGTGATGTCCAAGATGTTCTAACTCTTATCAAGTCTCTGTCCATCAATTGTACTCATTGTCTCTAACCAGGAGAAGAAGCCATCTGGTCCTGGGCTTTTGTTTGTTGGAAAATTTTTAATCACAGTTTCAGTTTCAGTGCTTGTGATTGGTCTGCTTATATTTTCTATTTCTTCCTGGTTCAGTCTTGGAAGGTTGTGCTTTTCCAAGGATTTGTCCATTTCTTCTAGGTTGTCCATTTTATTGGCATATAGTTGCTTGTAGTAATCTCTCATGATCCTTTGCATTTCTGCAGTGTCAGTTGTTATTTCCCCTTTTTCATTTCTAATTCTATTGATTTGAGTCTTCTCACTTTTTTTCTTGATGAGTCTGGCTAATGGTTTATGAATTTTGTTTATCTTCTCAAAGAACCAGCTTTTAGTGTTATTGAACTTTGCTATTATTTCCCTCATTTCATTTCTTTCTGATCTGATCTTTATGATTTCCTTCCTTCTGCTAACTTTGGGGTTTTTTTGTTCTTCTTTCTCTAATTGTTTTAGGTGTAAGTTTAGGTTGTTTATTTGAGATGTTTCTTGTTTCTTGAGGTAGGATTGTATTGCTATAAACTTCCTTCATAGAACTGCTTTTACTGCATCCCATAAGTCTTGGGTTGTCATGTTTTCATTGTCATTTGCTTCTAGGTATTTTTTGATTTCCTCTTTGATTTCTTCAGTGATCTCTTGGTTATTTAGTAATGTATTGTTTAGCCTCCATGTGTTTGTATTTTTTACAGATTTTTTCCTGTAATTGATATCTAGTCTCATAGTGTTGTGGTCAGAAAAGATACTTGATAAAATTTCAATTTTCTTAAATTTACCAAGGCTTGATTTGTGACCCAAGATATGATCTATCCTGGAGAATGTTCCATGAGCACTTGAGAAGAAAGTATATTCTGTTGTTTTTGGATGGAATGTCCTTTAAATATAATTAAGTCCGTCTTGTTTAATGTATCATTTAAAGCTTGAGTCTCCTTATTTATTTTCAATTTGGATGATCTGTCCATTGGTGAAAGTGGGGTGTTAAAGTCCCCTACTATGATTGTGTTACTGCCAATTTCCCCTTTTATGGCAGTCAGCATTTGACTTAAGTATTGAGGTGCTCCTGTATTGGGTGCATAAATATTTACAATTGTTATATCTTCTTCTTGGATTGATCTCTTGATCATTATGTAGTGTTCTTCTTTGTCTCTTGTAATAGTCTTGATTTTAAAGTCTATTTTGTCTGATATGAGAATTACTACTCCAGCTTTCTTTTGATTTCCATTTGCATGGAATATCTTTTTCCATCCCCTCACTTTCAGTCTGTATGTGTCCCTAGGTCTGAAGTGGGTCTCTTGTAGACAGCATATATACGGGTCTTGTTTTTGTATCCATTCAGCCAGTGAAGACTGAAATTCTTAGGCACTTGTGGTCAGAATGCAAACTGTCACAGGAACTTTGGAAAATAGTCTGTCAGTTTCTTGAAAAGTTAAAAATAAACCTACTGTATAAATATAGGTTCATACAAAAACTTGTGCATTAATGTTCACAGAAGCTTTATTTGAAATAGTCCCAAACTGGAAATGACCCAAATATCCATCAATAGGTAAACAGATAAAAAAATTGTGGTATATTCATTCAGTGGAATACTACGCAGAAATAAAAGAACTAGCTATATTGATACATGCAACAATGTGGACGAATCTCAAAATCATCATGCTCATTGAAAGAAGCTAGACAAAAAAGAGTATATAGTGCATGGCTAACTTTCATAAGATACTAGAAGATGTAAACTACCTAGAGTGACAGAAATTAGATCAGTAGTTCCCTCGGAATTGGAAGTAGAGGAAAGTTTGGGGAGGGTGACAAAATGTTCACTTGATTGTGGTAATGAATTCATGGGTGCCTGTATTTGTCAAAACTCACCAAATTGTATAACTTACATATGTGCATTTATTATATGATAATTCTACCATAAAATTCAGGTTATATGACAATTATTTGCCAATTCCACAAGAGCTACCAGATTAAATGTATTAAAAAGTGTCCTTAGGAAAACTCGGCCCATCTTTTACCTCCTTCTAATGAAGAATTAGAAATTAAGATTAAAACTACTAAAATATGTAGTTCATGTATATGAAGTAGAAAACCTTACAGACGTTTTTTCCTTTCTTCTTTAAGGCATAAAAAGGGTTTTTGGAGAAGTTGGTTAGGGGCTGGAAAGTCAGAGCAGAATTGAGAGAGTAATGTAATTTAAAGTGGCTCTTTGAGAAAGCATTGGAACACCATTTCTGCAGAGAAGGCTGGGACACATTCCAGGAAGACCTGGAAGAGAAGGAATACAGAAGAGATCTGGGTAAAGAGGACAGGAAAAATTGTAGGATTCTGATAATTTGGCCCCATCTCTGAAAGCCATCCTAAATTCAGTCTGTGGATGAAAAAGTGGCAGAGATCATAGATCAGGAGAATTCTCTGAGGAGTCAGTGTTCAAGTTCCCAGGAGCTGTGTGCATCCAGAGAAACCACTTAACGTCCCCAAACACGGAAACAACTAGTTTGACCCAGCTGCCTTCACACAGTGGAACCAGGGAGCTACCAGAGCCTTGAAATTTCACTCAGCTATAGTATGAGTAAGTAACCACTTGATTGGTTCTCTGTGTCTAAGATGTCATTATTTTCCAATCACATCCCAGGATGCTCAGAAATACTGTGGGAATCACCAGGCACATATCAGGGTGGTGGCAGAGAAAGCTTGAATTACCTATATATTAGGGCCAAACCGGGACAGGCTAGAGCATTCCAAACTTGGAACAAGGGGTCCTATATAAAACTAATATATAAAACAAATTATATATAAACTATATATACTTTTTCAATCTAAAGTGTTACTTTATTTCTAATTGTTATTTTTATTTTATAAAATACTGAGTTATGTTGATGTCTGGATCTGATGTACTTAACCCAACTGGTCAATTGAAATTAAGAATCTAATGGTCAAAATGGTGAGACCAGTTAAGCAGCACACCTTGCAGAGTCCTGTCTGAAGCTGCCTTCTGTCTAGTTCTAGTTCAGCTTCACATTTCACCACTGTATGATTTTTCTTTGTCCTCAGATACAGAACACTCATTCTTTTGGGTTAAAGTTATTTTCCAAGTCTTTGGGAAATTCCATTTTCAGTAGGATTAAACTAGATTTATCAGTTTATGATTACTGCAGGGCTCTATCTTTGCAATGAAAACACACATACACAAAACAAAAGCCACTCAATCAAAGAAAATTCCATAGAACAAAATTATGGGATGAAATATAGAAAAATCAGTCATGTGGAAAGAAAACATACATATCAGAGATCAGAGTGGACAAAAAGGTAAAAATAGAACTCTAGATTGATGAATCATGAAAGATGGTAGATCATGTATTGTTTCTGTGGTTTTCTGTCTTCAGAACAATGATTTCATGCTTTTATATCATTTTATGCTACTGTGGTCTTGTTTTGAAAGAACCATTCAAGTTTCTTATTACAAGGTTTAATATAAATGGGAAAAAAAACCCCAAAGTAATAACCCTATTCTCACAGATGTTTTTACACCAAAATTATTGGCTTCAAAGTATTACTGAAGTATTATTTTACATCAGTTAAACACAGTATCATTTAAGTATGATATTTGAAACTGGGTGAGTGTTTGGTCTCTTATAATTAACTACTAACATAGCATATTGTTTTGGAAAGTGCATGGGGATTTAGATGTATACAAAGTAGTCATTTTAACTCTGAAGTTCATTGTTTGATGACTCAAGGCAAATTCATAGTTTTTGAATCCCATTCATAACCCCAGGATAATACTACTTATATTATGAGATGTGTAGTGAAATTTTAAGGTGATAACATACCAAAAGTCTACCAAAGGTGATAACATACCAAAAGTCTGGGTGTAGGAAGTGTCACTTCCTACACCCAGAACTCAGATTTACATTTTCAGAATATTTGTTGAGGAGTTTTTTTATGCTAGAGAATTAGAATAAACTTTTTAGAGACACTAGGAAGGCCAGCATGTACAATTAGCTATATTATCCATCATGAGAGGTCAATGAGCATTTGGGTTTTTTCCTCTTGTCTCAAAGATTAAGAGGCTGTGCTGCTTGTCTCCTTACCATTACAGAGGTGTAGAAATAGCAGCCATTCTTGCATGATTTCTAAAACTGCACCAAGATGAGAAGGGATGTCAATACAGAGTGCTAAAGTACACAGCCTCTAGAGTTGGCTGCCTGGAACTGATTACCAGCTCTATCATGTGTTAACTCTGTGACCTTGGGCAAGTTTCTCCACCTCAGTGCCTCAGTTTCTCATCTCTAAAATACATCATAGTATTGTTTGGGGTTAAATTAGTTAACATACATAAAGCATGAATAACCATGCCAGGCACAAAGCAAGCACACAAAATATAATCGCCATTATTATTTCTCGTGTAGTTTTCTTAGCCTCAAGCCAACAATTAGCTTTCACTTGAAAAAGGAATGTAATATCCTACCTCCAGTCTTAATATTAGAAATGTCAGTGTAGATAGGAGATGCTACGCATGCAACCGTTCTGTCCTCAAGCTTCATTATTCATTCACTGTGGAAGAGGAGAGCCAAAATAAGCTTTCAAGGAGAAAAAATGTTGATAAACACAAATGGTTTTCTTTGCTGATAGTACAAAAAGCATGTTTTTTTTAACTTGCTTTTTAAAAAAATTTTGAATTCTTGTACTGTGATGTCCAAAAACAAAGCTAAGAAAACAGGTCATGGAACCAGTTAGGGAAGAAATGAAAAGTAGGGAGGAGGAAAGAAAAAGCTACTTCTCTATATTTAATATAATACTTCTGAAAAAAAAGTGAGGAAAGAGAGGTGAATAGTCGTGATTCTTTTCTTGTACACTCTATTTTCTACCCATCAGTATGTCCTGTCAGCTCTTCCTCTGAATAGATTCCACATATGTGGTTTCCCACTATCTTTGCTACTATTTCTCTGGTCCGTACCTTCATCATTTCTCCCTGGATTTCAGTAGCACCACTTACTGATCTTCTTGACTATTCTTGTCCCCAGAGTATGTCTGCCACACAGCAGCCTGAATGATCTTTCTAAAGTATAAATTATATCATTTCACTACCTTTTTTTAAACTGCAGTGGCTACCAATTCCTATTCAATAAAAATCTGAACTCTGTGTCATGTCCTACCAGGTCCTCTGTGATCTTTTCATAGCCATTTTTCTGGCCTCATGCCCTTCCACACTCTTCCTTACCTACTTCTCTCCAGCCACTGGCCCTTTCCCTCATCTTTGGAACACATCATGCTGTTTCCTGGATCAGGGCTTTTGGATTTGCTGTTCTTCCTACCTGGACTTCTCTCTCCCAGATCTTCACGCAGCTACCCATTTCCCATTATTCAAACTCTTAATTGTACCTTGTCGGAGAGGCCATTCCTGATCATCCTAGCTAAAGCATCATTCCCTATTATTATTTATCTTCTTCGTAATACTTTTCAGTACCTGAAATCATCTTATTTATTTTCAGGTTCACTATATGTTCCCTTCAATTAGTTAAGCAGCTTGGAAAGAGAGCTCAGTCTGTTTTATTTCTGTATCTCCAACACCTAGAAACAATACATATTTGTAGCCTGACTGGTTGACCCCAGGTACCAAGAGCCTGAGACTGATGGCCGCTCACTGCTGGTGCTATTACATCATTGAAGCCCAGGCTCCTTCTGACCTTTACCATCTCTTCTGCCCTTACACTTATTTTTTAACCAAATAATTACTTTAAAATACAGGTGGTCTCACTTTTAGTAGGAGAAGTAAAAATACTGTATGTTCTCTTAAACGTTATACGGAAGTCTGTGACACAAACCAGATGGATCTCAGTGATTCTGTGTCCCTGACCTAACAAGTTACCTCCATTCTTGGCTAAATGCTAATGTCAAAGGTATGAAAACTAAGTGTTAAAATTAAAACTCAAGAATTGATTGTACAAAAATAATTTAGATTGCGTGGAAAAATACACTGTTAGAAAACAAGAAATTTCTCCAGGAAAAGGAATAACAGAAGACCAATGGGAGGAAATTGATTTGAAGCAAAGCAGCTGTATCTTCCATCTGCACTCTCATAAGAGAAAACTCTAAACACTACATTGCAGCAGAATTTTTCACCTCTCAGTCATGAACACGAGAAAAGCAAATCCTGCTTCTATAGTTGGTTTATAAGAATCATTCCTTCTGATTTTAATGAGAGGATTTTAGGGAGGAAGTATCAGACATTTAATACAATTTAGCATACTGAAGCAAGGATCCCAAGCGGTAGAGGGGTCTTCTGCAAGTGTACAGTAATGTCAGCACCAGAGAGCAGAGAGCCTTTAATAATAAAGATCACAGAAGTTTAGATACAGTTATTAGAATGAAGCAATATAAGATGGATATTCCAATAATGATATGAAGAAAACACAAGTAAAATGATCTATTATCTGTTCCGAGATATAAAAATATTTGTTACGTAAATATAATCAAATGGGCTTGTGAGTTGAATTGTAGGATTTATTGAAATTAAAAATAAATTAATAAAGTGATTAGGTAGCCTGGATTACTTAGATTTTTCTGCTTATTCCAGGGATTGTAGCATATCTTGAGTGGTGAATTAGTGCACAAAACAAGGTTCCTAGCTTCTGCTTGGTAGCACCAAACGGACGGGACACAATATTATGCCCTTGGTCAAAGTGAAGTGGAGGGAAAGATGTTTAAAAATGTCATGATACAAGTTTGATGGGAATGAAATAACAAGGTGATGTAATACTGAAGAATCTCTTTTAACTAACTAGTATTACCCTAAGTCATGAAGAAGAGAAGTTTTGGTAGAAAATGAGGTGACTTGTTACAGATAATTTTAGTTTGAGGTGTCAGTGGAGATTTCAAACTGTTTGTCCAGGAAGAGCTGGAAATGAACGTCCACAGAACAAAATCAGCAAGTAAGTATTTTTAATAAAGATTTTTGGATTGCTTTGCATTTTAAGCATGTCATAGCTACCATATGTGAGCACAGTGTAGGTTGGAAGCTAATTTCAATACCTCTTTTAATCATCACAAGCATCCTGTAATTTAAGTATTATCCCCATGTCACAGACAAAAATGGGACAGAATGAAATGAAGAGTCCTTCCCTAAATCACACAACTAATAACTAACAGAACCTAGAGTTAAAATCAGGCCTTCCCATTCCAGTTTCCTGCTCCATCATTTACGCTACAGCTTATGGGGACAAAGAATGAAGAGAAAGAAAGGAAGGTCAAGGGAAAAAACATGGACAAATTCATGACTCAGAATTACGTTAGCATGAATTTTCAGTCAGCATAATTTTGAGAGTTTATCCAGCAAAGTCTGGCAACCTGGGAATAAAATCTGAAAAACAGATAGTGGAGTGATTTACCGTTGAAGATCAGCCAGTTGCCACAAAGCAAGTTTAAATATACAAGGATTTTTTTAAGGTGGTAACGAGTGCATCCCTGGAAACTTAGTCTATGTTTGCACAGAGGAAGGTAAATCTACAAGGTGACTGATAGACTGTAAGAGTTTGAAAAAGCTTTTAGTGCCATCTTCCCACTATCGAAGCTCAAAGTATCCGATTTTCATTTTCTTAGCCTCTTTGGATTCTAGAGCACAAGATGCAATGGAGATTTCTGAAACTGGTTCTGCAGGATTTAGGGCAATTCTGCAAGCTTCCTAATATCTTCTCAATAGGTTTCACTTCAGCTTAAATTAATCAGAAGTCTGTGGGTTTGTTTCCTTTCTCTTATTGACTAATACAGTATTTGATCAATTTTGGTTTTATTTTTCTCTGCCCTTCCTCTCATCCTAATCCCTTAAAATCACAGAAAGCATTTACAATCAATAGAGGATGTAACCAACATCAAATAAATTAGGAAATATTCTTAGAAGAGAGAAAATTAAATGGCATTGGGTTGATAAGAGTAGAAGAACCCATAAGCTTAAATGATGCTCAGGAGAAAACCATTAGAAATGTTCACAGTAAGAGCAGATTTAAAGATGTTCATAGTTAAGAGTACACGTGGAAAGAGAACTGGCTTTTGAGTACAATCATCTGAGCAATTAATAACTGCACTATCCACAGCAAAACTGGTAGGCCAAGCAGTATTTCCTCTCCTTCCTCACATATGAAACCCTAGCTGTTAGGAGTTGCATTCATCCCCAGGCTAAACAATCAGACCCACAGTCTAGAGGAAGTGAACTCCCCGTCTGGAGAGGGCTTCTTAGGCATGTGGGTGCTGGGAGAGGAGCAGAGGAGAGGCTGGCAGAACGCTGGGCCTCCACATAGCGAAACATATTAGACTCAAGCTGAAAGCACGGCAGGGAGATAGCTTTTCTGCTTCCTCCACACAGTCCCCTGAAAATGAAGCTGGACTGTCAATATTCCCCATCCAGTTACCCAAAGCCCATAGTCAGTTCTTCATCTCACCCAGAACATCAATCTGGCTGTTGAAGCTAATCCATTTAGCCAAGCACAAGTCCAAAGAAAGCATAACATGTCTTTGTAGTGTTTGTATGTAATCTGATACCAGTTATCTATACTTTATATCTAACTATTGAATGAATGACCTTTTATATAAGAGTTTCTGGCATTAAAAAACAGGTTTAAATCTATTTAATGCTCAAAGGGATCTTCCCAATTTTTCTGAAATTGCCCAAGATCAATGTTTTCTAGATTTGCCTTATCTCAGTAATCACTGATGGAACTTGTAGGGACACACACACACTCCTGGAGTCCACTCCCGACCTACTAAAATCTTCATTTTGAGCCCATTGAGGGGTTTGGAAATCTAAATTTTAAATAAGTGGTCCAGGTAATCCTGTGATCTTACAAATTTGCGGAATACTGCAAAATATGGTACTATGTACAACCACAAGCAAGCCTATTCACCTGCCCGTCACTTACCTATACACAGCATTTCTGCTGTATAGAAACCAACCTTCAGTGAATTTTTTCATGTCTGCAGTTTATTAATGGTATAAAGTGTTTAAAAAGTAGGAGTGATAACTTCTAGAGGGATTGAGAATTTAAATTTACATTTCAATTCTTTTGTTAACCATTATTATTGTTCTCAAACTTCAGGAGGCATAGAATCATCTCAAAATGATTAAAGTAGAGATGCCCAGGCCCCCCAGAGTCGCTGATCCTGTCTGTTAGGAACAGATGGAATCTACATATGCAACAAGCAATCCCAGGTGATATTATCACTTTCAGGCACGCTTGCAGCCTCCTCTTACTTTCTATGTGTCTCCCAGCCTACTCCTCCTCCTACCACTTACTTATCTTTTTTCACCTTATCTTCTCCTCTGCTTTTCCTGCCTTATCTAGTTTTAATTAAGTGACGAAAATATGATGTAACACTTAAATGTCATATATGTTTGGGTGGAGATTATCAGTACTGTTTGCAAATGCTCTTTGGTTTTATCACCAGCAAAATAAAAAGCATTGAAAGGATATCCTCAATGATTTCTCTTACTTGAAACAGGAAAACAAGTGAAAACAAACTGGCTAAGAATAGTATATCAAAGGCTCTCATTCTTAGCTGCACATTAAAATCATTTGTGAAGCTTTTAAATCCACCCCCAGAGATTCAGATTTATTTGGTTGGGTATGGTACCAGAAATTGGTATGGTCTTTTAAGTTCCCAGGTAATTCCAATGTGCAGGAAGAGCTTAGAACTCCCAAATTAGGTTCAGTGGAAGCCTATGCAAAGGTAATGACAAGGAAAGATATATCTCTGAGATCTAAAAACAATGGAGGGAGAAAGGGACTTTAATGAAAAGAAGGAAGAAAAAGATATAATTATATATAACTGATGGAGGAGAAAATAGAGAGAAAGAAGGGCTGTCAGGGCAAAGAGAGAAAGAAATCAATGAAAATGAGCAGTACTTCCTTAATACCAGCTTAAAAATAAGGAGAGTTTAAGTGCAATTGAGGGTAAAGTATTTTAGATGGATTACAGAGGTGGTAAAAGGAACATTTATTGCTTCCCACTCCAAAAATAATGGGAAGATTACAGTCCATTTCTCCTTCCAGACTAAGACCCAGAGAGAAAAAGAACAAAAGTCAGAGCATAACTAGAGATGTTTTTATGAATGCCTATGCAAAGTGTGAAAAAAAGTGACCAGCAGATGGATAAATACTTTGCAATAATAAACCTTGAAGCTTGGAGCAGAGAGGGACAAACTAAACCAAAGTCAAGAGCACAATTAAGGGTAAGAAAAATCACGGCCAATAGTATTAGGCCTGAGAGGCCTCTAGAAAAGGTCATAGAAGGTTTACATTAAACATAATCAGAAACAAAACCAAAGGAGAAAATGAATAGAAAGGTTTGCATTGCCGGAGTAATGGGAGGTTAGTGCCTATTGTTTTGGAAGGACATGCAGAAAGGACATTGCACAAATATTCTTTGTTTCAACAATAGAGATATTTCTAAACTGGTGGACATTATTAAGTATAAAAAGATAAAGGACAAATATTGTTTAAAATCTGCAAAAAAAAAAAACCCAGAAGAGCAACCTCATTCTTGGAAAAAAATGCAGGATTATTTTGCCTTATGCAGGAAGGCAAGCTGACTAATTTTTAAATTCACTCATAAGAGAGGACACTGAGGACAAATATTGACTTTTCAATTCTGGAAAATCAACTCTTCCGAACGGGTCAATTTGAGATGACTTTCCCAGAATAGAACTTTTAATTCTAAATTAATTACACTCTTTAATGCAATGAAACAGTAGTGTACACACACAGACAGACACACACACACACACACACACACCTTTGCCCATCTATTAAAACCTTTTAAAAAAAAAAAAAAAAAAAAAAACCTTCTATTTTCCTGCTCTTCACCACCCTTAGCCCTTTATTCACAGTCTGACGTTTTGAAAAGAGAGTATTTGTAACAGTATGAAACGTAATAAAATTCAATAATGCATCAAATCAGCTGAATAAAATTGTGTTACATAAGTTACAGTTCCATTTGTTAGGTGACTTTGTAAAAATTTTTCATCAAGCTAAAAATGTAAGAAAAAAGAAATAAATGAAAAAATGAAGAAATATACCATTAGCACATACAGTTTTTGTCTTCCAAATATAACGTTTTTGCTTGAGATATCAGATATATGGGATGAGTAGGGCAAATGTATGTGGAAAAGTGCTTGTTTTAAATTCCTCAGTGTGTCTAACATGCCTTCTGGGGCTTTGTTGTCCATTTCCTCTCTTGTCTGGGTTTAGAAAAAACACTGGGTCATTTTAAGTCCACCTTTTACTTCACACAATGACTATCTGGCACTAATGACCACTCCATACTTAAAACTCTTTACTTTCTTGTGTTTCATGGCAGTTCTTTACACTGACACCCATTTTTCTTCTCTGGCCATTCTCTATCAGTCTCCGTCCTGATTTTTCTGACTTTGCATTTTGTGGGCAATATCATTTAAATCAATAAATTCCAATACCACTAATGATCATCAAATCTATACCTCCACTCCAGGCCTCTCTTTCATCTCCAGACCCACATATCCAGTTCTCTATTGAACATCAGCACCTGATGTGGAATTCAGTAATATTTCTTTGACCACATCCTCTTTCCTCCAATATTGGCTCCATTTAAAGCATATCTCAATCATATTAATGACTGTAATCCAGTTTCCCAAGGTGAAAATCTTGCAGTCACCATATGCTGAAGTTGACCATATAATTTAATTTTTCATTAGAACTAGGATATGTTTGATAATGAAATGGGAACTCAGTAAATATGCTGGTCAATTAGGATGTTCAGTTATACTAGAATTGTCCTCCCTTTACTTAAACTAATTGGTCACTGAGTCTGGAAAACTTCTTGATATTTTTCAAGCCCATTTCCTCTTATTCAGGTCCTGATTATCTCATCTCTAGACTATTTCAGGCTTAACTCATCTTTCTGCTTCTAACAATAAGTGCTTTTAACACTGCTGTTGAGGTTAGTTTTCTAGATCCCAAATCTGATTATGTTATCCCTTGTTTAAAATCCTTTGCTGTCTCCTACCTGCCTTTCAGGATAATATTGTACCTCTTTAATATAATATATACATGTAAGCCCTAAATTATCTAATTCCCAGCTACTTTTGAACAATAGGTTGTATAATAGTTTAAAAACAGAGCCTGGTGTGTGCCTAGGTTGCAGAAAGCTAGAATGAGCACTGTTATCTCCCAACAGTTAGAAAAATCTGGATTAACTACAAAGTCATAGCTTTTATTGACTCCGTCAGATTGCTGAGGTTATGAGGCAATGATGTAATCTGAATCCCAAAGAGAGGCAAGAAGAAATCCAAGAAGAGATGGAACGTAAGGACTTTCTCACCTGAGGAATAGCACGGGAGGAAGAAGCATGATCTACCATATAAGAAGATAAGAAGAAATCAGGTTAACAAAAAATCAGTGAGTTCCTATAATCAAGTGTGGACTACTATGACAATCTCTGGAAGTTCTAGATCCAAGTGGAATTTGCACACATCATAGTTTCTTTTCCATGGACCTTCATTCATTGCTTGTAAGAAAGATTGAGAGACCAAAAAGAGCCCCCCAAGGTAGTGCAGACATGAAGAAGATTGGCCATCACTGAGGGAAAGGTATGGAACCCTACACCCCTACCCTCAGCCTTCTCACATATGGAGCAAAAGTCTAAAGCCACTGCGGAAGGCCAGCAAACTCTGTCACCTTTAGGGTACAGGTGAACACCCATTGATGTTACAGGAAGGATAAAGGAAAAAAATCCCTCTACATTAGAGAAAGCAGCAGAAAAGAGTCTGAGACCCAGCATCCTATTGTAATACCACTAGCAAAGGGGGAGAAAACACTCCTAACAGATACAAGTTAGACTTTGACTGACGTGGGGAGAAGTTAGACTTTGGCTGACGTGGGGAGAAGGGGCATAAATCCTCCCCTGGGCTCAGGCACACAGGATCTGCTTAAGATCGAGACTGGACTGGAACGACAGAGAATATGTCTATCCCTACTGGAAGCCTAAACTATAACAGGTAACAGGCTACAAAAGTCTGTTGCTGCAGTAGGGGAAGAGCATATGGAGAGAGACAGAGAGAGAGAGCGCGTGCGCTCCCTTTGTTGTACAGGCATTCAGAGAACTGAGGGTAGAACAAAATCACTGAGGGAGGAAATAAAACCTTGTGGTACTCTAGCCCTCACCCTAAGCACAAGGCAATGCTAGAGCAGATTGAAGCCTGTGGTACACTGACAATAATCAAAGCCAAAACAAAATCCAAATTTGGCTCAGCTTCTTACTGGATTGACTCAATACCCACACTGATGGCCTGAGGGAAGAGTGCCCATTTCTTCTTCACATGTAACACTTCTCAGGTCTAAATGTTATTTATCTGAATCTCTACTGGTTTACACATTATGTCCATCATGTAATAAATAATTATGAGACACACAAAAAAGCAAGGGGAAAATATAGTCATTGTCAAGAGACATAGCAATCAGAAGAACCAGACTTAAAATGACCCGGATGTTGGAACTATCAGACGTAATATTTAACATAATATTATTTATAATAATCAAAAAGTAAAACAACAAGAAAAATGTCTACCCACCAGTGAACAGATAAACTGATTATGAAACCCACATAATGGAAGCTATTGAAGCAATAGAAAAGAAAGAACTTCAGATATATGCCACCATATGGATGAATATCAAACGCATTTGTTGAAATTCCTAGACTGTCAACACTTAAAAGTTGAATTTTATAATATGTACATTTTACCTCAAAAAAAGCTGAATTTGAAAATAAAATCAGGGGAAAATTTCTGTCTGCCTGGTTTTGAATCTGACTCTACAACCTATTAACTATACAACCTTTATCAACTTATATAGCCTTTCTCTGCCTGCATTCCTACATCTATAAAATAGGGAAAACAATGAAGACAGGATACCTACCTCACAGAGTTCCTGTAAAGAGTTAAAACATGTAATATACATAGAACAAACTACCACTTAAATATTTGCTATTATTACTAATTTTCCAACCTCATCACCCACCAATGCCATGTGGTAGCATGAATCTAGACATTCTAATTATTTAAGATTCCTCTAATCCATCCTATAATTTCATACCATGTTTTTAATACTTAACTTCTTGGAATGTGCTTTATCATCTTACCCACAATTCCCAGCAGTACAAACTTCTCATCATTAAAGACAGAGTTTATATGTCTTCTCTGTAGGCCTTCTCTGCCATTTTCCACTGCTATCCAAGTGAAGGAGATTAATTCCCACTCTTCTTTAATATGTATCTCCATTTTTACACTAATCACACAATACTGTAATTATTTTTTGAATATTTTTCTCCTCTCATATTATGTCATTGAATAGAAGCCAAATTGTATTCAATATTATGTCCCAGATCTCAGTTCAGGGCATAACATGTGATAGATGCTCAATAAATATTGGAATGACTGAATGGATATAGGAATCTATTATGGTTCACTTCAATCCTGGCTGGTAACTATTAAAATACCAAGATGAAAGAAGCACCATAGAAAGAAGTTATCTGGAATATCAGAGCATGTGAAGTCAATCAGTACAATAGGACATGCTCCTCTTAGAAGCTGGAATCTGCAAGAGGCCAGGAATTTCAGTGATGGATTAGTGATCATGTAAGTGTCAAATATCACAGCAGGTAGAAGGAAAGACCCTTAACAGACTACTATAGGCAACTAAACAGAATCCAGTACATCAGAATCAGACTGCAAAAAGGCTTTGCGAGAGTCTGTTTCCATAAGCCTGCTGAGTAACCCAGGCTCTCAGCCTTACTAGCTTTATTAACTTGGTTTAAGTTAGACTTGGTCAACTTAAGGCTTGACAGCCTCATTTGCCTCTTCCTTAGAAAAGTTTGGTTGGTTCTTATCATGAATGTGTACAGTGCCAAGATCTGCCTTCACCTTTATTTCAGTCTCTAGGCATGACCTTGTTTTATGTTTCTGAACATTTGCAGGAGGCTTAGGGAGGTTACTGCCAGTAGAGGCCAGTGACGGATCACCTGAGGGCATGATACAATGCTACGATGCAGGTGCAAAGCTGTGAACTAGTGAGCATGTGGTATAGTGAAGAGGCAGAGCACTTCAGGAGCTGAGTAATTGCAACACACGTGATTCTGAAAACATGAAATGGTATATTTTAGTTCATGTGCTTAAGAAAATCCAGAAGTGACTCTCAGGGGGTGTCTGTTACCCCCAGTGACACCTCTGCTAAGGACATGTCAAGAAAAGCCTTTGCTGGGATGAAGGAAGCGGCTCTCACGGAAACTCCCGGACATACTAAGAGTCTATTTCTTTCTACCATCATCTGATCCTTTCCTGTCAAATAAACTGTACTCCACAGAAATTTGGAATTGCATTTTTATCCTGCAGCAGCTCTGCTATCCTTCAGTGGGAGAATATAGTCATTTTCTCATAAGATTCTCTTACCTGTGGTTATTAGGCTGACAAACCACTCTAGACCAGTATTTTGCAGATACTCTCATCTGGGTGAGACTTTGATTCTCTGATCTATATTAGAGGTCAAAATAGTTAAAAAATTTAAGCATTTGGACAGGTAGAATATGTATTCAGGAACTAAGGAGCATACAGGTTTTGGAAATTTATATATATAAAATGCTGAGGCCTAAAAACTCTTGCTATCTGATCTCAGGAACTAAAAATATTTGGAAAGCAAACAATACTTTTATACATTATCAGTTTGGACAGATTTCTTGTGTAGATCAATATGCAACTTATGTTTATTATTAAAGTATAAAATATTTATTTATCTCCTCTTAAATGTTTGGAATTAAAGATGAGTGAGATTTTTTCTGTCAATGTTGAGCTCACAGTCTGGAGTAAGAGGTGTTGACTGCTATGCTGAAGGGCAAATGACAATATGACATAGTCATATATAGTTAGGGCTAGTCGTCAAGATGCCATAAGGTGACCCTGGTTTTAAACCAAGTTTATCTCCCAATAAGGTGTTTTCTTGCCCCAGCTAAATTTAGTCATATGTCAATGTGTCTGTGAGCTATGAGCTGTTAGCTACTAGAAGTTTAAGAAAGAAATATGCCCACAGGGATTTAGGTAACAGAGGTCAAAGCATTTGTCAAAATTTTCCTGAAATGAAACACTGATGATCTGAACATTTCCTTGTATATAAATTTTATCTCTAAAGAATTAAATAGAACAATAATTATTGAACTCTAGTTAATGATATGCATGCTGAAGTGTCATGTTTGCAACTAACTTTGAAATGCATCCCAAAAAAAGATAAATTGTAGTATGGGTAGAGGGACATGTATGTGGTAAATCCAGTATAGTAAAAGAGTAACTGTAGAATCTCAATGGGAGAATATTACTGTACGTTACACATTTTAATAATTTAATTTTGAAAAAAAAAGGGACCAGCCAGGTCAAGAGTGGGAGTTAAGGGGAGCTATCATAAAATAAAGCTCAATAAAATACAACAAAGAGACTTAAGTCTGGTACCAATTTGGCAAAGAAGAATTATCCTATCTATAAGATGAATGTGAAAATCAGATTCCAAGATAAAAATCTGGGTTTGAAGCAAATAAAAGTCGATCAAAAAGCAAAGACAGAAGTTCACAGGAACACTGATGGACAGATGGTTACTTTTTTTTCTTTTTGCCTTAGACCTTGTCCCCGAGAGCATGTCTTTCTCAATTTTGAATGCAAGGTCTTCTAAACCAAGCATTTCATAAACATACTTGAACAAAATTTCCTAATTAACATATATTTTCTGATTGTATATAATGCATCAAGATAGGCAATCATGCTTCATGATAAGCTTCCAATTGGATAAAACTCAAAATCACACTCTATCCTTAAAAGAAATCATTTCAATTGGGTAATAAGTGCTCACAATAAGCAGTTTTCCATGATTACAAAAAAAAAAAGTTCTGATTGGGAAAATATGCTTACTATAGCAAGCTCTATGTAGCAGTTACATAAATTGTCCTTCATTTCTCATCCAATATACAAAATTGTTAGCTTTCTATACTTCTTATGTGGTTGCATGTCCTTCTCTGAAGGGTCCCATGACCTGGGTAACAGAGCATAGATAAACAAAGGCAGAAACAGGAGGCATGCTGAAAAATGGGCAGAATTATTCCCCTTAAGTCTCTCCTAGCTATGAAAAAGCTCTAGAATGTTTGGGATTAAAATCCACCTGATATTCATTTCTTCTTCCCCCTTCCTTGCCTGGTATGAGGTTGATTTTCAATAAATGTGGTTAAATGAATGACTGATATAATTGGTAATCAGAAAGTTAAAGGGGAAGATGAGTCCAAATTTAGGGAAGAATAGTACTGATATTAATAAACATATATTTGGTAATAGAAATAAAAGAAAACATGTAACAAGCATGTGTAAAAAATGGTTATGGTAAGTCAAGAAGAGAATTAAAATCAAACAAACTTTAACTTATTGCTGGAACTAATGGTAAAGATTTAAAAGAGCAGTGTTCAGTTTCAACATTCAACCTCTTCTTTCCTCCCCAAATGCTGTTACCTGCTTCTTCCTCTCAACATCACAGTGAACTGAACAAAGAAATGAGCCAGAATTTAAGACAATTATCTGCAGGAGCAGCAAAAACTATAAAGGTCTTATCAACAGGCCTGAAATGTTGATTAATTTCTGGGAGATATGAGGCTTGTCAGCCTTATAAGATAAGGTTGTTGTGCTGTCAGCTCGTTACACAACGTGAGCAAAAGCTGCTCAATGAAAAAGTGGGCAGTTTTCATCCAGTAAGTGTCTGTGTTTGTCCGGGCCTTGTGAGAAGCAAGCTATGAGAGAAAATGGGGAGGGATCCAAGGGAGGCTGGGAGAGCCATCAGATCAGGATTCAAATCTGACCCTGAGTGAGGAGAGAGGACAGGAAGGAAGCAATTGGGTGGAAACATCTCAGACTGAAGTTCAAAGGAAAGTTCATTTCCACAAGGCTGTTCAGGAGCCAAAGGCTGCTGTCCCAGGATTCCTGCTTCTCTAAGGAACAGACCTGCCTTTGAGTCCCTGCCACTCTCTCTCATTGGCAGGAGCAGCCTGTGGGGAGTGTGGCTTCCATTAAAATGGGGCAACAGATGTCAGAACACAGCAGCTGGGGCTCTCCGTGAGCTCTGCTCCTCGCGGCCCAGGCCTGACTGTGCGCTCTCACGGCATCCACGGCCCACACTTGCTCCACCCCACAGATTCAAGGAAATCTCCTCCACTGTCCCCATGGGCTTCTCTTCCTCAGGAAAATTTTAAACAATGTCAATAATTTGAATTTTGAATAGGGAGGTTTGTGAGAAGAAGAATAGATAGCCCCAGCCTCTGCAGTTGATCTGGGGGCCACCATTGTTCCCCATTCTCTTCCTCCTCCATTATTTGTTTCAAAAGCCCCTCATCTCGGGCTATCACCTTGCCAGTTAATGGTGTTGTGTACATGGTATGACCTAAACCTTCATTTCTGAAGGCAGTAAGCTCTTGACAATTAGCCTCTTGGTCTGGTGTTGCTGCACTTGTCCATTCACAGTTACAGTGGGGCTGACTCCCATTTGTAAGAGCAGTCCTACCTCATCCTGGGATCAGTGTCAGTTTCCCATGCTGGTGACTCCTCTTCTTTCCTCTGGGGCCTGGGAGCAAAGAATCCAAAGTGCCCAGGCAGCAAACACAGCTTGTACCTCGATGGTGCCCACAGTATATAACTGCCATTAGGAGGCATGGGAACAGCATCTGCCCAGTCAGAATCTATTGCTTCTTGCTAGATGAGACAACAATTTCTGGTGTGATAACAAGTATTACTTTTGTGATATCTTTCGGACTTTTTCTTTTTAATTGGAATCCTAATGCCATAAAATCACTTTGGAATGAGCTATAATTTTCCCTCCTTCCAATGTACACTCAGACTGTTGAAAGAAATAAATGAAATAATGCATGTAAAAGAGATTAGTGCTTGACACAAAGTAGGACTAAATAAATATTGAATCTTTATCCAAATCTTTCCCGATGATAAGCTATATTTATAATGAACACTGTATTTAATATTGCTATTATAGCATCAGTTTTTCATTTAACACACAATAACAACAATAAAAAGCCAATCTGTGTCACACACAGCACTTGGCATGAGCATGAAAAGGAAGGGGTTGCCTTTAAAACATTTAGCATTGAACTCTGCGTTCTTGTGCCTCTCTTTTATACTCAGTCTATAAACATGCCACGGTGGCCCATGGCTTACACAAATAACTTAGACCTTACCACTTAACAAAAAGTTAAAATATCCTTGAACATTTGAACATACTATTATTGAAATGAGGGCATTTGTTTTTTTCAGGAGAAGTTACCAAAAAATGCATTACCCCAGAGTCATTTCATTATATTGTTTGTAGTTTGGTAAGTGGCACAGTTTTCAACTAGTTCATAATGGATGTTTAAATTTGCATCTAGATGTTACTCATATTTTGGATATTTAATAAAGCAAACAAGTATTCATCTTCCTGAAACTTTCTGTATTAAAAATATGGGATTTTTTAATTTCAGTGGCTGATTAAAACTTTTCACTTTATATCCTCTGTGGTTTACACTGTCTGATATTAATTAGCAAGAATTCATTAAAAAAGAGTGTATAGTATATCTCAGTGAAAAATCAGTACCATTAGTAACACCAAATTCTCATTCCCCAGAAGCAAAAAAAAAAAAATATATATATATATATATATATACTTTTTCTTTGGTCTCTCTTTTGGCCCTGTCACAATATCTTGAATATTTTGAATATTTTGCTTTAAATAACGTTCCTACCATGGCATTCTGTACAATTACAGTAAAAGCTCTATTCTTATTAAAAAAATCAGCTTTGTAGCAGTGTTTAATTTACTGGAAAAAAAAAGACTATTTGAGCAATGAGAAATCTCCTTTAAACAAAAAAATATCAGTTGAAGAAAAGAAATAAACATCTTAAATCTTTACAGTGAAAAGGGGAGACAAGGAGAGTCAGAGGAAGAAGGATAAAAGAATGGGCAAGGGAAGAAACAACAGGAAATCAGAACATAATTATTATGAGATATACAATGTTGGGGACATTTTCAAAGAACTTTTATTCCATGTTATAGTTCAAACTTAGCATATAAATAGCAAGTTCCAAAAATGGAACTTTAAACTATTTTCTCAATTATTGGTTTGGAGTTTGGAAGGGATGCAGTTCTGAGATTGTGCCTACTGACTAAAACATAGAAGGGGCCAGGACAAAAGGTTTTTGGAGGCTGACTCCAAAGAATTTTTAAACTTTTTTATCACTTTTGAAATGGATGGTTTTATTATCATTTTTATAAATAATCCACTCTTCCAGAAATATTAAAAGAATAATTAATTTCATTTTATTTTGTACATTATTATTTTCAGGATAGAAAAGTAGTGCTTATAATTTCGTGACCACAAAATAATAAATTAATTTGTATTACGCTATAATGGATTGGGACCAGCTCTAGGGACTGAGCAAAGAGGGCAGGTTTTATGGGTGCCCTAAGGGAAGAGGCTCCAAAATCTTACTAATGAATACATTTCCCATGTCGGCTGGCCGTGGGACCTGAAATTCTCAGTAGAGTCATTGTCAAAATTAAGGATTCCAGAAAGCATCAACAACAATGCAAATATTTCACCAGCAGTGAAAATACTAACCTACTATCATTAATTTAAAAAATTATAAATAGCTAGCTGCCACTTCTTAAAATGCATGAATTTACTGAAAAGACATGAGAGGGAAATGCAGAAAGAATGTGTCAGGTCAGGTGTGGACTCAGGATACTGAAATAGCTTCTGAGATTGTGAAAGTGTAACAAATAAATCTGTGTTAGGTATTGTCATCTGGCACCTCTGTGGAATGTTCTACTCTCTTCCTGTTTAATCCCCCCACCTCCTAAATCACAGGGGCTGTATGGCTAAAAACTACATTTCTCAGATGCCCTTGCAACTAGTTTTCTGGATGAGATTAGCTTCCACCATTGAGATGTCCTCATTAGAGTTTAGAAAATGAAGGATGTGGGGGTCATTCTTCCTTATTTAGTGGAGCAGGTCAATAAACAGAATGCAGCAGATGTGCCACGTGCAAGAGCTTCCTTGTCTGTCTACATCATTGAAATAGATGTGGGTGAAATGCCTCTGTGAGGTTGGCAGTGGTGCAGCACTTTCCTGACCACGAGGTGGCAGTAGCACTTCTTGACCTCTAACTTCTCACTCCAGAACAATTTTGTAAGCACCTGAATTCTGGTACTGAATTCCTTTCTGCTTAAAAACACTAAGTGAAAAACAAAAAACAAAAAACAAACCACTGAGTGCTTCTATTCCCTGCCATCAACACTGACAAACAAGCTCCAAGGAGTCAGGAATTAGGAATACTAAAGAACAAAGAAAGAAGGAAAATAGATGCAAAGCACCTGTAGCAATGCTAGCTAAACAAAAGAGTTGCTTCAACCAGGGAATTTACATGTGCCACTTAATAGGAAAGTAGCCAATCCCCATGAAATACAATTAGAATCCTCTGGACACAGTAAGGAGTGTAAGAGGGCAGCTACAAGTACAGGGTATTTGGGAGAGGCCGACTTCATCTTAGCTCTGGATCTGAAGTGCCCACCTAAGGGCAGCAGACTTAGATGCAACAGAGCAATAACCTGGCAGAAGGAAGGAGCAATGTGTGAGTAACTCACTCTCTCCACATGCAGCTTGTGGCTTGCTTGTATAGTTAAATATTAGAAAAGTTTGGCGCTGGGTAAGATTTTTCATTTATACGTCAGCTTTGACAATTCAACATTTTATGGCACTGACTGATAGCAGTGGCAAGATTATCTTTCAAACTTATGTGTTAAGAATGTTTTTGTTAAGAAAGGGGGAAGAAAACTTGGAAATTGAGGCCTAGGTCTCTTGCTACACATCTTTGGTAAGAAGTGGTAAAACCCTTATAGAAGATTCTGGGGACAAGTCTTACCAATTGCCTTTGGAGGAAATAGACTTATCCCTAGGGGAAGTAGCTAAGTGGATAGACAGAGAATTCCAAGCTGCTACTGGCATCATTTACGAAAACTAAATCTCTAAAGGGCCAACTAGAAAATTGGAACAGAAAGAAATCAAACTTTTTTTAAATTACTGTAATGCCTTTTCTTCTTGTTCCTGTCGTCACCTGAGCATATATATTTATTCACAAAGTAACTTGCTTATGACCGTTGATCATCGAAAAGACTACAAAAGTAGTCAAGGGCCGTGACCAGATGTCCAGGACATCCAGAGAGTAGTCTGTTTGTTAAAGAGCTAGGACACTTTATGGAAAAGTTCTGCAGAGGCTGGTGATCCCCGCTACATAAATCCTCAGATTAAATAAGGGTGTCTTTTTTTTTTTTTTTTTTTTTTGCGGTACACGGGCCTCTCACTGTTGTGGCCTCTCCTGTTGTGGATCACAGGCTCCGGACGCGCAGCCTCAGCGGCCATGGCTCACGGGCCCAGCCGGTCCGCGGCATGTGGGATCTTCCCGGACTGGGGAACGAACCCGTGTCCCCTGCATCGCAGGCGGACTCTCAACCACTGCGCCACCAGGGAAGCCCAGATAAGGGTGTCTTATCACTAGTTCTAGATACTGATGAATGGAAGGGATTATTTGGGTTGACCACAGATGCCCAATTATCTGCAAACATTTGTGAGCAGTCTCATCAAGATGGCAAATCAACTAAATTGATGCAGTGGGT
Source organism: Orcinus orca (assembly GCF_937001465.1). Taxonomy (NCBI): domain Eukaryota; kingdom Metazoa; phylum Chordata; class Mammalia; order Artiodactyla; family Delphinidae; genus Orcinus; species Orcinus orca. The sequence continues at coordinate 37,588,813 of NC_064570.1, read as the reverse complement.
AAAGGTGAGAGTTTGCCAGACTTACTCTGAGGGCACAACTCTTATAGTCCCACTCTTTCCTTGACTAAGAAATAGAACCTTCCCTCTGAAGCACAGGAATATGTATTCTTAGGTTGTCATATGATGATCAAAAAGAGATACCCAATTTAATGCTAGTAACTGGCCATGACAGAAGCTGTGAAGGGGAGTTCTCCAATCTCAAGCATCTTATGTAGCCATGCTCTTGGATGCCAAGAAATTATTCAGGTGACACACCTGATTTACTAGACCTGTTATCATTCATGGTTCTAAATAATGAGAAGATCTGTGATATCCAAAAGAAAGGTGGTACTATATAGGTGGAGGGAATTACAAAAGAATAAAAAGAACAATAACCAGCTTTATTGGGTGGGCTTTTAGAAGGCCGCTGAACAGTGTAAAGAAGAAGGGGGAAATTGACAGAATCCCCACCCAAAAACTCATAACATATTGTCATCTTTTGGCAGCTAAGAGAGCATCTTCAAAGCTAAATTTGACCCTTGCTCCTCAAAAAAAGGCCCCTGCAAATTCACGCCATATATTGCAGCTTGGATAAATTCAGATTTGCCTATTTCAGGATCAAATAAGGTATAGCAATGTCTGCCTGTTACCAGGTTTTAACTGGACATGGTTAGTATTGCTTGAGTCCTTCTTGGTAATAAATAGTAAGCAACAACAATTACCTTTTTGGTAGTAAATATTAAGATGGTAGCAAGAGATCACTACTTTAAATAAGAAAATGGTTGAAACTAGAGTATTGATTCCTATTAACTCTTTTTTTAAACAGCCATATCTAAATAAATAAGACAGTCTGTTCATGGGACCAACATGGAGACAGACAGACTAACAGGGATTAAATAAAGAATTCCCCTTTGGATGAGATCATGAGAAGAAAGAAGTTAAAAGATTTACACATGCTTGTGTCCCAGGCATTACGCATCAAATGCTTTTTCTGCATGTATTAAGATGATCGTATGATTTTTATCTTTCCTTTTATTAATGTAGTGGTTGTTGAACCATCCTTGCACCCAAGGGATGAATACCACTTATCATGGTGGACGTATCTTAATTTATTGTCGAATTCAGTTTGCTAACGTTTTGTTGAGAATTTTTGCATCTGTGTTCATCAAGGACATTAGCCTACAGCTTTTGTTTCTGGTAGTGTTCTTATCTGGTTTTGGTATCAGGCTAATGCAGGCCTCAAGAAATGAATTTGAAAGTGGTCCCTCTTCTTCAATTTTTTTGGAAGAGTTTGAGAAGGACTGGTGTTAATTTTTCTTTAAATGTTGGGTAGACTTGACCAGTGAAGCCACCTGGTCCTGGGACAGAAAAAATTTAATGTAATCAGCAAGTGGATCTTAGCAGCCCAGGGAGAAGATTGTAATGTATGCTAGCGGTGCTGTTGGTACCCTGCCCAAATACCCCTTAAGGTGAGGAGTACACATTCCCTAGCTTATGCGAGTGTTAGCAAATATCAACTCACACCTGCTCCCCTATCTGGAGAATTTCCCTCAGCCAAACGGAAGCCAGTTTGACTGGGAGGCTACAGGCCAGCCCCATCCATCTCCCTGACGTAGAACTTGGCCAAAGACTTTCAATCGACTGCTCTGCCTGCCTCTAGCTGGACTAAATCTATAGTACCTTTCCCTAAAAACTTCACAGTGATATCACACTAGGCACTCTCCAGACCCAATTCTTTTCCCCCCACCATATCCTGCTTCCCTCACTTTCTCCTGAGAGCGTTCCCACAATAAGCACATGTGTAAGAATCCCTATATCAAGCTTTGCTTCTAGGCAACCTGACCTGTAAGGCTTGGGAACAAAATTAACATAATAGGAATCTGAGCAAACGAGGAACCACAGGAGTAGCGTGAAGGCAGGCAGACGGAAGGCAAATTTTCTCTACTCAACCATTTAACATGGGTTTACACGAAAGAGAGTCAGTGCCACTGCACATATATACAACAAAAGTATACAAAAATTACTGAAGAAATGAGTGAATTATAAACACAGAAGCAAACTACTATAACAGCAACATAGGCAGGTGGAGCACCCTGGGGCCCCAGGCTGCGCGGAGAAGAAAGGCAGCCCCACCCCGGCAGCCGACCTGGCCCGCGGCCCTGCGCACCCAGGCCCGGGCCCGGCCTCCACCTCCACAGCCCGGCCGCTGGTGCCTAAGACCACAGAAGGCGCTGCTGCTGGAGCTCGAGGGACTGCAAGAGGAGCCGGTGGAGGGCTTCCAGGTGGCCCTGCTGGACGGGGGCGACCTGTACAACTGAGAGGTGGCCATCTCCGGGCCTCCCAACACCTACGACGAAGGCGGCTACTTCCAGGCGCGCCTCAAGAGCCCCATCGACTTCCTTACTCCCTGCCGGCCTTTCGGTTCCTGACCAAGCTATGGCAACCCAACATCTAGAGACCGGTCCGTCACTCAGTTTGTGACCCCCGCCCCCACCCGGAGCGGTGAGCTGCCCTCGGCGCGGTGGGACCCCACCCAGAACTTCAGGACCACCCTCCTCAGCGCCACCACCCTCCTCCACCAACGCAGCGCCTCACCTGCCAACTTGGACTCCTCCGTGATGCGCAGGAAGCGGAAGCGGGAAGCGAGTGAAGGCAGGACCGCGAGCGCGCGGACGTCACTCGCAAGCAGGTTCTGGGAACCGAGGCGGAGGCGGAGCGGCGCGGCGTGCAGGCCGAGTCCTGCGACTGGCCGAGTCCTGCGTGACGACCGAGGCCCCGGCGCCCACCAGGGCTCAGAGCTCTAGCACCGGACGACGACTACGAGGGAGTATGGCGAGGCCGAGGCCGAGGCCGAGGCCGACAGCTGCTTCCGGCACGACGAGGACGACCCGGGCAACGAGGGGTCCTGACACGGCGTTCCCCACGTATAGACTTACAAATTTTACCTCAAAAGAAAGGTAATATAAATATCTTAGTCATATTAAATAATTTATGCCTCAGAATGCTGTTGCGAAATCTTAGAGCAATCTCTTATGGCCATCAACTACTGCTTAGCGATTATAACAGTTTCTGTGAGTCGTTGGTTTAAAACCTCTGGATTAAACCCATGCAAGGCTCCACTCTCACATGTATATTCCCTATAAAAGGATATACCCCTCAGTTCTTTCGCACATATCCTCAAGAAACTACGTGTATTTAATAGTTTTTTTTTTTAATTAATTTACTTTTTGGCTGTGTTGGGTCCTCGTTTCTGTGTGAGGGCTTTCTCTAGTTGCGGCGAGCGGCGGCCACTCTTCATCGCGGTGCGCGGGCCTCTCACTATCGCGGCCTCTCTTGTTGCGGAGCATAGGCTCCAGACGCGCAGGCTCAGTAGCTGTGGCTGACGGGCCTAGTTGCTCCGCGGCATGTGGGATCTTCCCAGACCAGGGCTCGAACCCGTGTCGCCTGCATTGGCAGGCAGAGTCTCAACCACTGCACCACCAGGGAAGCCCACTACGTGTATTTAGAAATCGTTTACAGACTGGTTTTCATGCATCTATTTTTTTTTTTTTTTTTTTTTGTGGTACGCGGGCCTCTCACTGTTGTGGCCTCTCCCATTGCGGAGCACAGGCTCCGGACGCGCAGGCTCAGCAGCCATGGCCCACGGGCCCAGCCATTCCGCAGCGTGTGGAATCTTCCCGGACCGGGGCACGAACCCGTGTCCCCTGCATCGGCAGGCGGACTCTCAATCACTGCGCCACCAGGGAAGCCCCATGCATCTATTTTTTGAACTATAAATTTTACAATTGATTTTCGGAAGTTGTGATGGTTAACTTTACATGTCAACTTGGCTGGGCTATAGTACCCAGTTATTCAGTTAAAAACTGAATTAGGTGTTGCTGTGAAGACATTTTGTAAATGTGGGTAAGATCTGCAATTAGTTAACTTTAAATAAAGAAGATTAACCTCAATAATCTGGGTGGGCCTGAGCCAATCAGTTGAAAGACCATAAGAGCAAAACTGAAATTTCCCTGAGGAAGAAGAAATTGTCACGAGACTGTAGTTTCCAGCCTGTGAGCTGGCCTTACAGATTTCGAACTTTCCTGCCCCTGCAATCATATGAGCCATATGCTTGAAATAAATCGCTATGTGTATGTGTGTGTGTGTGTGTGTGTGTGTGTGTGTGTGTATGTGTGTGTGTTGGTTCTACTTCTACTTGTTTTGTATTATTGGTTCTATTTCTTGGAGCAAACTGATACAGAAGTTATTTTTTTATATAATAATATATGGTCTAGAAGCAACTAACATAATAATAGCCTCTCTCATTAGTTCAGTGCCTTGAGAACTGATTTATAGAACACATCTGCAAATGCTTGTCTGCCAATCATCAATTAGTCCAGAAGACAGCAGAGAATCTAATCTTCGTTTTTAGGTAAGTGGTTCAAATATGTTGTCCTGCTGATATATCATTGACTGTATAAAATCTGGAACATTGTCTCTGGTTCTCCTGTGTTTAATACTTATCTCTAGATTTGTCTGTTCCTCCGGAAGCTATTGATAATTACAATCTACATTTTGAATCAGTTGTTTTAACTCCATACTGCAAGTCACATATCCACCTTGCAGACACAAGACTTACCTACTGGCCACAGCCCAATATTTATCCCATGACACAGCCTGATAACTCCACTAGATCTGGCGTTTTCTGATCGACCCCATCTAACAGCCTTCCATGCCTTGGTCTTATACTATGTCACAATTAATTAGTTACATATTGAATAAAATGCTGATACTGTCAACTAACTCTTATTCAACATGGATTTATGGTGTTTATGTATCATAGTATTGTATAAATAAAAAGGCCTGTTTGAGAGTCTTTAAATGAGGTATTCTAAGTTTATCAATTTTACAATTATTATAATGAAGTAAAATATACATAATGGTAACACTACCATTTAGTGTTTTAATTTAATAGATTAAGTTTAGTTTCAGAAAGCCCTCAATTTAAAGTATGTTAGAGATACCACTGTTAACAGCATTGATTTTAGGACTGTAGGTGTGTGTGCCATTTGAGAGACTGTCAGTTGTTGGATAATTTGCTGTGTTATTGTAACCCAATTAAAATAATGAATCATTAGATTCTATAGCCAAGATACAGGACTAGAGAATGAACACTCCAGAGTCCTGGCTTCATTCCCAGCTCAGTCAATATCTATTACAAACAAATAATCTCACCTGCCTATTTCATTTTCTCCATCTATAAATCACAAATGCTTAGAGTTACCAAGTTAAGCCTTCAGAGCAAGTTGTAAAGATTAATAAGTTAATGGTTGTAAAGCTGTAAATCCTCAATCATAAATTATTATGCAAGAGTTCTGATTATGTAGTTACTGTTTAGGTAACTGACATAAAATCATATTTAATCTTGAAATAACTGAGCAGATAGAACTGCTGATATAATACACACAGGCAATGGCTAGCTTTTTATTTGCATATTTCCAAGATATATTTGAAAGACATAAAAAGGCAATGATTTGCATATGCTAGCACAAAGGTGGAACTGAGAGTAAGTTCATCATTTGAAAGTTTGAGGTCATTATCTGATGTAAGAAAGTTGTTATCTGACATAAGTCAAAATCAAATACAGAATTTAGCAGTTGGCTACAGGACTAATGCTTTAAACTGTCTACCTATAGTCCCATAACAATTTTACTTCTCTGAGAAAAATGTATACTCAGTTCTGTGAAAAATATTTATGATATAGAAGAGTGACTGTGAGGAAATACACCAAAAATGGCAGTGAAATTATCAAGTTTTTATTTTCTTTTTATTCAATTTAGATTTTTCTCAATTTTATTTTTTAGTCTTCATTTCCTTAACATCTTGAGGAAAATTCATCAATTTGTGATGTGCACAAGTTAATCAGAACTTCTGCTTTATTTTTATGATGCCATTTTGACAATTTATCTATTTTCATTTGAAATGATGTCTTTAGCACTTTATTCACTTAAAACTTTTAAATACCTCTCACTTCTGTGCTTCAAGAAGCATGAGAATTTTCGAAAATCATCTAAAGTAAAATTGAATGTAAAAATGAGCTATTTTTAGTCTATGACATCTTGCTCCTCTGTTCTCTAACAACTTATAAAATAAATTATTCCAGAAATGTGTATTGACCTCCTACTATATTCCAGTTGCTGTATATCAAAACTAAATTCTCTAGATTTTTGGTTGACTTTGATTTAAAATATATTTGAGAATTTATTGTGGTATTCTTTGTAATTTGTTCTAATGTCTTTATCTGCAATGGCAGATACTTAGATTGGCTTTCTCAGCCTTTATTTCAGCCATCTTCTATTTGAAGAGGTTGGCAAGCTAAAAGTTATATTTCCCAGACTTTCATGTAACTCAATTACTACTAAATAGATGCACTTCCACAAAAACTGGAAAGTGCAAATGAGACGGAGGTAATCCTGTGATTTCTGGCTCTCATGACCTGTTAGGAAGGCCATGCTTTCCCTTATTCCATTGTTCGTTTTCAAGAAACAGTAACAGTAGCAGTGACTTGACCTAACCCTCTAATCCATAGTTTCCAGGTTCAGGTGTTGTCTATTCTCTAATTCCCTTGTGTCTAGAGACTGTTGTGAGGGTGACCACAACTTCAGACCTAGACTGGTACAACTGATGGTGACATCAAACATGGTAGCTCCCTAGTGGGTCAGTTTTGTATTGTTCTTGGAGCCATTCCAAGAGCCCCAGCCTAGGAACTGCTGGTTTACCCCATCCAACAATTTTGCAAGCACTTAAATCTCTGTATTTTATAATAATACATCATGTTTAAATATCTAGAGTGGTTCAACATTAAACCCTGCCTGATTATTTTCTTTAGCTGTTGTACCAATAATACTCACTGAAATATATAATAACAGAATTATAAACAAAACAAAACAAAAACACTTTTAAAAAATTTCCTCTCCCTCTTCATGGGTAAAGATCTTTACTTATTAAAATGTCTACTTAAGGTATATTTTCAGTCTCTAATTTTAAATAGATAGAAAGGTAGATAGATAAATAGAACACAATCTCCTGTAGCACGAATATAACAATCCTAAAAACACCAAGCTTCATGCAAGCAGTTTCATAATTCAAAATTCTGCCCTATGATATGTCAGTGTTCAGTCCCATTGAAAAAATCTGGACTTTCTCTGGTCTGGTTGCTGAATTGTCTACTAAAATATTTTAGCATCAGCAAATGCCTATTAAAAACATCTTACATTAATATGGTCCATTCATCATAGTAAAACAGTGCTGATACATTACCATCAACTAAACCCCATCCTTTATTCAGAGTTCTTCAGCTTTTCCCTAATTTCCTTTTTCTGTTTTAGGTTTCCATCCAGGATTCCACGTTGCATTTAGTCATTATGTCTCTTTTTGCTTTTCTTGGTTGTGAAAGTTTATCGGACTTTGATTTTAATGAACTTGATAGTTTTAAAGGTTACTGGTCAGGTATATTGTATAATGTCCTTCACGTGATGTCTGTATAATGTTTTTCTCATGGCTAGACTGGGATTATGGGTTTTGGGGAGGAAGATCACAGAGGTAAAGTGCCATTATCATCACAGAGTATCAACATGACTTCTCACTGTTGATGTTAACCTAGATCATGTGGCTGATAATATTTGTCAGGTTTCTCCACTACTAAGTTACTTTTTCTTTCTCCCTTTAGAAGTAAGTCAGTATGCACAGTCCAGATCTTAAGGAGTGGACAGTTGTGCTAAGTACAGTAAGTCTACACAAATTAATTGGAATTCTTCTGTAGGGGTAGATGTGTCTATTCTCCCCCATTCATTTATTAATTCATTTATTTATATCATTATGGATATTTATTTCATACTTTGGGTTATAATCCAATACTTTATTTATTTTGTTGCTAACAATTTTTCAGCTGTGGCCATTGGGAGCTCCTTCAGTTGGCTCCTGTGTCTTTTAGACATATCCCCATTAATGTAGCTTTTTTTCCCCAAGTACTTCCTTACTTTCTGACACCGGTAGATGCCCCAGGTGCATCTTTTATGTTTCCTGCACCAGTCCTAGAACCAGTTACCTCTCCAAGGAGTCATAATTTCTTCAACTGGAGCATGGTATTAGAATCCAAAATCTGGGCACTGGGTTTTCTTATTGCTTGTTAGGGTGTTGTTGCTTCTAGGCCCTTTCAGATGAAACATATGTATGTATACTAACCTGTGTATATACACATGTCTATATATATTTATATAGATAACCATCTCTATCTATATTAAGCTAAGCATGACTTTATACTGATACCTCTAACCCAAATCCATTATCAAATGGCTAATTTTAGCCTCCTCACTTGCTTATCTGTAACCTCCCAACCCAATAGTGAGAAACTTGGCTTCCACTATCTGCCACCCATTTACTTAATTGTTCAGTTCCAACATATGCAAATAATTATTTCAGAATTGTTAGCTCATACCCACCACGGGAAACAAATTTATCTGGTAGTGTACACTTACATCACAGTTCATTTTGCCTTTAGTCATGAAGTCTCCACTTATTTCCAAAGTTTCTTAAGTCAACCCCTTATTCTCCCAGCCTCTTCAGTGAGATTGATTTATTCATTTGTGATACCGTTAACATTATTTTTGTCACATTCTGCATTACATCCAGAGATCCTCCAACCTCCTAAATGATTTTTTAAATTTGATACATAAAGTTTGCTCTTTATGTTGTAAAATTCTATGTATTTTAATACTACGGTCTTATGTGTTGTATTCACCATTACAGTGTCATGCTGAATAATTTTTCACCTAAAAATACTCTGGGCATTACCTGCCGACGTCATCCTATCCTCTGCCAAACCTCTAACATCCAGTTGTCTCTTTACGATCTCTGTATTTTTTACCTTTTCCAGAATATCATATAATTGGGATTATACAGTATGTAGCTTTTTTAGAGTGGCTTCATTCATATCACAATTAGATACTCTTTTTTGCAGTAGATGTCTAGTTATTCTAGTACCATTTGTTGAAAGACTGTCCTTTCTCCATTGAATTACCTTTGCTCCTTTGTCAAAGATCCGTTGGCTATCTCTACATGGTTCTATTTCTGAACTCTATTTTTATTTCTTTTCATATCAATTATACTTTTTAAAAAAAAGTTTATAGTGGTTGTTCTAGAGTTTACAATATACATGTTTAACTAATCTAATTCTACCTTCGAAGAACTCTATACCAGAGGGTTCTCAATTGCAGAGTATACTTAATGGCTCCCTTTCATCCTGTATGATATTGTTTTCTTTCATTTCACTCATCAATCTGTCTTTATCACAAAGTAAGTTGCTACTGTTTTTAGCAACTACTATTTAAGCAGTTATCTTTAGATCAATTAATAGTAAGAAATATAAATATATTTTTTTGATTTATTTTTTCTCCTATATTATTTTCTTTCTGCTTGAAAAACTTTAACATTTTGTACAGGACAGATCTGCTGGTGATGAGTTACTTCAGTTTTTGTTTGTGTGAGAAAGACTGTTTCTTCACAGTTTTGAAGGATAAGTTCACTGGATATGAAATTCCAGGTTGGTGAATTTTTTTCTCTCAGCACTTTAAATATTGCACTGTGCTTTATTCTTGTTTAAACAGTTTCTGATACAAAGTCTGCTGTAATTACTATTGTTATTCCTCTATAGGTAAGATGTTTTCCTTTGGCTTTCTTCAAAAGTTGCCTTTATCTTTGGTTTTCTGAAGTTTTCATATGATATGCATAGGCTTATATTAACTTTGAATCAGTCACATCCTGCGGTACTGGGGTTAGGACTTCAACATATACATTTGGTTGAGGACACAATTCAGCCTTTAACGTCCCTCTTGACTTTGGCTTTCCCTAAATACCACCAGAGACAGTTTGTGCCTTGCAGCTTGTTCAGCTGCAATCCACTGTTACTAGACTAGACCCTATTGGTGGGTGGTAAAGTGTGGAGGAGGAACAGTGTTCTATAATCTTCTGATTAAGCCTCAGTCTTTTAGTGAGTCTGTATCTCTGGTCTGTGACCATCACAAGTATTTCTTCTTATGTAGCTCCCTCCTCTTTCAATGAAACAAGAAAGCTAGAGAGGGCTGAAATGAGAGGAATACCCCACCCCGTTCCCATGGCTCCTTAAAAGGAAGGCTCCAAAAAAATCATTTCCCCCGAGAGAGCAGAACTCTGTTACAGAAAAAAACATGGGTCTATTTCACAAAGGTTATTCTTCCTCTACCTCTGCTGGAACTAAGAGGGGATATTCCTCTGACTTCCACTGTGAATAACTGGTGGTGTTTTTTGGAGTTAAAAGTCTACAAATATATGAAGCCCCCCCCACCCCCGCCACCAAGACTGGGGCTCCAGGAGTTTCTTGCTCTCACACTAATCCATACTCAGCTTCAAGCAATTTGTCAGCATTACCATTTCAGGGTTTCTACATGTTTATAGCTCTAGCCACTTCTGTCCAGATAAGCAGATTCCAGCTGTGATTCTCTGGATTTGCCCTTCTCTCCAGATTTTGGGTTAGTGTCCTGTAACCTCAATCCTTTGATGGGTTTGAGAAAAGTCAATTTCAGTGTATCTGGCTTTTTCTTGTTATAAAGACAGAACTGATGATTTCTGAACACCTTACATGTTAAAGCAGAAACCAAATCCCCTAATTAACTTTTTATTTGCAATTCAGAGGTCATTTATCAGTCTTCATCTTCTTTAATATCTCTGGGGCTTTCCTTAGATGATCATTTCCTCTTCCATTGCCAGTGTATAAACTATTCCAAGTCTGGGGTAAGAAGCTTGTACCAGAATATAAATCTACTAAGCACATGTTTAGCTCAGCTGAAATTTTTTTTTGTAACAAGACTTCCTTGACGTAGAGGTAGAGTGTTGTTGCACATTCTCGCACAAGTCCTCTGCCCTATCATGGACTGGTCACAATCAGTTTGTTGACTAGCCACTTAAAGTAGAAATTCTCAGTCTGATATACAGGCATATATTTTCTGCTACTACCTACATTATGGAAAATATGAAACATGAATTCCCAGTTTATACTTCTCTCTTGACATCTTTGTTCTCTGATTCTGACATATAGGTTACCTCCCAAGCCATATACATAGGCCTGAGAATGGTGATACTGTTCCAGTGCCAATATTCATCATTCTTTTGATATGTATCCTAGGATAATACATTTCTCAAACAACTTAATTGCCAAAATGGACATTTTTCCTGTGTTTGAATGGGAAATGCTTTATATTTTATTGATAGGACTCAATGTTATATCCTATATATTTAATGTATAGTGTGTAAGTGGAGTTGTATGTTTTATCAATAGTCAAAATATATGTTGAATTTAGGTCACTTAAAATTTATAAAATTGTAAGCTCATGGATTCATTAACATTTATGAAGTATTATTAGTAAATATTAGTAGTCAATTATTCTTCTTGCCTTTATAACCTAAGAATTTTATTATTATTATTTCAAAGTTTCAATATTCTAGAACACTGTTTTTATAATGCCGTTATATATTGATAAAAACAATATAGGCAACCAAGTAAGTAAAAATATTCTAACCTTCCAAACTAAAAATGTCTGATAGAGTCTGGAATATTTCCCAGAAAGAATCCATTGAATGCAGGTTACCATGGTGATTAGCAAAAATGTGGAATGAAGTTCATTTCATGATAATTGCTACATATTTGCAGCTGAAGTGCATCTTTCAGTTTCAGTCGCCAACTTTGAGACCGTAATAATAGCTCTAGAATCTGAGTTGTATATTTAAACCTGTAATATTGTGCAGGGACTTATCTAATTCTATGGAGATTCTTTTTCTGTGGTGACCAACATGGTAATTTTTAAAAGCTTATCCCTATTTATTGGGATTTCTGTGTATAGTTAATTGAGATTATGTTTGATTGATTCTTAAAAAACAGAATTTATAACGTCCCCAAGTCAATTTAAAGATAAAAGGAAAGCGTTTTATTTTAAAATCCACCCCTTTAGGAAGAAAGCTGAATTTATTTTTTGAGGCAGCTGAATGCTCCTGCTTTGTAATTATTTCTGAAGAAGTTCATGGTCTAATGCCAACTTTTGTGAATTAATAATAAGTTTTGAAAAATGTTGCCAAAATCAGAAAGTTGGTGCTTTGAAAGCTATTTTAACTCTTTGGGGCGAAGTGAAAATTAAATATAAAGTGTAACAAATTGCTAAGGGATCTGTATGTGATATTGTAAGTATATAAATTAACCCAGTCAAAGATTCTTTATTTTTTTTATTATTTATTTTTAGCCATGTTGGGTCTTCGTTTCTGTGCGAGGGCTTTCTCCAGTTGCGGCAAGCGGGGGCCACTCTTCATCTCCATGCACGGGCCTCTCACTATCGCGGCCTCTCTTATTGCGGAGCACAGGCTCCAGACGCACAGGCTCAGTAGTTGTGGCTCACGGGCCCAGTTGCTCTGTGGCATGTAGGATCTTCTCAGACCAGGGCTCGAACCCGTGTCCCCTGCATTGGCAGGCAGATTCTCAACCACTGTGCCACCAGGGAAGCCCCAAAGATTCTTAATAATAGTTGCAGAATAGCTATGTCAAATTTACTTTGTTGTATGCTACCATTTCAAGTCTGTGAAATGTTTTTATTTTAAAATATCTGTTTTTTCTTAATTCTTACAAAAACCCCTGAATAAAAATAATATTAAAAAAATAATAATGTTCATTGAGGACTTACTCTGTCACAAACACAATTATATATATACTAACTCATTTAGTCCTCACAGTAATACTAAGAAGTAGGTTATTATTCTTATCTTCATTTTATGGATGATGAAACCAAGGCACAGAGAAATGAAGCAATTTAGCTGGTGTCACACAGTTAGGGTGGAATCAAATTCAAAGTTGGTAACTCTAATATCCACACTCTTAACTATAATGCTATACTGCTGATCTGAAGTATTTTTATTCTCAATTTATGGAACCAAAATTAAAGGCTCAAAGAAGTCAAGTACCACCAATGTTACATAGTTATCAAATGGCAGAAATGGAGCAAGACTTTGTTTTCTGATTCTGAATCTAGGAAGCACTCCATCACAGCTCATGGTCTTCTTCGGCGTGAATGTAAAATTAGTGTCTTCTACCTGGCTAGTCGGGAAATAAAACAGGCTAGTTCTAACTGCTTGTTAACAGTTATAGCCTTCAGACTGGACTCCCCTGTGTCATATGTTTATCATATTTGTCCTTTCCAAATATCAAATATATATTATAATACACAAACTATAGCATATATTATTTTTATTCATGTGCCAGGAGACTAAAGGGAGCCATTGTTACCTGCTATATTGTTATAGATCACTGGTATATGATCAGTGATTATATACAATATTAGTTATGTATCACCAACATATAAAGATTAAAACCCCAAATGAGCAGCTTGCCATTATTAACAACTAATTCACCACTTAGCATTTCCTTTTTTAAAATTTTGTTTGAAAGTAAAAGGAATGACTTTTCACTATTGAGAAACCTATGGAAGTCAGCCTTTACATGTTATAAGAAATTTTCTGTCTGATTACAATAATCCTTTTAAAATTAAGAAAAAATGAAAGGAAAGTGTAACATTGCATAGCTTCAGAGGGCTGAGAAATTAACTTTTTCATGTGATTAGCAGAAGGAGGAAGGAAGAATATTAGAATACCTTAATTTGGTCTCTAATAAATACCTCAGAAGTAACCTTACCCATGAAGTGGTTCAAAAGTCTGGCATTGTATGTGTGTGTGTATTTCTGTATATGTGTGTTTCTGTATGTGTAAAATAGGAGCAACTGAAACTGATGTCCAAATCTTAGAACATCAAAACTAACAAACCAAAAAAGCCTATATATCATCCCAACCTAGTAGAACGGTCTACTCCAAGAAGATACAGTGGTTCTAACGGGAAAGAAAAGCAGTTATAGGGGTCATAGGTGAACCAGAGGAACTGAGAGCTGGCTTGTGACTCTAGCAGACATATTTAATAGAAATACTTTAAATACATTTTCGTGTTGTTTTAAATTTTAGGTTTAAATCAATAATAATCATACACAACTAATAATTTTTGATTCTGCAGTATATTTCATTACATTAAAATAACAGAACACCATTAAAATAGCCTTCCTGGGCTTCCCTGGTGGCTCAGTGGTTGAGAGTCCGCCTGCCGATGCAGGGGACGCGGGTTTGTGCCCCGGTCCGGGAAGATCCCACATGCCGCGGAGTGGCTGGACCCGTGAGCCATGGCCGCTGAGGCTGCGCATCCGGAGCCTGTGCTCTGGAACGGGAGAGGCCACAACAGTGAGAGGCCCGCGTACCGCAAAAACAAACAAACAAACAAAAATAGCCTTCCTTACAGGGATGGCTTATCCCGCATTTATATAAGGGTATTTGTTTACTCTGTGCTCATGATTAGATTAGTATGTATCCTAGCAGCATAATTATTTAGCCATATTTAAGAAGAAAATTAGTGTATTAGAACAAAATATAATAAATGCCTTTTTACTGATATTAAATATATTTATAAAATTTTAAAAAAAAAATTTAATCACAGTAGCATGCATAATAGTGAATTTGATAACTCAAATACTAAGATTCAGAATCCTTAATCTTCACAGTGAAATAATTGCAAATGGGAACTCTTTTCAGTACTTACATAATAAATACTTTGCTTTGGAGAGTGCTGTGATTGTCTTATCATTAGTGAAGTAATAGGCTAGCCAGTTACTAAGTGTCAAAGTCTGTGAAACATTTTACAAATTAGTCCTCACTGATATGTAAGTATTAAAACTCCCAAATGAGCAATTTGTCACTTTTAACAACTAGCATTTTGTTTTTTTAAAAAATTTTCGTTGTTTATGCCCATAGAATCCTTATATGGTATTTCAATTAGTTAAATTATGAAGATTCTTCAGAAAGGAGTGATTAGTATGAAAATGTTTCTGCTTTTATCCTACCCATTTAGCAAGAATATATCGATTCCTTATGGTTTGGGAAGTATGGGATACACACCATTGTCTGAGAAAATAATATAGACTATTGTGACTCCTCAGATTTGCCAATGAGATCTTAATATATAATATTCCCTATAAAACACATTAAAATACAATTGAACATGTTAATGCAATGACTGCAAATGTTTAACTGATTCAATAAATACAGGACAGAAATTATAATATTATTATTATTTTATTTTATTTTATTTTTATTTATTGTTGGCTACGTTGGGTCTTTGTTGCTGCAGGCGGGCTTTCTCTAGTTGCGGCGAGCAGGGGCTACTCTTCATTGTGGTACTTCCAGTAGTTGTGGCGCACAGGCTTAGTTGCTCTGTGGCATGTGGGACCTTCCCAGACCAGGGCTCGAACCTGTGTACCCTGCACTGGCAGGCAGATTCTTAACCACTGCGCTACGAGGGAAGCCCTATAATGTTATTATTAAAGTTAATTTCACTACTAAAAATAAGCACTACTATATGCCTCATTATATTATTAGCATATCTAGATGAAGTTACAAAATTCTTTTTCACAGCCCAAGACTTACTGCTGATGTCGCAGATAATAAAGTACTACAAATCCACGTCAGACTGTGGATAGTGGGAGGTCTCCAGACGTACCCATTAGCTGTATGAGTCATTCCCATGCACCCATCTCACAAAACTGTGATTCAAATCTGTGCCTCATCAAGATCACAAGTGAGTACATATCACTGGCCTACTATTCACAGGAATAGAAACTCTAAGTGTTAAACTGTCATATGCCAAATATATGTTTGTAATTGAGACAGTTCCAGCAGAAAAATATCTTTTCTGAGCATAAATAATTTAGTTGGCAGAAAGAAGACTTTCATGAAACACTCAAAACAAACAGCATCTGAATTACTACAAAAATATAGTACACATTAAATGGTTCTATTTCTCCTATAAGATTTTTCTTAAAAATCACCTCTTCTGTTAAGTGTTCTTGACTTCTCTAAACAAATTAACCACTTCTTCCAGTCTGAATATGTTTATTTAGCATTTCTCAGTATCTGTTTCATATTATTTTTCTTATTGTGTCTACCCTCAGCTAGAACTTGGGAATGTCAGACAACACTGAAATGTCATATTCATGTTTGTATTTCCTAGCACATTGCCTGAAATATATCACTGTCCATCAGATTAAGTCATTCACTGGAAGCTCTGCTAGGCATAGGTTACTGAGCACAAATAATTGTCCTGTCCCTATTTGGTCCAAGAAGACACTTAATCAGGTGTTGTCTGTGGATTCAGTGTGTGAATGGTGGCATTTAAGTACATTTATGTGAGATTTATCACATACTCTGGACACCGTGCACACAGATACACAGAGAGATGACACGTAGAAGTATTATGATTAGAAAGGTATATGTTGATATGGCAGTAGAAGATCCCCTTCAAGAGGAGATACTGATAGTTTATCTTTGTTTTCTGGTTTCTCTTTAGATGAAAGGTTTGTGTGTCTATACTTTCACAAAAGACATGGTACTGTGACATATTTCATTATTCACTGTGGATTTATGTATTATATTTCATTTTCTGTCATGATTCAGTTACATTTTTTCCCTTCTGCAACTTCCGTATGTCAAGTTGTGATAGCAGGAAGCATTTTGATTCTGCCCCACCATGATCCAACCCCCTCTACCAGTAGCTTCTGATTGCTAGGAAGGAATGATGAGTTGGACCTATTGGGGCACACAGGTTAGACACACTCTCTACTACCAAGTCCTGGCACCAGATCCTTTGTCACTAGAGATTCATTTTCATGATTTAATGATTTCTTCTAGTTTTTCAAAATAAAACTACTCATCAGAGAGGAATTCATACTATGAAGGAATTGATCAGATCACTTCCTTTCTGGATTGAAGGAATCTTAGAACTTCCTCAGAGGACTTGTCACCAGAGGGGTGCGTGACTGTTGCAGTTCAGCCTTATCTTTCCTGTCCTCCTGTGCTGATTAACTATGCCACTTGGTTATTTTCAAAGCATCATTAAGAAGAAGGGCTCCAAGTGATCCCTTTTCAGTATATTTTTCTTTTATAGTTATCATAGCAAATAGCATAGTGTTACACTAATTGAAAAAATTTGATAATTACCTTTTCATCAATTAATGAAATATTTGCCCTCTTTCAAATATCAAAGGATTTTCCCTAAAATTTTTATTGTAACAGACACGTAATTCTGAGATGATTTTTTTGTTAAGAAAGTGCTTTCATTTTAAACTCCAGAATTTTGATGCTTCATTTACCAACTATTCAGAAATCCTGCTGAGTTGGCACTTGCTTGGCAGCCTAGATGCAGTGGCACTATTGTAGAACCACTTAGCTAATTTAGAGAGTTGTACAGTCTAATTCAACATGATATTTAAACAATATAGAGGCTTTTCAGAAAAGGAAAATATGAAGATCTGAATTTGTGTCCCACCAAATTATACTAAATATTGATATAATGCCACACAAACAGGAAGACTTTTGCCATTTTTCTTGTAAACCCTCATGAGAAATCAGCATATCTGTCATTTCTTTCTTTGAACTATTTTCAACTTATGTTCTTCTGAGCTATGAAATAATGACTAATGAGCACTTTCTGGTTCTAAAAGGGTTAAAATGTATTTGGTTATTTTCAGAAATACTTTCCTAAAGCCTTCATTTTCAAGATTGGTAGTAATAAGAAAAAAAGAATATATGCACTAACAACATAATTTTCATGGTTGATAGAAATGGGGGGTGGGAAATCAATTTTGTACCACTATAAAATTTAAAATATGTATGTAACTTTATGTCTGGTTTTATAAGTGTTTTGTCAATTATTGCTTCAGTAGGTCAAGAAGTTTGATATATACAGAGTTCTAGTGGCAAAGTGTTTTAGATGGCCAATTAGCAGGAGGAGAAAAAATAACCAATTTTTCATAATTGAAGCAATGTCTAAGTGAATTGTCTAGTTATTAAAGATAAAAATGTTATTTATGTTTATAACATTTAAAATAGGGTGATGTCAAATTCATTCAATATACAAAAATATATTAAGTGTCTACTATGTACTGGGCACTGTTTTAGGTCTTGAGGAAACTGCAGTGAAAAAAACATTTAAAATTCCTATCTTTGTACTTATTTATATTCCTGGGAGGTAATACAAAATAAAGATAAACAAATAAAATGGCTACCTTATAGAGAATAAACGAAGCAGAGAAAGGGAATGGCAATTAACTTTAAAATAAGCTAGCCAGAATATATAGATGAGATTTTAGTTAAAGTATTTATATATTTGTTGATATTCCATATGATTTCTTCAAGTTCTTAGTGACCCAGCTGAGCTAGTACAGTTTATGAAGAGTCTCTTCATAAACTCTGTAAACTCCAAAGATGATCTTGAAACAGGATCTTTACTGTTTACCAGAGTCACCTTCATAAATATCTATGGAAACAGCTCAGGGCATGAAGAGTGTGGTTTTCCTGATCCTGGGGATGATGTTAGCCGCTAAAAAGATGGTGCATTTTTTATTCAGCAGAATCAAGAAAATTTGTCAAGACTGGTTGTGGGGATGGAGGTGGAAGTATGAAATATTTTCTTTTCTGATATATAGAGGTTAGAATTTGCTACTTGTTTAACCACTGGATGCCATCAAAAGTTAATAAATTTCCATAAGCAGTAAGATTAACCATGGATTTCTTTTGTATTTTGAAACCTAGCTCAATAATGATGGCGTAACATTAGTGGAAAAAAAATCAGTGTTTTGAAATAGAAAACTTTATGAGATAATAAGAGATTTATAAGCTGAAAATGTAATAATAATGAGCTTAAAAAGATGAAAGAGCAGAAAGATCAGTGCCATGATGCTTATAACAGCAAAATCTTTGAGAACAAATTATTTTATAATTTAATCTTTTGCAAAAAGAAAATTCAGAAAACATTGTTTTCATTTATCATAAAAAACAAGTTTGTTTTAAATCTTAGTTTTATCCATTCCTTTTAATACTATTGGCAGAGAGAAAATCTAACTAAACTCTATGTGGAATGAGCTCTTACTCTGACATAAGTTATGAGTTAACCACAAATAATAACAATTATAGTTGACATTTATTGAAGGGATACCATGTGCTAGATATAATCACAGATGATCCTTACAAAAACCTTATAAGTATTGTTTTATTGATGAAGAAATTGAGGCTCAGAAACATTGTTACTTCATCAAAACCAGACAGGTGGTAAATGACAGAGATAGGAATCAAAGTAGATCTAGAGTTCATATTCCTAAACTACACAAGTCTGACTTTTTAAGCAATATCCTTGAATAAACTGTTACAATAAAAAAAAATTGAAATAAGCTCTAGAGGAGCAAAAATGGAAAGTAAGGAACCAGTTGGGAGACTATTTCGTGGTTAGACCAGTCAGGGATAAAAGCAGTTTAGACCAGGGTTGTAGTGGGGAAGGCTGTGAAAATTGGTCAGGTGTAGAATACATTTTGAAGGTGGAGCCAATAGGATTTGCTGCTTAAACTTAAGCGAGAGAAATATAAAAAGGAGAAAAGAGAGAGAAACGTAAGTCCAAAATAATATTTTTAAACTGAGATTAATAATGCAGTTCCCTGCTATGAGAACACTTGGGGAGGAGCATGTTTGATAGAGGAGGATGGCCATCATGAGATGAAGATGGTTAAATATCCAAATGGGTATGCCAAGAAGGCAGCTATATCTAAAAGTCCGGGGTTCTGGGGGGTGTTCAGACCTGGAGATATACGTTAAGGAATCAGTGACATTTAAAGCTGTAGGAGACATCTTAGTGGATGAACGTGAATGAGAATAATCTGAGAACAAAGCCTTAGGGACCACCTGAATTTAGAGGAGGAGAAAAAAGATCTCACTGAAGAGCCTGAGAAAAAGGGATCAATAAGGGAGAAGGAAGATCAGAGGATAACCTTGTCATGGGGCCTCTATACTGAATGGATAGAAAGAAGATGCAAATGGGGAACAGTCCTCTTGCTCCTCAGTTGTCCTCATCAGCAACACTTTCATTGTATATAAAACATTTCTTGCACATTAAAGCAAGAAAGTATCCAAAGATCCCTTTAGAGGAAACATTTCACCTTTCTTTTTTTATTTAAATTTTTATTGAAATAATTGTAAAGTCTAATGCAGTTGTAAAAAATAATAGACAGACATCCTGTACCTGTTACCATTTCTCCTCATGACAGTTGTCTTGCAAAACTAGTACAATATCACAACCAAGATATTGACATCGATATAATCCACAAATTTTGTTCAGATTTCCCAGGTTTTACTTGTTGTACTCATCGTTCTCTCTCTCTCTGTGTATTTTGCTCTGTACAATTTTATGAGTTTATATATCTGCCACAAGAACCAAGATAAGAATAGCTCCATCACAAGGATCCTTTTATAACCATCACTAACCCCTGGTAATCAGTAATCTGTTCATTTCCAAAATTTTGTCTCTTCAAAAGTGTTATATAAATGGAATTGTACAATATGTATACATTTGCGATTGGATTTTTTTTTTTTTTTGCTCAGCATAATTCCCTGAAGATTCATCTGAGTTCCTGCCATCTATCAAGAGTTCATTCTATTTTATTGCTGAGTAGTATGGATGTACCACCATATGTTTAACCATCTACCCATTGAGGGACATCTGACCTGTTTCCTGTTTTTAGCTATTATGAATAAAGCTGCTATGAACACTGCATATAGGATTTTTTACAAAGGTAAGTTTTAACTTATCTGGAACAAGTGTTCAAGAGTATAATTATTGTGTCATATGATAATTGCATGTTTAGTTTGTTGTGACCCTGCCAAACTGTTTTTCAGAGTGGATGTACCATTTTACATTCCCATCAACAATGTATGAATGGTCCAATTTCTTTGTATCCTCACCAGCATTTATTGTTGTTGCTATTTTTTAATATTAGCTTGTCTGATAGATGTATAGTGATATCTTATTGTGGTTTTAATTTGCATTTCCCTGATAACTAATGGAGGAGAATATCTTTTCATATGCTTTTTGTTGTCTTAGCCCATTCAGGGCTCCTATAACAAAATACCGTAGAATGGGTAGCTTAAGCAACAAACATTTATTTCTCATAGTTCTGGAGGCTGGGAAGTCCAAGATCAAGATACTAGCAGATTCAGTGTCTAGTGAGGGCCCACTTCCTGTTCATAAGCAGCTGTCTTCTCCTTGGTGTATCCTCACATGGTAGAAGGGTTAAGGAGCTCTCTAGGGTCTCTTCTGTAAGGGTATTAATCCTATTTATATGGGCTCCACCCTCATGAGCCAATTACCTTGCAAAGGCCCCACCTCTGAATACAATTACATTTGGGGAATAGGTTTCAACATATGAAATGTGGGGGGACATAGTTATTCAGTCTATAACATTTGTCAACTGTATATCTTTTTTGGTGACATGTTTGTTCATCTCCTTTGCTCATTTTCCAGTTGGATTTATTATAATGTTAAGTTTTAAGAATTCTTTCTATATTCTAGATACTAGTCCTGTATCAGATACATCTTGAAAGTATCTTCTCCCAGCCTGTAGTTTATCTTTTCATCCTCTTCACCTGGCTTTACAGAGAACAAAAGTTTTAATTTTGATGAGGTTCCATTTTTCAATTTTTTTAAATGGATTTTTCATTTGATGTCAATTCTAAAAACTCTTTGCTCAGTTCTAGGTGCAGAAGATTCTCCTCTCTTATTCTTCTAAAAGTCTTATAGTTTATGTTTTACACTTAAGTCCATGATCAACATAGAATTAGTTTTTGTATAAGGAGTGAGGTTTAGGTCAAGGATTTTTTTTTTTTTCTTTTTGCCTGTGGATGTTCAGTAGTTCCAGCATCATTTTGGGGGAAGCATATCCTTTCTCCATTGAATTGATTTTGCACCTTTGCAAAAAGTTGATTGTGCATACTTATGTGGTTCTATTTCTGGGTTCTCTGTTCTGTTCCACTGATCTATATGTTTATCTCTGCACTGTTTCTTTGCTGAGATTTTCCATTTGCTTTAAGATAATATTGTAATTGATTCTTGAAGCATGGTCATGTTGATTGATTTAAAATCTTTGTCAAATAATTCCAACATCTGATTTATCTCAGTGTTTGTCATTTTGTTTTCTTTTCTAATTCAAGTTGTGATTTACCTTGTTTTTGGAATGATGGGTGAATTTCACTTGCATTCTGGGTTTTTATTATTTTAGGAAACTCTGGGTCCTATTTAGATCTTTTATTGTTTCAGGCAAACACTTTTCTATAGGTTTAGCATGCAGGTCTTGGTCTACTTTTGTGGGCTGTGGTTCCAATGACAAAGCCTTGACCATTTTATTTTGGTTTGCTTGGTTTATCTTGTGGCCTTGGGTTACCACTTGTTCCTTCTGGTGCCGACTGTGGTTTAGGAAGGGATTTCCCTAGTTGGAGCTGCCTGTGGTCTCCTCGTGGGTGAGGGAAGTCTCGGCTCTATTAAGGTGTAAGATATAAATATTTTCTTGACTCCTGGCAAAATGAGTCAGTATATAGTGCCCCAAGATTACAGGAATAGGAGCCACAAGTTCATTCATGTGGAAGAATCTTTCCCCTAGAAAAACCTTCTTTCTTGTTTTCACTTCTTTTTTTTTTTCATTTTTCTTCATTTTATTCTAGTTTTCTTGTGATTTTGCCACTGGAGTACTTAGGAAAGGACCTTTGGAGTACTTAGGAAAGGAAGCCCTGCTCCCTTTCCAACCTTCCCAACCCTCCTACCCACACAGAGCTCAGCCATTGTAGAGCTCCTTTGGCCGGTCACCACTTGCTCCTGTATAGACATTAAAGCAGAGGAGGGGAAGTTTATGTGTATTTTAAAATTTTGCAATGGAGAGTTTATATTTCTAGTGCGGAATATAAAAAATAAGCACACACAAAAAATCTAATTTCAGATATAGTAAGTGCTATCAGAAAGAATAAGACAATGTGTACACAGTGATTGGGTGTGTGTATGTGGCTTAATCAGTAGACTTCCAGAAGGGCCTCCGAAATCCTATGGCCTGAGGTGGTTTTGAACTTGCTGAGTTTAAGGGATAGGAAAGAGGGTCAGTGGGGCTTGAGTGTAGCTTGCCTCACAGCCATGGTACAAAGCAACACTATTAATCAGTACATGCCTCTTTACCAGGGGTCAGGTTGGTTTATCTGACTTCAGCACACCAGCACCAACCTATTTCAGACCTGCTGAAATTAACCTTCAGAGCAGACCTTGTTACCACAATGGTTTTTTGAAGGATGAGTGAATTTCAAGTGGCTTTTAAGAGCACCATAGCACTTAGGTACAAATGAGAGTAAGCAGGGCTGTGAGACAAGGGAAATTTGTATTTTTAAAAGGGTAAAAAACAAACAAACAAAAACCCTTGGCATCCTAGAAAAACAAAATGATCCAAAGAACTGGAGGGATTAATAATAGAAACAAGATAAAAAAACAAATTCAAAATTATTATGAACAATCAATCATATTTAGAATGCTGTGTATCATGATAGATAGAGGCCACTCCTATCACTCCTATCTATAGATAGTAATCACTCCTCCCTAACGTATGCTTGGAAACAGCATCCAGCCGTGGATCAGCTTTTTTATCTAGGGCTGTTTTAATTTGAGGTTTAATAATAATTTAATGTATGACAAAGACATGATCAAAAATATATCATGAAAGTAATCATGTTCTGCACTTCTGTATTCATTTAAAATAAAATTTTTCTGTGAATTCTTTATGTTGTTTATAGCGCTATAAGAGAGCTTGACCTATATAACGAGGAATAAAAAAGTGTAAGTTCATTTATTGCACAAACCTTTATTGAACATTAACTATATACTAAACACTGTGCTAATTTTGTATACTTAATCTAATTTAAGGCCCACAAAATGCTTTTTAGGTACATATTACTATTACTCACCGTTTTTTTCAGATGATGAAACTAACCAACCATTAAAAACGGCTGGGTAGGAATTTGAGTGCAGGTTATCTGAATCCAGAATCCATTCTTTATGACCAGGTAATATTTCCTCATTCTATAATATTATTAGTTTCTGATCTCAAGGTATTCAAATTAATGGAGAAGTCAGACAAATGAAAAATGACAGTATGTTATAAAAATATATATTCCATAGGGTGCTACAGAGGCATTTAGGAGGAGTAAGCTAGCTAAGAGAGGAACTTGTCAGAATGGATTCCTGAAGAAGAAAGTAGAGTAAGAATTGAGACTTGAACAGCAAATGGAAGTTCACCATTAGAAGATCAGGTTGGGAAAGGCATTTTAGGCAAGGAGATAAAAATATCTGTTATGAAAGTATGAACCTGAGAGAGAAAGCACTGGGGAAACGGAAATTTCTTAGGGGGAAGAGTAAGAGAGATAAAGATAATCACATTATAGATGGCTTCATATATCCTGTTACAGAATTGTTAAATGCTAGCTGCTGTTTGTAAACATTTATGTTTTACAGCAATGTAGAAAATTAATTGAGAGAGAGAAACCGTATGCACATGGAAAATAATAAGCAACTGCACTAAGATACTGGCAATTGGGATAGAGAAGTGAGAGAAGATTCAAGAACCCTTAGGAGGAAGAAGCATTTTGACTTAGAGAATTAACTGATGGAAACCCAAAACAGAAGGAGGATGTAGGATCAAAGAAGAGATTTTAAGAGAGCAAAACTTCTATACTTACATGCTAAAGTGCAAGAAGTACTGAAAACACACTGCTATGGAATTTGGCACACCTAAGCTCAAATCATGACTCCAGTTTCTAAATCATAAGATCATGTGCAAGATACTTAAATTCTACAAGCCAGGGTTTCTTTATCCCCTTTCTTAATGCCTTCCAGTCAGTTCCTGTGCGCTCTCACTTCTATTTCTTAAAAACAGTTTGAATCTGTAACTTATTAGCCTTTCTGTCCCTTTATTACGTCTTGCTTGAACTGCAGAATGCTCTTAACCGGTATTTTTGGCCTCTAATCTCTTGAAAAAGAAAGGTAACAATTTTATTTAAAGAACTCTGGCTTCAGTGTGGACAATTTGTAAAGGGAGACAAAACTTTTCTGGGGAAACTAGCTTGGGTTACTAGAATATTCTAGAAGTGGCTTGATGATTCAGAAGCCATTAGATTAGAGAGGAGGCCATAGAGGTGCGCAATGCGGATGGATTTGGAAGAGAGAGTTCTGGATGATATGGGAAGGGAGAGATGTGTGAGAGATTACTCCTTGATTTCTCATTTGAGCTGCTGAATGGAAGAGGACTAAGTGGGACAGGAAGTTCAGTTTGGTCTTGGATAAATTGATGGTGACATGACTTTCAGAGATTTAAGTGGATGTACAGAGAAAGCAATTGAGTCTGATTCTGAGTTAGAGCTATATATGTAGTGTCACGAGTATATAGGCATCTGTGAGAGTATTAGATTGTCAAATAGTGAGTATAGAATATCAACAGACTATGACATTCGAAATGCCAATGTTAAAAAAAAATTTATTGGTAGAAGTGCCAATATTTAATGGTAAATAGAAGAGGAGGAACCTGCAATAAAAAGTAGCTAGAAAGGAAGAAGGAAAACAAATAATGTGGTGTCATGGTGGCTGCCAGAAAGATTGTTTCTGGAAGAACAGAGTAATCCACAACATTGAGAGATGCTGAGCAGTGAAGTAAAATGAAGACTGAAAAGGACCCATTGGATTTAACAATATGAATGTCATTTAAGGGCATTAGTGGGTAGTTTTCCCATGGAGTAGAAAGTGAAGAGTGGGTTGGGGAGTAAGTTTGAGATGAGGAAAAGGAGAAAAAGGAAAAACAACATAGGAGAAGTTGAACCGTGAGGAAAAGGAGAGATAGAGAAATTTTGCTCTCAAGGAACACAGTTGATGTAAGAAAAGAAGGCATTAAGTTGTGATGTCCATCAGTGCCCCGCAGAGCCGTATTGGTCTGAAACAAAAGCAAAATTGTGCATCCCTAGTACACTTAGCAAAATATCCTCCCGTATTTTGAAGCAAGGGTTAAGAGTTAATAGAAGCTTTACAATAAAATATAATGACTACATGTGAAGCTCCATAATTCCCTGTCTGTTTACACATCATTGTCAGTCCTCACAAACCCACCTGGACGGGAACTTGGGAAACTCCGGCTGGTTGGTAGATTGTTATTTGTGTTGCACAATAACACAAAGTCATAAAACAAACAGCCTATCTTTATTTAAAATTTTGATTTTTTGTTTATTATGACTTTTAAAATGGTACATTAAAATATCACTTACGTTGATTACTGAGTTTTGGACACCCCTTTAAAATTTGCACCTGAATTGACTGCCATTATGGCCTCGCTTTCACACTGATCTTAGTCTAAAGGCAAGGGCATCTGGTCTGACAATTATGATTAATAGTGGAGACAATGGGGCTGGGACTACTCATGACAATTTAGGAAGTATGTTAAGTGCAGACAGTCCTTAGAAAAGAGCTGTAAATAGTGATGATATAGCTAACAGGAAAGCATAAATTAAAGGAACATTCATTTGTTCATTCAAGCAGAAAACATTTTAAGTGTTCAAAACACTAACTTGCATTTTAAAACCTCCATATTTACTTTATGACACAATTCTTTTTCTAAGGAATCCTGTGGTCTAATTGAATGTATTTTGCTCCCACACTTTGTAGGTAAGAAATCATACTTCCATGAGTTGAAAAACCTCAAGTTACAGCATAGTCTCAAGTCAGAAAAAGGACTGATTTATAGTGTAAATTAATTAGCACTTACACTAAGTTTGGGTGGAAGGCTATAATTCAGTGTCATTTTATTATTAATTTTGAGTCATGTCAATAAAATTCCATCTTACGACAGAGGTAGGTGCTTGATTATTTCTTTGGTGCACAAAACACAGTAATTGTACATATGCATTTTTCCTTAGCACGTGATTTTGCATTTCATAAAGCCTCAGAGTACAAACTTTTTTTGCTGAGGTCCTTTTAACAGTATTTTGAATGGTTTAATTTCATTTTGCTTACCTGTATTTCACTAGAATATACTTTGGTGTTTAACAGCTATATTACAAGTCAAACTTGGATCAGCAGATTTGATACTTTTATGATTCTCATTCTGAGCTTCTGCTCTACCTATGTACATAATCTGTGTAGAAGAGTTATGTATTTAAGGAACAGGTGTTCTTTTCACTAACTATATTCCTATAGTTTATAAATCAAAACTATTCAAAATTGTTTGCTTGGGTATATGCCTTCTTTCCAGTTTCTTCTAATTTTTATGCATATTCTAGATTATTGATATATATAATTACACATATTCCTAAAAGTTAAGTCTTACTTAACATCCCAAATGAGGAACCTTTAAAATTTACTCCCTTGTTATATCTGACATTGTATTTTCAAGGCAGTATGGCTTTGGACAGCCCAGCATATGTCCTTCCATTTGCTGGCATTTAAGGGGGTCAATAAATAACACTAATGTCTTCTTCTCTTGTGTTCAAAACTGGTTGAGAGATCAGCACAGCAGTCAGACAGATGGAGATAAATATTTAACTTTTTATTTCTCTGATAAATGCTCATTTGAAAAATGTGTCTTTAACTCTGTACAAAATGGACAGTGGTACCCCAGAATTCAGCAGACCTAGAAGTTGCACTAGACAATCCCAAACCACTCCTGGTTATGACATAGAAAGCAGCCCACTTTCTTTTCTATGTAATCTATCAGGAAATTCACAGCTCCTCCCTGGAGGGGAATAAGTGGGCATACAAAGACTAAGAGTGTTTCTTAAAGTGTGGTCAGAAGATCCCTGAGGACTTTCTTTTAGAGGTCTGCAGCTACTAGGTCCTTTTCAACTACAAGTCTGTGTGAGACTGGATCCTTTTCATGTACTTCAACCAAAACAATATATTGCATCCAAGGGAATGAGAAGCAAATCTGAAGACCCAGCTATCTTCTATTAAGTTCAGACATTAAAGAGATTTGCAAAAAATGTAAAATGCATCTCACCTCACTAATTTTTTTTGGTTTGAAAAATAGTTACTTTATGAAACTATGTTATTTATATTAACATATAAAAAGTTTATTATTGCTATTTTAAATGAATTAATAACTAAATTTTTAAAAACTTCTCAGTCCCTTATATAGAAAATATAACTCATGTAAACAAAAGTTTTTTGGTGTCCTCAGTAGTATTTAAAAGTAAAAAGTTGGGACTTCCCTGGTGGTGCAGTGGTTAAGAATCCTCCTGCCAATGCAGGGGACACAGGTTTGATCTCTGGTCTTGGAAGATCCCATGTCTTGGAAGATCCCACATGCCGCGGAGCAACTAAGCCCGTGCACCGCAACTACTGAGCCTGCGCTCTAGAGCCCGCAAGCCACAACTACTGAGCGTGTGCCACAACTACTGAAGCCTGCGCGCCTAGAGCCCATGCTCCACAATAAGAGAAGCCACCACAATGAGAACCACACACAGCACAAGGAAGAGTAGCCCCCACTCACGGCAACTAGAGAAAGCCTGTGTGCAGCAACGAAGACCCAACGCAGCCAAAAATAAATAAATTAAATTAATTTTATCCTGAGGTAAAACATTTGAGAACCATTGCTCTAATGAAAGAGCCTCCATTTGGGAGCATAAGGAGTGGGAAATAACTATCCTTTGTTCCTTTTTCTCAGCCTGAGGTATTAAACAGGGGTATTTGCTTCATTGCAGGCTATTGTTTTAGATGCAGATGTCCTAACCAAAAGTATAAGTATTTGCTAAACTTCTTTTTGAACAGATCTTGGTAGTCTTCAATGTTAGCTTATGGTAGATATTGACTAAGACTCTATCCTTGACCAAACTCTAGTCTCCTTTGAGCTCTCTTCTTGACTAGGTCTCACAGGTGGGCTTCTGTGTCCATCCTTTGTTTGCCAGACCTGCATTGCCCAGTCTTAGCAAGAATTCTGCTAAGTCAGTTTGTCAAGAATTCCCCCACTCTTAATATCTGATCAAGTTCCACATCCCCTAACCTCCTTTTATAAGTCCTTGACCTGCCTTTAGCAAGAACTCTATAAAGGCAATTTAGCAAGAATCTTCCTACCCTTGATGTTTCCTCTCACTAAGTTTCTATCCACTGATCCCCATCACCCTGCACCTTGCCTGTAAATTCCCATTTGGCCTAATTGTATTTGGACTTCAGCCTGATCTCTTTCCCTATTACAATACCCCATTGCAATAGTCTTGAATAAAGTCTTCCTGACCATTTTAACAAGTGTTAGAATAATTTTCTCTTTAACAATATCTGGGGTAAACTTTATTTAAATTTTATTTGCTGACTTTGCTTTTCAGTATTGTGTCTTTGGCTTAAATTGAGGGACATTATGAAAACAAATTGCTAAAGAAGCAGGAGGTTTCCCCTGAAAACTTTTGCTTCTTAACCATTTTCATACAAAATGTAATTGAAGTTTTTAAAATTACAATATGGTGGCACCTTTGGTAAGTCTCAGGAAAAAGGTCTCAGCAACAAGGAACATTATACTTATTTTAATCTGTTGCTTTTCCTTGCATCGTAGAGCTTGTCAGTCGAATCCCTATCATCATTACTCTTTTTGATGGCTGCTAGAAAGTTTAGGCCAAATTAGCAATCCTCCATTAAATGTACTGCCCAGCATAAGGAAGTTGTTGTTTGCTAATCTCATTCCTAGTATATTAACTCCACTCTCATTTTGCTCTCTCTTCATATCCATTTACTCTCTTACCTACCCTCTTATTTTGTTTGCTTTAGTTTTTAAAGCCATGTTAAATCTTTTCTAGAAGCTAGCAGATTTTCAAAAAATGGTTCAAAAATAGCAAGCTGAGTAAATCACATGGGCTAAGAAAGCAGTGGTTTTGAACTCATCCTATCTGTATATTATATGTTAGTTATTATTTTCCCCATATCCTTGGGTCAAAAAAGCAAAAGAAGAAATGAAGCTATGTAAATTCGCAAGGCTAATGTTTTTATAATAATTAAACATGGGGACCTTGTGGGGTTTTTTCCCCCCTTATAATTACTCTACAATGCCTCTGTCACAGAGTGCTGCAACTTTTTCATTTGGAAATTTTTCAGATCAGTGATATAAATGCAAATATAAATGAAAAGACTTAAAATATTCTTCCATATTGGCCTTTTTTCTCCCTCTACACAAAAGGTATTTATTTCTTTATTGAAAAACTCATTACATATGCTTATGCGATGTCAATTAGCCATGGTGAAACAAGAATTTTATGTTTGAGCTACAATGAATTTCTAAGGAAATCTGTTGTTTGCCAGGCTGAAGCTGCAATTGGAGAAGATCCAAATCATTACCTAAATTTACATCCTATTGTTATGCATGAATCTTTTTACAACTTCCTATAGGGTATTTAGAAATAAACAAAAGTTTTCTTTTTTCCTCCTTCTATTGTGTTAATACCTTTTTATGTAGCTTGCATTTTGGGGTAAAATCTAAATTAGAAAAGAAAAAAGCAGAAAAACTAAGTCTCACAAGGAACTCCACCTGGAAAGAAAGGAAGTTGGCTGGTGGGAAGTAGCTTCCTTGTGGCATCAGAAGGGGAACCAAAACCAAAAGTAACACAGTAAATTCTATGCTTTGCTATGAGAGTTTGTTTGCATTGTTTGGGAATTATTTTGCCAACTCTGTCTCTACATTTTTTTGCATTTGAAATCAATTCTTTAAAAATACTGTTAATTTATTTTACAATGAAAAATCAAGCAATTGAGAAAATACCATAAAAGATTACTGTCTCACGTTGTGTCCCGGAGAAAACAGACTCTGACACTGAGGTTTGTGTGAAGGAGGTTTATCGGGGAGGGCACTCCACAAAAACACTTCTAAAGGAGTGAGGGCAGCAAGATTGGGCAGAGGGAGAGTTTGACTGAGATGCAGGCACAACAGAGGGCTCAGCCAATCCCACAGGGAGCTCTGGATCTAGAGTATTATCGACCTAAAGCAAATAGACTGCCAATTATTTCTTCAGCAGAAAAAAAAAAAAAAAAGTTTATTTGGCATCAGCAGAGAATTGTAGTACAAGGTCTGTAACCTTGGCAAGCGATATGCAAGTCCCTGCATGCCATGCCGAGGGAAGGGGAACTCTTTTATAGAGGGGAAAAGAAGTTGGGAAGGCTGTAGAAAACAAAGAGTCCATGGCTTTTCGTTGGCTGAGTCCTTGTCAAAAAAGAAGAGGAGTCTTACCTCTTCCTGTTGGGCTCTGTTATTGTCACAGGATGTGAGAACTCCCACTGCCCGCCTCCTGACTCTATTTAATTGAGGTTTTTGTTTATTAATTTTTACAGTATACCTTCAGAGTTGTGCCAGATTATCTCAAATCGAGGCAAGAGCCAGGCCTTTGTACCCTCAACATGGTCCAGTCATTAGGTGAGTGCCGACTGGTAGAGGGGGGCATAACCTTGGACCAGGCAGCTCCTTTCATCTTAGGGCCATTAGTGGGAGGAACTCAGCTCTGAGTTGTCAGCAGGCAATGATCTGGGCATCTGGGGTGGTGGACTTGCTAGGGGGTGGGGGTGGGGGGCTAAGGGGGGAAACCTGAGTGACACATAGAGCACATTGAGCTGCTTGCATCCACTTGCTCTGTGTAAGTTCAGTCTATCTAGGAAAAGTTTCTTCAGGCTTCTGCTTGGTCTCTTTTCCCTGGGAGATTTGCAAGAAGAAGATTAGTAAGATAAACTATAGTTCCTACTGCTATAGCTAGTTTTGAGGCCAGGCCTGATACTCATATTTTTTCTCCTCTTCTGTCCATTCTGGATTTCCTCTGCCTAGTAACCTCCATGGGTCTGGGTGCTTACCTGGTAGGGTAACCTGATCTTCTTCTTGAGGTATCTTTGCTCCTGATCACCATACCCTTATCAGGCTACGGCTGCTGCATTTGTCAAGTATCTCTCACAATCAGGCAAAAAAGTTCTAAGAGATATGCCAGTGGATCGCATGAATGCTAAAGACTTTCTTCCTGATTCCTTTACATAACAAGAAGCCTACCTTCTCCTGAGTGTCAGGGTTAATTCCACCTATGAGAATGGTGACCCGGTTCCTTCGTCTCCTTGCAAATGGTGCCCAAATCACCAAGCTGCAGCCACAGTTCAGAGTTTAACTGGACATTTGCTATGTTCCCTGGTGGGACCAACACATCTAGACCTGCAGAACCTAGACTTGCAGGCGAGGGAAGACACATTCACCAAGTGACTCTCTGGGAGTGACAGTAAGCAGGGCTACTCCTACTTTCTTCCCTGGGCTCCCAGACCCAGACACAAATATTCTACCTACTAGGGTCACAGAACCATATAAGGGTTGTTAATTTAGTGTGTACAGTACCAGCCCCCCATTATCCACAGGGGATACATTATAAGACCCCAGTGGATGCCTGAAACTGCAGACAGTACCAAATCCTACATACACTATGCTTTTTCTTACACATACATACATACTTACCTAGGGTAAAGTTTAATTTATAAATTAGGCACAGTAAGAAATGAAAAACAATAACTAATAATAAAACAGAACAATTATAACAATATACCATAGTAAAAGTTATGTGAATGTGGTCTCTCCCCCTCTCAAAATATCTTATTGTAAAAATTTAATTCCTTTTCTATCTCAGTTAAGCACCTAATCATTCACTGTGGCTGTAACTTTTGCAGTTTGAGGTGCAACAGCAAAACTAGCACAAATTTCTTTTTCCTTCTTTACAATTTCATGGATAAAAGATTCGTTCTTACCATAGGTCTTAGCAAGTTAGCATACGATTTTTTTTCTTTCCTTATTAAGTGGAGAACTTTCATATTTCCACTTAAAAGAAGCACTTTACAGCTTCTCTTTGGCATATGTGAGTTTTCAGCATCACTACTTTTGCATGTTGTGGCCATAATTAAGTGAAATAAGGGTTTCTTGAACACAAGCACTGCAGTACCGCGACAGTCAATCTGACCGCTGAGATGGCTACTAAGTGACTAATAGGCAGGATATGTTGGATGAAGGGATGATTCACTATACGGGCAGGACAGAGTGGGATGGTATGGGTTGGTGTGAGATTTTGCCAGACTACTCATAATGGCATGCAGTTTAAAAGTTATGAATTGATTATTTCAGAAATTTTCCATTTAATATTTTTGGACTGCATTTGACCATGGGTAACTGAAACTGAGGAAAGCAAAACCGTGAATAAGGGGGGAACCACTGTATACTACATCCTGGAGAATGATGCCCCATCCTTGCAGGATATAATATCCAAGGTGGCACCTCAGCTATGACTTCAGAGGCCTTTCCATCACTCTGTCAGACTGACAGCTTCTGGGAGGTGCAGTATGTGGTAGGACCAGTGGATCCTGTGGTCATGTGTCCACAACCTCACCCAATTTGCACTCAGTTGTGTTCTTCAGTTGATATGATTATATAAAGAACTTCATTTAAGAGGGTCAAACATTCTCTAAGCCTGGAATAGTGGTGCTGGCTGAGGCCCTACTGACAGAAAAGGGTTGAAAGTAACCAGATTAACCCCAATTGTATAGTGGCTCTTTTGAGAGAATGGCATCGTATTGGGGGCTCAGCATTAGCTTCTGTCACTGGAAAATTGGATGTTTGACAGCAGCTAGATCATCTTTGGTAAGAAGGGAGCCCATGCTGTAAGGCCCAGTCAGAGCCTCCATTCCTACCACCATGGGTACAACTTTCCTGTGCCCATTGTGCCAGCACTGAGGTGGCTGATGACAAAGGCTAGTTGATGTCACCTGGCTGAATTATTTTGTCACATTGGTTATTTAATATATTTTCTGGTGGGGTACTCTCTAGAGGGCTTGAATATGTGATACAAAATACTTCAGGTCCACTCCCATCCATTCATCCACATATCCCTTCCCTAGACCTCCTTGGCCCTGATCTCCAAATGTTTCTCCTTTCCAACAAACTATCTTCAAATGGCCATTGTTCCATATATTCTAACCTCAGACTACTTCTCTTTCATTGCAAAGGGGATGACCAAGTATATCATCCAAAGAAGTGCCTACTGGGGAGCATTTCCTTCACTGCCGTCTTTCTGGCCCTCCCTTGAGCAGAACTGGACTATAGCTAGTGTTCATTTTCAGCTCGTAGACATATAGCAAGCCTCTTCATCCCTAAAAGTGCTCATTTTCCTCCTGTCATTTGATCCTGTGAGACCCCTGCCCCTGCCATATGGCCATAGATGTTAGCCAAGGGAGTGGTGCCAGTGTGACAATGGTAAGTGACATGGGAGTCTGGTCCGCCTGTTTTTGCAACTTACTTTGCCTTTGGGCCCTGCTCATGCCTGATCCTAGATGTACCATTTCTTTTTTATAGTGGATTGCTGCTGGGCTAGCCTAACATGCCTTGATGCATCTGACAACTTCCAGCTCAAGATGGGCAGGCGGTGCAGAATAGTCACTTGATATTCCACGGTCAGGTGCTCCATCGTAGTCCCTAGTAGCAAACCAGGGGCTCTTTTTTAATGTCATATAATTCTTTTCTGTAGATAACATGGCTTTGCTTCAGAACTCTATGTGTTTACATTGTAATTCTTTCACTGGAGCTAACCTCCACCTGGCATCTTTTCCCATCACAGTTACCTCTAAAATGATAGATACTGCTGTGTCCTAGGGCTTAAATGGCAGGTCTGGTCATACTATTGCCTAGATCTACTATTAAGAATTTTCCTGGTCTGGGCCCCACTCAAAGCTGCCAACGTTTCATTGTCACTTGGTAATAAGGCTAGAGAAGAATTCCCAAATGAGGAATATGCTACTTCCCACCAGGCATTGCGCCTCCTTCTTATTGGTAGGAGTTGCAAGATGCCATACTTTGATCTTCACTTTGAAAGTGATATCTCAGAATGCTCCAGACTACTTGACTACTGAAAACTTCACTCATGTGGAAGTCTTCTGATTCTTCATAAGTTTTCTCTCCTGAGTCCATTCCTCTCCCTATATTTTCCCTCATGGTACTCACCATTGCCAGCCTTTTGTCCCTGTGCTCTTCGTATCACAGTCACCAATGAGCTGCATATTGCCAAATCCATTGGTCAGTTCTTAGTTCTCATTTTACTCAGTCTCTTGGCACCATCTAACACACCCAGGCGCCTCCCTTCTTCTTGAAAAATTTTCCTCACTTGGCCTCCAGGACACTCTTTCTCAAGTGTCTCCTAGTTTAGTGTTCATTTCCTGTCAGTCTCTTTTGTCTATTCTTTCTCATCATTCTGACCTCTAAACATTGGAAAGCCCTAGCGTTCCCTCTCAAAGCACTTTATACTCAATTTCCAGATGATCTCCTCTAATTGTGTGGAATTAAATACCATCAGTAATTTGATAACTCTCACATTTTTAAATTCTTTTGGGGAATTTCCCCCTAAGTCGCAGCCTGAAATATCCAACTGCCTTTTCAACATCTCCACTTGAATATTTAAAAGACATCTCAAATTCAAAATAATCAAAATTAAACTCTTCATTCCCCTTCTCTGTGTTTCCCCTCCACTCCTGAAAAAAAAATTCTGCCTATCCAGTCTACCTTATCTTTGCAAAAGGCATTGTCATTCATTCTCCTGGCTGCTGAAGTCAAATGTCTTTGGGCTCTCCTTGCATCTTCCTTTTTCTTACATTTCACATCCCATTCATTAAAACTTTCTCTAAATTCCTGCTTTGAATCATACCTGATATATGAATATTTTCTCTCACACCTACCACAAATACCCTGGCCAAGCCACCATCATCTCTTGGATTGTTGGAAAACTTCCTAATTGGTCTCTCATCTTCCTCCCCACTCCATCACGATCTATTATGTACCCCAAAGCCAGAGTGAGCCTTTTACAATATAAGCCAGATTATGTCCCTCTAAGATCAAATTCTTAAATGACTTTTTATATTTGGATCAGAACAAAATTTAAATGTATCAGTATAACTCACAGAGCCATACCTGATTTCGTGCCCTGATGTTTCTCTGAATTAATCTCCAAACCCTTTCTTTCTCATTCACTCTGCTTTAGTCTCAGAATTTCTTGCACACTCCAAGTCTACTTCCACTGCAGGGCTTTGCTCTTGTTCTCTCTGCCTGAAATGTTCTTCCTTACAACTTCTGAAGTCTTTTTAAATGCTTCTTTATGAAAGATGCCTTTCCTGACCACCTTACATAAAATATACCCTATCACTGTGTATCCACCTTGTCCTCACTTATTTTTCTTCCATCATGCTTACTGCCACTTGATATACATTTATTTACTTCCTTCCTTATTTATTACTTATCGTCATTTCACCTTTCTAGAGTATAACATAAAACATAAAAACTGATCTCTGTATTCTGTTTAATATGAAATAATTGTGCCAAAAATAGTACCAAACACAGAGCAGGATCTTAATACATATTTGCTGAATAAATAAATGAAAATAATTCTGTTATTATTGAAAAAGTGAACTCACGTAAACTTCCTTTCAGACATGGAAACAAAATGTGTAAAAGGTTATGTAGGTGTGTTTTTTTTTTTTTTTTTTTTTGCGGTACACGGGCCTCTCACTGTTGTGGCCTCCCGTTGCAGAGCACGGGCTCCGGACGCACAGGCTCAGCGGCCATGGCTCACGGGCCCAGCCGCTCCGCGGCATGTGGGATCTTCCCGGACTGGGGCACGAACCGGTGTCCCCTGCATCAGCAGGCGGACTCTCAACCACTGCGCCACCAGGGAAGCCCAGTAGGTGTATTTTTATGTTAGATATGTATTTTAGAGTATTTCACATAATTTGATTTTATTGTTTTTTATATTTTTAAGGATTACAGTAATAACTAGATGAGAGTTTTAAGTGTTGTCTTTCACAGGTAGATTTATTTTTGCTGTATACCCTTTATGTAGTAAATGTGATATCAAACTTATTCCATCTGATTACAATAAGTCTTTCTAGATAATCAGATTTCAGACTGATATTTTCAAAGCATACTTTAACTTCCCCAGGAATAACTAGGTAAATATAATATATTAGCAAAAATTACCTACACTACTTACCTGGTGCTTCCTTGGACCAGAAAGAGGATAAAGGACATAAAGTGTGGAAAAATATAGCATTGGGTTAAAAATGGTAGAAAAGAGGGGGAAAATGATGAACTGCACATTATACCTCAACTCTAATTAAAAAAGCGGAAATATAGATGAGAAATAAAAATAATAAATGAGATAAATTTAATTAAAAATTTTAACTTGAAATATTGAGCACCTACTATGTGCCAGAAACCTAGAAGATGCTGTTTTTAGTCTGCTCTAGCTGCTATGACAAAATACCGTAGACTGGGTGGCTTGTAAACAACAGAATTTATTTCTCATAGTTCTGGAGGCTGAAAGTTTAAGATCAGAGTGCCAGCATGGTGGGTGAGGGCCTTCCTCCGGGTTGGAAACTTCTCACTGTGTCCTCACATGGTGGAAGGGACTAGGGAGCTGACTGGGGCCTCTTTTATAAAGAGTACCAATCCCATTCATGAGGGTTCTATTCTTATGACTTAAGTAAGCACCTTCCAAAGACCCCACCTTCTAATACCATCACATTGGGGGTTAGGATTTCAACATCTGAATGGTGGGGTGGTGACACAAACATTCAGACCATAGCAAATGTTATACAAACATTTTCTAATTTAAGACTCATGATCACTATATGAGGTAGATCCTAATATACTTTCCCATTTCAGAGATGACTACTCTAAGAGAATATAGTGAATGGCCCAAAGCCATTTGGAAGTCAGGATTATCAGCCAAGTTTTCCTACTCCAGAGCATGTTATTTACCACTCTGCTAGGGGATATAATGTGTTAATTCTGAGCAGAGTATTGGGAGCAGCAGTCTCTCATCTACCGGATATCATGTTACTTCAGAATTTACCCTTACTTGGGTGTTCCCTAGCTCAGAGATCTTACTGATGCAGTTACACTTACCTATGATTTAACTATAGCAGTTTTAAATTGATGATAAAGGACCTTACCCTTGATTATAAAGGAGAGCTGGAAGTTATTTTATTCTTAATGTTATGTAATATGTTTGAATCTGTTGTTATTCTAGCAGATAATGCATTAAAATATTTTTGAGCAAACGAGTGAAAGTCCTGAATATTATCGCAGTTCAAGTTGGTTAAGGGAACTGCTCAAATGGAAGAGAAATACAGCCATTCCCCCAAAGTTAGAAACAACTGGGTAATGAAGTGCCAAAGGTATATGTTCCTAAATTGACATTTAGGCCTTTATTTTTTAACATTAGGATACCCAGGACGAGGAAGACAAGATGAAATTTAAAAAGCGTTTGGAAAGTTCCTTCAAGGTACAAAGACCAGAACTAAATCCTTTGGTGACAGAAAGAAGTAAGATTTGGTCCTTGGCCCTCAAGATACCTTATTACATTAAATTAATCTTTGAACAATCTAACCTTATAAACATACGTAGAGTGAACCCATACTGGTCCTTGGAAGGGATTGCTTTGTGATCAGAGGCCTTAAAAAAGAAATTATGTTGCCTGACATGGGCAGCTCGAATCATTCATTATGGCATAAGTTTTGATGTGTATCATAGGCTGTTTTTTGTTGTTCTTAGTCTAATAGTTTCAGGCATGAAACGTTAGCCACATGAGGTCACTGTTGTTCATACATGAATAATACCTACTGTATAAATCTTGATTCTCCTGGTTGAATGGTCTTGGGATCTATGACTTGAATAAATAACATGTGTGTGGTAGTGGATGGACGCAGGGTAGGATATTCTGTAAAGCATACTTTAGGAATTCACTGAGCTTAGTTATACTTCTTTACAATTAAGGACTTATTTTATGGATAAATCAGCAACTACTTTGAATAAATCTAAAATTTAAATCTTTAGGGTAGTTCAGCTAAGAAAAAAGATTTAATAATGTATACAAAAACTAACTGTGCTTAGACTAATTCTGAGATTATCTGCATATGAAAGTCTTAGTCATTTAGTCTTCACTGGTGGTTTTTAAAGAGCTTGCTTGGTTTCATAGTCTTACATGCAGTCAATTATATGGAATATCTTTAGCAAGATAAGAAGTAAATTATTTAGATAGTTTATCTTAAATCCATGGGGCCAAGACATTGATTGTGCAAAAATAATAGTTGCCAATATAAATTGTTACTTTCTCATAGTTAGAGGTCCATTTTGAAGTAAGACACTTCAGAGTTATTGAATGATCACAGAAATACTAGGCTTTCCAAACAATGGAACATCCTGTATACAATGTATATATACTAGAGGATATCACTGAAACAAAGTCCAACTGACCCTGCTTAGAATTGACCACTTCCTTGTTCTTAAAATTCTCTCTTGTTCTAATTTTTCTCCTACTTCACTAGCTGCTCTTTGTCTGTGATACCCCTAAATATTGGTATTCCTTATGTCTCCCTTGATCCTCTTCTCGTCTACTACCTCCCTAAATGATCTAATTCATTTCCATTTTAAAAATACCATTTATATGCTGATAACTACATATATTACACCTCAGCACCTACTACATTTCTGGCATAGTGGCGGCATGATGGATATTTCTTGAGTGAGTCAGTGTGTGGAGTGCACAGGTATATCATGTGTGCCCCAGCTCATGTATCAGTTATTTGTGTTGGGGTACATTAGTTCACTTGTGTTGAGACTACAAGAAGAACCATACAAAATGAAATTCCAACCTATGTGGAAGAGGAAGTCCCTAATAATCTGCTCTATGTCAATATTTTTTGAAGGTCTTTGGTAAATCACATAAAATATGCTATCTTATCACATAAAATATTGAGAGTTATAGGGACTGGTAATGAATTTCTTCCTCCACTTGATCACTTTTTCATATTCCTGTCCAGATTTTCTAATATCCTTCCCCAACTCTGTTTTCTCAGCTGCCTTCAGAGCTCCACTGTGAAATAGGGTACTTTATTTCATGTACTGCCTCTCAAACATTAATGAGAAAAAGGATACATATTGGGATAGTGTCACTAAGAT
This sequence comes from Orcinus orca, assembly GCF_937001465.1. Classification (NCBI taxonomy): domain Eukaryota; kingdom Metazoa; phylum Chordata; class Mammalia; order Artiodactyla; family Delphinidae; genus Orcinus; species Orcinus orca. Next base: position 37,548,812 of record NC_064570.1, on the reverse strand, counting down.
GCTTACATTCTTATTATAAATATTTCTTTTGATTATCTGGCATCTGTTTTTAGGATACTTTTAAAAAATAAATTTACAAACTTGATTCAGTGGAGACATGAATGATGGAATCTTCGTGAAGATTAGATATATATAGGAAAAAAGGAAAATTATTTATTAATAAGAGTATCATCCAGCATGTTAATATTAGTATCATGTGAAGTAAAACTAATAGACATGTTAATAGAATAAAATGGGTCTGGTACTTCTTCAGGGTATTTTCAATGTTAGAGAGTCTACCTAACTGTTCATTTCTCTTTTATGATTAGTAGGCTAATTAATTTTGAAGAGCTATATTTGGCAAGCTCTTATTAAAGTAGGAGTATGTCAGCTTGATTGTCTCTTTTATGGGACCAGAGATGTCTAATGAGAAAAATATAACTAACCTCAGATTTTGCTAAAGTTTTTTGCCTAATGAGTTCATTCTGGCTGGTTAATTCCAAGACTTACTTCAGTCACTAACTGTTCACCTTCCTGTTACTATAAATTATGAAATATCGAACTCCTTATTTCTTGCTACTCTTCCAAAAGGTTCAGTTCAAGCCTGTTTCTATTTATAAGTTCTAAGCATTAAATTTTCCTTCAATGTAACATATGTTGAAGTCATAAATTAGGGCACTTGATTGTTTTGGTAAATATATACTTGGAAGATTGATTGACACTTCTTAGGGTTAATAATTATAAGGACATTATAATTATAGGGACTAATATTTTGTGTTCTTTTCTAATACCTGGATGTGGAGTGAACAATAACATATAATAAATCTTTTTTGATTTGGAAAATAACTTATTCTTTTCCTGTTTGGTAATAAATATATTCCCTTACAAAAAGGAACATCCTTCACTTTTTTTTTTTTGGCAGTACGTGGGCCTCTCACTGCTGTGGTCTCTCCCGTTGCAGAGCACAGGCTCGGGAAGCGCAGGCTCAGCAGCCACGGCTCACAGGCCCAGCCGCTCTGCGGCATGTGGGATCTTCCCTGACCGGGGCACAAACCCGTGTCCCCTGCATTGGCAGGCGGACTCTCAACCACTGTGCCAGCAGGGAAGCCCACATTCTTCACCTTTCAAACCAGTACCATCAATTAGAGACAGAACATAGAAGCTCACATCACAGATAACAGCTGTCCTTCAAGGCATTCTTTTTTTTTTGTTAGTCACAGAAATTAGTGCTAACCTAACTGAAATCTAATTAAGGACATTGGGAGGCAGCAAAACTCAGTCTTCAAAGATTGTTGATCATTAATGTGTGTGTGTGTGTACTTCCCAGATTGCAGGTAGAAGAAATAAGCAGATGCTACTCCAATACAGCTATTTATTCTATGATTTCTAGATCACAGTTGCCTGTTTTCTATTTTAGTGCATAATCAAAATTCATATGCTGTGGTTGCTGTGAGATGTATCATATGCACTGTGGTAAATTCTATTATTCCCAATTATATGCTGCCCTCTCTGTAAGAGGTTATAGTTCCATGCTCTATTGACATTAGTTTGGCCATGAGACTTGCTTTGGAAATGATGTTGCCACATCCCAGCAAAAGCTCTGAGAGCCGTAGTGTGGTTCTGCCATTGATCTTTTTTTTTCCTGCCAGCACACAAACAGTATTTAACATGAGTGAGCTTTATTTAAGTTGAAATATTGGAATAACAATAATGCATTCTACACAGATAAGGCCTGACCCTTCAGGTAGAAAAAGACATATGAAGAGAGGCTATAGCTGACCTGCAGTTGAAACATAAGCAGGTAAGAAATAACCTTTTATTGTTTTAAGCCACTGAGAGTTTTGGGTCATTTGTTAATACATAATAGCTTAGTGAAAGCTGACTAATACATGTACATATAATTTCATCATTGTAGGCCATAACCCAAATCAAGTGCTATTCTACTGTATCTGCTTAATTCTCATGAAAATAAACACATCAATTAATATATTTTATGGTTTCAAACATTTAATATTAGAACAGAATGTAGTAAACCTGGTCGGTTAGCAGGAGCATTTACAATTCTTCAATTCCATTCAATTGAGAGTAGATAATACCCATTCCATTCCATTGAGAGTAGATAATTATCCAAAAAAAAAAAAAAGGCTTGAATGTTCAAATGTTTGCATATATACTTTCCTTTTGTACCTTATTCAGCCTTGCTCAGTTGTTCTCAAACAACACTGCAAATAGAAATACCTTAAGGGGTATGTACACAAAAAGTAGTATATTTATAAGTGGTTTAGAACCCAACATGTAACAATGTTGTAACCTCACTGTATTACAGTGTTACAACTAATATTTTGTATGTTGTATCAGTTTAGTAGACTTGAGTTTATATGAGGCAACTCTTAGAAAAAGTGCAATTTAAGAAAACACATTTTCAGTTCTCAAAAAAAAAAAAAAGCCAAAGTTAGACCCCAGTATTATATTATCCAATGGAGCACTGTGGCAGATTACACTTTTATTTTTTTCGGTACGCGGGCCTTTCACTGTTGTGGCCTCTCCCGTTGTGGAGCACAGGCTCTGAGGCCATGGCTCACGGGCCCAGCCGCTCCGCGGCATGTGGGATCCTTCCGGACCAGGGCACGAACCCGTGTCCCCTGCATCGGCAGGCGGACTCTCAACCACTGCGCCACCAGGGAAGCCCCCAGATTACACTTTTTATGTAATTATCTTTCTAAATTACAATTTGGTTTCCAGAATTTGGGCCAGAATGTCTCCATAGTCCTTTGCTAATTTAATTGTTGCACCAGTTGTGTGCATCTTGAGATTCTTGTAAAAGATTCTCTTTGTCGATATGCAGAGATAAGGTCATTTGTACTATGGAAGGCAAAAAGGAGTAGAAGATCTTACATACACTTTAGTTCATGTTCTTTAAAGAACAATAATTACCAAACATGTCTCCCATTATACCCTCATAGTTCTTCAGTTTTTTCAACATTGTTTCAACAGTTACTGAGTACCTAAAGTGAAAAGACTTGAGACATTTGGAGATATAGAGAGCTTATATTTAAATAAGAGAGAAAAAAATACTTTCATGCTTCAACAGAAAATAATCTGTAGTAAGGATCAAGTGGATGGCATAAATACACTAATAAGAGAAAGCTGAGTGAAAAAAAAATGAAATAATTAAAAAATTGACCTTTGAAGGATGGGTTGGATATGAAGAGTGAATGGAGGGGCCCCTGTTTGATAGTTGTGCTCTTTTAAAGAGGAAGAGTGAAGGATTTGTGGGTATTTGTACTCTCTCAGTTATTCATGAGCATTTGGGTCAAAGACCTCTAAGTACTGAGTGACCATATAATTTGTCAAAACTGGGATACTTTTGAGAATTAAAGTGGGCATTATTAAAAATTATCTTGGAATAATGCACATTAATTATGTTTGGTTTGGACACAGATTTATGGCCAACCTCCTTAGATAATCTGATAAAAGCTCAGGATACAAGGTTAGAAACCCTTGATTATTATCCACCCCCAATTCTTGAGGAGTCCTTCTCCCCCACAAACTGTTCTTTTCAAATTACAAATTACTCCTTTCTTAGTAGCTTTGAAATCAGGCACACAGAACCTTTGAGTTCCAAGGGTTTTCTTGTTGATTATATGGTGTAGTCATACAGCAAACTGACGTAACAAATGGAACCCAGTCTCCTGTTCTAAGAGCACGGAGGGTGAAGGTGCCTCCTTGATTTTAGTCTAATGAGCGTGGACTTTGGAGTCAGAAAGACATGAATTCAAGGCCTAGCCTACCACTTACTATCTGTGTGCCTTTGGGCAAATTATTACTCTCTTTTAACCTCAGTTTTTCCACAAGAGATGTATAGTGCTTTTAGCATAATGGTGGTCAAACAATATATGTCCATGTGCAATATTTTATATTATTAATCTTATTACTTTCCAGCAATTCTCTAACTCATGGCAGCAAAAAGCAACAGATAAAGTATTTCTAGCCCTGACTTTTTCCCTTGAGACCCATACACATATATCCAGCTGCTTACTTGACATCTCAACTCGGTAGTCTAAAAGATACCACAAACATATGGAAACAAATAGAACCATTTGTGCAAGATAAAACTCAATTTGATCCTCCAAAAGTCTTCCCCATCTCTGGATATTGTACCCCTGTTCACCCAGGTGCTCAGGATAAATATGTAGGAGTGATCCTTAATTCGTAGGGTTGCAATCCTACTCACTCCCCATATGTCGTTTGTACGTAAGTGCTATTGACTCTAGCCCCTGGGATTTCTCAAGTCTGGCCACTCCTACTCCCCAGCAAGGACAACCCTGAACAAGCAGCTGTCTCATGCCTGAGCCACTGCAATTGAGTTTTATCTGCTGTCTTTGCAATGCTTTCTACCAAAAGAGCCAAAAGGAAATTTTAAAAACAATTCAGATCACATGCATTCCTAACTTTTAACACTTCAATACATTTTTATTTCATTTTCAAATAAAACCTTCTTTTTAAATTATGGCCTACAAGGTCTCCTTTCCTGGTCCAGGTCCTGCCAACCTCTCCAGTCTCACTGTCTCCTGCTTCTCAATTCCCATCTATCACATTACAGTCACTCTGGTCATCTTTCTGCCCACTGGATTTGATAAGTTTCCCCTCAGGACCTTTGAAGTTTCTATTTCTTCTGTATGGAATCCTTTCTCCCTGATACGCTCATGACTACCACTTCACATTTTTAGGTTTCATGTCAACTTTTATTTCCGTAGAGAGGCCTTCCCTCACCATCCTACCCAAAGAAGGATTACCCTATCCTTGTAACACATTTTATTAAGTATTGTTATCACTACCAGCTAGCGGCCTGTGTATGTATGTTGTATACAATGATATGTTTATTGTTTGTTTTCCCTCAGTAGAAAGTAGATGCCATAAAGGCAGGGACTGTCTTTTCCACTACCACAATCCCACCACCCAGAATGTTCCTAGCACATAGTGGATTCTCAAAGCATAGTTACTGAGTACATAACTCTGCTCTCTGGTGTTTCCTAAGCATTGCTGGTTATGTTCACACACATGCATTCACCAAGTCTTCAATAATGGCGTAGAAAATAAATACAAGCCTTCACCTAAAACTTTCAGATGAAAGCATAATCCTGAAGGAATAAGTAACTGAATCAAACAATATATGTCTACAACAACTGTTGCTTGGTGTTGACACAAGCTTAATAAATAGTGTCAATTGAGAAATAATTCAATAAATGAGACAAAGCCAACATAACACCTTTATTACTGATAAAGTTGGTATTGGAGAATATATCTGCAAGAGGGTGAGACTCCTGATACTGAACTAGACAGTCTTGTTTAACAAGCCTCAGGCATGGCTGAATAATCAGAGCCTCCCCATACAGGAGCCAGTATGTAAAATTTAGGGCCTGGTGCATGTGGGCATGCTGGCTCAGAGTGAGAAGTGTCTGGGCTGCACTGGCCCAGTTTCTCCTTTTGAACTTACCACTCAGATTAAGCCCCTCCATCTCCCCTGCAGAGGGAGAAGTGAATGGGAGGGCAGAGCTAGGCAGCAGTGGTATAACCATGGAGCTCTCACCAATGGACAGAAACATAAGTGGTGCAGAGGTGCCTCCTGCCCAGTCTGTGACCAACATTGTAATTTAAAAAATGTATATATTTTATTAGATTAATGCTAATACATTACCTTTTTTCATTCTTAACTGTTTTAAAATTTTTTCACTAATCATGAGAGTCAAGGAGGTAGAATATAGCGTTTACTATTCTAGACCAAGATGAAATATCCACAACTTTACGGAAAATTAGTGATCTTTAAGGATAACTTTCAAAGATACGACCTTTGGGAATTACAATAAGATGAACATTTGAAATGTGTTTCAGGTCACTATTTTAATTCTATAGGCACTTATATGGAAGCTGAAATGGAGAATTACCCATTTTTATTGGAAAATGATTACTTTTCATAACTAAATTTGAGAGTTGTGCACTATTTACCTAGTGTGATAGCAGACAGTAAAATGATCATTACTAAAAGACGGTCTTAGCTTCAATTTTCTCTCCTCTAAATGTAACAGAATATATTGAACTTATAGAGTGCTTTGAGCTCAGTGAGAATTTCTGTTAATAGTACTATTTTTTCAAGTTTAAAACTAAAGGCTTCCAAAATTTCTTTGAAATTTTATGTTACTTTCGTTTTCAAAGGTTTTTAGCACCTATAAATGGAGATTATTACTGATGCAAAGCATTGTGATGGATGATTAATGAAGAAATTAGTACAGTGTAAGTTTTAGGGAGTAAATGAGGAGTTTGTTGAGAAAGGGCCGTGACACATTACTTCAATCTCATCCCTAGAGAAGCATCAGTACCATTATGTTGTTCCTGCTTTTCCTGGCCATTTTGTGTCCTGCAGTTACTCGTCAATATATCCTTGACTTTCTTTGTCAGATGCTCCTACTAAATAAATCTCATGACATACATCACTTTCTCTTTCCAGCCTCCTGGTCAAGTCCAAGAGTGAATCTCATGCATTACTTCTGTGATCCCTATTAGGCAGATCAGGAACTCTTCCCAGTGCTCTTACCAAGCAGTTTTAGAACAATCCTCTCTGAGCTTGCCTCTCCCCCTCCTCTACTACAGGATAGCAAAATTATCTCTCTCCGGGCATACGTGATACTGATTGTTAGCTAATCTTAATCCAGTATCTGGTGTGAGGAAAGTATGAACCAACAGGATGACATACCGACCCTGGTCAGCAAAGTACTAACTGTTGACCCTGGAATTTCTGCTGAACTCCACTAAGGCACTGACCACTCTATTTGAATTGGGAGATTGTCACCAGACCATGAAAGGAGTTCTAGATAACAATGACTTATTTAAGAGAACAATGAACACAATTCTTGGTGTTCTAGGCTCTAGGAATCCCTATATACTTTGTCCAAGCATTTCACAAAAGTCCAAGTGGGTTAATCTGGCTACTTACTTAAGTGTTCACTACCAAATATCTCAGGAAAAAAATCCCAGGTGCTGCAATAAAAATACTCAGTGGTGTGGATGGCGGCCTCTCTAAAATAGGCTGTCCATTTTTCTGGATCCAGATTTGGGCACTAAACAGTGGAAGGAGAAATGATGCAAATGACTTCTGTGGAGAACCAGAACCACGGATAAGACCTGCATCTGTTGGCAGTGCAAATTGCACCAGAAAGGATCCTGGGTGCTTATGTGAGTTTAGAATAACATCACTAGTGTGTCTTCAGTCCACAATGTGTAGTAGGAGTTGGTTTGAATCTGACCTTCTCCATGGATTGTGAGTGATACTATAAACATTCTTTGTAGGATACGTGGCTGTGTTTATTTGCCTATAGCAAATATTTTGGTGCGGTTTGTTTAGCATGCTTGCAAGTGGGGGGAAGCATCAGCTTGTTGGGCTTTCAAGCAGAACAGTTTTTACACATTCCATAGGTTTAAAAAAAAACGTTTTTCAGGCCTCAGACATCTTAGATGTAAGCTTATATATGATGGTAAAGGGAAGTGAATCCACTATCAAGTGCTGGTAATGGTAAGTTAGTAATAGGTTTGGGATTAGAATGCAAGGGTATAAGATTGTAAGAGAGAAAGTGGGAATTGAAAAAATTTAAAGGGAAATACATGTTTTTCTGTGATTAATTTAATATTGCCCAATAATGCCATGCAAGCGATTACCACCCTGAGATCTTGGAACATTTTATATTATTTCTTTAAATTTTTCCAGCAATCATATGATGTAAGTACTAAGTTATTGTCCCCATATTACAGATAAAGTTACACAGAGTTAGAAACATTAAATGAGATGTCTAACGTTCCATAAGTTATAAACAGCAAAGGGGTCTATTGAAGGCAGGGCTGGCTGTCTCCAAAGCCTGTGTTTCACATGTTGCCCTAGCTTGGCATTTATATTGTTTCTCAGGAAGTCTGTGCTGGAATAAGAGAACTGGACTTTGAGCCCTACTCTGAGTCTTCTCACTCCTTGATCTTCTTCAAATTGCTTAATCTCTTTAAATTTCAGTTTCCCGGTCTATAGAATGGGGATGTCGATGATCTAAGATGTAATTCAGATAATGATTTCAGATACAGTTGTGAGAAATGAGTGAGAATAAAGTGATTTGCACAGTGCTTGGAACCTGATAAGCACTCAATAAATTGTAGAAGAAAGAAAGAAAGAAAGAGAAAGAAAGAAAGGAAGGAAGGAGGGAGGGAGGGAGGGAGGAAGGAAGGAAGGGAGGAAAGAAATTCCTTTCCAAAATTCATTTTTACTTGGTTACAGTTTTCTGAAGAAAAATCCACTTTTAAGACCTCTTTACAGAAACCACTATTTTAAAATATTTCAAGCATAAGACAATATGACAATTTTGTCACCATGAAAAATGTGAAAACTGTAATTAACATAAAGCATTTCACAAAAGTATGTGACAGTATAAATGTCACTTAGGCAATCAAATCTTGAAATCCTAAAGGAGAAAGGGAAAAGGAAGCACTTGGCATTCCATCTTCATAGGAACCATGAAATGTCTATCATAACTTGATATTACTATAACCCTGCTAGAATAAATACAAACAACTCTAAGAACTATAAACTCCCAATAGTTTCTGTCTTAAATTAGTTATAGAAATATTTCCCCTCTTCCTCCATATCATAAACACATTCTATAGTTTATTATTTTAAAATGGCACTTCTTTAGTCCAACACTGATAGCTAACTAAATATTGCCATTGAAACAGACACATTTAATTCCTACCTTTTCATCCAAATAGTCTCATTTTAATGGGAATATATTAAAACCCAAATAAGCTCTGTGTTTATTCACGTCTGAGTACATTTAAGCTTAAGGTATAATGAAGTTACGGAGACAAAAAATGTGTTCCGTGTTTTACTTAGAAATGAAGCTCATGATATATTTGGATCTGAATATGGTGATACATATGTGACTATAACAACTGATAGGAAAAGTGTATTTTTTAAATTCCTAGAATTCACATATTAAAATGTTTTGCCAAAGGATCTGTAGGTATCAAATTTATCATATACATTTACTTTGGCAAAGGTTTGAAAAGAACAGATGAAATGCAACTCTCTAAAATGTTAGGTTAAAAACAATCTTCTAGATGTCTTGGCCTTAGTATATACAACATTGAGCAGTGATTAATGGCTTTAGTTTTTCGTGGCTTCCTACACCCATACTCCCTTCTTTCCAATCCATTTTATGTACAGCTGCAAGGTGACTTCCTAGGGCACAGCTCTTGTCTTCTCTGCTCAAGAACTATAATAGGCCCCTTATTGCCTACTCAGTAAAGTCCAGCTCTTCAGACTGACATTCAGACTTGTCATTGCCCTCTTTTCTCCTCCAGGCACCTTATGTTGCAGCTAAACTGACCTATTTTCTGAGTCTGGATCTGCAATTTTTCTACCTCTAAGACTTGAGCCAGCTTAAATACTGCTGCCAGTTCACACAGGTGGCAGTAACTTCCCTTTGTCAGAACTGCCATAGCCCTCAGCCCTCAACTATACTGACTTACAGATCTTAATAATTTTTTTTTTTGGCTATGGTAATTTTTAGACTGTCTCCTAAACTTCCAAATGTTAGTCCCTAAAGGCAATATGTGTTCTGCTCAACTTGCAGCTGTTAACAAGTACAGTGTTTTTGTTCCCTTTCTGCTGGCTGCTCGCTCTCTGCATTCCATCTTCTATTAGTGTCCCCTCGTCAAAGAAAGAGGATGTCATTCAGAGGAGGGTTCTGACTAGGGAGCGAGAAGAGAGAAACTCACAACTTTCAGCCACTGAATGAATGGGGGAAAGTAGATTTGTGGCAGAAGTTGGAGGAGCAGATAAAAGGAAAGGTGTTTCACAGTCTTTTCTCATCTGCTCTGGATGAGGCTGAAATCCCTGCATGGTGGATGTAGATTGAGGGCAAAGTCTAAAGGAGAATTGTTTTGCCACATTTCTCACTCCCACAATCCCAACAGGGGGCGGCAGCGCCACAGTAAAATTGGCAAGGTGATGTGATTGGAGAGAGTGAAGGCCTGGGTACAGTTCTCCAGTGTTCCCTGGACTCCTGAGTCATGTGGACAGTATCCGGAAATTCTCTGTGGTCCCACAGAGGAATCTTGAGTCAGGCTGGCAGTGCTGGCTGATGTACAATGACAATGTGATGCCCAGAGAACTGGTTGTTGGGCTGAACAGTATTATGACTAATGAGAATTTTATTATGAGTTGAAGTTAGTGCTTATGTGGTTTTGCCATGAAGGCATATGTGAAGACAAAAATAGTATGGGAAGGGGAAATCACTGGGCATGCCCCCCCACCCCCCGCCAAGACTATTATCAGAAGGTATCAAAGAACCACCCATATTTTCCACAGAATGCCTGGGCAAAGCCTCCTGGAAGCATCTCACAATCACTGTCTTCACTGCACAATTCCAGGATGGGCAATGGAGGCGGAACGGATTTACGAGGAAGTCATGCTCCTGTACTCCAGCTCACAGCGAAAGAAGGAACACCAGAAGTGCCTGCCTCTTTCATCCACCTCCAGGTTTAAAAGACAATTTAAATTCAGCATTCCACCTTCTCCCTCAAAAAGGGAAAACAAACATTTGATTAGAATACTGTATTTATATTACTGAACACCTTAGCTATAAAAAAGAAACAACTGTGTTTAGGGATTTATTTTTCTTCCCTTCAGAAGCTCAGAATATACCACCCTGTTAGGATTTTGAATTAATCCTATTATAAGTAAGTACACTACATCTACTTTCCTAACACTTCTCGTTGTCACTTTCTAATATTGTATTAAATTAGTATTTATTAGGGTTGTAGAAGGATAAACTGGGGAAAGCACAACAAGTAAAGAAATTGTACAGTAATTACATTATCAGGAAAGATACTTTCAAGCTGTGCAGTAAATCTTAATTACATAAAAAAAAATGTAGAGTACATATTACTACTGCCTCACTAAAAACTAATCATTTGTTTAGTATTACTCTATTGAATGGTTTAAATACTCCTCCTCTTGTAATTGTAGGAACTGAATCTCAGCTTTTAATTGGCTTTTGAGAATGTGAAGTCATTTGAATGGATGGAATATATTTTTTCTACTTCCCTTCTGCACAGAATATGAAACTCAAATTATTACTAATCAATTCTTATTCTGGTTAATTCAGAGCACCACTTTCTTTCATATTAAATCCACTGGTTTCTCTGAGATATTAGTATAAAGTTAACTTTTTGATTGTGACACTAGCATTGACATCTAAATTTCAATTTTTACTTATTTCAATTTTCAAGAAATAGTAAGTTCCCTTTAATTATGATTTGAAAACATGGTTTGAAAACATGGCCCTCCGCTTCTCTGACATTCCTCCACTCATGGGGGTGGGCACCTAGGTCTTCCCCCCTTTAAGTAGGGTGGGCTTGTGACTTCCTCGGAACGAACAGACTCTGGTGGAAGTGGAGCTGGGTGACTTCTGAGGCTGGGTGATAAAGGGCAGTACAGCTTCTGCCTTGTGTGCTGGCACCTTCTGCGTGGAGCCCTCGGCTGCCATATAAGAAGTCTGACTCCTCTGTGGCAGTCATGCTGTGAGGAAGCCAAGCTGCAAGAAAGGCCACATGTAGGTGACCTGCTCTGCAGTCCTGGTCTTCAAGTCCTTCCAGCCCATGCGCCAGATGTACGAGTGAGTGAAGCTTCAGGTGATCTCTGCCCCCAGCCACAGAGCCATTCCCTGTCTTGGAGTCTTTCCAGCTGAAGCCCCAGCGTGGAGCCGAGACACTTCCCCAACTGAGCCCTCTCCAAATCCCCGACCTATAGAACCCTTGAGCATAATAAAATCACTGTTCAAAGCCGTTACATTTGGAGTGGATTGTTACCCAAATATAGCAACTAGAACTCCTGGCTTATCCTTACATTTATTTTTCAGCTCTTCGTGTTGAAGAAAAAATCAGCACAACTTAGAGGAAAATAAAAAGATGACAATACAGATTTTCTAATCTCTGATAAATATTTTTTTCCTAAAATTGCATGTCTTTCTATGAGATAATTTATTAAAATAATAACTGAGTCTTATTATTTGTAAAATAATTGTATTAATATGCCTTAGAATATCTCATAATATGATTGAAATGTTAAAAATACTCAAGTTAATGTATGCAATTTATCTCCAGCAAATAGGTACTGAACTCTCAGCATATTGATGGTACTTTACTTGATCTTATAAGTAAAATTTACATAAATTACAAATTAAAATAATTTAATTTAGAAGGATATATAACCCAAGTGGTATTTAATACAAAAACATGACTGGTTACGCACTGACCATAACACAGCTCTGTCTTTATCATGGCATAATCTGTCATTGTGGCTTATCAGTATCTCTGGAGGCCAGCATTTTGGTCACATAGATAAATGGATTTTTATCGCTATGGTCTGTACTATAGAACCTGTCATTAGATAATATTATTAGAAATGGACTTGAACTTTCAAGAGGAATCATCACAGGAAAGTGAGAGTCAATGTGATATATTTTTAGGCCACAGTCCATCTTAGCATATTTACTAGGTATTTAATAAATAATTAGTGCATAAAAGACACACAAATTAAAATGGAAGGTGAAAAAGTATTTGAAAAATGATAATATTCGTTACTGATAAAGGCAGAGGGGATCTGGCATGCACATTCCCTACAGGTGTAAATCTGTAGAAATCCTCAGAGGAAATCTGGATTTATTTATCAAAAGCATCATAATTTTGCTCATTCTTTGTCTCACTAGTTCACTTCTAGAAATGTATAATAAGGAAATAAAACATAGGTAATGACATGCCTACAAATTTAAATATTATAAAATGTATAATATTGAAACATTGGAAGCAAACTGTATTGGTTTTCTATTGCTGCTATGAAAAATCACCAAAAATTTAGTGGCTTAAAACAGCACATTAATTATCTTACACTTCTATAGGTCAGAAGTCTGACAGGGGTCTCAGTTGGCTAAAATCAAGCTGTGGGCATAAATGTATTCCTCCTGAAAGCTGTGAGAGAGATTCTGTTTCTTAGCCTTTCTAGCTTCCAGAGGACACCTACATTCCTTGAACCATAACCTCCTTCCCCCATCTACAAATCCAGCAATGGTGCGTTGAATGTCTTCTCATCTTGCATCTCCTGACCCTTCTTTCATTATCTTTTCTTTCTCCCCACCCCCAAGATGTTCTCAGCTTTTAAGGGCCAAGTGATTAGATTGGGACCACCTGAATAATCCAGACTCTTCTCCCTATCTCAAGGTTCTTAATGTAATCATGTATTCAAAAACCTTTTGCCATGTGAAGTAACATATTCACAGGTTCTAGGGATTACTGTGTGGACATATTTGAGGGGCCATTATTCTGCCCACCACCAAGTGGGGAAAGTGGGGGTGGGTGGTGGTGGGATGAATTGGGAGATTGGGATTGACATGTATACACTGATATGTATAAAATAGATAACTAATAAGGACCTGCTGTATAGCACAAGGAACTCCACTTCGCTGTACAGTAGAAACTAACACAACATTGTAAAACAACTATACCCCAATTAAAAACAAAAAAACAAAAAAAACTTGTATGTCTAAGAAAAAAATATGAATTAAATAACTGGGATACTTGCTTACATTGGAATGTTATGTAGTCATTAAAGCTGTGTTGTATGCAGAATAACGATACCTAACAATGTTAAAATGTTAACTATGGGCCAGGCACTGTTCTAAAAGCTTTACATATATTGACATTACTTAATGCTCCCAACAACCTTATGGTATATGTGTATTATTACTCCATGCCCCCTTTTATAAAGAAACTGAGGTACAGAGAACTAAGTGATTTGCTGAAGGTTACACAGTTGCTAAGTGGCAGAGCTTGGATTATGAAGTCAAACTGGCTGCAGAGTCCATGAGTTTAATAGTTAATAATTTGGACATATGTTCTAATCTGTTGTTAAGTGAAAAAAAGTAGATTAAGATATATTACGCATGATATAATCCCATTTTTGTACTTTCTGCAAAAATGAAAGATTATCTCTGGATGGAAGGATTATGAGTGATTATTTTCTTTTTTAATTTATTTTGAAAATACTGTTTCCTAATAGCTGTTATTTTCCAAACAAGAGAAAAAAACATCCAAGTTTGAACAAATATACAGTGAATTAAATGTTGGTTTTGTGATTGTAAAATTAATTGCTGCTTTTATGTTTTCAAACTATAATGAATGGAGACCGAGTAAAACTCAGAGTGAAATTGCTCAGTGGTGTTACAAAGCCAATGTAACACATTCTCCCCACAGAAACAAGATAATTAAAAATAGCTGTGCCACCAGACTAGTCAACAAAAGCCCTTAGCACCTTACAGAGCTGAATAGTATATAACTTTATACTCATATACTATATAGTACATGACTAAACAAAAGGCCATTGCCATTCCAATTTGAGGTGTCTCTCTCCTTCATGCACATCTACGGGACAGTTGGAATTCTCTCTCAACTCTTTTCCACTAAGGCTCCAAAGATAATAGGAAATAGAATAGGAAGGGCATGGCCACCTTAAGGAATGGAACTTCAACCCTAACTACAGCACATTTTCACAAGGCAGGCATAGCGTATATGCTATCTAAAAGATATGATGTGATTTAAGTTTAGAGGTAATGAAGTACGATCTCAATAAAGCTGGAAAAAAAGAGACAACTAAGTTTGTCATCATCCTTATAAATATTTTTAAGTCATCACTTCTGTACGGAATTCTAAAAGAATGACAAGCAAGTACAGTAAAATACCAATATGAAAGTACACAAAAGAAAAGCAGATTTTGATGTCCCACAAACATGCCTTCCACACTCTAATTCTGCCACAGAGAACGTGTGCGTCTGTGATCAAGACATAGTAGTCCCCCTTTATCCATGGCGGATGTGTTCCAAGACCGCCAGTGGATGCCTGCAACCACTGATAGTACAGAACCCTGTACACAAGGGTATCTTTAAAACGAGCATTGCACCAACTTACCAGTTTCCTGTGAGTAATGAACGACATGATATAGGGGCAGCACGTAAGGCAGTGGGTGCATGCAGTAAATGCAACGGCAGGTGCAACACTGAACGCACTTCTGGTTCACTCTTCTGAGAACAGTGACAATGATGTCAGATCGGGAATAAAAACTCCTAAAGACTGCCTTCTGCTGGGTTTCTCCAGAGGCAGCCCTGACACAGGATTTGAGTGAAGTGGTCTATTGCTGAGTTGATCTCAGGAAGCACCGGTAGAGCAGTAGGGAAATGGGGCAGGGAAGGGAAGGAAGCTAATTCAGAAGGCAGGAACAAGCATGCCTCAAGGTTTCACAACTCTGGGTTGAGAAAGTTGGGAAATTTATCCACCAACTCCCATCCATTAATGGGTGAAGGTTGCTCGAGGCTGTACCTTCACTCCCAGTCAAGCACCTCCTGTGGGCAGAAAAAGCCTGTAACAGCCCCAGGTGCTTGCAGAAAGAAGATGGGCATGTTCTAAAGGGCAAGAATCCAGGGACTATGCGTGGGGTGCTGAGAGTCAGCTACAGATAGCGTTATGTTATCCTTTTACCTGTAGAGCCTAAAGGCCACTCAGGCTGTTGCTGGTTGCAGGGAAACCATTGCAGGATTATAGATGAATCCACAGAAATGCACTGTTGCAATTATGAATTTTAAAAGGGAACAGAATGATTTTCATAATATGGCAACAGCTTCTTTAAGCATTAGAAAGCATTAACTTACAGATTTCTTTTTGCTTGGCAATACAAAATACCTGCACCCCCAGCAGCTACTGGACAGCTAACCTGTGTGTAAAAACAGAATAACAATGAAAAGAAACACTTGCCACCAGACACCTCTGGCTTCAGTTTCACCAAGTATTGTGGAGCAGCTATTACTTGTTAGGCCCTTCCATGGGTAAGAGCACATATTGGGCTCTCATCATTTCATTAAACTTCGAAAGACACTTTTCAGAGAAAAGGCCATTTACAAGTGGGGCGATTAAAATCGGGTATTCTCATTATAGTAACAAAATATCCACATTCTACAAATTTAACAAGTCAAATAACAAGTCAAATCTCTTTTCCACTGTGTACAGTTGACAAATCATTTCTGAAAATTCAGTCCCACGCTTCTGGGGACTAGGGTCCCTATGCCCTATTCAATTTATTTATATTTAGTCATTCTGATACATCATTATTTACTCAAAGGAAGCAATCATTTGGGGTCCGTATTTGTGGTTCCCAGCATAATATTATCCTACACAAATACCATTTTCTCAGTAGGGCCAAATCCCACTTGCTAGGGAAAGCTCTTTGCTTGATGTGGTTTCAACAGTCTTAATCTCTTCGGAGGGTGTGGGAAGATACTTGCTATTTAGTTTCCTAAACCGTTCTCTTTTCTTACCAATCTTGCCCCTTCATACCAACGACTCAGTACCTCAGCGGATCTCTACACCACACCTTCACTTCCTGGGAAAGTTAGAAATGATTTGACAAGCGGCTCAGGTCTATAAAGAAAACACTGACCCTTGGATCCCGACACCCAAACCCCAGGGGACGCCACCTGGACCAGTCTGCTTCGCTCTTCAGCTTTTCACCCGCAGGTGGCAGCAACGGGCTCCGAAGCGTGTGTCTCAGCAGGTTACCGGAGCCGAGGCACAGCTTCTGGCTGGCGTTCCAGAGCGAGGGCTGCAGCATCCACCTCCAGGAATCTACATCCAGCCGGGACGGACCCTGAGGCTGAAGTACTTCAGTTTTGAAATTGTCTCTGATCCTTTCATTTCTTGAGTGAAAACAAACAACAGTTTGAAGCAGCAACGACAACTCATTGCGTCCCTACTTCCCCCAGTTCCCAATTTTCCTACCAACTCCAGCAGCAACCCGGCCCCTCTTCCGGAGCAGGGTCTGTTCCGTAACTCTCTACGCTCCGGCCCTTGCACATCCTCGGTAGCCGGGTGCCGGGCGGCTGGCAGTGCGTCGGCAACCGCTGCGTCCCTTCTCCTCCGACCAGTCTGCCACGCGGGCTTTCCGGCCGGTCGGGATGCCAGGGCTGCACTCCTATTTCATCACCCATCCTCCTTCCCTAACCCTCCTCTTCGTCCCTTTTCCCCCAAACACACACAGGCACACAAGCTGCTCGGTCGCGCATAGTGCTCCGGGCTCGGCTGCGGGAGCAGGACCTACACAAGCCCAGCAAGCTACGGACACGCCGCTCGGACTCTTCAGCCCGCGGGCCCCAGTGTCCCCACCGCCGCAGCCGCCGCTTCTGCGTCGCTCCTTCCCGCCTAGACACCGCCGCCAACAGCCCCCTCGGCTGCAGCCTCGGCAGGGCTGGAGGAAGTTGACACTTTGGGAGGGGGCGGCGGGGAGCAGGTTGAAGGATTTGTTGTAGGAGGATTAACACATCTGGGCGAGGGGAGGGGCAGCGCCGCTGCAGGACGCGGCGCGGACCCGGCATCCCTGCGCGCAGCAGCCTCGGCCGCCGCCTCCCGGGACCGCGGAGCCCGGACGCCCCCGCCCGGCCCGCGCCCCGCCCCCGCCCGCTGGGCCCCGCAGCGCGGGGCGCAGAGGAGCCGCGGGCGGCGCAGGGAGGCGGGCAGCGCCCCGCGCACGCTTCTGCCACCCCCGGAGCCGGCGCGCGGAGAGCGCCGGGCGAGCGCGCGTCAGGCGGCGGCCGCGCTGGGGGGCGTGGGGCGAGGCGGCGCGGGGAGCGGCGGGGGCGAAACTTCGAGGCCAGATGCCCGAGGGCGCGGCGGCGCTGCGAGGCTGCCGCTGCTGCCCCTGCGGGCCCCGGGCGCGTCTCCGCGGGCGGCGCTGCCCGCGGCGCGGCGTGTGCACCGAGCAAGTGAAGGTATGTGTGGCGGGCGCGGCTGGAGCTGCCGCCGCTACCGCCGCCGCGCTAGCAGGTCCTAATGCCTGTCACTTCCCAGGACGCTGGCAGCTGCAGCCCGGAGCCCACGAGCCCTCGGCAGGTTTGCCTGTCCTTCCCCGCGATCTGATTGGATAAAGTGGGGGCTCGACGGTGGCCGACGTGGGACAGTTTGGCTGTGGCAGGGGTCTCGGAAACCATGGGTTATTGCAGTGGCAGGTGCACGCTTATCTTTATCTGTGGCATGCAACTGGTAAGTGACACTTGGGTCCTCTTATTCTGTAACGTGCCTTTGAGATAGTGGGCAGGGGAGTGCAGTAAAAGGTCTGCCATTGATTAGAACGGAAGAAAAAAGAAAAGAAAAGGTGACAGATATATTGCCTATATTTAAAATGCTTTCAGGGAGACGCACTGTGGGGTACAGGACAGGTGAGGCCTTCCGTCCCCGCCTATTTCTTTCCCTCTGAAGACAGTTTGGCAGGTGCGGGTTAAACTTGTCTTTAATTTCTTTAAGCAAAGCAAGAGGTAGCTAGCTCTTGTTCTTTTATGCTTTGCGTTCCTATTAAGGTAACAACGTGGTGGTCACATGTAATTTACTATACAGGTGTTAAAACAAGAGAAAAAACGGAATTTTTGACTTTTCTTCTATGTAGTAATTTTTGCAGTATCTTTGTTTCTTCATTGACGTATTATTTTTCAAGGAATATATTGTCTTATAAGTATAATGCTCTAACAAACCACTGTGTAGTGCAGATGGTATCCTTACAGCAGTCTGATCTACAGGACACATTGAGTTTTAAAAGTATGTAGATTGAAGAGAAATACTTAGATGAACTCAGGGACAGCATTGCCATAGACTGAACCAGTAGCCTTGAAATCACAATTATTACAAACAATTCTAAGGAAAAATATTATATCTTACATTATCTATGTAATTGCTCCTGAAATAGATACTGTTGTCTGATCCCGTGGGTTGGAGAATTATATGTACTTTTTGAGGAATGTTGTACAGTTGCAAAGAGGCAAGGAGCCAATAATGGAAAACGTCACGTCTCTGAATTTAAATTCCCTAAGGGCAATAGAAGGAGGGGCTGAGGATAGTTTAGAGGTGAAAAATAGACTACCTTAAGTGCTTAATTTGAGGTAGGAGGTACTTGCTCACTCCGGTTATCAAACAGCTTTCCTTGGAAAGTATAAATTAATCTGAATAGCCACCCACATTTCCAACAATTGTTTCATAAAGGCTGAAAGGACTACAAGACTGGAGACGATATCTAAGAGCCCAATCAGTAACCGAAAGAGCAAGAATTTGCTGTTGAAACTGATAAGTGTTCTTCATTGTTTATCAGTTGTCATGAAGCCCAGGAACGGTTGTTGTTGTTTTCTTTAATATTTAGCTAAAGCAGTGCTTTTAGTTGTATATTGTCTCAAGAATGTTTTTCTTCCCCAGGAAAGTTATCTGATAATGTATATGTTGATCTGTGAATTACTTCTGCACTTGGTTGTAAGAAAAAGAAGGCAGAACTATAAATATAATTTTAAGAATGTAACATTTTCTCAGTGACATGTAAAACAGTTTATTTTTCTGTACCACATATTCAGTTAAGTTCTGCAATAAAGTTTTTTTTTCACTCTTAATGATAAAGCTGATCAGAACAACGAGTTTACTTTGGAAAACCACCAGGAAGGCCAGGTGTGCCAAACTGTAAACATTTTCAAAACATTCTTATGTTCATATATGATTCAGAAAAGAATACATTTGCTGATTCACTGTGTAAAAGCATAAAGCTGTGAGAATGGGTGGGTAAGAGCACTCTTATGCTCTTTTCAATTTTGAATTTTAAAAATGTGATTTAGCTTTTAATCTGTTAACATAGTAGGGCTTTATTATGGTAGATGTAGGCATTAGATCTGTATGGCATTTTGTGTGATGAATACAAACTCAAGAACTTAAACAGTTTTAGAAAAACATAAATATACAAATGGGAAGCTTAATATAAAAAGTAGCATAATAAGGCTAAAGGTGTGTGTGTGTGTGTTTGTGTGTATGCATATATGCAACGGTGTGTTGGAGAGGTGTTATGTCACTTATGAAACAGAAATTCTGAATCAAAGCTAAGTTCTCTAACAAAATAGAAGTAGCAGTAATATAGAAGTTCTCAATCTAAGCAAGTATACATTTCAATCCTAAGAGGTATTTTAGGCTCTGTAAGAATCATCTGATTTTTCCCATTCAGACTTTTTGTACCACCAGGCTAATATAATTAGCAGCCATGTTAATGCAGAAACAGAAGAAAAAACAAAGGACGAAAAACATCCAATTGTTTTAATAAGGTGAAATGATCACATTTAAAGGACTCCAGAGATTCCTGTTAATTGTTGTTTGTTATAAATATAGTATTTAATTTTAAATAAAATAATTCTTTTGCAACTAGTTGCAAAGCACTGTCCGTGTGCGTGCGTGCGCGTGCGTGCGCACGCACGCACACACACACACTAGGTGGGTGTTTATGTTTTTCTTTGTTCTTGATAGCTCTTTGAAAACTTTATGTATCTTTGAGCTATTATGAGTAAAGTTTGTTTCATAAGTAGCCAGGTTTCCGGAATGTACCACTGATTGCCACAAAAGTTCGTCTAGTTTTGTTTACTTCTGTAGTGTTTAGTGAGCGTTCTCGTAACATTTGGGTATTTTTTTGCAGCTGGACAGAAAATCTTAGATTTATTAAAATTAATTGAAGCCAAAATTGTCTGAGATAGAAACTTTATTAAGTTTCTTTGTTAAGTAACTATTAAGTCCCTAGAAACATTTGACTCCAATTTTGTAAGTAGAGTGTTTGTATTTTAACTAGACTTAAAGCAATATTTATGTCTGTGTAAACTTGCAGCTAACCTTAGAAGGAGATGAAGTAGCTTTAGTATTGTGGCAATGGGAACCTCATTCATCAGTATATTATCAGAGCAGACACAGTGTTTTGATCCTTTAACAAGCGAAGGACAGAGACAAAGGCTCCAGAGAAATTTACTTGTCAGGATTCTGTATCTTTGCTTTTAATTATGTTAAATGTGCATTTAATTTAATGTTTGACAGACAAGTGTGGATAAACATCCATTCTTTTAAAAATCAGGAAATCAGTTTATAAGACAAAAAATTAGAATTTCATACTGTAGAGATTTAATATAAAACTTCCATTTATATGAAAAAGTGTCTGTCCATTTTATGAAAAAGTATCTGTCTCTATATATCATACATTAAAATCTTTGAGCTGAATGGTTACTCCAACTTCAGATTTTAGGGTGATTTCTGTGAAAAAGCGGTGTGATCTCTGGAAACAGATTTGCTGCATGTGCAGAAACCGGCGTCTAAGCTCATAATCTGAAGAATGTTATTTTATTTTTATCATTGCTGTCCTTAATGCTCAGAAACTGAAGATGTTAGTCACAAAAGGCATCACTGCATTTGCAGTGGTGGATATGGTGGTACAGGACAAGAACAATTTAACTTCTTATTTAAAACTTTCAGCAGTTTGTGAAAGAGTTTTTGCTATTTTTTTTCTTCGATGTTTGGTTGAATCAAAGAGTACTTTATATAAATGTTGAAAAAAATGCTCAAATATCTCAGATATTTCTCAGTGAAAAATCAGCCATAATATGGAAGAGCATAATTTATTTTAGTTTGAAAAGACAGCTTTGTTTTCAAGTAAGGAAATTAGAAATCGCCCACATTTTTGTACATTAGACTCCTATATGGCACAAAGCATATGTATCATAAACTATTGAAAGAAAGTATAGATTTACATTGAACAGATTAACACTTGAAAATGCCAGTCTTGCCATGTGTTCTATGAAGTATTGCTAACTTGGAGCAGGTGCAACTAACAATTAGGTTGGTACACATGTGC
Source organism: Orcinus orca (assembly GCF_937001465.1). Taxonomy (NCBI): domain Eukaryota; kingdom Metazoa; phylum Chordata; class Mammalia; order Artiodactyla; family Delphinidae; genus Orcinus; species Orcinus orca. The sequence continues at coordinate 37,527,016 of NC_064570.1, read as the reverse complement.
AGCTGCCTGGAGAAGCTCATTTGAAACAATTAAGAATGATCAGTTGTTTTCTACTGCATAGTTTCTAAGCATTTTTGGAGGTACAAATTTATTAGAGAAGGCCATGAGTATATACGTGGACTAAGAAAAAACAATTTTATCATAATTATGGAGTGTTTCAGTGGTGTCGATTGTGAGTTTATGCAGTGTTCATAGTTACAAGGTCTTTGGTTACTTAGAATAGAGCATTGACACGAAGTGGCTTGAAGAGTGCCGATAGAATCTTATGATTTTCCTAGAGTACTTTTGACAAGTTTGAAAGTTCTCCAGAAGTGTAGAACGTTATCTCTCACAACCCTCCCTCTCAGAGAATTTAAAATTTTAGATTCAAATGCCATTGGTAATAAAATCTTGAGGTCATTAATCGATCTGATTCATGGAGAAGACTAACAATTTCCACATAATATTTCAGAAACTTATTATGGAAAAATATGCTAAGAGTTTGCTACGTTGTAAAATAATGATAAATTTCTTCCTTTTAAATGTTTTCTGTTTTGCACCCCAATATTGTCATGCATGTTTTCGTCTTTAATTTACTCTTTCATTGTAATTCAGCACTGCTCGTCTCTAATGTTGACCAGAAAAGGATGTAGAAACTTCTTCCAGTGCCCAGCTCTGTTTCTTGGTTCACAGACCACGGGCAGCTTCTTTTTTCATACACCCAAAGTTGCGTAGAACACTGTTTCCCCTTCTTTCTCAAATAAAGGGTTGAATGGGCAACATCCCCTGTGCAGAATGCCAGAGTCATCTCTGGCTTGGGGCCCATATGTGGACAATGGCCCAGATATGCAAATGGGCATTGCCACCAGCTTTTCCCTCTGATGCTGCTTTACTTTGGGGTCAGATTCTCTACTTGCCCAGTCAAGAATTTCAGAATGGCAGCCAGGGACTCCTTAAAATAGGAGGTCTTTATTTCTTGGTGTGTTTCTTTCCTGTGCGTGTGTGTACTTGACAAAAATAAAATCTGAGACAGAAACACGTTTTAACATTTCTGCGTTTATACTGGAAATAAAAATAGTAAAATTATGGGATCATTAAATATTTGTCTATACAGTTGTCCCTTGGTGTTTGCAGGGGATTGGCTCCAGGACCCTGCCCCTCCATGGATCTCGCCTTTGATCCTCAAGTCCCTCATATAAAATGAGGGTCAGCCCTCCATTATCTGTGGGTTTCACTAAAATTTCAAGGGATTTATTTCAGTTATTTAGTAGAATTTCAAGCAACTCAGTTTAGTTTTTCCAAAAATAGGTTTGAAAGTAATATTGCTAATAATTGCTTCCCTATTTCCATGCCTTATAGCACACAAATATCAGAAACCAAACATACACAGGAGAATTATTTCAGTTCTATTATTTCACCTGTAGAATGAACTCTTCTAATTTTGGTCCCTTTTTTCCCCTTGACTCTTGTGTATTTTAAATATAATGAAATATATAGACCATCAAGATATGAAGTATTTAGGGTTTTTTTTTTCTTCATAACAACAATAGAATTAAATACTGTATTTATACCTACATCATTTCTATTGCATGGAAATAGAAGTGTATGAAACATTTGTACCAACCCTAGGAAATTGAAGAACATTTAAAAATCATGAAAGCACAAGATAAAATTATATCATTTTATTTTTGCAGATTAAGGTGGGAAATAAAATTTATAAACTGGTTTTCTCTTCTTTTAATATCTCAGGTGTGTTTAGATTTGAAAGCTCTCACTATTTAAAGGACATAGTTGCTTCATCTTCCTGAAATCAGTTTTCCTTTTTTCTTTTTTTTTTTTGCTTAAAGTCTAAAATGAGTATCGTGTCTGATAGAAATGGTTCTAACATTTAATCTAATGCAAGCTATAGACTGTCTTTTTTTTTTTTTTTTAGCCTGGAACAGGAATAGAGTGACTTCTAATGCTAATAACTTTTGCCTTTTAAATTATTTTGGATCCTACATGCAAATTTTTATCCCTATGAAAACAATTTTTGAAAAGTTTACAAATAAACTGATTTTTATGTGCACTTTGAAAAAACGTTCGTCTTTATAATTTGTTATACTTTCAAAATCCAACTTTGTAAAATACTTTAAAAATAATGAAAACGTTAGTATTTATTGGAAGGTATTTCTGGCTAAATGCTAAACGTCTAAACGTGTTTTTTTACTGATTCCTTTCCAATAATCCTATGAAGTAGGTAACAGATATTAATATCCCCATTTTACAGAGGAGGAAACAGGTTCTGGAAGTTCAAGCAACTTACTTAGGTTACCCTCTTAGTAAGTGGTAGAGCTTAGATTCAAACTCAAGTTTAACTTGACTTTAAGCCTGATGGAGGTTTTATCACTGCGTACATTGCGTCCATTGCATCCATGTTCACCATGGAACATGAAACGGTAGCAGTAGCTTACATTTGTTTTACTAACAAAGGCAGTATCATCTACCTATTGATTCCCGATCAACACAAGACTAAGCAGGCACAGAGAAGGCTTGATGCCAGGCCCCTATCCACACCTGGCTGGCCCACATGGACTTGGGGTTTACCATCTTTGAACTGCCAGTGTGTGGACTAGAGAATCAAAGGAGAGGGTGCCCCTGCAAAGTTAGTGTCCCTGGCTGTTCCCACAAGATTTCACATGTGCCCTAACACTGCAAAACACACTTTTCGTTGTACCCTAGAGAAATAACCCCTCATAGTAAGGCTGTATTTCTGTCATTGTTCAAGGGTAGAAAAAAAAGTTTCAGCCGCTCTGCATTTCTGGCCAACAGGGACTCGGACACTTTGATAGGTATGTTTAAAAAAGATTCCATGCGAAGAAAAATGTATTTATTTTTCTCACATTCCTATTATTTTTGAAGCCAAACCCTGATGAATGGCTAATGCAGAGTAATGTTATTTGCCTGTTGTTTCTATTTTTTTTTTAACATGTCCCAAATCCTAAGTCCACCTAGACCACTATTGGTGAGGATATTAGTTAAAATTATTGTTGTTGGAAATAACTTCAAGTGATAGGTTATTTAAAATATGCATTGCATTGAACATCCTAGAAAATTCTGGAACTGCAGTGTGTGTCAGAATCACCTGTAGGGCTTTTCCCATACAAATCAATAGGCCCCACCCCAGTGTTTCTGATTCAGTAGGACAGAGACCTTAAATTTGCATTTCTGATGAGTTCCCAGGTGACACTGATGCTGCAGGTCAAACTTTGAGAATTACTGGTCTAGAACTTAGGTCTTCACTTAACGTTGTTGCAGGAGTATGTGAATCTGTGTTTGAAATTCTTCAACCCAACTAGATAATTAGCTCATTTCTTCCTTTTGCCTGTTACTGATGTGAAAGAAAACTTCTCTTCAGGACCAAGTGTGCCTATTTCTGACTTCCAGCTTAGTTCTATTCAGAAGTTTAAGTAAGGGAAATGGAAGGTCTTTTCACAGCATTTGTGTCTTTGCAATGAATAGAGAGAAAAATCTGAAAGGGATTCAGTGCCTCTAGTCTATACCTTCTATGCCTGGTAATGCTGGAGTGGAATTGGTCCCTTCAACTGCTTCTCTTTGCCAGCCTAGCCCCTCAGTCTGAATTTCGGAATAGCTTCTCGCTGTGCAAAACACAGCCCTGGGAGAGAGAGAGAGATCTGAGGAAATATGCTGAAAAAGCACTGGACTAAGTGAGAAGGCAGATTTTTTTCTACCCTGTCTAGCGCTTCCATACGGGACAACTAAATAACTGTGACTTTGCTCAAGCCATTTATATTCCTGGGTGCTGTTTACTCATTTGGAAAGTGGGGCAAATAATTCCTGACCCATTTACCCTACAGAATGCTTAGGAGCATCTGAGAAAATGTGCTTAAAGTTTACATGAAAGAGCTTCACAAATGTGAAGCTTTATTGCTGTGTTACTTCTGATACCTAGAAAAATCTCTGTAATTATTACTAGTTTAATTTTTAAGAACTGTTCATCTAGTGAGACTGGGAGTAGTTGCAGGGACGCCTATATATCATTTGACCAGTGGCCCTAGTTGCAAAAACTTGTTTCGTTGTAGAAACATTTTTTTCTTCACTTATCCATCATTTGGGGTGGGGGCGGCGGGTATATGAATAAGGATTACAAAGTAGGTGCAAATGGTTTGAAATAGATAAACAATATGCTTATGTGTGTGATGTACCCACTTTAAGTGTTCTTTAAGAATTAAACTTAGATTTCACAAAGCAGTCGGAATTCTGCTTGGTCAAGCAGCATTCCGTGGGTGCTATCCTGCAAAACGCTCCCCCTCAAACATGAGCTGTGAGATTAACTATGTCGTGGGGTGGAGCAGTATCGTCATCATCCTCTCTCCCGCCCCCAAGGGGCATGATTCATGTTAGTGTATCTGCTCCTGCACTAAAGAACCCCCTGCTTAATTCCCTTTAAGTCTGCAAATACAAAGTGTTTGCAACAAACCAAGGAACCTCTTTTCTGGTATCCCCTATTAACCTTGCATGGAACTAGTATTTTCAGGAATAGTTTTCAGTGAAATACTACTCTAGGTTCATGATGCAGTCTAAAAGTTAATAATATTATTATCTAAACAATACTTAATGACTAAAAATTCAGTACGGAAACTCTTAACCTATTGAACAGGTAGCTAACAAATAATAATACATAAAGATGTTTAAGAATATCAAGTATTAAAAAAAGAATATCAACTATTATTATTACGTAATTAAAGTAAATGAAGGGAAGCTTGTTTTCAAATACTTGACCATTTTTTTAATATGTTTTACTTGAGTTTCTTGCAGTTGTGTTTTGGCCACTAAAATCACAACCCTCAACTTTGAAATTCAGTCAAGTCCAATTGCTGATGTTGCAAAGAGGGTGACATGTTGCAGGTTCCAAGGATGTTTGGAGCTTCAGAACACCTAGGAGAGGGCGTCTGCAGAAGCACTTTCTTTCTTTTTTTTTTTTTAAAGGAAATTCTGTTCTCAGATGGATTTTTAAAAATCTTTATTTATTTATTTATTTGGCTGCATCAGGTCTTAGTTGCGGCACGTGGGCTCTCTAGTTACTGCACGTGGGCTCTAGAGTGTGTGAGCTTAGTTGCCCCGCGGCATGTGGGATCTTAGGTCCTCGAACAGGGATCGAACCCGTGTCCTCTGCATTGGAAGGCGGATTCTTAGCCACTGGACCACCAGGGAAGAGCCCAGAAGCACTTCCTTTTAGTAGCAGTGACTGAGGAGCAATGCCCGTATCCTACATCTAAAACCAAACTCAGTCTTCCAGCATCATACCCTAAATGTTTGCCTTTGCAGGGCAGGTGGTGAAGAGTGCTCATACTGACTTTTGTTTTCTAATCAATGCATACACTCAAAAACAGTAACACATTAAAAAACCCCAACAATGCTGCATTCTTTGAAAACAAATGAGTCTTGGTTTGGAATGGAGGAATCAAATCTCTCCTGCTAACAGAACTCTTTGTGTGCATCTGTATGGTGCTAAGTACACAATAGAATAAGGAGGTATTTCAAATCCTTTAACTGACAGCTGTGTGTCAAATGATGGACGATCAATTTTATGTCTGAAATGTTCAGTGGTAGGGAATTCATATGACCCTCTTCTAGCCATAGGAGATCTACAAGGCTAATCTTCCAGAGTCTCATTTTTATAAAGGACATCTCTGATGCCACTGAGAAACAAAAAGTGGGGAGGACTTCTGCAGGCCCCAGTGAGCAGAGAGCACTAGAGCCTGGTGGTGTGCTGCCTTCTGCGGTCTTGGCCCTTGGAGAAGAGCTCTTTCTACTGCCTCGGCTTGAGTACCTCCTTTGTTACAGAGTCTGCAGTGGTGGGGGCCAGCTTGCTCCTGGAAGTAATAATTCATCCCTGGGGACACAGTGATTCAGACCTCATTCTCTTAATCTGTAAAATAGGGATCATGGACTCTACAGGACATGTATCCAAGTGCTACCTATTTGCTCCACTTGATTACTCTGAGGGACAGAGATGAGATTAGGGTCTTATGGATGTGTTTAACTCTGGTTTTTGGCAGCAGTGAGGGAGCTGTATATCTGTAGGATTTGGAAGCTGTTGTAGATTTGAGAATACACAGGTGGTATATAAAGAGCCCTGGGTCTTTTTTTCTTCTTCTTCTTCTTTTTTAATAAAGCTTGCTCACAGATTTGATGATAGTGCATCTATAACTTGTGATTTCCTAAAATATAGGAGCTATGTATAGGATTATGTATTCCTTACCCTTACCAATAGGAATTAATGGAGTTTCATTTTTGTCCATCTTTCACAAAATGCAGTTCCATTTTATTCAAACAAAAGATGGTAGTTATATTATGGCTGGTCAGTAGCATTTATGAACCTGAGTTTTGCTTTTCTTTTAGCCTGGTATGAAAGGTTTTCAACTTTCTTCTACAGGATGGGGGGCAGTTGGGGGCAGGGGGAAGGGGAGTGTCTGGCTTCTGAATGTCTAATAGTTCACAAACATGTAACACTACTTAAGATGATATATATTTTATATTATTTTTATTTTTAAATAAATTTATTTATTTGCTTTTATTTTTGGCTGTGTCGGGTCTTCGTTGCTGCACATGGACTTTTCTCTAGTTGAGGCGAGCAGGGGCTACTCTTCGGTGCGGTGTGCATGCTTCTCATTTTTGTGGCTTCTCTTGTTGCGGAGCACGGGCTCTAGGCGTGCGGGCTTCAGTAGTTGTGGCACGTGGACTCAGTAGGTGTGGCTCGCAGGCTCTAGGCGTGTGGGCTTCAGTAGTTGTGGCCCACGGGTTTCATTGCTCCGAGCATGTGGGATCTTCCCAAACCAGGGCTCGAACCCGTGTCGCCTGCATTGGCAGGTGGATTCTTAACCACTGCGCTACCAGGGAAGCCCAAGATGATATATATTTTAAAGGACAGTCTTGTGAAGTCTGTGAAGTTAACTGTGAATTTATTAATGAATTTTCTCAAGACATCTGGTTTTATCTAAAACATTCCTGGGAAGTTCCACAGGTTCTTAAGATCTCTGGGACAGTGCTTTCCCAGTTTACCATTTTATAGACCGTCTCAGAATAGATTTGCTTTTGTTAAAAAAAAAAAAAAACTGCCCTAAAAATCAGGCACATGGCATAAATTCAGTTTATGTTTAGTAAATGTAAATTTTGTAACAGCAGTGTTTGGTGACCTTTAATTATATGCCTCTCTTATTTTAATCCTTAGGGGAAACCTGTTGGTTTTCTCAAGAATGAGGTAGTAATGATCTCCTTGTTATTGCACCTACTTTGTACGGTTTTGTTAAGAAACATAGTGACCTAAAATCTTAGCTTTTCCCTTAAATTGAGAGAAATGAACCCTAGTGAGTCTTTTTTTTTTTTTCTTTTGGAGATTTATATGGCAATTTGATGCAGAGTTTATACACAAAATAGTTTTGTTGCACGTTTGCTGCTGTTAGGCCCATCTTTTAATTTAATCTTTCCTAATGTGAATAAAAATGTTATATATTGAACTTTAAGGGGAATAGATGGATGAGAAATGTTAACAAAGTCATAGACAGAGGCAGTGATCCTAATGTATAGGAGGCATGTCACATTTTGGGTTGAAAAGTAATTCGGCAACAGTATCTTCTTTTACAAAATACATCTCTCTGAAAGTCTTTCTGATGTGTTTGAATGCAGCCCTTAGATGGCCATTACCAGTCATGTGTTGGTAATGAGAGCCAGGTGTGCACATTGCCCTGCCTTGGGGTGTTGGGTGATGGAGAAGACCCAGTAAGACTCTAGGAATCAACTTGGAGTTGATTCCTAACCTGCAATGCTGTGTGTTAGTTATGATCATTTTAAAATAATGAATCAATTAATCAATCAATAATGGGAGGAAATTAAGCAATTACTAAATCAATTTATCAAGTAGGATTTGTGAAACGTCCACACATGAATAGTGTAATGACATGTACTGAATAAATTGTGTCTGTTTCTACCCTTTTGGCAATTAGGACATGATCTAACTGGAATGTCAAGCTGTGTTTTGTAAATTGTTCTAATATCTAGTGGTTTTAATAATTGAAGATTATTTTAAATTGCAACCTGATCCTTATTTATTAGTTTACTAAGCCATCCAATTTACTTATTATGATAGTAGTTAAAATGTTTTAATGTTCTCTGTTCATTATGTGCTGTTAAGATCACATTTATGCTGACAGCAAATCAGATCAGTGTTAGTAAAAAGTAAATGTTGATGTAAACTGGGCCAACATGATCCATTTTTCTAAAAATGTGAATTCATACAGTTTAAATTCATATTATCTAATTTGAGACATTATTTAGATATTCTGAAAATTTAAAAATACAGAAGTTAATTCTGTCTTTATGTTTCAAATCTGTGGAGTAGTAGTTTTTACCTTTTTTGTGTATCACAGGCTCTTTTGAGAACCTATTAAAAGCTATGAACTCTTTCACCAGAAAAATGCCTGTACAACTAAAGAAGATTCACAAACTTCTCAACCTATTTCATAAAACGTGGGTGAAAAATCCCCAATAAATTTTAAATTTCATTTATTTTTTCTTGTGGCGGGGAGAGTGTCTACCATTTCATTAAGAGCTTCTGTAGTAGTAATATTTATTTGTTTGTTTATTTGTTTATTGAAAAATAGTTGATTGCTTATCAGTAATTACTTTGAATTCAAGAACATTTGAAGACATATATGTATATATGATATATACTACAATATATTGTTAAGATATATGCACACATATGTAAGTACATATATGTGTGTTTGTAATACAAGGTAGGAGAAGCCAAGAGTGGATTTTGGGACCTAATGAAACTTAAAAGCTTTTGCACAGCAAAGGAAACCATAAAAAAGATGAAAAGACAACCCTCAGAATGGGAGAAAATATTTGCAAATGAAGCAACTGACAAAGAATTAATCTCCAGAATGTAAAAGCAGCTCATGCAGCTCAATATCAAAAAAAACAAACAACACGATCCAAAAATGGGTGGAAGACCTAAATAGACATTTCTCCAAAGAAGATATTCAGATTGCCAACAAACACATGAAAGGATGCTCAACATCACTAATTATTAGAAAAATGCAAATCAAAACCACAATGAGGTATCGCCTCACACTGGTCAGAATGGCCATCATCAAAAAATCTACAAACAATAAATGCTGGAGAGGGTGTGGAGAAAACGGAATCCTCTTGCACTGTTGGTGGGAATATAAATTAATACAGCCACTATGGAGAACAGTGTGGAGGTTCTTTAAAAAACTAAAAATAGAACTACCGTATGACCCAGCAATACCACTACAGGACTACTGGGCATATACCCTGAGAAAACCATAATTCAGAAAGAGCCATGTTCCACAATGTTCATTGCAGCACTGTTTACAATAGCCAGGACATGGAAGCAGCCTAAGTGTCCATCGACAGATGAATGGATAAAGAAGATGTGGCACATACATGCAATGGAATATTACTCAGCCATAAAAAGAAATGAAACTGAGTTATTTGTAGTGAGGTGGATGGACCTAGAGTCTGTCATACAGAGTGTAGTAAGTCAGAAAGGGAAAAACAAATACCGTATGCTAACACATATCTATGGAATCTAAAAAAAAAAATGGTTCTGATAAACCTAAGGGCAGGACAGGAATAAGGACACAGACTTAGAGAATGGACTTGAGGGCACGGGGGGAAGGGGAAGCTGGGACGAAGTGAGAGAGTATCATTAACATATATACACTACCAAATGTAAAATAGATAGCTACTGGGAAGCAGCCACATAGCACAGGGAGATCAGCTCCGTGCTTCGTGATACCTAGAGGAGTGGGATAGGGAGGGTGGGAGGGAGATGCAAGAGGGAGAGGATATATGTATACATATAGCTGATTCACTTTGATATACAGCAGAAACTAAGACAACATTGTAAAGCAATTATACTCCAAAAAAGATGTTAAAAAAAAAGTGGATTTGGGTAGTGGAAACAAACTAGACCTTTGTCAAAGATATTAAAGGATATGATACCTGAGAGTAACAGATAGTTGTGTAGATCCCTACAGTATAATACAGAATGATAACTGCTGTAAGAGAAGTAAGAATAAACTACTGAGCAGATAGGGGGAAGCTACAGGTTTTCTCCTCATAGGCTGATCTCACAATGTATGAAGGTCTGGTGTAAGGTAGGTAAGATCTCTATAGCTAGAGACTGGAAGAAAGAGAATCCCAGAAGGAAGAATGATAGTAGCAAAAAGGTAAGAATGAACGGGCACATGTGTGGTACAATGTAGAATCTGACACACTGGCAAGTAGGGGAGAAACGGGAGGCGAAGCAGAGAATGGAAGGGGTAGGGGTGGTGCAGTTTGTGGGTGGACTTGAGCACTTTTGGAGGGAGTTTAATCTTATAGGATAGCATTCGTGTCTCTCTCGAAGTTAATTGTCAAAGTGAATGGCCTGATTCCCCGCAGTAGAATAAGAAACAACGTGATGTGAGAGTAGGGTGAGGTTTGGGGCAAGCCCTGTGGGGAATGTGAAGGCAAAGCAGCAACAAATTAAATTGATTGCTAAGTTCATCGAAGACCTTAGCAAAACTGGGTGGCGTGCATTTGTAGGGGAACCAGATACGTCTCCATCATTACCCAACTTTCTAAGAGTTGGGATGGAAAAGCAGAAAATGGAAGTTTCCTCATCCTTAGATTGAACAAACTGAGGGTCTGTGAGAGCTCTAAGCTATGAGAATACAATGTCTGACCAACTGTAGGACTGGATGGGAAAGATTGATGTCAAAATGGGAAGGGGTAGTTCTATTACTGGAATCTCATTGCAAACACTGGAGAATAAGGAGTTGGGTTCAAAAGAAGGGAGATAATAGAAAAGGTGGGAGAAAGGTGGTTGGTGGGAGAGACGACAGATATAGAAGTTTAGATCTTGGAGAGGAGTGATGTAGAAGCCCCTGATTGGCCACCAAATTAGATGGAAGGTTTAGTTTTCTCAAAGGATGAGAGGCCATGAGGTCCGGCTGTTAGAAGAACCATCATTCTGTATTTTGGCCTTAATAAAGATGATCAGAAATATGGGACTGAAAAGGAACACAGCCAGGAGGGAACAAGGGTGTTGTGAGGATGGTAGATGTTTGTAATAATTTGGGGAGAGTTTCGTTTAACCAGGATGGTTAGGGAGGGTCAGGAGGCAGCTAGGATGAGGAAGATGAATTGGGAGGGATGGAAATGTTTGTTCAATGAGTATGTGAGCCGAGTGACTAAGGAAGAGCAAAGGTAGGCTTCAGGCAAAGCACTTTCTCAACTTCAGCAATATTGCCATTTTGGATGATTCTTTGTAGTGGAGGCTGTTCTGTGCATTGCAGGATGTCTAGCAACATCCCTGGTCTCTACACACTAGATGCCTGTAGCGTATTCCCAGTTGTGACAAGCAAAAATGCCTGTAGACGTCGCCAAATTGCAAAATAGCCCCCTCATTGAGAACCACTGAGCTAAAAAGCAAGGTGCTAGAAAGAGCACTTAGAAATAACAGCAGGTTTCCTTCATAATAGATTTTGAGTTGTCCAGAGGACAGTGGAGGTGATTGTGAAGGGAAGACGAGCCTGGAGGCCTGGTCGCTGTGGACCTGAGGGTCATGCCTTGAGGAGCACCGTGGCCTGGGTCACAGCCATCCCCTTGATCTATGGAAATAGAATCTTCAGGGAAGCAACCTAGCCATCCGGACATTTTGAAAACTCTCTAGATGATTTTATTGTGTTTCCAAGCAGGTATATATTAAGGAGAGCGGGCTGGTGGACTAACAGCTATGAAGTTATGGAGAGCAACAGAAGGAAAGACAAAGGAGACTGGGAGGTAGGTTGAGCCATACATTAGGGAAGGGGAGTACCGAGTAAGCCTTTGTGGGCATATCGACTGGAGAGGCAACACTGAATCTAGATTTATCTGAAAGCTCCCTTTTATGGTCAATTATGTGTTCAACCAAGCTTTTACTTTCTTGGCTGTTTTGCTCAGTTTAGTTTGAGCCAGGTGGATGTTATATAAGACTCAGTGAATGTCATCTTTCCTTTGGTGCCAGTAAAGACTGTTGATGAATATTTGACACTTTTAATTTGTCCTTTCCCGAATCTGCTAGTCTGCTAAATGCAGTATGTATGTCTTTGTGAAATTTCTTAGTTAAGAAAGATTTCAGGTAAGAAGTATACATTGATTATAAGGTAGACATGTAATTGTTTAAATGGAGAGCCAGATGTGAGAAATTTGGGGTCAAATTATGAATTTCTAATTCAATAAAAGATTTGGATAAGAGTTAATATATGATTATAACTTCAAAAGTAAACTTTTTTAAGATTAAAGAGTTGGGTAACTTTTCCTTGCTTTTATGGAAATATGCACACACACACACAGACACACACAAATGATAACTACTGCCCTTCAGGAACTTGCAATTAAAAATTCTTAAACTATTTATATTCCTTTGGTGAGCCCCCAAACCCAAGAATATTCAACAACCATTGTAATATTTGATATCCTGATTTGCCAGAAGGTCCATTTTTTGCTGAAGAAGTATAGTAAAACAACAGAGATTCGTCTTTTAAATTATCCTGTCTTAGATTGTATAATGTCTCTTTTTCCAACTTGATTTCTTTTTAACTCAGTCTTTTGGTGGACTCTAATTTTCATGCCTAGAGAGAGGGGAATAAATGATAGATTTCTTGAAGGTCCCTTTAACTTGATGGTTTTATGATTAAATTTTGCATTTAAAAATTGCCTTTTTCTGGGAGATCCAGGCCTGAAGGTGCTTTTCCAGCTCCATATTTGTATGGAGAGCAATTAATATAGCATATCATGCATTTTTCTTTAATACAGTACAGGGAAAAATAGCAGTAATAGATGCAAAAAAAACCTTTAATAAACTTGGAAGTAGGTGCATATGAAGTTTTTCTGATTTGCAGTGATGGTGCAATCCTCCTAAAAGTATACTTGGATCCTCTGAAAATTTAGGTGTGTGAAAGTGGTGTGTGTGAGGGGGCGGTGGGTGTAGTGGGTGTGGGATGAGAGCAAGGGGGGAAATAAAAATGATGCTGTTCATAGGAATTGACTTGGGTGTTCTGTTATATGTGAGAAGAGGGAAGTGGGTTATCTTAGAATACACGCTGCACTTCTTAGTGCATTGTTCTTCTGGATGTGGTAGGTTTTCAGCAGGTCTTGTTAACTGGATATCCACAGTGTTCAGGGTGAAAAGTGGAGCCCACTTAAAGGCATCCCACATAAAGGCATCAGTGCAGAATGAAACAGGCAGAGAAAGGAGAAGCGTACTGTGTTCAGATGAAACCCGTGGAAGTTTAGGTAGGCCAGATTGCAATTATCTCCCACTGGAATTTAGCCAGGACAAACATTAGTGCATGTTACTTTCCCTCTAGCCTAATTAAAGGATTGTTGAGAACTACCAAAGTTGGCTGACTTGCAATAGTCGGTGCCTGCTAAAATTTGTAAGTTATAAGTACTTAACAGGATGACCTGATTTTTATGCTGGGGTCATCATATTAATTAAAGTTTTCCAATCATCTAATTAGAAAATACAGTCTGAACCGAGTCTGGAGGATTCCCAGTCTTACTTCCTAATTTAAAGGAAAGTGGAAACAAAGAACAGCTCTCAAAGCAATGCAGTGGAAAGCGAGACTCTAGACATGCCTTGAGAGATGCCCAAGACCAGCAGGGTAATTATTTAGGATGCATTTCCAGTAGAGACATTAAAGGGACACCAGTGAGCTAGCTTTTAAATGTAGAAATCTGTGCCAGCCCCCAAATTAACTCTTGGACTAGAATATGAGTGCACCATAGAAAGCTGGAAGGCATGACCAACACGACTGATTGAAACTAAGCAATTTGCTCTTTGATGTTATACTTTATTCTTTTCAGCTTGAATAATACTTTGTCAAAATAGCAGAAACAGAAGTAACAGTCTTAAGACTCTAGATGATTACCTGACACTTAAAAACATCTTCTCTCGGAAAAAAAAAACAAACTAGATTGTGTGTTTTCTAAAGGTAAGGTCCTATAACTGAGATGTCACATGTAAGTCCTTAAAAGCCTAGAGTTTAGTTGTCATCAGTGTCTTTATATTCATACCATGCTGAGAACAGTGCTGTATCTAAAACAATAAAACACTTTCAAAACATTTATTAAACATCTGTTATGTGCCACGTACTGGACTAAGCAGAAGGCATTAAAAGAAGGACAAAAAGGATGTGGCCAATGCAAAGACACATGGGTCAGTGGCTGTCTGGCAATTGAGTAATTAATCATAGTTTCTCATTCTCCTGCTTAAGCAGCCAAAATCGACTCAGAATTTGTCTGCAGGCTCTAGAAAATGAAGTCCTGGTACAGTACTTCAGTATTACAATAAGTACTGGTAGTTATCTCTTCACAATAGAACAAAAAGGATAGAAGGGAACTTTTAAGTTTTGTTGGGAATTTATTTTTTTTAATTTTTATTGGAGTATAGTTGCTTTACAATGTTATGTTAGTTTCTACTGTACAACAAAGTGAATCAGCTATACATATAGCCCCTCTTTTTTGGATTTGCTTCCCATTTAGGTCACCACAGAGCATTGAGTAGAGTTCCCTGTGCTATACAGTAGGTTCTCATTAGTTATCTATTTTATACATAGTATCAATAGTGTATATATGTCAATCCCAATCTCCCAATTCATCCCACTCCCCCTTTCCCCCTTGGTATCCATACGTTTGTTGCCTAGTTTAAAAGGAAGCTGCCTGTATTCTAGTTGTCTTGATCAATTCTCTAGACGCATGTCTGTAGGTGCATTTCCCATTTATATGGCAGTGGCAGTGCACAGCATTATGGGACACAAATGCTCCCTCAGCCTTGCCATGCTGACAGTCCAGATGCTTCACAGCTGAATAAGTCATGCCAGCATCCAGGGGGCTCTGCCCAGCCAGCACCCCTCCGTGACAGCCATCTCGTACATCATGAGTGTGGGTCACAGGGAAATGGAAGTGTATTTATTTATGCCTCTTGTAGCCAAATGAACTTTAAAAAATTTGATACTTGCTTTGACATTAATTGGGATATTGTCGCCAATCATTTTCTATTTAGCAATACCCCCTCAGCAATTTTTATTTTGTTTAAATCCTATAAGAAGATGCGATCTACCTTAATATTTAAAAGTTAAATATTATATCTGTTCTTCTATAAGAGACTTTTAAATAATAAGTGTCAAATTAAAATTGCAGCTTTAGGTCTCACCCAAGAAGCAATTAGAATGAATATATTGTAAACATAGAGGAAAAGAATTCTAGCCATTTCAGAACGATTTGGCCTCAAAAACAACGCAGCTGATGGTTTATATCAACAACGTTGCTCAGGATTCATTTTGGCCATTGCTACTGTGTTTTTAATGAGTAATATTTCATGCCAGCCAATCACATTTCACTAGATCATTATATAAGTTGGCACTTTACAAGAAAATAAAGAACACTGACCTGAAAGGGTAGAAGTGAGACATTAATGTATCCAATGGATATATATATATATATATATATATATACACACATATATATAATTATATACATATATATCTCATCAGTTTTTTTTTCATTGAGAAATTGAAAAAACCCTTTAATGAAACCTGGCTTCTTCATATTGTCCCTCACTGTTTTAGATCAGGCATCTTATTTTTAGTTTGGAAGATGAAGCAGCTGGTTCAGGCCAGGTGCTATGGTACTAATATTGATGTAAGATCTTGCTCAGATGGGTAGTGCAAAGGGAATCATTGTCCCTTGATTTCATCATGCTGTCTCTCAAATTTATTTTTTGATCTGGCATTTGACTTTGCATTATACCCAGAGAGTTGGAAATCACTAAGTCCTGCAGCTGCAGAGTATATATAGATACAGACCCTGTAATGTTACCTCACGCACCCAGCACTCACTATTAGCTGTCTCTGTAAATGGAAGATTCTGTTGTATAACAAAAGCTGGTTATTTTTCAACGTATGGTAAGAGAGGCCTAGAGTTTGAACCCACTGTGGGTGTGTGAAAGGGGATGGGGTAGAGGGCTAGGCCAAGGGGCAGGGCTATGGGAGGATTAGGGAGCCATTAAGTTAAAAAATACTGTTTTCTTATAAAGTCTCCTCGACCCTTCGGTGTATGGATAAGGCGACTTTAGAATCTGATTATGATTTTTAATATTGTTCTTAAAGCTGGTAGGAGTAAAGCTATCTGAAAACCAGGGAAAAGTTAGGCATAGAATTAATTAAATTTGAATATTTTTTCTGCCATCCTTTTTTTTATTGATGTTTTTTTATAGTGAGAATATACATAATTGAAATAAAATAATCCCTTAAAATAAATAGCTTTTTTTGAATTTTATTTTATTTATTTTATAAATTAACTCTTTTAAAGCCTTATATGGAATTAAAAAGTACTCCTTGGAAAGTATTAATTTGCCCTGTTACTACATTTAATGAGATAATTTACCGCTTCCAAGTAAGTGATTTACACAATGTCATAGTTCTTTGCAGTGGGATAGCTGTGATAAAAATTACTCCCAGGCTTCTGACCACTCATTTTTCTGCCTCGGTTGTCTCTTGATCTCTTCTTTCTTCCTAAATTTGGGCATTTCTGAAGGCCTAGCTCTAGTTTTGCCTTTAGAATGATACATTTTGTAGTGGATAAATCAGTTGGTCAATAAATATTGATTGAATACATGCAATGGGATTTGTACAGAGTTTGGTGTTATGGACTATGTAGGGAGAAAAAACTTTCCTCCACCCTCAAAGGTCCATGGCTGGGTCCGGAAATTAAACTAACAAAGACAGATGAACAGGAGAAAAAACATCCAGATTTATTTCATGCAATTGTATGTGACACAAGAGCCTTCATAAGGAAAAGAAACCCAGAAGAAACAGTTCAGCCTGAGTGTATGTATGCTAGGTTTGAAAAATGGGCAGTTGTGTAGAAATATGACAGGTTAAGGAGTGTGAGATAAGTGTAGTAAAATGGGGGAAGCGTGGTAAGGCCAGTTTGTTGGGATTCTGCTTGGTGTCTTTTTGTCTTCATAGATAAGGATGCTCTTTTCCTCTGGGTATAGGGAGGGCACCTTCTACATGAGGGTTTTATGACCTGTTTCAAGGGAGAAGCCTGAGGTGAAAGTCAGAATGACTTTGCTTCTGCTGTTTTCTCACACTCCTTCAGCTTAAAATATTCAGTAATGCCAAGGTGCCCTATTTGGGGGTGGCATGTCCTGAACCCCATCAAATTCAAAAAGGAATATAACGACATGGAGCTTTCCTTCCATCTGGTCAGCAGTACTAAAATGATTAGACTATCTCAGGGAGGGTTCACTGATGTGGTAAGTCTAGTGGAGTGTTGAAACATGGAGAAAACTTAGATGATTTAACATCAGAGGTAGTTAAGATGATGGATTTTGAAGTTCAATGTAGTTTTTAAGAGTTTAGCTGCTGGAATCAGATTCTCAAATGCTGCCTCTACACTTTGTGTCACCTTGCACAAATTGCTTCACCTTGCTCTGTACCGCACTTTCTTAATCTGTACAAGGAGGTGGATAATAGTATTTACCTCACTGAGCTGTTGGAAGAATTAAAATAATTAATACATGTAAAATGGTTGTAATGGTAACTGGCACCTGTTAAACACTCAATAAATGTTGCTTTTGTCATTATGAAGAGCTTTGAAACCTGACAGGAGTTTACATTTTATGAGATAAGTGACAGCCAACATAGTTTCTTTATGTGACATGTTCAAAGCAACATTTAAGGAAAAATAGGTAGAAAGTGTAGGACCAATTCACATGGAGGAAAGCTCTCGTCAGGGAGACCACTATTAAGCTGTAGAAGGACATTCAGGTTTTAAGATAATGAGAGCCTAGGATAATAGCTACGATAGAAATGATGGTAGCAAAAACCAAGACCTGTATTTTCTTTGCAAAACGTGTTTGGCATAAATGTCAGTACCTCTGTAATTAAAACAGTATCTCCAGGTCATTATGAAGAAATAGAAACTTGGTGCTGGCTCCCATCATGTGGTAAAGAGTGACAAGAGAGGGTGCACAGCTGATAATGGAGGAACTTAGGAGAAGTAATTGTTGAGATGGAATGACAGAGTAGTTGGGTAGAGTAGTGGAGAGGGTTCTCAGGGAGGAAGGGGAAGGAGTGACTCTGTTGGGAGGCCTTCAGTTTGGGAGTGGAAACCAGTTCAGTGAGAATGAATAAGTAAGAACTTGTTTCAAATTCTTTGGTGCTTGAAGTGACAGTAGTAAAGCGATAGAAATGTCCCCCACGCAATTGCAGAATTTATTTAGAGGTCAAGCATAGTCATTCAGATTGGGTGTTTTCTGGCTAGTGGGAAGCAAGAAGTGGGCTGGCCACTGTGCTTTCAGAAATGCCACACATGGGGTTTGGAGAGGAAAAGGAATTATTGGAGAAAAAAGAAAAGAAGTACTTGGAGTAGTTGGAGAAGGACCAGTTAGTGTATCCTCAAGGAATGACATAAGAGTGGGGTGAAGGAGCACCCAGAAGGGTAACACCCTGAAGAGAAAGTTAAGCAGAAACAGGGCTGGGTCAGCATTCGGATTTGAAACTCGGGGAATTTTTGATAAAGCTGTTTTATTAGAATGGGGAAAATCAGAGTGAGGGACTCAGGAGGAAATAAATAGTTAGGAAAAGAAGGCAACATATATAGAACATTTCTTTTAGAAGTTAAATACTGAACTGGGAGGTAGAATCCTTGGGGTTTAGTTCTGGATTTGCCGTTAACTGCGTGACTTTTGACAGTTTATCTGTTACTGATAGAATTTATCTGCACATAACTGAAAGTACTTATTTTTACATTTAGGAAGCACTTTTGACTTTTTGAATAATCATAATGTGTATAGTAATACAACACATAATCAGGATCCTAAAAACAAGTGAAAGAGACCCCTGAGCATCCAGGCAGACCCATCTCACAGAATCCATGCATGAAAGCCCATGCACTGTACAAATAAGTGATGGAAACCATTATACATGACATGACTATAATCTGGTATTATAAACCACAGCAGACCATTTGGAGGGGCAAGGTGAAGAAAAGAAAGAGCTTTATGGTAGGTACACTGATGGCAACGAAAACTATATTACCTAGTAAAAACCTAAAGGGGCAAAATATAAGTCTAGCAAATATAAGAATTAAAATGTAGCAGTTTGGGGACATTTTGAGGGGAGGGTACCATCAACCCTGATTCACCTTGCTTTATCTTTGAGGACCTTATAATTAGGAGCTTAAAGTAGTTTACAGTTTAAAAGTTACTGTCCCAGAACCCAGTTAGCAAGTGAAGGGTTTGAGTTTCAGGGCTAGATCTCCTGCTTTAGAGACAGGATAGCGGGCTGGCTGCCTTTCTGCTTCTCTGCCTGAATGAAAAGTTGAGTTCAATGTGCTATGTTTCAGAAAGCAAGGAAGTACATGATATGCTTTTTGAAAGCTATCCAGTCATTAAGACTAAACAAAAAGGATTTTTAAAAAGATTATCATTTGGGAAATAGCAATTGAATTCAAAAGATATTCTAGTTTAGAATAGATTATTGACACTAATTAATTGACAAGGTTTATCTAAACTTCTGTTTTCAAAGTATGCTAATATATTGGCGCTGATTTTGAACACAAAATTAGGTACCAGTGTCATGTCCTAATCCTGAGAGAATGCTGCGGCACCTAGCCCCAAATTTGCTATGTATTGCATATCAGTCTCTTATTGTTGACAATGGATCATTTTTTTCTCAGATACTATTAAAGTGATCATTAACAATATTCAGGATGGGTTAAAATGGGCATATTCAACTGCGCTAAAGCAAAATTCAAGTTGAAATTTGCTTTGAAAAGCACTTAAACTGACTCTGTTGTATATTTCAGTAACTTTGGTTGTACCAAAGCACCTTATTTTGCGATCTATTAAAATCTCCCACTGTGTGTGTTTAAAGATTTCCTTTGCTTTAAAAACAATGATAAAAACCCTTATGCAACATTCAGAGTGATATGTGTTTTCAAACAGCAGCCCATCTTATTTCAAGAGATGGAATAAGTATCATTAAAATGGTAACTCAAATCAGTTAAAGCACTTTTGTGGAAGATTTAGATTAAAAGTGATTAAGAACCGCTGTGGTTCGCTGATAGATGCTATTTTGTATTATATTAATTTCCCCATTTAAAAATAGATGACTGCTTTTAGTGCCTTAGGAGAACATTCAGTATCCCCTGAAATGCATGGATTTAGTGGGGTGATCCCATTATATGGTGTCACTGGCCTGAAAAGAAGAACACTGCTGATCGAAGACATCTCAGCAAGGCTACTCTCTCAGCATCAACAGACCCATGACAAAGACTGCAGGAAAAAGAAAGATTTATCAGCTTTTGCCTCCAAAATGGCCAAGAGAAATTTGAAGAATAAAAATGTAACTAGTTGAAAATCCTCACAATGTTGTTTTGAACAGAGCTGGTTGAATGTTTGGTGTGGAAAGTGTTAAAAATCTTGGCAAGAGATCAGGCAAATTGAACAAGTGGATTTCCTGTCCCAGATGTCTACTGTGCCCCAGAACAACTTTGGAATAGCTTTGCAGCTTTTATTCATTTGCTTAATTTAGGCTTCTTCTGGGACATTTCTTGCCTATGTATGTAAAAACCCGATACAATTCAACTACTTGATAGATTTTGTTTTTAGTGAAGTTAATGTCAACCATTTAACAAAGGTATCACTTGCATTTGAGCATTTTTTTAATGAGGTGGTGTTATGATTAGCATAGTAAAAACCAGACATATTTTTAAAATGTTTTTCCAAGATCTTTCATATTTTGAAAGAGTGAAGGTTAAATCTAAAGTGAGGAGATGAAGATAAAGGAAGAAAAGAGAAATTTAAAAACAAACACAGCATTGCTGTCTATTAAACATTTTTGGTCTGTAGAATTAGGCCTTCAAAACATCACAGGATGGCAGCTTCATACATTATAAATTGCAAAGACATATTACAATTGTTACTAGAAATGAAGTTTAAGTAAAAAAAAAAAAAGATGAATTGCTAACCATTTAAAAGATTTTCTCATATTTTAAAACACTGATGGGTAACACACAGGTACCTAATTAATTCTATATGTATTATTTTAAACTTTGGTGGAGATTTGTGATAATAAACCGCGGAAGCAGAAGGCTGGAGCACCGGGGCTCACCCTCCCAGGCTGCTGGTGTATACCTGAAGGCTCCTATTCCTTGTTATTGCTGAAGAAGCAGCAAGTGTTTGTTCTGCTGTTGTAAGTCCAGTGGTATTTTTTGCAGGACAGGGGGAGTCTGCTCCCTGAGGGAAAAGTAGACTGGAAGAGGGATGTTTCCTCTTCAACTTGATGCTTGGTGGCCAGCTCTCACCCTAGGTTAGAGGTTTGAATTTGGAAGCAATTAAAAAGTAATCTCGGGCTTCCCTGGTGGCGCAGCAGTTAAGAATCCACCTGCCAATGCAGGGCACATGGGTTCGAGCCCCGGTCTGGGAAGATCCCACGTGCCATGGAGCAACTAAGCCCATGCACCACAACTACTGAGCCTGCGCTCTAGAGCCCATGAGCCACAACTACTGAGCCCGCGTGCTGCAACTACTGAAGCCCACGTGCCTAGAGTCTGTGCTCTGCAACAAGAGAAGCCACCACAATAGAAGCCCGTGCACTGCAACGAAGAGTAGCCCCCCGCTCGCCGCAACTAGAGAAAGCCTGCGTGCAGCAACAAAGACTCAATGCAGCCAAAAAAAAAAAGTAATCTCCATTTTCAAGATGCAAATACTATCGAATTATAACTTGTGGGTCTTTTTCTTTTCTTCTGAACATTTTGTGGAACCTCTTCAAAGTATAATTTTACTAATGGCTCTTTGCATCAAGAAACTACAATTATAAGAAAAAGTAAAGTTCTAAGTACTTCATTAGAATTTATTTCCCCTCTATTTTAAAATTAAGTGCATTCAAATCTATTAAGTAACTGTCACAGTTGAAAATCTTGCCAACATGTAGTGTATGTGTGTTCTGTTTTGTGATGGCAATATCATTAGGGGTATTTCTGAGAAATGTCCAAAAAAAAACGTGTGTGAGCATGACTGTTCAAACTATTAAATTAAAATGCTATTTTAATGGAAAAAAGGCTAAATGATTGCACCAAGGTTCTCACTTTTACTTCAGCTAATTTTTAAATTACCAGTAGAAGAAGTGCATTTTGTGAAATGAAATCTGCTATACCTCTTCTTTTGTTGCCTAAAAGGAAAGACTGTATTTAATTTTCTGCAAAGTTTAACACTGAACTAAAAATGTGATAGGCCAGATGTGACACTAGGGTAAGGATGAGAAGATAATTGTGATAGGCTGTTATGATTTATAATGGCATAAACTGAAAAAAATTTTTCAATCCCTCTTTTCTTTATTTTAGATTATTTAGGACAGCCTACTTCCTTTTGTAAGAAATTCTGCTCAGGACCAATCAGCTAACCTCCTATCCTAAGTAACTATTGGAAGCTTTCTCTTGTACCTGTAAACCGGAAAGGAATCTGAAAAGCAAATGTAACTAATGGTCCATAAATATGAATTTTAAAGAAATATGGTAAAATCTTTAAGCTTTAAAAATAATTTAAAATCAAATCAAGAGATTTGAATAGGGGAACAAAGTGTTCTTTGTTTAAATCTCCTACCTTCTAAACTTTGCCATGGAACTCTAAGCCAGGGATTTGTAGAAATGTTTTGACCCCTGCAGTAGTCTTTACTATTAAAATAAAATGCAGCTTGCTTTGCCGGCCATCCCTCAGTCCACTTTAATTGTTTATGTTATCACTTGCATAAATATACTTGAATTACTTCAGTAAGTCCTTCAAACGATTTTCCATTCTTTGAAGTAACTTGTGGTTTTTATATCCTATTTCTTCTACATTCCTCATCTCTCAGTCTTACTCTCCCATTAAACTTCCAGGAGAAGTAGTGGATCATTATTTCTCTCTCTTCATTGTTCCTGAGCATTTCTCCTTTCACTGGGAAACACCGCTATTCTCCTGAGTAATACAATGAACAATTTAAATGTAAACCCTTATGTAATAGAGTTGCTTACTGTTATTTTAATTCAGTTACAGAAGAACTTCAAAAATGTGTTCATACTCAGACACTTGTAGAATTAGGAAATCAAGAGGAAAGAGCGGACATTATGGAGCTATTTCCCTATCACTTTCAAAAGAAGCAAGATGATGTCAATATCCTGTAAGGTCTGGGATTTGATCTTACTTACCCTCTTGACAGGCTAATGACTTACTCTCTTATTGTTTTATGGATGTTATTGGAAGACATGAGACTTCTGAGTCAGAGACAGAAATTCATTATGCATGGCACCACAAGCAGCATGAGCTTCATTATGTGAATTAGAGCCCCTTGCGTCCAAGTCCAAAAGAGGGGACAGAAGGAGAGAGGACTCCATGGGCCTAACTGGATGCTACACGCGCAGTAGGTTTGCATCACAACTGAGTAGCACTGAACTCCCTTTACCAGGGCCCCTTTCAGATAGGGGAGGCCATGCGACTGGGTCTGACCATTGGGCTATATGGAGAAGTAATGTGATTTCTTACCAAGGCAGGGGATGCAATTAAAGAAACAGCATGTTTTGCGACACAGATGACACAATGGAGAGAGGCCAGGGGAAGAAATGGTTAGAACTTCAATTTCTAATTATTTTAATTTCTTTTTAAAGGAAATGTTTTGTATGACTTTTATTATGTATACATTGTTATTAGTGTGGTGAATATAGATATAAATAAATCCATTTATATATATACATATATGTGAGATATGAACTCAAGTAGTTTTAGCTGATAGGTATGTGTGATAAAAAACATTTTGAAGATAGCTGACTCAAAAGATGATTTTTTTTTAATTAAACATATTTATTGAGTGTCTACTATGTGCTTGGTACTGACCTAGGTGTTATAGTTACTTTAATGAACAGAACAAAGCTTACTGACTCTCCTGGTGTTGGACCTTACATTCTAATGTAAGTTAGGGAATAAGCAATGTAAGGAAGATAGGAAATAAACATGATAAATACATAAAGTATGTATTATTTTAGAAGCTAAGTGATATGTTAGAAAGAAAAAGGAAAGCAAGGTAAGGGAGCTAAAATTTGCTATGTGAGCCATATTATGAAGGGTTATCAGTATGCAAAATTCTTTACCTGGCCTAAAAGACCATTCTTACCAATTCAATGTTTAATTCTTTATGTTTGCCATGAAATTTCATTTTTCGTTTGATTTTGCTTTGTTCTTTCTTTGGAATGCCACTCTCTCATGCATGATCTACTTAACTTTTGTTTAACCTTCTGTGGTCCTGCTTAAATATCATCTCCTCTCTGAAGCCTTCCCCAATGCTTCCACACTTCCTCTGCACTTATGGAGTTCTTAAAACTTGTACTTAATGAGTACTTAAAAATGATACTGGCCTATCATTATTTTTCTCCCTCTACCTCAAAACAGTAAGCTTCTTGAGGGCAACACCAGGTCTTATTTGGTTCTGTTTACTTGGTCCAGTCAGTGTTTGTTGAATAAATGCACACATTTTAAATCATTGGTTAAACTTAATCGAGATGCATAAAGAAGGGTCCTAAATTGTGTTGGTGAAGTTCTGAAGAAGCTACAGTGACACTGTGTTGCTGACTAAAGAGCATTTGTATGGATAATTTATACAGGAGAGTATAAATTTGAGTATTACTCAAATAACAAAGGATTCAAGTTAACAATAGCTTGTAGGAAAGAGTTTAGGATTCCGGAAGTTTTCCAGTGGAATAAAATATGGTGGTGTTGGTTTGCAACCTTGGGAGTTTCCCGGGTGAAGTCTGAATCTGCCCCTGTACATGGAGGGCAAGGAGAAACCAGAGAAAGAGACAGACCATTCTAGATTGGTAGGTGGCAGGTTTAATGAGCAAGGGGACTTACACAGTAGGCTTGTCTTGGGCAACCACAAGATGAATAGATCTCTGTACCCGCTCACCAGAATCGTAAGAGTTTATGTAGGGGCCATATGGAGTTCAGTCACATGTACCATTTAGACGATCTCAATAGCACATTACTTTCTCAAGGCTGTACCCTTGAAGTAGCTCCTAGTGCAGGAATGGTGGGCAGAGCATACATTCCAAGCATAGGGGAGGAGGCAAAGAGCCTCTGATTGCCCAGGTCCAGCTTGTAGGTTAACCAGCAGTCATGTCCCCTCAATAACCTCCAATAGGTGGTTATAGTGTTAAACAGCTCATAAAAGCCTACTTCAAATCACAAATGTGAAACAAAGTTCTGACGTCATTATTCTATGCCCTTCCTGCTTAAAACCATTAAATTGTGTCTCATCACTTCTGATAAAGTCCAAAATCCTTAGTGTAGAACCTAAGAGGTTCCTGAATGACCTCATCCATACTTAGCTTTTGGTCTTCTTCACTCACCCTCCCTCCCCTTACCATATTGTCACTGTTTCACTTCCTCAAATGTCTCAGCATCTTGCTATCAGGAGCTTCATGCTGTACCAGGCCAGGAATAGCCTGCCCTCCCACCCTCACCATAGCCAGCCTAACTCCTACTAAGCCTTTGAATCTCTGCTTAAAAGATCCTCTGTGAAACTCCCGCTGACTTTCTGGCCAGGTCGAGTCCCCTGTTATATGCTACCATAGTGATCTTTCTGAGGACTTGATAAACATTGCATCTGTATGCCCCACACTGTGTCTGGGATATAATAGATGATCAATAAATATTCGTAGAGTAAATACAGGCGACTTAACTGTCACTGAATAGATACTTCTGGATACCAGTAACCATTTAACTATACCAATACATGTATAAGAAGAAAATGACTTTATACTTCTGTCCCGAAGTCTTCTCTACTGTTGAACTATCTAAGGGTCTCTCCCCTTCTAAACTGTATTTTCTCCTTAAGCAATCTCATCTGTGCCTACAGCTTTAATTATCACCATTACCCAGATGACTCTCAAATTAAAATCTTCAGTTCAGAATTCTCCCTTGAGCTCTAGATCTGTGTATCTAATTGTCTATCTGACAGCTTCCCATGAAAGTATCAAACATATATCAAGTTCCATGTTTTAGTTAAGCTATTGCTAGCTGTTGTAGCAAATGTAGTCCGAAATTCCAATGGTGTAGCACAATAAAACTTGATTTCTTAGCCCAATTCAGAGTTTCTGGTGGGCATGCAGCCTTCTACATGGTAACTTTTAGGGAAACCTACTCCCTTTTACTTGGAGTTTTACTCTCTTTTAGGGCTTGTAGACTTTTGCATGAGGTCAGTGGTTGGGGAACCAAGAGGCGGTAAAAATCACACCTGCTTCTTAAGCTTTGCGGCCCAGTACTATTGTCCGTACTCCCCTAGTGAGCACTAAGCACGTGGCCCTAGCCAGATGCAAAGGATCAGGGACGGCTGGGAAATATAGTCTTTGAGCACCTAATTCCCACAATAATTCTCCACTATGAAATAAGCATCAATTTTTGGCTGACAGCTAGTCACCTCTGACACATTCAACATGACCAAAATTCAGCTAATTTCCCAAAGTAACTGAACAATCAAGCCAACAGACAGATAAACCCTGGCTCTCCTCCAGTGTTCCTTATTTCCAATAATACCACCTGCATAAGCGGGAGATACAGGTGTTGTTCTCAACATCCTCTTTTTTTAGATTTTTCATCAAAGGGGACTATAATTTGCTGCTTTAATTAATCACCCCAAATCTGGGATTAAAAGAACTTTAAAGGTTAGGTAAGTAGGAGTCAGAAGCCCCAGAATCATCCCTGACTCTTCCCTCACCCCATGTGCAGTCATTACCTGGTCCTGTTGGTTTTGTCTCCTAAATATATATTGACTGGGTTCATGCCTCTCCTGTAGCCAGCCTCCTCCCCTGAACTGATCTTCCCCACTTGTCCTCTGGCTCCGCTTTGTCTTCTTTACACAGTGGCCAAAGTGAACATTTAAAATGCATATCTAATTGCATTATCTCCCTTGCTGTTAGCACTTCAAAGCTGGCCTACCGCTCTTAGCAGAAAGACAAAAACTCTTAACATAATTTACAAGGGCACCGTTATCCTGGTTTCTACCTGGCTTACCTTTGTTAGGATTTTCTATCTTTTCTAGCCACACTGTCTTCTGGTGTTATCCATGCTCTAAGGCCTTATTTTCAAAATTGTTTCCTCTTTTTCTAACCTAGTTAACACTTACATATCCTTCATTACATTGTAAAGTATCACATTCTCAGGAAAGCTTTTCCTTATCTCTCTAATCAGGTCAACTTCATCCACTGAACAATTTTAAAGCAACTTGTATTTCTGTTTTGTAGCCCTTGTGACAATAAGTTTTCACATTTCCTTATGTGATTATTGGATTAATATTTGTGTTTGACACTAGATTTTATTTTCTCAGTGGGCAGGGGTTGTGTTTTGCTCGATTTTTTTCTCTCCAGCATTTATATCACTGCCTGACAAGTGGTCAGTGTTTAATAAATTTTTTTGAATGAATGAGTGATTTTGTATACTAGGTGGTGTTATCAACTGAGGGATGAATGGCCATTATCTTTGCAGGTGTATGGAGATATTGATTTAAGAATTTAGAGCATCCCTGATATTTTGAAAGCTACAGGATTTTCTACGTTGCATATTTAAGATTTCTTTATGGAACAATGCAAATCTCGCAAAGGTTAGAGCATAAAGACCAGAAATGAATTTGTTTTGCTTAGCGATTTACATCAGATCTTTACATGGTTGAAACTTTCTTTTGTTATTCATCTCACTGGGTTTCCTAGCAACCTATGTTGCCATTGTGGTGGGACATTCTACAGATAGTGACATCTTTAGTGTCTTTCTGAAGTATTGCGTTTAT
Source organism: Orcinus orca (assembly GCF_937001465.1). Lineage (NCBI taxonomy): Eukaryota > Metazoa > Chordata > Mammalia > Artiodactyla > Delphinidae > Orcinus > Orcinus orca. The sequence continues at coordinate 37,499,099 of NC_064570.1, read as the reverse complement.
CTGTCCTGAAATAATATACTTGCAATTGCATTTCCTAAATATGTATATCTATCTATATGTATATGTGCATATTTATTATACTTGCTGAAAATAGTATAATATAAGCTTATTAAATAATATTTAAATCTTTTGAATTTATGATTCTCAAAAGTCACCCTGGCAAAGATATTTATTTTTAATTTCTGGGAAAAATAGTTCCAGTGTCTAAATACTTAGTTTTATCTCACCCTTCCTCCTCCTGCACCTCCTCCTCTTCTTCTTCTCTTTTTCTTTTCTTTCCTTCTTTCTTTATTTTTGGTCTTTTTTTTTTTTTAACATCTTTATTGCAGTATAATTGCTTTACAGTGTTGTGTTAGTTTCTGCTGTATAACAAAGTGAATCAGCTATATGCATACATATATCCCCATATCTCCTCCCTCTTATGTCTCCCTCCCACCCTCCCTATCCCACCCCTCTAGGTGGTCACAAAGCACTAAGCTTATCTCCCTGTGCTATGCAGCAGCTTCCCACTAGCTATCTGTTTTACATTTGCTAGTGTATATATGTCCATGCCACTCTCTCACTTCATCCCAGCTTACCCTTCCCCCTCCCCGTATCCTCAAGTCCATTCTCTACATCTGTGTCTTTATTCCTGTTCTGCCCTTAGGTTCATCACAACCATTTTTGTTTGTTTTAGATTCCATATATGTGTTAGAATATGGTATGTGTTTTTCTCTTTCTCACTTACTTTGTGACAGACTCTAGGTCTATCCACCTCACTACAAATAACTCAATTTCGTTTCTTTTTATGGCTGAGTAATATTCCATTGTATATATGTGCCACATCTTCTTTATCCATTCATCTGTCGATGGACACTTAGGCTGCTTCCATGTCCTGGCTATTGTAAATAGTGCTGCAATGAGCATTGTGGTACATGGCTCTTTTTGAATTATGGTTTTCTCAGGGTATATGCCCAGTAGTGGGATTGCTGGGTCATATGGTAGTTCTATATTTATTTTTTTAAGGAACCTCCATACTGTTCTTCATAGTGGCTGTATGAATTTACATTCCCACCAACAGTGCAAGAGGGTTCCCTTTTCTCACACCCTCTCCAGCATTTCTTGTTTGTAGATTTTTTGATGATGACCATTCTGACTGGTGTAAGGTGATACCTCATTGAAGTTGTGATTTGCATTTCTCTAATGATTAGTGATGTTGAGCATCCTTTCATGTGTCTGTTGTCAATCTGTATATCTTCTTTGGAGAAGTGTCTATTTAGGTCTTCCACCCATTTTTGGATTGGGTTGTTTGTATTTTTTTGATACTGAGATGCATGAGCTGCTTGTATATTTCAGAGATTAATCCTTTGTCAGTTGCTTCATTTGTAAATATTTTCTCCCATTCTTAGGGTTGTCTTTTCGTCTTGTTTATGGTGTATCACATTGATTGATTTGTGTATATTGAAGGATCCTTGCATTCTTGGGATAAAACCCACTTGATCATGGTGTATGATCCTTTTAATGGGCTGTTGGATTCTGGTTTTGGTATCAAGGTGATGGTAGCCTCGCAGAATGAGTTTGGGAGTGTTTATCCCTCTGCTATATTTTGGAAGAGTTTGAGCAGGATAGGTGTTAGCTCTTCTCTAAATGTTTGATAGAATTCACCTGTGAAGCCGTCTGGTCCTGGGCTTTTGTTTGTTCGAAGATTTTTAATCACAGTCTCAAGTTCAGTGCTTGTGATTGGTCTGTTTATATTTTCTACTTCTCCCTGGTTCAGTCTTGGAAGGTTGTGCTTTTCTAAGAATTTGTTCATTTCTTGCAGTTTGTCCATTTTATTGGCATATAATTGCTTGTAGTAATCTCTCATGATCCTTTTTGGATCAGGATCTCATGATCCTGACACCGTATTTCTGCAGTGTCAGTTGTTACTTCTCCTTTTTCATTTCTAATTCTGTTGATTTGAGTCTTCTCCCTTTTTTTCTTGATGAGTCTGGCTAGTGGTTTATCAGTTTTGTTTATTTTCTGAAAGAACCAGCTTTTAGTTTTATTGATCTTTGCTATTGTTTCCTTCATTTCTTTTTCATTTATTTCTGATCTGATTTTTATGATTTCTTTCCTTTTGCTAACTTTGGTATTTTTTTGTTCTTCCTTCTCTAATTGCTTTAGTTGTAAAGTTAGGTTGTTTATTTGAGATATTTCATGTTTCTTGAGGTAGGATTGTATTACTATAAACTTCCCTCTTAGAACTGCTTTTGCTGTATCCCACAGGTTTTGGGTCATCATGTTTTCATTGTCATTTGTTTCTAGGTATTTTTTGATTTCCTCTTTAATTTCTTCAATGATCTGTTACTTATTTAGTAGCATATTGTTTAACCTCCATGTGTTTGTATTTTTTACAGTTTTTTTTCCTGTAATTGATATCTAGTCTCATAGCATTGTGGCCGGAAAAGATACCTGATATAATTTCAATTTTCTTAAATTTACCAAGGCTTGACTTGTGACTTAAGATACGGTCTATCCTGGAGAGTGTTCCTTGAGCACTTGAGAAGAAAGTGTATTCTGTTGTTTTTGGATGGAATGTCCTATAAATATCAATTACGTCCATCTTGTTTAATGTGTCATTTAAAGCTTGTGTTTCCTTATTTATTTTCATTTTGGATGATCTGTCCATTGGTGAAAGTGGGGTGTTAAAGTCACCTACTAGTATTGTGTTACTGTTGATTTCCCCTTTTATGGCTGTCAGCATTTGCCTTATGTATTGAGATGTTCCTATATTTGGTGCTTAAATATTTACAATTGTTATATCTTCTTCTTGAATTAATCTCTTGTGCATTATGTAGTGTCCTTCTTTGTCTCTTGTAACAGTCTTTATTTTAAAGTCTATTTTGTCTTATATGAGGATTACTACTCCAGCTTTCTTTTGATTTCCGTTTGCATGTAGTATCTTTTTCCATCCCCTCACTTTCAGTCTGTATGTGTCCCTAGGTCTGAAGTGGGTCTCTTTTAGACAGCATATGTACAGGTCTTGTTTTTGTATCCATTCAGCCAGTCTATGTCTTTTGGTTGGAGCATTTAATCCATTTACATTTAAGGTAATTATCGATATGTGTGTTCCTATTACATTTTCTTAATTGTTTTGGGTTTGTTATTGTAGGTCTTTTCCTTCTCTTGTGTTTCCTGCCTAGAGAAGTTCCTTTAGCATTTGTCATAAAGCTAGATTTGTCTTGCTGAATTCTCTTAACTTTTGCTTATCTGTAAATGTTTTAATTTCTCCATCAAATCTGAATGAGATCCTTGCTGGGTAAAGTAATCTCGGTTGTAGGTTTTTCCCTTTCATCACTTTAAATATGTCCTGCCACTCCCTTGTGGCTTGCAGAGTTTGGGCTGAAAGAACAGCTGTTAACATTATGGGGATTCCCTTGTATGTTATTTGTTGTTTTTCCCTTGCTGCTTTTAATATTTTTTCTTTGTTTTTAATTTTGGGTAGTTTGATTAATATTTGTCTCGGTGTGTTTCTCTTTGGGTTTATCCTGTATGGTACTGTTTGTGCTTCCTGGACTTGGTTGACTGTTTCCTTTCCCATGTTAGGGAAGTTTTCAACTATAACCTCTTCAAATTTCTTTTTCTATTCTTCTTCTGGGACCTCTATACTTCAAATATTGGTACGTTTAATGTTGTCCCAGAGGTCTCTGACACTGTCCTCAGTTCTTTTCATTCTTTTTTCCTTATTCTGCTGCCTGGCAGTTACTTCCACCATTTTATCTTCCAGCTCACTTGTCCGTTCTTCTGCCTCAGTTATTCTGTTATTGATTCCATGTAGAGTATTTTTAATTTCAGTAATTGTTTTTTTCATCCTTGTTTGTTTTCTCTTTAGCTCTTCTGGATCCTTGTTAAATATTTCTTGTATTTTCTGCATTCTGTGTCTGAGATTTTGGATCATCTTTAACATCATTACTCTGAATTCTTTTTCAGGTAGGTTGCTTATTTCATCTTCAGTTATTTGGTCTTGTAGGTTTTTACCTTGCTCCTTCGTCTGTAACATATTTTTTTGTTGTTTCTTTTTTTTTTGATGGTGGTACTGTATTCCTGTCTTACTGGTTGTTTGGCCTGAGACATCCAGAACTGCAGTTTGCAGGCAGTTGGATAGAGCTGGGTCTTGGTGCTGAGATGACCTCTGGGAGGCCTCTCTCCGATTGATATTCCCTGTGGTCTGAGATTCTCTTAGTCCAGTGGTTTGGATTCGAGCTCCCACCGGAGGAGCTCGGGCCAGACCTGTGGTCTGGGAACCAAGGTCTGGCAAGCTTTGTGGTGTGATAAAAAAAAAAAGAAAGAAAGAAAAGAAGAAAGGAGGAAAGAAAGAAGAATAAGGAGCAGTACAATATCAAAGAATAAAAAACAAAATAAAATTAGAACAATAAAAATTATACTAGGAAAAATAAAACTATAATTGAAACATCTTCAACAAGGTAAAAGAAAACCACAACAGAAAAAAGAAAGAAAAAGAAAAGGGGGGGGGTGGGGAATAAGCAAAAAGGAAAGAACAATAGCAAACTATAAAGAATAAAATAAAATTAGAAAAATAAAATACTTATTAAGAAAAATAAAAATATAAAAGAATCAACAACAATGAATCAACAAGGTAAAACAGAAGCCAATCTAAAAGAGGAAAAAAGAAAAAGAAGAAAAAATGCCTCGGCTATGGGGGCAGAGTTTAGGCCGGGGGTGGAACTTAGGTTGGGGCAGGATTTAGGGTGGGGTGGGACCTAGGTGGGTCGGGGGCGTGTTATGAGCCTGGGGTGGGGCATGGTGCAGGGCTGCCTGTTGCCTGCGCAGAAGGGGAGAGGCCTCTGGAGTTTGGAGTTCCAGAGTTTGGAGGTAAGGCCCTGGGTGAGGGTGTGTAGGTGAGGTTTAGGCCCAGTGTGTTGGAGGGCATCTCCGAGTGTAGAGGTAGGGCCCTGGGTGGGGTGTAGGGGCGAGGCTTGGGGTCTGCACGGCAGGAGGGAGGCTCTGAGGGCACAGGATTAGGCCCAGGAGCCCAACAGGCTCCCCGGTGCCTAAGTGGACGGGAAAGCACTGGCCCTCTTCCCTTCTGTTCCCTCGTACCCCTCCCCCACCATCTCCCCCAGTGTCCTCCCTGTCCCCACTGGACCCCTAACCGTGGGTGGGTCCCGCTGGGTGTAGGAACTCCCCCCATCCCCCAGCCACCCCTCAGGGGTGCTGGTCCCGCAGGACCGGCCTTTACGTTTGCTCCCCCTCCCTCCCTCCCATTCCCTCAGGACCCATGGCTGGAGGGAGTCTAGGTGGTCAGAGGATCAGGCTTGGGATCTTAGCAGGTTCCTGGGGGTCCAAGTGGGCAGGGGAAACCTGGCCATGCTCCCTTTTGATCCTCTGCCCTCCCAGTGGTTCCCCAATTTCCCCCTTCGGGCGTGGGACCCCTTCCCCTCCCCCAGCCACCCCTCAGGGGCGTCAGTCCAGTCCTGCCTCCACTTCTCCTCCCCCTTCACTCCCCCAGCACCCCATGTCCTACCCGGTCACTGGGGGTTCCTCCCATCCCCTTAGGTGTCTGTGGTCCCCCACTGGTGCCTGGTAGGTGCCCTAGTTGTGAGGAAATGCGAATTCCATGTCCTCCTAGTATGCCATCTTGACTGTGCCTTCCTTCTTCCCTTTTTGAAAAAGTTTTTTTGGCCAGATACCACACAGTTTTAACTGTGGTAATAATAAGTGTTCAGTTTGCTTCTTAAGTCCTCTGATCAAATGTTTGGCTGTGAGGTCTTTATAGCACATATTTCTAGTACCTTGGCCTTTAGACTACATTTCTATGGTGCCTCTTGGACCCTATAATAAAATAAAAAACTCCTTTTTTCAGTTTGTTTAATCAATTTGGGTTTCTTTATAAAGTACAAATTTTCTATAGCAATAAGGTGTTTGGCATCCGTGTACTCCTGCATTGTCCATTCAGCTTTCCTTTGATACACAAAGTAGATAAGGCATGCGTGTGGAAGGTGACCACTTACCTTTCTCTGTCTCCAGAATGGACTCTGTGCTTCCATGATTTGACTCTGAAAGAATCAGTATTGTACAAAAAAGCATGGGTAGCCTTTTTCATTAAAAAAGAAAATTTTTAACTTTTCAGCAGAGTTTAGGGATTCAGAATGAACTGTAGCACTTGTAAACTGTTCTTTACTTTTAGAATGTAAAGGTCTTTCTTGAGAGAGAATACTACACTATGTAGATATATAATCACAATAATCAGAATACTTACTCCCTTTGGCCTCTGATTCCTTGTACTCTGAACTATTCTGAAGAACATGGAATATTGGTGTTGCTTAAAGTTCTCTATGACCTGATATTATTCATTATTTCTGTGTTGGACAGAAATAAAAATGCACAACGTGGGAGCTGTGAGTTTCAGTTATATTTGGGGACTTACTGAGGACTGTAGCCTGGGAGACAGCCTATCAGATAGCTCTGAGGAACTGTTCCAAAGAGGTAAGAGGGGAGGTCAGCATATATGTGATTTTGGAGAAGGGGTGTGTGCAGTCAAGCACACATCTTGGTTGAAGGTTAGCTAGTCATAAGGAACAGATATCTTAGTTAATAATTTTAGTGCTTTTCCAAGTATGGGAAGATGCACGAAATTGAGTTCATAAAATTTTGTCCTGAGAATATTTAGCTACCTGAATGCCTGTTCTGCCAGTTTTCCTAGAGCCTCATTCCTGATCTCTGTCCTGAATTCTTTTCCGCGTATGTTGAAGGTCAGTGACTACAGTGGCTAATGACTCAGTCCTTAAGGAAAAGGGTGGCAAGTGACATTCTTTAGTTGGCATCTGTAAAGTTAGGAAACCTCTTGTTCATGGTACTCATAGGGAACTGGGCCTGAACCTGTTTCTTTTACTTAAGACATTTTGTGGACTGTTGTAAAATTCTTAGGCAACTGATAGTTTGTTTATATCAAGATAGTTTGTATAATAGTTTGGAAGGAATAAGGAAGAAATGAAATGTCAATATATGTTATATGTAGCTTCATTTGAACTGGAAAACTGAAATAATCATATTCCATTTAAAATTCATTAACTAATTGCACTGATTTCTCCCTGTATTCAGTTTTATTTAATCAGTTGCTATTATTGTTGAATCCTAAAATAAAAATAGAGAGGCATTGGGGCTTCCCTGGTGGCGCAGTGGTTGAGAGTCCGCCTGCCGATGCAAGGGACACGGGTTTGTGCCCTGGTCTGGGAAGATCCCACATACCGCGGAGCGGCTGGGCCCGTGAGCCATTGCTGCTGAGCCTGAGCGTCCAGAGCCTCTGCTCCGCAACGGGAGAGGCCACAACAGTGAGAGGCCCGTGTACCGCCAAAAAAAAAAAAAAAAAAAAGAGAGAGGCATTTAAATTTTCACCCTCCCATGTTTGTTAATCAAACTGACCAATTTATTCATGCTTAGGTTTTCTGCCTAAGTACTTACTTTTGGTACAGTTCTTAAAGCATCCTGTTCATAGTTGTTACTTTTTTAATAAATAGAAGATGAGATTAATTTATCTCCAGCCTACCTATCTGCCTCTCTATCCATCCCAAGAGAGGTTGGCACTTATGTCCTTGGGTGTGCTTTCTGCTCATGGCAAAAGTAACTTCTTTTTTATTCTTTTTCATAGGTATTTTCTCTAGTACATAAGGCGAAGTAAATGTGGTTTACTCTTCAATTTTGGAAGGGGCTCTTTATGCGTAAGCATAGACATTATATTGCATAAATGAGTGTATTCTTTATTTTGTGGTTATGACCTCATAGCCAACTTTTAGGTTTGACTTAAATGGAAAGAATGTAGTCCCTATAAGACAACTGATTTGTCTCCTGCAACTATTGTCTAGAGTTCTGTGGAAATTCTATATCTCTTGAAGTGTTATTTTATTATAATTCATTTTTATGCCCAAGCTACCAAAGGTTCCCTTATGGGGTTCCCTCTGAGGTGCATAATTACGAGTTTGGAGGAGGAAAAATAATTTTCCCTCTGCCCTTCTAGGTTCTTGGCTAAGACATTCCCCTGTAATAAAAGACAGACTAACAGGAGAAAAACAAACAAAAGGTTAAGAACAAGTATGTGTTCTGTATTCATGGGAGATAGCCAGCAAAACTTCCCAAATGGTCCAAGCCACTATCTTAAATACCATCTCCAGCTAAAGACAAAAGAAAGATGTTGGGTGGGGGGAAACAGGGGAGTTTTTCAGGCAAAGCACAGTAAACAAGGGTATGGTTGTTATGCAGATTTAAGTCAATGCCTTCTCCATTAATAAGAGTTTCTAGAGATTTAGTCATCCTTTTCTTCCAGGTACAGAGAGGGAGACACCCTTACAAATAGAGATTCCCCTTATAACTGCAAATGTCTCTTACAGAAGGTTAACTTCTACACAGTTTTCAGAGCTTCTCCTGTATCTGCTGTTTCTTAAAAATACCCAGCTCTCCAAAATTAAAGAGGCATATTTTGGGGTCGTATATTTTGCTCTCTTTCAGCAAACACTCTGTGGTTTTTCTTCACCCTGAATCTCTGTTGTGAATTGTATTTATACATATTGAACCATATACTCATCTGTAAAATATTGATAAAAATATGTGTCCTCCCTATTTCTACTATATTATTGGAAGAATCAAAATAAAATTATATATGATAACAAATAAAATAAATATCCATGAGTTCATATTAATAAATGGTTGAATAAAAAAATGAATGGGGAGAAGGTACAATTCTTCTTACAGAAAAATGTCATATGAGATATATAGGTTCTTCCCATTCTGGAATGTGAAGCTTAATTCCCTCCCTGTGAGTGTAGGCTGGACACAGTGACTCATTTCTAAAAGAGAAAAGTATGGAAAGAGAAAAATAGTACATTTACAGTAGAGACATTTCTATTGTAAATATAGAGGTTCTCGGTATGTTAAGATCACGTGCCCCCTGATATGATGTGATGGGAAAGACAATTCACCTCTCTGGTATTCTTCCCCTAAACCTGTAACTCCAGTCTAATCATGGGGAAAACATTAGGCAAATTCAAATTGAAGAACTTCAAAATACCTGACCAGCAGTCTTTGAAACTGCCAAGTTTATGAAAAACAAGGTAAGACAAGAAACTTACAGATTGAAATGAAGCTAAGAAGACACAGTGACTAAATGCGATGGGATATTCTGACTTAAAACTTGGAACAGCATAAAGCACATTAGTGGAAAAACTGGTGAAATATGAATTAAGTCTTTAGTTAACAGCATTGTTCGCTTAGTTAATGGCATTATACTAATGTTAGTTTCTTGGTTTTGACAACTGCACCATCATTACACAAGATATTAACATTAGGGGAAGCTTGGTGAAGGGTGTATAAGAACTTTATATCTTTGTAACTTTTCTGTAAATCTAAACTTATCCTAAACTAAAAAGTTTGTTAAAAAAAAATGAGTGCCTTCAAAAACAGACATATGGATCAATGGAACAGAATAGAGAGCTCAGAAATAAACCCACATACCTTTGGACAGTTATCTTCAACAAAGGAGGCAAGAATATACAATGGGAAAAAGACAGTCTCTTCAGCAAGTGGTGCTGGGAAAGTTGGACAGTTGCAGGCAAATCAGTGAAGCTAGAATATACCCTTACACCATACACAAAAATAAACTCAAAATGGCTTAAATATAAGACAAGACACCATAAAACTCCTGAAAGAGAAATAGGCAAAACATTCTCTGACAATCGTACCAATGTTTTCTTAGGTCAGTCTTCTAAGGCAATAGAAATAAAAACAAAAATAAACAAATGGGACCTAATCAAACTTATAAGCTTTTGCACAGCAAACGAAACCATAAACAAAATGAAAAGACATCCTACAGATGATGTGACCAACAAGTGCTTAATTTCCAAAATATACAAACAGCACCTACAATTCAACAACAACAACAAAACCAATCAGAAAATGGGCAGAAGACCTAAATAGACATTTCTTCAAAGAAAGACATACAGATGGCCAACAGACACATGAAAAGAAGCTCATCATTGCTAATTATTTGAGAAATGCCAATCAAAACTACAGAGAGGTACCATCTCATACCAGTCAGAATGGCCATTAAAAAGTCTATAAATAATAAATGCTGCAGAGGGTAAAGAGGAGTAAAGGGAACCCTCTTACAGTGTTGGTGGAAATGTAAATTGGTGCAGCCACTGTGGAAAACAGTATGGAGGTTCCTCAAAAAAACTAAAAATAGAGTTGCTATATGGCCCAGCAATCCCACTCCTGGGCATATACCCAGACAAAGCTATAATTTGAAAAGATACATGCACCCTTATGTTCATAGCAGCACTTTTCACAATAGCCAAGACATGGAAGCAACCTAAATATCCATCAACAGATGAATGAATAAAGAAGATGTGGTACATATATACAATGGGATATTACTCAGCCATAAAAAAGAATGAAAGAATGCCATTTGCAGTAACATGCATGGACCTAGAGATTATCATACTAAGTGAAGTAAATCAGAAAGACGAATAACATATGATATCAGTTATATGTGGAATCTAAAATACAACACAAATGAACATATCTATGAAGCAAAAACACTCACAGAGATAGAGAACAGACTTGTGGTTGCCAATGGGGAAGGTGGTGATGGGGGAAGGAAGGGCTGGGGGTTTGGGATTAACAGATGTAAACTATTATATATAAGATGGATAGACAGCAAGGTCCTACTGTAGAGCACAGGGAGCTATATTCAATATCCTGTAATAAACTATATTGGAAAAGAATATGAAAATTCTTTTTCATATATATATGTGTATAACTGATATATGTGTATAACTGAGTCACTTTGCTATACAGCAGAAATTAACACAAAATTGTAAATCAACTATACTTCAATAAAATTAAAGAGCTCCTTAAGAAACCAGACCACCTCTGACTCATTTTTCTATCCCCACAAAAGATGTGCCTTAAAATAATCTTGAGAAGTAAATGAATAAATACTGACATTAGAATGTGATCTGAGAATATTAAATATTATATTTGAGGTATTATTATATTTATTCATATTATAAAAGTAATTTATGTTCAGTGTAAGTATAGAGAAGAAAATAAAAAGCACCTATATTTTGTTTTACTGTCTAGAAATAACTAGTGTTAACTGTTTACACTTTAAAGAACAGTATGTTTTTGGTATGCATGATATCTCAACATTTGAGTTACACTGCACATTTGATTTTATACCTGATTTTTTTTTCATTTAGAAATATTGCATCGTTACAGTATTCTTGGGGAAAGTGGTTTTTAATAATGTGTATCTAGACCTGACGTGTCAAAGAGGGTGTCCTATTATTTGCTTCCAGACCCATTACTCCCACAGCCTCCCATCCCCATTTTTAGGGGATTTTCCCCTTCTAGTTGTTAGACCAAACATTTGAGACTCATCCTTGGCTACTCTGTTTCTCTTCTATCCACATGGAATCCATCAAGAGATCATGTTGGCTCTACCTTCAAAATATATCCAGATTCCAATTATGTCTCATTTCTTCTGCCACCACCCTGGTCCAAGCCAATCCTCCTTCTCTTGGATGTTTGCTCGATTTCTACGCATGTGACATTTTCAACACTGCAGTCTGATTGATTGTATTATAACAAGAATTCGTATCTTTCCTCCCTTCAGAATGCTTCATTGGTCTCCCTATCACTCAAGAGTGAACACTAAAGTCCTTACTACATGATGACATTTTTCTTTCTGAACTTTTTCCCTGTTTTATTCATTTTAGTGTTGTACTTTTTCTTACTCAGAGGAAATCTGAGATAGTTTTCATTACCATTCCACTGTGGAACATTCTGTTCTGTGGAAAGTGATGTGAAAACTCTCCTCCATTTTCTTCTTTCCAAGAAGTCCTTATGCATGGAAACAGCAGCACTAATTGTGAGAAGTTTTGTAGATGGAACTTGGCTTTGATTTGAGAAAGAGGACAAGCTTATTTTAAAAAGTTACATATGCAACTATACCTGGTTAGTAGGATCTTGAGAAGAACCAAGATTTGAAGCAGTGGCAGGTAATAGGAGGAAAAGTTTACCCAGAAAAGATCGGCAAAGTACGTAATGCAGTATTCTTAGAAATCAGACGCCATTCTTTCATGAATGCAACAGTGATTTTTAATTTTCTCTTTTATCTTTGAGAAAAAGAGACCTGGATTAAAGTAATTTGATGTTTTAATAAATGAATAAGGAGAAGCTAAAGTCCTGAAGTCAGCCTTTTTGTTTCTAATATATATGAGAAATTAACTGAAATGATTTTGAATGCTACTTCATAAAATCTCTTCTTTATGAATCTGTATTTTTTAGCTTTTATTACCTCATAAATTCTGAGGGATGATTTATATAATTGAACAGTATCCTTTTCCTTCCATTGTTGAACAAGAAAGCAGGAAGCCATCTTTGATATAAAAGTTATACATTCTGCTGCTGTCTGAATGAAGGAAGTCATTTTTTATTTGAGTTATGTCAGATTTCTGCTCTTAGGAAGGTTTTTTATTTTATTTTCGAGAAAAAGCATACACTATAAAATGCCATCTGATAAGAAATAACTGATATATTTATTTCATTTCCCAAACAGAGTAAAACTAATGTGCCTCAGGCAAAACAGTCTGTCAACAGAGACACGGTAAGCGAACCGGCACATGGAGGGATCGTGTAGTTAAAGCAGTGTTTTTTGTTACAGTTCTGCCAAGGGGGTTGGGGATCTGGGAATCTTTTTTTAAGGGGTAATTGCCTTTCAAATGCACTTTTGAAATCAAGTGTCTTACAGAGGGTGTGAGGTTTCACTTTGTGTGCCAGAAAAAGGCAGTTTACCTCCCAAGATTAGACGAGAGAATTCGTTCTTTCTTCCTTTGCTTGTTTAGGGATGCGGCTAGCAGTGAGCTTTCTTGGATGTGGATGAACCCCTGTCTCACAACTTAACCTGCAGAATTGCCCGTCATACTTGGCTTTCAGCTCCGTCTGCTGTGGAGCCAGTCTTGCTGAGCTTCACGTCCAGGGAGCAGAGCAGCACGAAACTGAGGGCAGCAACCATCCTGTCCTGCTTAGGGGGACGGGACTCTGCTTGTCCTATTTGGTCAGCTCAGTAGGCTGGCAGAGCAGAGCATGCCCTCACATCTTAAACTTGCAGGAGGCAAAAGTGTCTTGAAAGGTCATAATGATACGTCAGAACCTGAATATTCAAAAAAAGAAACAAAAATAAAGAGGCCATTTCAAAGTAATTTTTCCCATTTTTAAAATTTATAATCTAAAATTTTCTCATAATTTAAGAAAAAATATAATGGAGTTGCTTAAAATGCTTTATAAACCCCTTATGTATAAAAGTTCTACTTTTAATTTGACTTGATTTAGAGAACTTCATTTATGAAAATGTTGATAGCAGACAATCTTCAGATGCTTAAATGTGTCTAGAGAGAGCGTGCACATCAATCCTATTTTTTCTGTAGGGTTACACCTAAACAATACAAAATGAGCATACATCTGTTTGTTTTGTTTCTTTTTTTTACAGTTCTTAGAGTTCATAGTTCCCTTTAATAGGCCAGTCTTTTTTTGCTAACTTTCCAGATTTATTTTCATTTTGGCTGTTAACTGCTGCCCCCAACCCTAAACCTTGCTTTCTTTTTTTCTCAGCACTGCTGTTAGCTAATAATTCTAGTTTTAATAACTGACTAGTTTAAAGTATTTCTAGCCCCCTTTTTTATTCACAAGGTATTTATTGAGGGCTTATTAACAGAGAGAATATAGAAATGATTATGAAAGGTGTTACTATGCTCGAAATGCCACTTTTCAAAATCAGGAGCCTCTTAAAATTATAAGCAAATTTACTTGGAAAAATGATTCAGACCTCCAGAAAAAAATGCTAAACATAAACCCCTTAAAGATAAATCGACCATTCCAAAACCTCCCCTATAGTTGGACATGACTAAAAATAAATTGGTCTGTTACATTTTTTTGTTTTTGTTTTCCTTGTTTTCAATTAAATAGATATTTGACAAAATTTTGGATAAAATAATAATGACTTCTAAAACTTTTTTCTTCAGTAGTTTCTCTATAACCCATAGAATTCATTAAATATGGCAGGACTGTAATTGTCAAATGTTTCATGTGTATGTGCACATCTTAGCACGTATGTTTGTATATGTTTAATTACTACTATTATCCAAAGAGTACTTAGGCAAATGCTGTCTTCTTTATATGATTATATGATGTTCTAAAAATATTTACTTTTTTAAACTATGAAAGTTGTATTCATAAAATTTACATATAAATTACATCTCTTGTGCCAAAAAATTATACACACATAGGGAAAAAATGAAACACGCAGTTTTCTCTTTCACTTAGAGATGGATTTTTAAGCTTGCAAAAATGTAAGCAAAAAACTCACATGTTTATACCAAAAGGGATGTTAGATTGAGGGAAAACTTCTAATTGTTTGATGTTTGGTTACAGTTTTATAATATATAAAGCCTGGTTACATTTTTAACATGCCAACTAATTGCTTATATAATTATTATCTTTCTCAAAATAAAGACAAAGGAGTTCTGGATGTCAAACATCTAAAGTGTATTGAAGGTACTTTTCCTGTTTTGAAATACACAGTTTTAGCCTTCTATAGTACTCAGAAAAACAAATGTATTATATAGGCTTTTACTGAATATCCAAAATGTATTCTAGTTTTGGGGAACAAAAGGGGAAAATTTGTGCAATAAGACTTCATTTCATCATTCTGGGATTTGCATGTAGTAGAAAGGAACACCTTCATTAATTTTATTTGGTATTTGAATAATTTATGTACCACTCTTCAGTGTTTCCAGTAGGGCTGTTAGAAAAATATTCAAAGTATATTCTAGATAGGATTTTATAGCTTTATGCAAAAGGGAAATGAATTATTTCTTTTAGACCGTTAGAATTATTACTGTTCTTTCCATTTTACAATTGACTGAGGTTGCAGACCCGTAGAACTTCTTCCTTTTGTGTGTTTTAAGTGCAATGGCAAGTCCAGGACACATCCCCAAACTTGGTTGCCTTTGGACCTTAGCAGAACTGCTCTTTCGCACTTGCACTAAGAAAATTGCCTAGTCTGATAGCAGTGAACAGAGCAATATATGTATACAAATAGAAGAAGAAGAAAAAGCTTAAATTTCTTTCCTTCTTCCCTCCCCCCTCCCTCCCCCCTTCCTTCCTTCCTTCCTTCCTTCCTTCCTTCCTTCCTTCCTTCCTGTTAAAGTTCCCAAAGATATGGGACCATATCTTTGGGAACTTTAACACAGCACTCTCAGTGGGACCAATTTGCAGGTAAGATCATCTCATAACAAGATACTGTAGATATTCTTAATTAAACTGTCTTGGATGGAGTCCAAAATAAACTGGCTTAATACCAAACTCTACTGTATAGTGAATGTTGTGAAAGTGAGATGTCAGAGTAGAGTGTATGCTTTTTTAAGGCATAATAATTAAATATGGGCAAATAAGGCTGAAGGGAGTGACCTATTTTACAGTGCTATTATAGCTCCTTTGGAAACTAAGCAGGCCTCTGCCCTTATCACTGCAGGGAAGGATTCAGTTATGATGGTAATTCACACCTCAATAACTTTCTTTTATGGCATCCATCCATCATCAACAGTAAGGCTGTACGCAGTCTGAGGAGGATTCCCGGATGTGACATTCTGGGAAGGCTCACATCTCCTGAAGACAGTAATACAGCCAAGAGCCAGAGAACCCACTTCACTTCAGCAACTGCTGAGACAGTCCTAAATAACCCTCAGCACCCAGGCTGCTGAGGACTTTTAGAACTTTTCGATCATTTTCATCAGCAAAAGGAAAAACAGCAGAGCTAACAGTAGGAATACCCAAGGGATCCTCTATCATCGTTAAGAACTTGGCTTGAGTTTTCTTAGGTCAGTTATTGTGTAACCTTGTCAGTCATGCATTTTTGGAAGCAGCTATAGCATGACTTTTACAGAATGACAGATGCAAAATGGGTTCAGAAAGCATCATTGAGAGCTCAATTTTGTTGGCCGAGAAACTGTTGGATATTCCTAGCAGATAGTGGGCAAATTCCATAGTAGATGAGGTGGGAGTGTCAATTAGCCCGCTGTGATTTTTGGAGTATTTGTTTACTAACATCTGCATCTGTAGCTATCCAGTTTTGCTCTCCTCCAAAGTGGTAAAATAATGCTGACGAGACAAACTTTATTCGACTTAGTTTGAGATGTTATACACAAAAATTAATTTTGGTATATGTATTAGTCTGTGTGGGCTGCCATAACAAAACCCAGAAGGTGTGGCTTAAACAACGGAATTTATTTCTCACCATTCTAGAGGCTGGAAAGTCCAGGATCAATGTGCCAACTGATCTGGTTCCTGGTGAGTGTTCTCTTCCTGATTTGCAAATACCTCATCACACTGTGTCCTCAGTGGTGGAGAGAGAGCTCTGGTGTATCTTCCTCTTCCTATAAGGGCACTAGCCCTTTCAGACTAGGGCCCCACCTCTATGATCTCATTTAACTTTTATCACCTCCTCAGGGGCCCTATTGTTACCGAACCAGATTTGTTTGCCTGATACACAGCAAGCCAAATGCTGAGACACTGAGGTTTACAGCAGAGAAAGGGTTTATTCAAGAGGTGGGCAAGTGAGGAGAGGGGAGAACTAATATCAGATCTGCTTCCCTGATTGTGAGGGCCTTGAGATATTTATGGGATAAAGAAGCAGGGTGGGCTTAGATGTGGGGAAAGGTGAATGGAAGTAAGGAAAAGATGAAGTAATTGGTGTTCTGTGCAGGCATATCTGAGTTAAATGCTTCTTCACGGGATGCATGTTCAAAAACGGAGCCTCTTTTGCATGATCTGCAAGGGTGAGGTTTTTGGCCCTCTGACATCTAAAAGGTCATTTATCAGACACAGGCCCTGTTTTAGGGTTGGTGGTCCCAAACAGTCTTAGCTGGCTTGAACTGGACAGAGGTCAACTCCAAATTCCTGGAAAACAACCTAAGCCTCCCATTACTATAGTGACTCTTTTGTCAGAGACATTATCTATAGGGGTTGTTAAGGGGTCAAAAAAATAAGGTGAACTTGGTCAGTGAAGGCAAGTTACAAGTGGAGGGGTTTTTAACAAGTTGTTCTGTGTGACAAGCTCAAGAATTTCTGTTAGTCACCAGTTTCTGTTAACCCTCTGGGGCACAGTTTTAGGGTTTTTTAACCCTGTGGAGCACAGGTTCACTATCTCCAAACACAACCATACTGAAAGTTAGGGATTCAACATATGAATTTTGGGGAGACACAAACTTTCATTCCGTAACAGTGTATAACATTGTATAAACAATTAGGTTAATATATTCTTTTGAACTTCCTGGGAACTCAGCCACTTCTGAATCTGGATGTCTTTGGCAATGGTGACTGATTTAATTCTCTTCACAGTTGTCCTCTAAATTTAACCTCCACTTAGAGTATTAGCTGTGCTCCATGCTGGAGTATCATCCTTGTTCAGAAACTAGGGACATCTGAGGGCCCTTATGCCATTAGTTTAGTGAGTTCTGAAGTCTGTGTGTCTGGAGTTTTTCCTCTAAATTTCTACTGGGCTCCTCTAGCAATGAGCCTCCTTCCTCTTGTCTGGTCTAGTCCTGTATCCCAGACCTACTAACTAGGTCCTGGTCTTGTGTACCCAGTGCCACAATCCATGCCTTGGTTTGCTGGTTTCTTGGGACACAAGTGTTTTGTTTGTTTGTTTGATTTACTTCTTTATTCAGGTATCAAATACTTCATTGTTATTTTGTTGTCCAGTCACTGTGCTTGGGATAAGAACCACAACTGTGAATAAGAAATTCAGGTTTTTATCCTCAGTATATCTCCTCTGATGTAACACTAATATCTTATCTGCCTGAACTGTGAGCCAACTAGGTATTTTGTTTTTCTGGTCACTATCTGATATGGAATAGACCTAAATAAATAGGCAATTTCAATATAGTATGCTAAATGTTAAAATGAGAAGGGGGTTACAGGATGATATAACAAAATAGTAGGATAACCACACTTGCCTTGGAAACTTGGACAAAGCTTCTTGGACAAACTGATAGTTATTTTAAGTCTTGAAGAAGTGTTAGCTAAAGAGCTGGGAGGAGAGGGATTTGGGCAGAAGGAACCTGATATACAGGGCATATTGAAGAACTAAATGTCTGGCTATAGCACAGGTTATGAGGGAGGAGTTAGTTCTACCTGATTTTCACTAATATCTTCTAGGTATTGGAATTTGGATTTTGCATCCCCATTTTTATAGGTTTGTTTCTCTCCATTGTCCGCATCTCCTGCCAAAATCCCCTTTAGATGCTGGTCTGTACCAAATCTCTATTACATGCCTCCCCTTAACCATGTAGCTAACATATATATGTGTGTGTGTGTGTGTGTGTGTGTGTGTGTGTGTGTGTGTGTGTGTGTTTTCTGAACAGGTGAAATAACTTTCAGGCTCTCCAGTCTTAGATTAGCACAAAGGGGATGTATAGGAGAGAGGGGGCAGGGCTTAATCACACCACGTGGACATATATGTGCTTGATCATGAATGGCATTATCTGGAGAAAGTCACCAATCTGGAGTTGATGGCCAAGCTTACATATTTATTCGTATCACACTAGCAGCATAGAATTTTCATACTGGAAGGAAGCTAAGAGGTGATCTGTTCCCAACCTTGTTGTGCAAGTCTAACAGATTGGATAATTTCTAAGGTACCATTTTGAGTCCCTTTTATATCATCATATGGCTTCCATATTTATACAATATTAGAGTTATACTATTCATCAAGAATTATTCCCAGTTTAGAAACATTTGAGGAGATATTTGCTATTGTAGGCAGGCCTGTGGCTAAATCTCAACAAGTGAAACTGAACTAGATTACTTAGTTTGAGTGGCAGAGGGAATATCGAACGAAAGAATTAAACATTACCCAAGAAGAAATCTGTGTTAAGATGTTAATTGGAAGACATCTTTAAATCCCAACTCAATAGATACCTTTTGATTTTTTGAGGGGTCATTTTAGGCTTTTGAGACAAATAGATGTTGAAGTGGAATATTCTGATTATAGGTTTGTATTCTTGGAGTATAATCAATATATGTACTTTTTTTAAATTTGCTGATAGCTTGCTACCTTTCTGAATTGGGTGTGAATACAAATACTATCAAATGTGTATCTTCTATGACATGAAACAATTCAATAATATAAAGAATTCAGTCATCTGTGATAGTTTTAAAAAAAGCCATGTGATTCAAATAGCTTAAAAGTCTTCTGACAGAAATAAAATGTAATAACTTTCAAGCATTTCATAAGTAGACATGCAGTCATCAAAAAGAATAATATAGGGCTTCCCTGGTGGCGCAGTGGTTGAGAGTCCGCCTGCCGATGCAAGGGACACAGGTTCGTGCCCCAGTCTGGGAAGATCCCACATGCCGCGGAGCGGCTGGGCCCGTGAGCCATGACCACTGAGCCTGCGCGTCCGGAGCCTGTGCTCCGCAACGGGAGAGGCCACAACAGTGAGAGGCCCGCATATCGCAAAAAAAACAAACAAACCAAAAAAAGAATAATATAAAAGTGACATGAGAAGTAGATTTAACAGTTTTTTTGCTTTATGTGGTATATTTTCTTTTTATACTTATGCCAAATACTGTATTATTTATCTCAAGTGAATTGCATATTTTGTATTTCTCATTTTCTTGATTTTTATTATATATCTCATACTTCCGTTAGTTATAGAGAAGAGGCCATATCAGTGATGATAAAAGGTTTTAAATAAAAAGATGAATTTGACAAAGTTATGTAAAATTTTGGTTTCTATTATTCAGCTTATATTTAAACCTTTTTTTTTTTTTTTCTTTTCTCTTCAGCCTCTTCAAATACTCTTCATTCATCTTCCATGAAAGCTTTGCCAGGTCTCTCTGACTCATGCTAATCTCTGTCTTCTTTGAATTCTGGGCACTGTAGTTTTATAACTATGGTTTTGGAAGCTTACATTTTTACTTGAGTGTTTTATATGCATCTTATTTTTGTAACTAGAAGCGAACTATCTTTTGTTTTGCCCTATTAATGTGCCGCACTTGGAGCAGAACTCAACATGTTATGCTGAATTGGAATTACGCTTTATCAACCCTGTCATTTCTAGGTGTATGTAAACCTAGACATGATGGAAAAGTCTGTGAAACTCTCTAGAATGAATGGTTTTCCTTGCTAACTTAGTTTCTCATAGGCTAAAGATATCACCCTCCTCCTGCCAACCCAACTAGGGTAGTGTGTTTACATCGTTGCTTAAAGAATGAGCCCAATAATTCTCCTCTGATGAGAACATAGGGCCAAGTAAGGGAGAGATATATGTAGCTATGTGCTGTTTTTATTTAAATACTCTAGCCCTTGGGCTTTTCTTGAAATTGTCTAGTCTAACTTGTAGACATCTGTTGCATAGACTTCTAATCCTTTGTGACCTGTGTTTTGCCTTTTAGAGGTGATATTATCTCTGTTGTGATGACAGAAGTGCTTAGATACTAATAGGAATAAAAAACATTTTTTAAAATTAATTAATTAATTTAATTTTGGCTGGTTGGGTCTGTGTTGCTGCGCACAGGCTTTTTCTAGTTGCAGCGAGCGGGGGCTACTCTTCGTTGCGGTGCGCGAGCTTCTCATTGCGGTGGCTTCTCTTGTTGCGGAGCACGGGCTCTAGGCACGCGGGCTTCAGTAGTTGTGGCTCGCGGGCTCTAGGGCCCAGGCTCAGTAGTTGTGGTGCACAGGCTTTGTTGCTCCGTGGCATGTGGGATCTTCCCAGACCAGGGCTTGAACCCGTGTCTCCTGCATTGGCAGGCAGATTCTTAACCACTGTGACACCAGGGAAGTCCCCCAAAACGTTTTTTATATCAACATTGCATCAAGGAAAATTAGGTTCATACAGGTTATGAGAGCAGTAAATTCTTCAGAAAAAAGGAGCAAGCAGTATTTGCACGTATATTGTGGACTCCTTGTCATTACAATATTCTTCAAACCCAGGTTTCCTGGGGAGGTTGCTAATGGAAAATACTGTTGGAAATCTCTTTCCTAGAGGTATTCACACACACACACACACACACACACACACACACACACACCTATCTCTTGATTATTCTTTCTTTCACAAATATCTAGTGAGTGCCCTCTCTTTGCCAAGCACTCTTTGCCTTGTATCCTTGCAGATGGGGGTCCAAGGATGAATGTGCCCTTATGGGTCATTCAGTCTAGCACTGTGTAGGATGGTTAAGAACCGAAGGAAATTGTTGCCTAGGCACAGATTTTTTACCTCAGAGTTCTAGACCATGACTGAAAGGCTAGTAACCCCCAAATGTGCTTGCATCTCTTTCTAAATCGGCCTGGGTCGCCATTATCAATGCATGTGTATCTACCATAGTAAAAGTATTTGCTTAATAAACATGTATAAGAGGAAGCATATTCTATAGTCTTTGAAGGCATTTTATCATAAGCTGACTTGGGAGAATTCTCAATATATTCATGCCAATTTGCTGAAAGATGGTAGAAAGGGATTGAATCTTATAATAGTAATGATTTTCTTCTCCGTAGCTCATATTAAAATATTTCAGCCAAGCAAAACAAAAAATTAATATACACAAGTAGTTGCACTATTCAACAAAGGGATCTGAAGGGTGTTATTATTATTAATATATTTAAAAGACTTAATTTTTAAAGCAATTTTAGGTTCTCAGCAAAATTGAGAGGAAGGTACAGAGATTTCCCATATACACTCTGCCCCATTCATACATAGCTTCTCCTATTGTCAACACCTCCCACCACTGTGGTACATTTGTTACAATTGATGAACCTGCATTGATACATCATAATCACCCCAAGTCCATAGTTTCCATTAGGGTTCATTCTTGCTGTTATGTATTCTATGGCTTAGGACATAATGACATATATCCATCATTATAGTATTATACAGAGTAATTTCACTGTTCTAAAAATACTCTGTTCTCTGCCTATTCATTCTTCCCTCCCTGCTAGGATGTTATGTTTTGATGCATCAAACCAAGTGGCATGTTCCTTTGTAGATGCAACTCTGTGCCTGGAAGTAGAAGTTGTGTCCTGGCTCTACTACTTATTATTATAAGACCTTGAGTATATCACATAAAGTTTCTTAGTATTTGTTTCCTCTTCTTTAGAATGATTAAAATCATTTTATTTTTGTCTCACAGAGATGATATTTGTGAGAATAATTTATAAACTGACAGGAATTTTACATACGTATTCTTGTATTTATCTGTTGGACCAACTGTCACCCAAAATTCTCAATTTTAATATTAAAATTTATATATCTAAAAATCGGACCTCTCAGTCTAAACTGGTGGTTCTCTACACCGGACACATTAAGAACCACCTGAAGAGCTTTAAAAAAAAATACCATTGCCGAGGTGATTGGGATGGGATGGAGCCTAGGAGTCTTTTTTTTTTTTTTTTTAAAGCTCCCACATGATTCCATGCTACAGTGTGGGTGAGAATTGCTGGTTTCAGTGTCAAGTCCTTCAAACATGAGGACCTTTATAAATGATCAGGAAGCAACATTCTAGTGCCTAGAGCAATGAACTCCATCTGTAGCCAAGAAATAAATAGCAAGTATTCATTAAAAAGCCATTATAACCGTGGGTACTGTTAGACTAAGGTGGAAATACTGCCTCAAAGTGTGTGACACTGTGGTTATGAAACTATACTCGTCAATGTCTGGAACTATCTTACTATTATCTGTGGCTAAGAGATGAAAGATGCTTTAGAAACTTTAGACAGATGCTCCTGTACTGGAGCATATAGCTTGGATTGTCAGATAGCCATGCACAACAATGGGATACTAAGGAAGAAGAGACAAGGAATCTACAGACTAATGCTAAGTTCTGTATGACTTTAAAGTGTGAAGGTATCCTATTTAAGGACTGGGGATAATTTGACTGAGACCAGGGATGTGTGTTTACTTTCAGAGTGTACCCCCATTTCAGAATAGACGTAATTCTGGAGAGTCAGCCATGCTCTTCAATATGCTTTATACCAGCATCCATGTTTGGAGAGAAAGGAGTGTAAAGCACAGCATCTCTGCTAATTTTGAAGAGGTCCCACTTATATTACATTCATAATGAACAGAAAAGCTCTAGGACTTAGTGATATTTCTACTGAATTATTCAAGTTAAACTTTTAAAGTCATATGACATGGCCTGTCTTACTTAAAACCTTCCAATAATTTCTCATCTTCTATCAAATAAGTTACAAGCTCATTTTCTTGACACTCAAGGGCTTTTGAGAGTTTGACAACTTGATTTCCCTTTACTTTGCTGTACTTGTTCAATGAGTCCTATCATTTTGCTTAACTTTTAGGAAAACTATCATTCGTCTCTGTATCATTTTCAGTCACCCTTAGTAATAATAGAAATAGTCCTGTTAATAGCTGCCTGCCTCCATAGGCTGTCCCTGAAATGGGTTTCATGTGAAAGTGATGTATTAGGAAGTATTTCTGGAGAAAAAACAGTTTCAGGGTGGGGAAGTAGACATGGAATGGAAGGAAGACAAACAAGGATGAGACTTCTAGGAAAAACCCACGGGGTGGGGATAACATGACTCAGTTTTGCAGGAGAGCTCTTGAGACAGTGTGAGGCACACCATGGAGTTGTCCCAACTAGGAGGCAAGGAGAGTGGAGTGTTTATGTTTCCATCCCTTTACTCATTGGCTAAGGGCTGAGGCTGGGAAGGTAGCACCAACTCTCTGGTGGTTAGCACTCTCCATGGGTGTAGTCAAAGCAGTTCTGGCAGCCCTGGGGGCAGCCTTCTAACAAGAAGCTACAGATGCTGAAGTTGGGGATGAGAGTGCATTGGAGCTCGTGTGCAGAAAGCTGGTAAAGGGATCCAAGGGGATATGGACAGGGGTGCCATATTCTTTTAACTTCTGTGTTAAATTATTTCTTGGATTAGAAGTTACTTGAAAGCAAATATGTTATGTCATTTCTTTTCTATCACTAACCCCTGCAACACCGTATTCAAAATATTCAAAAGAGTGCCTTTAACAATATTTATTCAGTGATTGAATGAATGAGTCAGGGTTTATTTTTAACTTTTTCTCTTTCTTCAAGTGTTTCTTTATATCACTGCTGTGCCTGTATATCAAGTTGCAGAATATATGCGCTGGGAATGCTATTGGATGTGATCAGAACTCACTCATGGTACTCATTACAGAACACCCTCCTGGGCTCAGTCAAACAGCAAGGATGGCAGGAATCCAGATTAGCTGTTATTTAAGGAGCTGACTTGAGATGTCTGAAGGTAAAAAGGACTAAATCACATTCCCCTACGTAACTGGGAAGGATCAGAAGACAACTGCTGATACCAGCACTTGCAAGTTGCCAATTTTTTTTTTTTTCTTCTGAGCTAAGGGCCAGTGGTGGTCCTACAAGTTAATGTCAGCAATAGAGACCAGGATTTTGGTCAAAGGACATTGTACCCATGCTCATGGTGAGAAATAGCCTTTTCACTGCTTAGTTGCTCTAACTCCTCTTTGCGTGAACCACACCCATTGTATTTTAGTAGAAGCTCCTCTTTCCAAGAGTCCATGACAAAGATAAACATTTCTAGTCTCTTCCAGGACTTTACTATCCATACACATTGTCATGGAAACCCCTTTAAGGAATTTTGGGTATGTAGAGTAGATGTGGTGCTCCAAATAAATTTTTGGAGGCAAGAAAGGAACAAGTCAAATGTGTGCTGTTAACAACATTAATTAAATACAAAAAAAAGTTGCCACAACTTTTGGAGACTTAGAATGATAACACCAGACATTCTATAGATCAGTATCATCATCATCATGTTGAATATCATCATTGATCTACCCAACATAAGCACCATTCATAGCCCACATTTTCGTGTACTATGCACCACACAGTATAATAAATAAAATTACGTATTTTAATGTGGATGGCACATTTTTTTGATCAGTTTCCTACAACTGATTAGCTTTACATTGAGGGGGAAAAAAAAAGATTTCTACTGTGACAGTGAGAATGTAATCATTACCCCGTGAAGAAAAATCTAATTTCACCTTAGGCTTACTCACCATGTGGGTATATGCCAAAGTTTACTAAAACACAATGCCATTTTTATACATAATTCACAAATCTAAAGTAGAAAAACTCAATGCTGTCTTCAGCCTGCATGCAAAGGACATAGTAGAAAAAAAATTCTGAGTAAGAATTGCTCAATATTTCTCAAGTGCAGTGCTCACAAAAAAAGGGAAAACCTATAGGAAATGTAATATTAATAAAAAGGAAAGCAGAGAATTAGACCTGACATTCCATTCATTCATTCCACAGACATATATTATGCTGTAATGAAATCTTGGTTATTGCATTATCAGATAAACAGAAACAAAGCACTGTGTTAGAAACACTAGACTTTTCATTGTATTTACAAAAACGCAAGGAAAAAAAATAAATATGAGTGACCCTCAAGTACTTGGAGTAATGACAAAAAGAATATTTAGCAGAGAAAATCAGACTTGTATAATAATGCATTTATGTGATTCCTAATGTTTATCTGCAGTTTACCTTTGGATGGCATTGTAAAGGAGAATTTTCGTTTTCTTATTTTTCTCTTAGAGCAGGGTAAGGGGTTTAAAGGTGAACCATGAGGGAAATTTAATTTCAGAGATGTATGGGAATCAATGCTTTCAAAACAAAATTTGAAATATACTTCGCCATGGTTTTTTATGCTGTACAAAATCCATCATTTATAAAGCTACTGATTTTGACAGTGCCTCTCTGCAACACAGGACATAACGCAGAGCAATCAAAAGGCATTTTAATTTTTAAAATGTTCTCATCTGCTTTTCCATTGCCTTTGGTATCTTACACAATTTTAGAACACATGCCGCATGCCAAGTTGTCTGGCTTTATCTTCTCTACAGAGGAAAAATGTCACCACAGCAGTGTTGACTGTTTGCTGGAAATGGAGATTTTCCATGGATCAGACTTATTATGGATATCAAAATATTAACAATGATAATTATTAGTTAACAGTAATTGCTACATTTAAGTACTTTTTATATGCCAGGCAGCGTGCCAGATGCTTTACATATATTATCACATTTTGTCTTCAAAGCAGCCTTGCAAAGTAGTCATCAGTATACACATTTTACAGATCAGAAAAGTGAGATGCAAGAGTGGGCAAGTAATTTGTGCAAGGCCTGTGATCTTAATGGTGAACAACTGAAGGGCCAAGCACCAGGGTTGCGCTCCATAGTCTGGACAGGGCGTGTGATTTCCTGAGCTTTTCTTGGATGGAATCGGAGGGTCATTAAGTTAATGAGACCTTCAGGCCTTTCATAGAAAGATTCTGAACACTGAGACAGATCTAAAGTAGGTTGGTCTTCTGGGCATTTCCTTGACTGGGACAGGACCCCAGTGACTATTCCTGTTTTCATCCTGGCCTGGACCTGTCACTGAAACAGAAACATTCTCCTTACTGTCTTTGGAGCAGCATTCATACCTCTCTTTTGTCCAGAATGTGACTGCAGTCTAAAATCCAAATCAGTCAGATAGAGCTGAGTTTGGGAAGTGATAAAGTAAAATATTATGTAAAGAAATAGTATAAACATATCCCTTTACATAAGCACATTTAATATCTTAAGCAAAATTTGCATTGTCTGAAATCCATATTACTGATTGCCGTAGGTTTTCAACTTACTGCGTTTATGAATTTTCCTAATAGAGTCTCATCTCTAATTTTGATGAATTAAAATATTGTGAACAAATATTATTGCCCTTCTATCACAATACATATGGCTGAGGCAAAGTTAGGGAAAAATATTCTTGGATGTTTTAAGTCTGACATTTAGAAACTGGGTGGCACATAAAAAATACTGCCAAGGTGACATCATATTTCCTACTGATTCTGGAAACCGATTCAAATAGCAAACATTTAAATTCATGTTTTTATATGAATGTCATTGGAGAGGGCTTTGACTGTTGCAAATTGATCTGGAAGTGATGGGTGGAAAATGATATTTTCTAGCATCCTTTCTTTGTGTTTGGCGGTCTCTACACTTCTCAGAGCACCATATTTGCCACGTGTCCTTGTCAGACTTATAGACCAGCCAGAGTTACTACCATTCCCTGTCAGCCACCCTTACTGTGCTGCACGTGCCATGTCTGAGGATGATGGAAATGAGATAGATATGCTGGTGTTTTTGCATTAAGGAGGCAGTTCCTGAGTGACAAGGCTATTTGTGTACCAGGTGCATAAATATTGCCTGATGATGTCTGAGTTCACATGGATTCACCTTAGCAAACTTGCATAAGTGCCAGAGAATTAATTGCATTGCTTAGACTTATGGTGAATCGATTAAAATGATGGCTATATTTTGAGGAATTTTAGGTTGGCCTTATTAGTTGTACCCTGCAGGGTGTAAATGCATTTTTAATAATTATCAGGGTTATATTGTTTTGAAGTTTTACAATTAAGTGCATTTTTACCCTTCCACAATATGTTTCAGGATTTTATAGTTTCAAGTGACCTATTATTTAAAGGCAACAAATTGGATATAATGGTTAAAATGTTGCCTATATTCTTGATTTCTTTAGATTTCTTCTTTTTCCACTTATCAAAATGAGCTGTCAAATTTATATGGCCTTTTTATTTTAGACCTTGAAATAAAACCCTTCCCTTTTTGTCAGGTATGTAAGGCTAATACATGTTGGAGAATTAACTAGAAGTCTCATGATTTTTCTGAAAGCTTTGTTGATCCTATAACCCCAACATTACAGGGATGTTAAAACTGAGGTACAGTCTGGAATATAAAATAAATTTTATTTTTGTCTTCACCTTCAGTTTCGCGGCATGTATAGTCTAAATTTGTGGTTATCTGGTTGTCGTGTATCCCTGTTTTAATGAATGGTAGTTAGTAAGATGATGGCCTTTGTGATTATTGTTTGATATCATGAAAATTATTGAAAGTAGCATGCATGTATTAAGTATTTCTCTCTTCATAAACTTTCTCTAAATTATAGCATCTCTGAGAATTTAGGTTGCTTTTTGGAGAAAATGCTAATAATAAGCAGAATCTTGCCTCAGGGTGCCTGGTTTACAGATTACAACGTAGCACAGACCATTTAAGGAGAAATTGTTAATGGATTGGAAGGAATGTGGTGTTTCTCATCAGGTGTTCTCTTGACTCCCTCTGTCTGTATCATCCCTGTGCTTGTTAAGCCTGCAGATTCCTGGCTCCGCTGGCCGTGGTCCTTCAGTTGGGGCTGGACACTTCTACCGTGGAAGCCCCTAGGTGATGAGTGCACTTAAGTTTGAGAATAGCTAGTATCCTTCAGTGCCCTCCTTCTCTAACTGAGTAAGTTTTGTCACATTGGCAATATAAATAACTTTGTGATTTCTGGCACCTATAGCAAAAGAAAAAGAAAGAAAAGAGGGAGAGATTGAGGTTCCTAATTTTCCCTTTCTGACCACAATAATTGATCTAGATTTAATTCTTTATCCTCTTTCTAATGTTTTTATTTCTCCTCTTTGAAGTTTGATACTCTTAATATGTTATTTATTTACTTTTTGTTGGGGGAACATGATGGACCGCTTTAGCAATCTAGGAAAGCTGTGGAACCTCTGTCCAGAAAAATGCCTGTCACATATTCGTATATAATATCAGGGGTTTATGGAACACCTGGAGCTCATCCGTGTACGTAAAATAACAATCCCTATGTCAGGAGGACCTACCTCATTATTAATATAAAACAAGTCTGTGATGTAGAGATTTATTTTTTTCCATATGTTGGACAGTGCAGCCAAGGGCTCTTCAATGTGTACATTATTTACTTGTAGTCTGTAGTGGTTCCTGAGGAGTTGTAAGCTTGTAAAGTTGTAATTATGAAATTAAAAGAAAAAAAACCTCTACAGTTCTTCAGATAACTCATAATAGCGTTAATGTGTAAATGTAGTTACATTTACTCAATCAGCCATAGAAATTTCAAAAATTCTTTTTGTTAAGTTTGCAGAAAGCCTAAAACCAAAGAAAAATTTATATTAAATCAGAGCATATTGTCACATTGACATAGATGTATCTCATAAGATCTTATAATAAATTTTTACATGAGAAAATATTTTTTCACTTCTTTTGGACAAATACCCAGAAATGGAACTTCTAGATCATATGGTAGTTCTATTTTTAATTTCTTGAGGAATCTTCATATTGTTTTCCATAGCAGCTGCACCATTTTACATCCCCACCAACAGCGAGCAAGGGTTCTAATTTCTTTAGAAGTGTCTAGAGGTATCTTTTGGTACATTGCTGCATTCTATTTGCTGATTAAAAAAAAATTCTGCCTCTCTATTCCCTGACTCTATAAATCAGAGAATTGATTATATATTATATTTACTAGTGTCAGTTTTTGGTATTATATTTGTGCTTGCCTTAAAAATTGAGGATTTTTTTTGTATTTTTTGTAGTCTAGATACTTTAAATAATTTTGGAACTGTGTGCTCTTTAAAGGTTGCAATAGAATTCTTCTCTGAAAAAAAAGATGACATGTTTTTTACATTCAGAAATTTATTTAACACAGGACAAAACACACAGTTATCTAGTATAGCTCTTCCGAAGTTTCAACATGCTTAATAACGACGTGTCCTAGGAAAAAAAGACCACACATATCGAAGCACAGAGCTATCAGTTGTATTTATCAGACACATTGCAGGCCAGAAGATCAAAGCTTCTGCTTTCATAATTTCATTTAACCTCTCCAAGATGTAGTCAGCTGCCCCATATGTCAGTACAATTGTATTTGATGAGTGAGGATGACACAGATTATTGGCCTGACAAGGCTAACCTGCTAAACAAAGGCATAATCAGGTTTATCTGATGACTTGAAAGATAGTGCGAATGTGTTGTTTCTTCTGTCCTTTTGAGAGTGTATTAGGGAGATAGGAAACTGATAAATGATAGGTATCCACTCATGGAAAAAAGGAATTTAAATGTGTTTCCATGTATTATGTACTAAACTGTCCTTTCTAGCATTATCTTTTTAATTTTCTAAACCTATTTTATAGATATGAAAACGGAGGCCAAGGGTATTTTAGGGGAAACATAATTTGCCCAAACACATGGGTACATTTAAAGGAGAGGATTACATGGAGTTACAGAGGAATGCAGGCTAGATCTCATTAAAGCATGAAGTACTGCATTTAAAGCTATGCAGATAGCTCTCTACTTGGTAGAAGAACTTGAGAATCTAAGCTAATGGACTTCAAGTCCGACTTTGTGGATCAAAATAAGACCATATTGGGCCAGTATTGGAAAATAATGAGCAATGAGCAGAAAATGAGTTTTACACACTATCGAAGAGGCAGGATTGTGGAGGCAGCTGAGGTCAGTATCAGGAAATTCTGGAAAACAGTGGGTGTTATGCTGGACGCTTTAATTGAGAACAGGGCTGGGGAAGCAACCCTGGTAATGGGAATGACTCTGAGGACTCCACGCATTCAGATAGGTGAACTCATTGTTTTGAAAGACATTTTTTACCCAAAAGATAAGATTTTATCAATATCTCTTTTTAATCATATATATAAAAACATATATATGTTGTATGGTTATATACGTGTGTATGTTTGTAAATTTCTTGTTATTATTTCTTTTAGTCACTAAAATGCTAGTTTACTGTTTTAAACAAAGAAATACCACATAGGACATAATAACATGACTTAGTAAGAGTCATTATTGTTGAGTGATGTAAGATATTAAATCACAAATAGAAGCGATGCTTTTGAATCATTATAAGAGTTAATCTGTCACCGTGAACAGAAATATAAATTCCACATGATCAGTACATTCTTTCCAATTAGATAGACCTACATGGGAACCAGATCACAGTTAAAAAAGGTGTGTGATGAGTTGGATGAATCAATGGAGTTGGTCATGATAGAAATGCTCCAGTAGGCCCACTGGGTTCGAAGACACACTATGGCCTTGTAAGTTACAGGACCTCATTTTAAAGAGAAGTCCAATTCAGGACTTGACACATTTCCCCAAATCTTGTCCAGCAGCATTTCTAAGAGTGTGTTGAGAAGGAACAGTTTAGCAAGTGGTTACGCATTTGTTTTGCTATCCACCCCTATTTCATCTGTAACACTCTCCCATTCATCATTGCCAGAAGAACAGTGATCAGCTAGATGTTTGCCTATTTTCTTTTGAAAATCAGGTTTACTTGACAAAATGATACTTTTTATTTAGTTAGAGAACAAGGAGTGTCTGATTTATCCTTAGCGCTGCACTGAATGCCCTAGGAGGACATGGTGTCTAGTCCAAAGGATCTCACCTAGCATCAGCATCTCCATGCCCGCAAGCAGAGGCTGGAGAAAGATCCCTGTGGGTAAAATGATGCATCCATCTCCCTCTGCAGATGTTTCTCTAAACTGAAAACTATGCCAGCAGGTATCCAAAAATATATATAACCTCTAGGAAAAGGAAGCAGGACTGAGGCTGATTTGATTGAGAACCAACTGCACCAATGTGTTCCAAAATTTTTAAAGATTAGTGTACATAAAAATCTCTGGTGAACCTCCTGGAGCTTTCCATGTATGAAAAATGATCTTTCTCTCCTGTCTCTCTCTCACACACACTCTCCTCTCTTTTGTGCTTCTCTTCTCATGTAATGTTTCTTTGCCTCTAATTTAATCCAACTTGGTGTTTGCTCCTTGAGGAAGCTAATAGAAATAATAGCTAGCATTTTTGGAATGCTTGCAGTGTTCCAGGTGCATTGCCAGGTGCCTTCCTTAAGTCTCTGCTCCTCACCCCAGCACTGCCTAGTGGCTGTTCTTCACAGATGTCTGCTGGTGAGAGTGGTGGCTAAGAAGAGGCCAGGTCGATTCACACTGACCAGCTCTCAACCTGTGTTCCTTCCAGATCGTGCCATTTCCTGTGCCTATTAAAGTATGTGGGGCCGATGATGATTTCCATATAAGTGCTCAGTTCACAGCTACCACCAAAACTTCTAAATCTTCTCTCTACTTTCTTTCTTTTTTTTTTGTGCTACGCGGGCCTCTCAGTGTTGTGGCCTCTCCCGTTGCGGAGCACAGGCCCCGGACGCGCAGGCTCAGCGGCCATGGCTCACGGGCCCAGCCGCTCCGCGGCATATGGGATCTTCCCGGACCGGGGCACGAACCCGCGTCCCCTGCATCGGTAGGCGGACTTTCAACCACTGCGCCACCGGGGAAGCCCCTTCTCTCTACTTTCAATAAAAGCTTGTAATAAATAACAACCAGAAGAAACAAACATGAATGTAAACTGAAGCCAGAAATAAATAAGAGCAAGTTCATTTTATTTTAGTGGCATTTCTTAGAGGTGATAAGCACAGTTTTCTAAATATCTGTTCAGAGTCTGAAATCCTATTGTGTGTGTGTCCAAAATGAAATCAGTATACAGAGGGCAATCATGTAAAATGTATTTGTGTATTTCAGGTTAAAATTCATAATGTGAGGTGTCTCACTGGTCTATATGTCTCTTAGTTTATAACCCTGGTGATACATTATTGGAAGACATTTGGAAGTGATAAAGTAAAGGCAGATTTTGTCATTTTCTGATAGAAACAATAACCTGAAAGTCATGCTGATTTTATTGAGATTCTACACTAGGTAACATTAAAATAAGTATTTCTGTTTCTAATTCTGTCATCTTAGGGGGAAAATCTAGAAAATATGTCAAATAATCTAACAGATAATACATTTTATTTTTTTCATTTATGTAGAAAACACCAGAGTATGAAATGTACCTTGTAAGTTTTTTTCCCTCCAGATTGTTCTCCTATCTGGACTCTAGGTATTTGTATATCACACTTTTCTGGTTAAATTTCCTTTCTGTTTTAATTTCCCTTTAATTTATTTTGATACCTGATGTGCATCAAAATCTTATTTGTACTATAACATTGCCAATTAACTGTGTATTGAAGAAGTGAAGAAAATTAAATAAATAAGGCTAATAGATTTGATATCATGCATTTGATAATTTGATGTCAATTGTAAATCAGAATATCTGGGAACAACTTTGAAATGAAATATATGGTTCTATTATTATTAGTATAACTACCTGTATCCTCCTTGGAAGTTATAATATAGTCCAGCAGTTTTCGATCCAGATTCTGGCTTTGTCACTTAATGCATTGCAAGTTACGTATGTTCTCTTAGCCTCAGTTTTCTCGTATGTAAAATGGAAGGATGGTTTGTTGCTGTCGTGATGAGTGAATGACACCTGTAAAGTGCTTAGGAGGGTGCATAGTATTCCCTGATGTCACTGAAGCTGGATATCTCATCAATAAGCCCTTCTCCAGTGTCTCTGTAGCCGATCCTATGCAAATCCAGTTTTCTATTCTGTATTAATTCTATTGCTCTTGCCCATTTTGATTATCATCACTTTATTCCAGACCCTATCCCTGCTTACATGGACTATGGTTGCATCCTAATTACCCGTCCCATCTCCTCACTCTCCCATCTCAGTCCATCTGCATTGCTGTTAGAGTACCATTCATAATAGATAAACAGTAATACCTTTACCTTGTTCAGATTCTTTCTAATACTGTCTTTTGCCTATTGAGTTCAAATGTAGCATCTTAGCCTTCTATGATATGACCTCCCAGTCTGTTCCCTGCTGCTCCACTGTGTATTCCCTGTGATCTAATAAACTGAACTTCTTTTTATGCATACTTATTCTTTCTTTTTCCTTACTTTTTCTCCTGCAGTTCTCTCTGCCTACAGTAGCCATTCTTACAGTTCATTTCTCATGATCTACTTCCATATTGGATCCCCCAAAACATGTAATGTCATCTTCTTTGAACCTCACAGACATTGGTTCTGTCCCCTTATGGCATTTTTCTAGCATGTATTGTAGTCAGTCATGGATCTATCATTTTCCTCTTACTATACTATAAAGCTTTCATTGGATAAAGATTTAGTCTTATTTACCATTGAGTCCCTAGGAGCAACCAGGGCAGTACACATAGCAAGTGGCCAATGAATAATTGTTTAATTGAATAGCCACATCTCAAAGCCCTCCCTTTTCCTGCTATTAGTTCATTGAGTTTCTGTAGGTATACAAATTTAATAATAAACCCCCCCAGCTTTTAAAATTGTCATTTTCTTATGTCAGATGGCCTCTGAAGGAATCCACA
This sequence comes from Orcinus orca, assembly GCF_937001465.1. Classification (NCBI taxonomy): domain Eukaryota; kingdom Metazoa; phylum Chordata; class Mammalia; order Artiodactyla; family Delphinidae; genus Orcinus; species Orcinus orca. The sequence goes on along the minus strand of NC_064570.1, from coordinate 37,464,884 downwards.
GGGACAAAGATACATAAGGTATAAGGTCAGAGCTCTGTGGAGATGGAGGGGAAAACAGTTATGTTGAAAGAGCTTCTAGGGTGATGCTATATATTAAAACTGAATAATGTGAATTTTTATTTTCCGACTGTATTATAATAGTTCGAAAACTGTCTACAGTGTCAATGTTTGTCCTCATCAGGTTAACAGGTAACTGTAACAATTTCATAGGCTGGAATTTAAACTTACTTACTTACCCCCCTCACTTCTTACTTTTACTTCCCAAGGAATTTTCATTTTGTACCACTTTATTTTTATAGACAACATCTATGAATTTTCCATTTGGACCAGCAGATTGGAGAATTAAGGTGTTGAGGGATGAACAAGTCTTCTGACCCCATCTTGGAGTTTCCAGTATTGTTAGTTAAGATGTGATCAAATGATCTCTTTCCTGAGACGATTGTTTGTAGCTATAGCGTTAACCGACAGAGAAGCTGGTTTGTGTTCAGGCCCTCTTGGCCTGTGGGCATCGCTTAGAGCAGAGTTGGTACATTCCTTGGCACCTTCCTTGCCTGAAGCTCCCCTTGGGCCTAGAAGAACGCCATCCCCTATGCCTGTGCTCTGTGCTAAGGCAGCAGTGCAGTGCACTGCAGGTAAACACTCCGCCCATCTCATAAATGCAGGCTCCATCTCCTCCTGTCTACCTTGATCTTGTCCATCTCAGCTACGGAAAATGACACTAATTCACCAAAGCTCAATTATTTCTGCCATAGCAATAAGATATGTCATTAATCAAATCGTAGGGTTATCATGAAAGGTATATTTAAATGAAGAAAAGACAGTTCATATATTACATTTGTACACATTTTTTCCTTTCAGCTATAAAGATCAAAATATCAAAGAACAATGATAATTTTTTCAAGAGAGATATTACCTCCTCTAGCCTTTGTCTGTGTTTCCTTTGTTGTTGTTTGTTGCTTGGTTGTTTTGTTTTTCTTTTTTTCCTTTTGTTGAAAGCATGAGGAAGGCATAAAATACAGTTTTGGGACCTGTCCGTCAGGATCTCTCAGATTGCTACAGCCTGTCTTAAATATTGTAAGAAGTAGTGAGACTATACGTGGTTCCATCGTCGAGAGCTTTATATTGTAAATAAATTGGCAGGACAAGGTGGATAACTTACAGAGTGAAATTTAATGATCCTGTCCCCTCTTTTTCAAAATCAGGTATACCATCTTTTCATCTCTGGATTCTTAAATTCATTCATTCATAGTGATTCATTGTCTTCCACAGACCAAGTACTGTTGTAGGAGCTGGAGATATCGTAGTAAACAAAACCACATCCCTATTCTTCTGGAGCTGTCTTAGTCCGTTTGGGCTGCTATGACAAAATACCATAGACTGGATGGCTTATAAACAACAGAAATTTATTTTTCACAGTTCTGGATGCCAGGAAGTCCAAAATCAAGGCACCAACAGATTCGATACCTGGTAAGGGCCTGATTCCTAGTGGCAATCTTTCTGCTGTGCCTTCACATGGTGGAAGGGGCAAGAGAGCTCTCTGAGGTCTCTTTTATAAGGATCCTAATCATTCGTGAGGGTTACATCTTCATGGCCTCATCACCTCCCAAAGCCCCCTGCTTTCTAATACCATCACATTGGGCAGTAGGTTTCAACGTATGAATTCTGGAGGGACACAAACATTTAGACCATAGCAGGAGCTTACATTTTGTGGGACAGAGAAGCCATCAGATACGTAGGATGGCAAAAGGATAGAAAGAGACTTGGAGGAGGACAGGTGCAATTTCATTTAGAGTACTCAAGGCAAATGTCTCTGATAAGGTGACATTTGAGCAAATTCTGAATTGAAATGAAGGAGGGAACCACGTGGGTATCTGGTGAAAGAACATTCTGGGCAGAGGGAACAGTAAATGCAGAGGCCCTGAGGTGGGACTGTGGATAGATAAGTTACATATTTAAAAATATAACAATAATAAAGAGTAGATAAATTGAACACATTCACTGTTCAAATTTCTGTATTTGGCCCTGAAACTAAAAAAAAAAACAACAGTTCTAGCTGCATCTCAGTTAACTTCCTAAAAATTAATTGGTTTTATAGAACAATTGGTAAAAGCGTTATATCAATCTTTAATAATTGAACTTTACACAGCAGTATCCTGGTTAATGATCTTTGCTTTTGTTGAGGCTTTATTGAATTTTTTATGGTCATCTGTGCTCTAAGAATTACTTTCACGTTTTTCTCTGTTCCTTTTAATTAAGTTAAATGAACTGTCAAAGAAAAGACCAAATATTCTTAGGACTCTTTTAGTCAAAAAAAGAAAAATATTGTTAGGACCGTCTTAAAATTGTCAATAGGTTTTAAACAGTTTCCTTTCATGTGAGCAATGCATGACTGTTGACAAATTAATATATGAAATGTCTATTGTATCATTTATGAAATCAGTCTCTTGGAAATTTTGATAATTTAATCCTGATGCTTGAATTTTTTTTCAGAGCAATAAATATTGCAAAAGTTTGCAGAAAGTCATTAAATGTTAATAAAAAGCTGTATCTGATACTATATCAGGGTAAAATGCCTTTAATTTTGGCTCATTCTGGAAGTGTCGATTTAAAGACAACTATATAATGGCATCTATTCCGGTAATAAACATTTTTACACTGTCTGTTTATTAAGCTGTATGGAAATCTCTACGTCTAGTTCTTTCAACCTTTTCTTATAACCATGCTTTTAATTTTTAGGGTTGATTCAAAACAAAAGTTAGAGATATATACATTGCATTTTACTTATTTTTGTTATATATTTTATTCTGCATATAGAATAAAACATTTCCAAATCTTAACTTTAATGCAACAATGTAGTTTGCTTTTAAAAATAATGATAATACCAGTACTCGGAAGAATAAACTTCAAAATTTCAAGTGGCTTAATATGTATCAGTTAGGTAGCCTCCCAGGGGTCATGTGGTTCCGCGATTCTATGTCAAGCCATTGCCATAGTGCCAAAGTCAACAGTGGTGGAGACAATCAAACAAAGAGAGGAATGGCTTTGTTGAATATTGAGAAAATGAAAATGCATGAACAAGTTATAGTGAGGGAAGATTTAAAGAGTGCAAATCATTTGAAAAACATAATTATGCAAGGCAAGATTTTTGAAACTTTTAATTGTACAATGTACCAAAGTGTTTTTTCTCCCACTTATGTGTTTTTTTTGTTATTGTTGTTGTTGTTGTTGTTTTGCGGTATGCGGGCCTCTCACTGTTGTGGCCTCTCCCGTTGCGGAGCACAGGCTCCAGACACGCAGGCTCAATGGCCATGGCTCACGGGCCCAGCCGCTCTGCGGCATATGGGATCTTCCCGGACTGGGACACGAACCCGCGTCCCCTGCATCGGCAGGTGGACTCTCAACCACTGCGCCACCAGGGAAGTCCCCACTTATGTTTTATTAGACAAATAATCTAGCTCTCTTTGCAAAATGGTAGAAAACGAATTGTTCCCAAGGGTACCTAAGAAGGATCCGGTAGGTAGTTTTGAAGTATTATCTCCGTAGAATAAGCCAACAGTATGATTTATTACTTCGGGAAAGCTGACATTCCCCATGGCAGATGTAGCTAGAGGTAAATGTCCCTCATGCATTTCACTCAAGGACTTTGCACATTCAGCTTCCCTTCTCTCCTGTACCCTCAGTTTCTCCCTCATACTAACTCTTTCCTCTTTCCTTTCAACCTGCGTTCTCATTTATTACTCTGTGTAATAAAAGTATAGTTTATACTCATTGTTCTACTTCTTCAAGTCCCTTTCCTTCTTCAACCTTCAACCTTCTTCCAAGAAGGAGACACTCCAGAGAAATGTTCTAAGGAAACAAACCAGGGTCTTAATGAGCAAACATGGTACATGCACTTTTAGCACTTGGCTCTTGTCTGGGCAGCATTTGACTGTGGACTGCTCATGTTAAAAGTTGCTCTTCTCCCTTAGTTATTATAGCATTAGTTTCTTTCTCTTGTTTGCTCCAGCCTCTCTGGGTTGCTTTCTTTCAGCTTTCTTTTTAAAGTTAATTCCTCGTCAACTTCATAAATCTGTTATATTGTTGGGTTGCACTTCTACCATCCCACCTTCCCTATTTATAAAATTCTCATGCTTTTCCGTGGTGAGTTTTTCATAACTATACCTTCTGTAATACTGTAGACATAAATGACTCCCCCGTTCCTCTCTAGACCTTTCATCTGAACATCTACCTGTTTGTTGCCTAATCCAGAACCCAGGGAGACAGCTCAGCTGTCTCTCTCACCATCCCCATCTAATCAGCTCTGAAGTCTTCTTGATCCTCCCTCCTAAAGATCTCTTGACTTGAGGTATCTTTCATCTTTCATCTGCATTGTTACCCTTGGATCTTATTTACTCTGGCTTGGAATATTACTGTAAGTTTTCTAACACATATATAATTCCCCATCTTAAAATCTTTTAATGGCTACTTATACTGTTAGGAACAAGTCCCTGCTCCTTAGCAGAGCATTATATCATATTTGGCTATGTCTAGATTCTTTTCTTTAGTCTCTTTTCTTGTATTAACCTTAAGAAAGTTCAGTGTATTGGTTGATCAGTTAAGAGCAAAACTTGCGAAATCAGATCACTTGACTTGAAGTTTAAATTTTATGTGAATTGCACAAGTTATGTAGCTCTTCTAAGCCTTTGCTTCCTTAGGAAAAATATGCAAATAAAAGTATTTGCTTCAAAATATTGTTGTTAAATTAATGTTTAGTAGTGTGCCTGGTACAAAAATAGGTACTCAAAAAGCTGTAGCTATTGTTAATTATTTGTGTTTTTCAGGTTGTTTCATACTATTTCAAAATTTGTGCCTTTGCATAAACCATTCCACAGTCAAGAATGCACTTTCTCATCTTCACTTTATTATCCAAGATTTGGCTCAAATATTTTCTCTTCTCTGATGCTTTCCCCAAGCTCACTCCATCACAGCTCCTTTTCCGTACCCCGCAATGTATTGTCGTTTAGATGAAAACTTTTGTGGTATTTGAGCATCCTTCTACTATTCATTGTTATATGGGGTTCTAATTGTGGGCTTACTCCAGCTTTCATTGATGTTGTGAGCTCCTTGGGGCAGGGTTATGTCACATGCATCTCTTACTTTCCAGCACTATTGCCCAGAGTCTGCTGGTACTGAGTAGATTTTCAATAAAAATTCTAAGAAAAAATGACTGATGGAATAAATTAATGAAAGGTTGGGAAAGAGACGTGTAGATGTGTGTTATATATGTATATATATAAGTTTAGCAGGAACATCTTTTCCTTGGTTTTCCATTGCAAGTGCTGCTTTGGTACATATTAAATGATTTTTTTATTTTCAAACTGCTTATGATATTTTTCTGAACGCTGAAAATGAAAGTAAATCCATTCTTCCTGACTATAAATAAGATGTAATCCTAAGTTGCAACTTTCCAGTAAAACATGCATAGAAGGTTTGCTAGTAATATCACTGATTTGATTAATGTGCACAGACAAGTAAAATGGTTTAGAGATTAATCAGTTTCAAAATTATTTATAAATCTTTACCTTTAATTTGTATTACATGAATATAAGTAAATAGAGAAAACTTGATTATAAACCAAATTACCCCAATAGGTTCTTCATTTAAGACCTTTCACATTTTAGTAGAAATAGTTACTCCACCACTTGTCCCACTATACCTTGTACTTGGAACTCTGAGTATTAGGAATTAATAATAATGATAGGATAAATGGTAGAAAACATCTGGTCAGTTCTTGTTTGTGTTTTGAAGATGGTGAATAGTTAAAAAAAAAAGAAAAAAGGAAGAATATAAAGAAAAGAAAGAAAACTACCTACTAATCAAATATAACAGTTTATCAGGAGACATTTTCCTGTCCCAAATAAAGTGTGTTATTGTTTGGTCTTTAAATCCTAAATGTCCAAAGAACTAAAAGATGCTGAAGAGTTAGTTCATTTAATCCTAAATCTGAAGCATTTTAAAGACAAATCAAGAACCAGGGATATGTGCTTTCAACCAAGGGGAAACAAAACACTGTGGAAAAAGAAATTTGCTTTCAGTGGCTTTGTCATTAAACTCAGTGACTATATCTATCGAATATGCCTAAACTTGCCCCTTCCTAGCCTTTTTTTTTTTTTTGAGGTATGCGGGCCTCTCACTGCTGTGGCCTCTCCCTCTCCGGGGCACAGGATCCGGACGTGCAGGCCCAGCTGCCATGGTTCAGGGGCCATGGCTCAGGGGCCCAGCCGCTCTGCAGCATGTGGGATCCTCCCGGACTTGGGCACGAACCCATGTCCCCTGCATCGGCAGGCGGACTCCCAACCACTGCGCCACCAGGGAAGCCCCCTTCCTAGCCTTTTTTTTTTTTTTTTTTTTTAAACATCTTTATTGGAGTATAATTGCTTTACAATGGTATGTTAGTTTCAGCTTCACAACAAAATAAATCAGTTATATATATACATATGTTCCCATATCTCTTCCCGCTTGCGTCTCCCTCCCTCCCACCCTCCCTATCCCACCCCTCCAGGCGGTCACAAAGCACCGAGCTGATCTCCCTGTGCTATGCGGCTGCTTCCCACTAGCTATCTACCTTACGTTTGGTAGTGCATATTGACTTTTGTCATAACGCGCTCAGTATGTTCAAGTATGAAAAGGTAAATCTACTGAGGTTATTGCATTGGCCATTAGCTATGTACAGCTTTAAAATCTGGAAAAGACTATAGATTTTTCATCTTTTAATCTAACCAACAACAGAATGAGTGGGTTCCCTTCTTCAGTCCTTATGTTCCCTTCCAGAATGCTAAATTCATGCAGTTGTGAATTGATTTGAAAGGTAAATTATTACCTTGTTACGTTTGCATCAATCCTGGGTTACAGTTTGTACATAAAGAAATGGGAAGAACATAATGATTCTCCATCATTAAGTGGAAGCTAAATAAGCTGCATAGTTCAGCATCTATGGGGACAGGTTTTAAGTCAGTCTGTTCGATTCATGACTGTGCAATTTCAAGTGCTTTCTGCTGTAGGACTTTGGAGGAACATATGCTTTTCTAGTTTATCTACAAAAAACTTCCTACACAAGGGCCTTGTTCTCTTACCAATGACACTCACTTACCATAAGGCATTTGGTTATAATTGGTTATCAGGAAAAGTCAATACTTTGAGAGTTAATCCTGGGGAAGGCAAAAGTAAGTCCATTGCTGCAATCCACTCTGTTACATGGAAAGAAGAGGTGCTGTCTTTAAGAATTAGTAGTAGGGCTTGATTTTCCATAAAAGTGTTTTCATCTGTGTTGTCTTTTTGTGGTAAGTTGAAAGTGTTTTGACAAGACTTGATAATCTCTACAACATTTTACAATGAATAAACTAGAGTTGACAACGTAGTATGCTGGTGGTAAAGAGCTCTGATTCTACATTCATGAATTTTCAGTGAATTCAACATTATTTTTTGACTCTCTTATGTGCCAGATGCTCATCTGAATACTGAGGATATGACAGATAAGAAAAGAGACACCAATCCTTCTTCTTATGGAACTTACATTTAATTGATCAGACAGGCAATAAACAATATAAACAAATGAACTATGTGGTGTTTCAGATGGAGAAGTGCAATGAAAAAATAAAGAACCCAGGGGTTAGGGAATGCTGGTGTGAGTGTCGGGGAGAGAATTGGTTTCCATTTTCAATAGGGTGGTCAGGGAAATCCTCTTAAGACACTGAGATTTGTACAAAGACCTGAAGAAGGTAGGACAGTGAGCCATGTCGATTTCTGGGGAACAAGCATTCCCATCAGAGAGAACAGAAATCTCATCACTGTAACTTTCTGGGTGTGAAACTTGGCGCAAAGATTGGCATTTTCTAAACCTTAGTTTCCTCCCCTTTAATGTGGGGGCAACTGTAGTATGTACCTACCTCAAGGGATACTGTGAGAATTAAATAAACTATGCATTACAGATATACAATAAACACTGTATATTGTTAGGTATTATTATGCTGTTACTTGGAAATCTAGAGTTTCTCTTTCAGATCACATTATTTAAAGTCTCTACCTTTTGATTAGTGCCCTGTAGGATTCCTTGAATTAATCAGCTATAGTAGAAAACAGTCTGCTCTTTACAGTGGATGTAAATAAATGTTAAATGCTCAAATATTAGATGAGAGAGAAATTACCCAAAGTTCTCTTTTTCCCTTTTTTAAGGTTTCATTTTACCAGTTACATATATACATAAATGCCAGACTTTTTTTCTCACCCCTGTAGTCCCAGTTTCTCAGTCCTTAGAAACAACTACTCTTAATTGGCTAAAATACTCTTAAATGGCTAAAATACTCTTTTAGCCATTTCTTTTGATATTTCCTTCCATATAGTTAAGGAACATGCTTATGTTGCCACTTCTTGATTTTCAGTTTCAGACATTATCTATTAATTTCCCACTGTGATTAATGAGAACTGGGCTCCTTTATGCCATCATATATGTACACTTTTGATCCCTCCCATCTTACCAGTATTGTTACATCATACTTTTGGTCAGATAAGTATTCAGTGGTTGTATTATTGTGACTGTAAGGTGCTATTAACAGCTGCATAATGAATATCTTTCCTTTTTTGGTGTCTTTTCCCTTTAATTCATAATTGTCTTTTTTTTGTTATCAATTTGCTTCATTTGTATACCACTTCACCCCCAGATACTCCCTTAGAAACATAGGTTTCCTTGTGGTATGTTTCAACAATTCCTGTGTCCTCTCAGTTTCTTCTTGGAGATACTTCACTGGAACATTCCAACTAGCCAGTGTTTCACCTGGCTGCTCTCTAAGTCAGCTTCAAAGCCAACCCCTGTCACCATCACCCCCCCAGAGACCCTCTTTGCTTCCACTCTTCAGTTGGATCCTGTTTCTGGAATCTCATATATTCCTTCTCCTTGTTTTGTCCTCTTGTTTTAGTGCAGTAGACATCCAAGAGCTTCCTGGGAAAAGGTGCATGAGACATAGGGTTTGACACTTTTCATGTCTGAATGTCTGTTCCACTCACAATTAATAGTTGCCTGAGTATAGAATTATAGTATGGAAATATTTTTTTTAGGATTTTGGAGATATTTCTTTTTCATCTTCTAGTTTCTAGTATTGTTGTTCAAACATCTGATGCCATTCTGATTTTTTAAGAATTAAACATTTCAGGGACTTCTCTGGCAGTCCAGTGGTTAAGACTCCACATTTCCTTTGCAGGTGGCATGGGTTCAATCCCTGGTTGGGGAACCAAGATCCCACATGCCGCGCAGTGCAGCCAAAAAAAAAAAAAAAAGGAATTAAACATTTCATTTAATTTGAAACATTTGTGGTATTTATCCATTCATTTGCCAGTAGTTTTATTAATGGGGCAAGATCTTTTCTTTGAATATGAATCCCTGATTGAATTTCCTTGTCAGTCTCATATGAAATAAACACTCCCATAATACATCATCTATAATTTATGTCTCCTTTTTTTTTTAAGTGGAGTGAATCCTAGATTTTTCATGTTTCCCATGATCTTCTACCATTGAAGTGTCCATTCCCAATTTTTAACGTCTTTTTAAGCTACTCATAGGACTTTATAATATTTTTAGCTCTTCAGGAAGTAAATCTTTCTTTCTTCTATCATATATGTTTTCAGAGATACCTTATTAATTCTTTCAAGCAATTTTTGAGGACTTACCTTGCGCTAGGCACTATTTTGGGGGCTGGGGTTAACACTGAGCGAGAAGGATAAGGCCTCTTAGGGTGCATACATTCTAATAGTGAGGGACAATGAATAAATAATGAGTAAGATGGAAGTATCAGGTGATAAGAACTGTTAGGAAAATAAAATGGAGTGAAGTGATAAGCGAGTACCAGAGGGCTAATTGGATGTTCAAGAAAGACCTCTCTGAAGAGGTAATATTTAAGCTAAGGCATGAATGACAAGAACAGACCAAGTGTGGGACATTCTGGGGAGCACTTACTCCGGGAAGAGGGAACTCAGGTACAGAGAGAGGGGTGAGCTTGGTGTGTTGCAGGACCTGAGAGAAGGCAGTGTGTGTGGAGTGTTGGAATAAACAGAAGACTTGAGGTTCAGAGTTATGCAGGGCCAAATGAAAGCCATGGGATTGGATTTTGTGTTTTACCACCTTGTTTTAAGAGCCTTGGGAAGTCATTGATGGATTTTGTGCTTTACTGCCTTGTTTTAAGCGTAGTGGAAAGTCACTGGAGAGTCTTAAGCGGCACAGTGACATGATCTCCTTTATAGTTTTGCAGATTCCTTTAAAATTTTTATGGAAAATGGTGGCAAGAGTAGAGAGCAGGATAATGTGTGTAGGGGGCACCTCTTTCTTCTAGACTGAGAGGTGATGTTGGAGTTGGAGAGAAACAGGCAGATTCTGAACATTTTTCTGGAGTAAGGTTGACAAGCATATTGATGGGAAGAAGATGAGGGGCTGAGGAAGGGGTGAAGCCAGTAACGACTCCTAGGTGTTTGGCAGGAGACACTGAGTGGATGGTGGGCCCAGTTTCTGACCTTTCCTTATGTCTGTGCTTATCAAGTACAAGTGGTTCTAAGCAGCGTTGCTTTACTCTTCATCGTGTGCAGAGTTTAACGCTAGATAAATGTACACTGTTTACCCAGATCCTCTTTGTATTTCATGACTGATGATTTTTGCCTTTTTCCTGGTTTTAAATATTGTTTGGTTAAAATAATTTTTTGACATACAAGAGGAGGAAGAAAAAAATTGCCCCTATTATGCCTCCTGCTCCTTTTAAATTCCTTTCAAGAAAATTCTCCAAGGGAGTACATTGCCTTATTGATGCCAATTTCATTGTCAGAGAGACTGTTACATCCCAGGTTTTAGCACTGACCTGTTATGTGGCAGTCAGTACCGACTTGCTGGATACTGCCTTTTCCACCACGGAGACTGTCTAGCTGTGTATCTTGCTCGGCCTTGAGGAAAGCGATGCTTTTCTTCCCTCTTCTGATGTGGCTAACACTTGGGCTGAATTCCTAAATCCTAGCTTATGACATGATTTTACTGTATTGTATCTTTATCTTAGAAGATTCATAAACTATTTCTAACTTTAATGATTACACTACAAACATTCCAGATTATCTGATTTATCTAAGTAATCTCTTGTCTTTGAATGCTGCATCCTGATTTCCGAAGCATGTCCACCTGTTAACAGTCCTGTCTGGGAAAGGGCAAGATTAGGGGTAAATGGAGATTGTACATCATCATTACTGAATGCATTTAGCAGCCGTGTGAATTAGCATAGTTCCTAATACAGGGCCTGAAAACGCTTATTTTGGCATGAAATGAAATAATTTATTAGAAACAAAAATATTAATGCAATTTAAAAATGTATTGCTCTAGAGACGTATTTTTTCATAAGTATTGGTTCTCATTACAATGAGATACAGCAACATTACATTGAAAAAGGTTCATAAAGCTTGAGTGGGTGTATAAAAACATTTTTATTATTTCTTTTGATTTTAAAAATATGTCTACTGTGGAAAATTTAAAAAATATACAGTTTGAAGAAGAAATTAAAAACAGCTTGTAATCTCACTGCCAAAAGACAACTATTACCATTCTTGGGTAATTCTTTGATCTTTTTTTTCTATACATGTATATGTGTGTATACACATTTATATAACAAATATGAAAAAAATTTATGACTACACAGAGTGTTTAAGAATTTGACGTCATAGTGTTTACACTTTTATATCCCACTTTTCCATATAATTATAGGTACATTGGAAAATTTGATGACTGCATTATATTTAATATACCATAATAATTTTACCTATTCCCCTATTTAGGGACATTTAGGTTGTTTCCATTATTTTTAGAAACTTGACTTGTTCTGCTATAATAAGTGATGGTGAAATGAATAGTTTTATAAATATATACTTAACAGCATTTCTGATTTTTCCTTATCATAAATTCTTAAAATGAAATTATTTGGTTAAAATGTATGAACATGTTAAAGGTTCTTTTATATATTGTCAAATAACTTTCTATATGCATAAAATATAATATATTTTGTTAATTTTTGCTAATTTGGTATGTTTTAAAAATGCTTATTTCAATTTGCCTTCCTTTGGTTATTGGTGAGGTTGAATATTTTATCATATACATATAAACATATGTATTTCTTCTGTGAATTGCATCCATGTTTTTATCTGTGTTTCTTATTAGTGTTTTTAATTGGGATATTAATATTTAATTAATTAATTTGTAAGGTAAGTACTTACCTTTCTCAAATTTGTTTAAAAAATATTTTTTTCTAATTGAACTCTGCTTTAAATTTTTTTTTTTTTTTTTGCTTTTTTTAAAAAAAATATTTATTTATTTTGGCTGTGTTGGGTCTTCGTTGCTGCCTGCGGACTTTTTCTAGTTGCAGCGAGCGGGAGCTACTCTTCGTTGCAGTGCGCAGGCTTCTCATTGCAGTGGCTTCTCTTGTTGCAGAGCACAGGCTCTAAGCACACAGGCTTCAGTAGTTGTGGCTCGCGGGCTCTAGAGCACAGGCTCAGTAGTTGCGGCGCACGGGCCTAGTTGCTCCGTGGCATGTGGTTCCTCCCGGACCAGGGCTCGAACCCGTGTCCCCTGCATTGGCAGGCGGATTCTTAACCACTGTGCCACCAGGGAAGCCCCTGCTTTAAATTTTGTCCAAAACATTCTTGATATAAGACATTTTAAGCTATGTATAATTAAACTTCTTTGCCTTTTTCTTTATAATTTTATCCCATATTTGAATGCTTAGGAGATTTTAAGGTGTGAACAGTATTACTTGTCTGCTATAGCTTAATTTAAAATTTTAATTCAGTTAGAATATATTTGACATAATTTGGAGATTCTAAGATAGGATTTTATTTTTTTTAATTAGCAAACTTTTCCAGCATCATTCATTGAATAATCTGACCCTTTGTGAAATTGTTGTTGTTTTTATTATTACTATCATTATTATTACCATTATTATATACCAAGGTTATATATATCCCCAGGAAATGTCAGGGCAATCTCATTAGTTATTCTGCTATTCTTTTAATTCTTTTGTATGACCACATTGTTTTAATTGTCAGTGTATACACCTACACTCTCTAGTCAGTTTTCTGATATGTTTAGCTATTCTTTGTGAATTTAGTCTACTAGATAAATGCTAAGATCGCTAATTATTTTTCTCACTGGAATTTCATTAAATTCTACTGGAAATTATTGCTGTACTCCTAGAAGTCTGCTGGCTCATATATATCTTCCACCCCAAGATATGGGATAATTCTCCATTCTTGCAAAATTATTTTTAGATTCCTCTATAAAATCATATTTTACCCATATATGTATCCCATTATTTTTTGCTAGAAAATTTTAGGTCACTTATGATATATAGCTATTTGTATTAGGACTTATCTGATTTCTCCTTTAACTAATTTTGCGTATTTATAGGAAAAACACTAATTTTTATAATTTTAATTTGGTCTAGTTTCTTATTGATTTAAATATATATATATAGTTTTCATTTCTTTTTCTTGTAGTTCCAGGCATAAAAATTATCTGAAAATATCAGTAATGTTATTTTCTCATTTCCAATACTTCCTATTTCTGTTTCATGTCTAATAGCATTGGTTAAAATTTCTAGAAAGTTATCAAATAACAATGTGAAAAATATTTTTGTTTTGTTTCTGATTTTATCAAAAGTACATATTTTGTATTCTCTTTAAGTATGTTATAGGCTTAGTATTTTTAAAATACCATAATTTTTTCTTCTGTGTCTATTTTCCTAAAAAGTGTGCTTAAAATCAAGAATGCATATTAAGATTTGTTAAATGACTTTTTAGGTCCCGTTGAATTTGTCACTTTATCTTTGATCTGTTACTGTGTTATATTTGATTAGCAGATTTCTAAATATTAAATCATCCTTGCATTACTGGGATATTTCTTACCAGGTCATGGTAGCTGTTGCTTTTAATGTATTGTTGAATTTAGATTACTTGTATTTTATAAGACACGTATTCATCTATGATCAGAATTTAAATGGGCATATAGAATATATGAGAAATAGATTCCAGACCAACTGCAATACATTTTTAGTGGCAACAAGCATTCTGTGTTGAGAAATAGTATGAGGTTGCAAGTTTGGTCTGAGAGGGATAGAATGGTGGTAGGCTGTAACAGAGAATACTCTGTAGACTGAAGACTGTATTTGGCTTCTTTTTCTCCTTCATGTCTTGCCCCTCTTCTTTCTCCTCCTTTCACTCATCCTCTTCCTCCTTGTGGACCCATAATGTCCCTCTTCCATCCTTCTCCCTCACGCCTTCCCTTCCTCCCTCCAGTATACGTACATTTCCTTGCCAACCTAACAAACCATTATTCCAGATTTTATTCCAAAACAGCTTCTCTGTGGAAGCTTTTCTTGCCCTCACTAGCAGAGATAACGCTTTCTACACATTCTCCTATTGTTCCGCAACCCCCACCCTTTTATTCCCTTGCGCGGCTGAAATGGTTTGATTGGCTTATTTATTTTTCTAGAAGGCATGTTCTTCTCATCTTTTAACTTCAAAAGCTTTGAAAAGTGGTAGTGTATACTATTACATGTAATTTTATTGAGAATTTATATTGAATGTATCCCCCTTCTGGGCATTGGCTTGCTTCTTGGGAACTGAGTTGAACTGTTGGTACTAGAAAGTCATTAGAGTTATGCCATCAATTCAAGATCAATGGAACTCCATATGAATAATCCAAACATTTTTTCTGAATATGTTTCATGTCTGTTGCTCAGATAGGTGCGTTGTCTATTTATGAAACATGGTTATCTTTTAACAAGTACATAAAATCAGAGGACATAGTTAATCCAAAGTGCAGAATTTCATACTGTATCTTTCATGCTTTGTCCTGCCCCCATCTCATATTAGGGTGCAGGCTAAGTTCCTATAACGAAGAAACCCTGAAATACAGTGCTTTAAGAACATAGAAATTCTTAGTGCTCATGTAGTATTCTCTAAGGGAGTGGCCCAGGTCATTGGCACAGCTCTACTCCTTGTGGTCGTTCAGAAACTTAGGTTCCTTTTGCCTTATCTCTCCACCATCACCTGATGGCAGAGTTACAGTTGGAGCATGAACACCTCAGTATTCTGAGAGTATAGGAAAGACTGAAAAGGGGGCACATCTAGGCCCAGAAATGGCACACATCACTTCTGCTTACATTCACTTGAGGAGACCTTAGTAACTAACAAGGGAGTGCCTGCCAGGGAGACTTGACAATATAGCTGGGCAGCTGTAGCGCCCCTACTGGTGAAGGACAGTATTTGATGGTGCTCTAACAACCCCCATAGCACATATCTACCCAAAGACTGCATATTTGACAAGGACAGTTTGAGCCTCAGTCTATTTAAAGAAACCTGTAAAGATAGAAGCATGGAAAGTTTATCATTGCCTTTATTTTAGAACTACCAATTAGTTGGAACTTGCAGGAATTAAAATTAATGCTAATATACTGTATCTTGATATGCTTTTGTTGAATCACTTGGGTACAGTCAAAGGTTGAATACTGGTTTTCAGAAAGTGTAACTTGGACTATAAAGATATTTACATTAAAGTTTTTCACCTCATTCTGCATCTTCAATCCCTCTTTTAATGTAGTAAAAAGTTATCTTGGACGAATGGTATTTCCCTAAAAGCATCTAATTTAAAGTGGTATTTTTAGTTAACTTTAGTGTGAATGAAAAGAATTACCAGATATGATTCTGCAGATTTCCATCAAAGTCACATTAAGAGATAGCAGGGCTGCGAGCAAGGAAAAGGCCCAACAGGGACCTCTAATAGTGTGCTGAGTAGGCTGGGGCTGGGGATTTCATTCTAAAGAATGAGTCATAAAAATAGAAGCAAGTTTGTGTACATGAAGAATGGTTTCATCTTTTCTGACCACTGAATGGGAACCCAAGGAGGGCAGAAGGAGAAGCTATATAGTGAGTGAAATGAAATGAGGCTGTTTACAGTGAAACCTGATGTAGTGTATCTAGTTTCATAATTTGGATTGCTCAGGAGGGAACTAGCTTGACTTTAACTCTGTGAAGAGATATTAGGCATAGAAAATGCATTATCTTTCTTTCTTAAGGAACTGTTCCTGGAGTCTGTTTTGTGTCTTTTATGCCCATTTAAAAATGTTTCCTATTTGTACATTTCATTTATAATGCTTCATGTGGTAATAAAAAAATATTGCAGTCCAAAACATGAAATCATATTAGGATAGTTCTCTAGTGACTAATATGACAGAAATATGACACGTTTTATTCTATAAACCAGTATCATGATATATAAAAACATAGACATATTAGATTGTACATAGACTTTCTGTCATACACAAGGGAGCTGGAGTGACCAGGATACTTTTAGATATATTCTGTAGATCTTTAATAAGGTTTTGTGCTTAAATTCAATAGCACTATTACTGTTATTATGATTATTCATAATATTGTTATTAAGATTTAATATACCATATTACTAAAATAGAAGTGACCATATTTAAATTTTAGATTAGCTTTTATTTCATGAATTATATTTGAATTCATGTACAGAATGAATAGACTAAATATGAATGCAATTTTTTTAGAACTTAAAGAGATTGTTAAAACTCTTCATGTTGCTAACATACATAATTGGTGATTTCCACCATCTGTAAGAAGTAATCTCTTCATGTTATTTAATGTTAACTCTTGGTTTAAGTTTTTGCATAGTAAAATATATCATTCATATGTATTTTAAAAATAAGATCATTATATATAATTATCTGGGTAAACTATGGTACAAGGCCTTCTGGGGCTTAGGCCATTAATTACAGAAAAAATCACTGCTTTGTATACAGTGTTGAAACAGATAATGTGTGTGTCATTTCCATCCTGAAAAAAGTGTTCTCTCACACTACTTTAAAATAAGGGCAATAAATTCAGTTTGGTTTTCAGGGACAATTTGTGAGTCTTTACGTAAAATGAATAGAAGTAAGTTACAGGTGCTGTTAATGAATTTGAATGCAAAATATTTTGTATATTATACAAACTGACTTTAATAATAACACAGTGAACCTTATCTTTTAGTCAATATTCAGACCAGGTGTATGTATATGTGTATATGTTTGGGGGAACTTTTTTTTTTTTAATTGAAGTATAGCTGATTTACAATGTTGTGTTAGTTTCTGGTGTACAGCAAAGTGATTCAGTTATACATGTGTGTGTGTGTATATATATATATATGTATCTACATATATATATATATATATATCTCCTTTTTTTATATATTCTTTCTCAGTATGGTTTATCATAGGATATTGAATATAGTTCTCTGTGCTATACAGTAGGAGGACCTTGTTGTTTATCCATAGCCTATATAATAGCTTACATCTACTCACCCCAACCTCCCACTCTACCCCTCCCCCAACCCCCTCCCCCTTGGCAACCACCAGTCTGTTCTCCATGTCCATGATTCTGTTTCTGTTTCATAGATAGGTTCATTTGTGTCATATTTTAGATTCCACATATAAGTGATATCGTATGGTATTTGTCTTTCACTTTCTGACTTACTTCACTTAGTATGATAATCTCTAGTTGCATCCATGTTGTTGCTAGTGGCATTATTTCATTCTTTTTTATGGCTGAGTAGTATTCCATTGTGTATGTATATATGCACCACATTTCTTTATCCATCATCTGTTGATGGACATTTAGATTGCTTCCATGTCTTGGCTATTGTGAACAGTGCCGCTATGAACATGGGGTGCGTGTACCTTTTTGGATTAGAGTTTTGTCTAGATGTATGGGGGGATATCTTTAGAAGCTTACTTTTATGTTAACAAAAATGCAAAACACTTTCCCCCAATAAAAAAGTAAGTTTCCTATCATGTCATTGGAGTAAGTGTGCAAATAAAGGTTTGATAGCTAAAATCTTATAGCACAAACTCGTTGCTCATTAATCAGGGTGATTTGTTTAATGGTATTTAAAAAGAGCAACCCGGGCTTCCCTGGTGGTACAGTGGTTGAGAGTCTGCCTGCCGATGCAGGGGACATGGGTTCATGCCCCGGTCCAGGAAGATCCCACATGCCGCGGAGCGGCTAGGGCCGTGAGCCATGGCCGCTGAGCCTGCGCGTCCGGAGCCTGTGCTCCGCAACGGGAGAGGCCACAACAGTGAGAGGCCCGCGTACCGCAAAAACAAACAAATAAATAAAAATAAATAAATAAATAAATAAAAAGAGCAACCCAAAGCCTTGTAAAAGTTAAAATGAAAGAGCCATTGTTTAAGGAAGAAGAAAATCAAAACAAAACAAAATATGTAGGTGTGGCTGCACTGTACATGAATGTGTCTCATCATGCTCAGTAAATTTAAAACATACCTAAATCAGTCAGAAACTAAGCTGATGAGACTTTGAGGCTTTTTGTTTTGTCCGGACTGTGTGTGTGTGCGTGTGTGTAGGTGTGTGTATAAACATGAGAATTAAGAAGTGATTGGAAAAACTGAATGTAGATAGTGAAAAGATTTTCAAATCAGTGTGTGAGTGTGTGTGTGTTTGTGTGTGTGTGTGGTCTATATGCTACGGGCTAACCACTTTCCTAAAGGAATCCCTTACACTTTTGATTTTAGTTCAATTAATACCCCATTGCTTTGTCTTAAATACGAGAAATTTAGAAATGAACAGGTAATGACAAAATTGGTTGCTGTTCCTGCACTCCTGTTATTCTGATAATCTGTCCAGATACTTTCTAGAGTAACAATTAACAGACAGTAAAAGTAATTCATTACAAAAATTTCATACCCATTGATAATAATATAAGATAAAGCATTCATTTACTCAGTGTAGAGGCTGATGACTAAGTTGGTGATAACGTGGTACCCTGTTGTACCTTAGATTACTATTACAGCTGAGCAGCTGACAGTGTCTCAGTTATACCCTGATCATTTCAGTTGTTTTATCAGTGTTGATATTTCTGTGTAATTGATTGTATTAAAAATACAGCTCATTTTGTTGATTATGTATCCCTCTTCTTTATGCCTATAAGATTTCTCATTATCTCAGATACAAGTAGGAACAGTTTTAACCTATCATATTCACAAAGTTTGGTCCAGTTTTAAGTGTCAGAAAGAAGTGATGATGTACTTACAGATCATATTTTTAAAATACCTTATTTGATTTTGTGCCTTTTTATGGATTTACTCACATAGCAATGTGTTAGCATTTTTTAATGCATATTTATCCCCAGGCCCTGTATTCTGGATGCCTTTCTTTCTGAACGATGTCAAGAGGTTCCAGTGTGATTTCACTTTTTAATCAGGCTGCAAGGACAGTTGGCCTCTGATAGGATTACAGGGTAGCTTTGTATCAGATAAACTTCTGATTAGCAGCTACACAACTTGGCTTCCTAGAGCTTTGGTGTTTATCTCTTATTACTTATTCTAATAGTTAGTCCCTCTACAATAACTATATTTTCATCATTTCTGACATTGGTATTGAAAAGGGAAAAAAGATGTTCAGATTGAAATTTTTGTTGTTGATCAGATTTTGTATGTTTTAGTTTTCTCAGAAAGTGTTAGCTTGGAAATAGTTAATATTTAACTTCAAAATATTCAAGTATAAATAATTCACGTGATAGAAAAATGACCGTGGCTATTGAGTTTTAAGAGCAGTTAACAATGAATCTCTAAATGCTACATGTAAGGCAAATATATTTTCTGTGATGCAAGAACAGCCACTGTTCTAAGGAAGTACAAGAAAGAGACGCTTGGATTGTTGAGCTATAGAATATCATCTTTGTATTAGTTTAGTAGACTAAGTTGGCCTGCCAGTTACAGGTCCTATTAGTTCATCATTGCCTTGTATCTTTAATGAATGTTGCATTTTGCACACAAAGGCAGGAAAAGCAACCAGAATGCTGGCACTTTCTTTTAGTTTGTCTAGCGTACTTTCCTTAACTTGTACTTTATGGTGCTGTAGCCACATCAGTCAATGAAGCGTGAAAAATTCAGCTGAGATGGAGTAACGATCAAAAGAAGGAAGTCATATCCTTTTATCCTTGCCAGAAACAAATGGCAAGGATATAGGCAGTTCAAAGAAGACACAGTACAAATGGTTAATAAACAGATGAAATATTTTAAAGTCACTCGTAATAAGACAGGCAGATTAAATCATTTTTATCTACAACATTAACTAGGACAAAAACATACTCCTCAGTGGTGGTGAAGAATATATATATTAGCTGATGAAAGAAAATATCCACACAACCTTCAAGTGGACAGTTTGGCAGAAATTAATGTAATCTTTAAAATGTTCGTACTTATTGGTAAAGGTATTTTTTTTAGAAATCTTCTCTAAAGGAAAAATATAGTTGATGATTTGTTCATAAACCTATATTAAGAGACTACTATGTTACTCGCACATGATAGCACATTTTTCAGTCATTAAAATATTTTGGAATAATAAAGAATTGGCGTATGCTCAGTATATAATGTTAAATAAGAAACAAAGACATCAAATATACATACCTTACTATCTAAATCCGGTGAAAAATATATGTACGTAGGAAAAAGTGTGGAAGAAAAGTAGAGAATGCTGCCAGGCTTCTGTTTGTGTTTTGGATTATGAATTTCCTCCCGCAACTGTGTGTTAACTTTTTGGTATAATAATGAAAATTGCATGTAAAAAGAAAAGTGAAAACTAAACTGAAACAAATAAATAGCTGTTTTTCCACCAAGAATATGTTGAATAGAAAAAAGAAGGAAGTAAAGTTAATTTTTGATGGAATTGTCCACAAAAATAGCTCATCAATTTAATAAAAAGGAAAATCAATCAGTTGGTCAGTTCTTTCAGAACAGTAAAACATTTTGTCAGTTGCCCCAGTGAAAGTATTCCTCAATTGACTATACTGACTAGCTGTTTTGCAGTTGTATAGACGTGTTTTTGGAGAAAAGAAATATTGCTGAAAAATACTTATCGGTGAAACTTAATAACAGGGCACAGTGGGAGATCCTTAAAAATGAATCCTCTTGCCTCATCGAGATTGCATATTGTGATGCAGATCGTATTGATTTACTGTAAATATCTGTGTGAAATTGTTGTTCTCTTCAAGTGAGCATATGTATTACAATCTGTATATTATAAAAGTCAGAATGCACGTTTGCAAAATAGCGTTTTAATGAACAACCAAGCTAGTTAGACTATCATGTAGTTATTGGATCATTTTTAGATTTCCTTCTAGCATTACACAGAAATTCATTAACTAATTACATTCTCTCTATTTTCTGTCCCAAGTGGGCATTTAAAAAATGTCTGGGCAGTTCAATATTTCTCCTCTAAGCTGCTTGTAATGATGGTTCTGTGTTTGTGACATTTAGTGGAAATATATTATCCAGGTCTACGCTCAGATATGACATGTGTAGTCCCCATGGTTAAGAAGAAGCTCACTCTTGTGTGCTCTAGCTTAAAGTGTTTCGCTTATTCACATAGTTTCTTTACAGTAACATTGACACTTATCTTTATGTGGAACAACCATTTTCAACATTAAAACAAGATGGAAAAATCAGGAATAATTAGTGGAAAGCTGTAACAAAGGGCGTCAATTCTAAAGCAGGTCGTGCTGTATCGTTGTCTGTGTACCTTCAGCTCTTGGTGTCTTCAGTCTTTCCAAGCCCTGGTCGTTGGCACTGTGTTGCCATGCTCTTATCCATTGTAAATATGTTGAAGGTCAAGAGCTCCAAATAATAGAATTTTAGAGGAAAAAGAGATTTTAATAAAGACCTTTCATTTCCTTAATGAGGAATGAGAGGTACAAAGAATTTATGGAAATTGCCAAGGTCAGATGTACTTAGTGACAAAAGCAGAATTAGACCTTTGTTCTGTTGCCCTATTATCCATCATTTTCTTCTTCTTTGAGAGGCTGAAAATGAAGCCTCTCAATAGCATGGTGATTAAGACCATGGAATATGGAGCCGTACTTTCTTGATTTAAATTCTGGCCCTATTCCTTACTAGCTCTGTGACTTTGGGAAGATTACTTAACCTTGCTCAGTCCATCAGTTTCCTTATTTGTACGACAAGGGGGTAATTGTGAAGATTAAATGAGCGAATATACGTAAGGTGTTTAAAATAGTACCTGGGAGAAATTAAGTGCTCTGTAAGTATATCTTAGTGTAAGTACAAAGAGGAAAAGCAATCTAGACAAAGAGGACACATTATCCCTTATGTATATATGTCATTTTTAATAATATTATATACAGTGTTTGTTTTACTGGTGCCAATTTAATATAAAGGAAATATAGACAACATATCACGAGTTACAAAGATTAACGAAGTTCATGTATGGTAACTTAGTATCTTCAGCCTATATATTTTTTCACACATACTTTCTATTTTTTTTATTGCTTAGAAATACTTTTCAGTTGGGACTTTTTTGAATTAATAGTTTTTAGTATGCAGTTTTTTATAACAAAGAGAAAATGTTAAGTCTTACCAGAAAATGTACAGAGAGACCATAAGGAAAAAAAAATATTGAACTATGTATAAAACTTGATAGTGCTTGGTTTTTTTTCCTTTATAAATAAACTTGACAATATTGTACTTTTAGTCTTTTGTCTTTCCCTTCAATATCCCTGAGAGATATTAGGTTTGAAGACTATCTTTGTGCCTAATTAGAGGCCAAATGATCCCTCTATATTGACTCCTTTTTTAATGACCTCTATTTGCAGAGAATATTTTGGGGGGAAGTTTTAACTGTTTCTCTTAGGGACTGTCCACACTTGAGAAAGATAGCCTCCAGCTTAACATTTTCTGTGCATGTTTGAAACGGTGTCCGCACCATCACGCAGGCTTCACATTCTTGAGCTATTTTCAGCTCTGGCTGCTTTTAAAACAGAACGGAGAGTGAAACAGCAGCTACAGAAGGATGAGCTGGATCGTGCACTTTCAAGTGTAGACCTGGCCTTAAAGAACAATTTGCTGAATGGCATTGAAAGGATAAGACCCAGAAGAGATTATTTTCTCTATTTTAATGGTTTCTGAGTGCCTTGAAAGTGATACTTGACCTGTATATCATAAATCCAAACCAGAACATTTTAGAAGTCATTTATATCTCAGCTTCTCATGCTTCCATCGCATCCCCTAGTGCATATCATCGTATGATTAGTTGGACTAAGTGCTTCCTAGGGGGCATTGTGAGTTGACATATGTGGAGCTAGTTGATCTGAATGGCATATTCTAAATGAGGTGTCCTGCTTAATTGACTAAGAGTGGTTTCAGGGTGACCATTATATTTTGCCCTTTTCTACCCCAGAATGACTTGGAGACAACTGGGTTCATTCTGTGGAGAGTGAATTTCTTGCTCTGCCCAAATATAGGTTTCTTGGCATTTTTTCCAAGTACCAGAGAGAAGAAAGAAGAATCAACTGTACAACTCATTTGCTAATGGTGACATGAACAGGCTGTCTCCATGGAAATAGAAGATTGAGTGAATGCAAGGAAGAAAAGGAAAAAAGAATTTTGGGATGGTGGAGAAATTTTCTTTTCCTACATCTTAAATGAATGTCCAATACATATACCTCGAGTAAGAACTCAAAGGAAAGGCTTATGTCAGGCTTCTTTTTGAAATAATAGTTTGCACAGAGGAGAACATGTTTTCTGTTTGTTTGTTGTTTTGTTTTTTGCGTTACGCGGGCCTCTCACTGTCGTGGCCTCTCCCGTTGCGGAGCACAGGCTCCGGACGCGCAGGCTCAGCGGCCATGGCTCACGGGCCCAGCCGCTCCGCGGCATGTGGGATCTTCCCGGACCAGGGCACGAACCCGTGTCCCCTGCATCGGCAGGCAGACTCTCAACCACTGCGCCACCAGGGAAGCCCAGGAGAACATGTTTTTAATAAAAGCACTGAGTCATTAAGTTGAAAATAATATTAAGTCAACTCATGAAAGTTGGGAATGTATTAGAGGTTAGGAGGCATATGATTTATGCTGCCTCACCTCCATGTTTTTCATATTTTAAAACAAATTCTGTTTTATTCTTGAATTTTTAAAAAAACTCAAGACATAAAATTAACGTTATAGGTATTTCCATTTCGTCTGAATTTGGGAGTTGGTACCTGCTATTTTTCTTCTCACTTGTAAACCACAAAGATAGCATAATTTTATGTGATATATGTGTGGCTGGCATTCATCTGTATCTGTTCATTGATAAAAATCTGCCACTCTTCTATGGTTCAACCTATTTTCTGGTCCATATTAAAGCAATCAGTTTGGATGATTTTGAGCTCAGATGCCAGAAACTCCATCTCATACTGGCTTAAAAAATAGAACAATTATTACCTCACATAAAAAGACATCTATAGGTAGAGTGGGTTCTCTGGTTTGAGTGATTTTGGTTTGAATATATCATCGAAGATTCAGATTTTTTCCGTCTCTTTTTCTCTGTCATCTTTGCAGTGTTGGTCTTGTCATCAGGATAGTTGCTCTAAGACAACTCCAGCAAAAGCTAAGACAGTGTGTTTTCTACTTATGGTGTCTGTTTAGGGTGAGGGGGATGGGATAGAAAGAGAGATAGAACATGGAGTATCTTTCAAGCCCTTAAAGGCCTTTCATTTTTGTCTGATTGAATCCATCCTGGACCAAAATCAGTAATGGGGAATACCATGAGCTAAGTGGCTGGTGAATCAGCATCAGCATCTAGAGCTGGGGATGCAGTTGATACCTGAGCAAAATGGAATTCTGTAGAAAAGAAGAAAGAAGAATTGGATGTTGGATAAGTAATAATCAGGGTCCACCTTAGTCAGAAGTCTTATGTATAAAATGATATAGACCACTTCATAGCCATTAGGATGACTATTATCAAAAATGGAATATAGAAAATATTGGCAAAGATTTAGAGAAATTGCAACCCTTGTACATTACTGATGGGAATGTAAAATGGGGCAGCTACTGTGGAACGGCTTGGTAGTTTCTCAAAAAAGTTAAACATAGAGTTAACATGTGATCCAGCAATTTCACTCCTAGCTATATACCTAAAAGAATTGAAAGCAAGGACTTAAAACGATACTTGCATACCCATGTTCATAGTAGCATTGCTCATAATAGCTAAAAGGTGGAAATAATGTAAGTGTCCATCAACAGATGAATGGATAAACAAAATGTGGTATATAATGCAATGGGATATTATACATCCATAAAAAGGATTGAAGTTCTGATACATGCTATATAACATGGATGAACTTTGAAAACATTATGCTAAGTGAAATATGCCTGACACAAAAGGACAAATGTTGTATGATTTGTTGTATAGATTATCTAGAATGGGCTAATTCATAGAACAGAAAGTAGAATAGAGGGTACCAGGAGCTGGGGAAAGGGGCAAATGGAGAGTTGTTGAATGGGTATAGGGTTTTTGTTTGGGATGATGAAAAATTTTGGAAGTAGTGGTGAGAGTTACACAACATTGTGAATGTGCTTATTAATGCCACCAACTTGTGCATGTATAAATGGTTAAAATGGTAAATTTTATGTTATGTATATTTGACCACGCAAAAGAGAAACGCAGAATGAACTTGAGATCATGTATTGGTCACTTTCAGAGCTTGTGAATAAGCTTCAAGAATCAAGAAATTAGTTTCTTCACTATTCTCCTTATCCCTGTACACCAAGATAAAGAGGAACCGAATCTGGAGTATTCATCTAATGTCAGCCACCAATACTTAGTACTAATTCCCAAAGACCAACCCTCAAACATTGGTGTTTATTCCCCATAGAAAACTTGGTTTCTTTAGCCATAGAAGGTTGATAAGCTGTCTGACTTCAGCCATTCCTATAAAGCAAACGTTACCACAGTGATAAGCTTCAGCAACAAACACAGGGCAAAAATAAGCTACATCTTTCTGGGAGTTTCTAGTCTTAGTATTTATTCACAAATTTTTTAGTCAACATGCTGATAAGTTAGAAGTCCAGGTGTTGAGGGAAATGACAAATCTCTCTTTCTTGCTTTATTTTCTGAATGAAATAAAGAATGGGTACAGATATAAAATAGAGATGAAAGTAACAGCCTTACTGTTGGTCTTCGTAAATATTTGGTTCCGCCGTAAAGTGGTCCTCTGGGAAACTGTATGATACAGTGAGGCTTCTACCTAAAACCCAGGTGGCCTCTTAATGACTTTGGAACAGATCTGTGGGCAAGGCCAACTTTTCAGGGCTTAACCAATCTCTAAAAGCCTGGAAGAGAGAGAGAATTTTGTTCTTTCTTTTTTCAGGATGGGGAGATCTTACCCAGGTGTGCCTAAAAGGTGAAGAAAAATAATGAACTGCCTGTTACTTCTGAACACAGGCAGGTCAAACTGCTTTATGTCCTTGACCCTAGCGACACGTGAGCAATGGCCTTTAACACATGAATCCCATCTACTAACTGAGTATGGTTTAATGACTGCCAAGGCTTGCCCCCGTCAGATTAGCTGCTACTCCTTCCTTGGGGAGGAAAATATTCCTTTGTACACTCATGGAAAGGGCATGGAAAAAGTTCTTGATTGTCATCTAACAGATACAACTTGCACATTCATAAGGTTGTACAGACCACCATGTGTAGATCTTCCAAGTTTATTTGGCTAACAGGGCTCTCCATGCCACTCTTAATTTTCATACAGTGCTATTCTAAGAGTGAGGGTTCCAGATATCGTTGACTTCGGTTTTATCTCCTTGACATTGTTTGAGCTCAGTCTCCTAGTATTTTTTCTGAAATGACGTTGGGGAACAAGCAGAAGGCAAAAGGAACTGACATTCTGTGGTGCTAATAGGAAATAACTAAGTGAATTTTTATCCTTTATATTGGATACAGGACATCTTTACCTGCCTCTGTCTTCAAACAATTTGTATGCAAAAATTTCTAGCTCTTATAATGCTTTCACTGAAGCTTATTCATATAGGACAATAACTTCTCCTAAAGGATTCTCTCAGCTCAAACTTTTTTTTTTTTAATTGCTTTGAAAACCAAATAAATGTATATTATAGGCTCTTAAAGCACTAAGGGAGGACAGATATCTGGTTGATCCACTCATTTGAAAGGATTAGACAGTTGATGCTGGTAGCTTGAAAGTGACTTGTAACACGGCTGGTTAGTGGTAGAACAAAGCTGGGGGTGTGGTTTATTTGTCCCTTTTAGTTGGATTTAGTCAAATATTCAAATAAAAGGCTATGATGAAACCATTACAGTGTAGAGCTATAATATGATA
The DNA here is from genome assembly GCF_937001465.1 of Orcinus orca. Taxonomy (NCBI): domain Eukaryota; kingdom Metazoa; phylum Chordata; class Mammalia; order Artiodactyla; family Delphinidae; genus Orcinus; species Orcinus orca. Next base: position 37,437,647 of record NC_064570.1, on the reverse strand, counting down.
AGATCATACCCAACCATTGGTTTTCATGCCAGTATCATTCTATAAGATTTCTGGCAGGAATTATCCCAGAGGGTGGATGCCCATTTGGCCAGGCCTCAATTCACAGAAGGCCTGGAATCTAAAATTTAGATGCTTTGCCTTAATGTCCTCTGGGTAGCATAAGGATATTACCTAATATTTTTAGGTTAAAAGTATTAATATGTTAATATATAAAATATTTTTAAAAACCTCTGTTTGGGCATTTTTTCAGTGTTTGATATATAAGGTATGTTATAAATGGACATTGCTGGAGTCTCTCCAGAGTCCTGAGTGGTCTTGTCCATGGCCGTGGGCCACACAGCCTGGAACATGCTGCTCCGTCTCTGTCATTTGATAGCTCTCACTGTCAGAAATTCCAGCTGTCTGGATCCCAGCCTCTGAATCATAACAGGCTTTCAGAATCACTCAGGACTCCAGAATAACTGAACAAATCTAGAAATCATTACCTTGTTGGTAAAACAGAAGAAACAGAAATGGCAGAGAAGAGCACAGGTTGTGAGGATGAGAGAAGATTCTCTGGATGGTGTGCAGATTGGCTGTCGATATTTTTAAAGGACCTGTGAAACCCGAGAAGCATTCAAGGACCGGGATGAGGCACAAGCTACCGAGAAAAGAAAAGCAGAGGAGAAAAAGGAAGAGAGTGGGCGAGAAGTGGAGAAAGAGAACCACAGAGAGGGATAACAGAGTGGGCTTTCTGAGGAGAGAAAACCCAGAACCCCAGAAAATTCGTCATTTATACCCCAGGGTTCTGGGAAGGAATATCCTGTCTTTACATTGGGATTTGTGGATGGGGGAGGCGAGCAGGTACTGGAGGAGGAGTTCATCTGAACTTAAATCTCCAAGGTCAATCAAAAGCCATGGCAGGGGTTTCCCTGGTGGTGCAGTGGTTGGGAGTCCGCCTGCAGATGCAGGGGACACGGGTTCGTGCCCCGGTCCGGGAAGATCCCACATGCCGTGGAGCGGCTGGGCCCGTGAGCCATGGCCGCTGAGCCTGCGCGTCCGGAGCCTGCGCTCCGCAACGGGAGAGCCACAACAGTGAGAGGCCCGCGTACAGCAAAACAAAAAACAAAAAACAAAAAAACATGGCAGCCATCCCAATTCAGCACTTTATACAAGATAAACTTGACTGAAGTGTTGTAAGTTGTGTTTTGATACCATTGTAATCTATCAGGCAGGCTAAATTGATTGAAAGAAAAAAGATCCTCTTAAGTTACCTCAGAGAAAAAAAAGCCACGTATGTTAGAGAAAAACGCAGAGTGGAAGTGAGTCTTCATAGCCCATGAGGCTCAAGGCATCTTTAAAGATGAATGTGTTTCTCCTGCTTTGGCTCCTTTACCTCTCCATTTCCCCTCCTTTTCCCCTCCTCCCTCTCTCTCATCAACTCTAATTTACTCTCTGTTCACCACCAGGTGACTTCATTTTTCTCTTCTCTGTATCATTTCTGGTCCCTCCAAACTTTGGATTACACGTGGCATTATGTCACCATTAACTCACTACTGACTGGCATCATTTCTTGTTGTTTCCCTTTATACATTTTGAAAATGAAGAATCCAAATGGCTTAGCTCACCCTTTCAGAGCTACATAGGCTGTGTCATACGCTAGACTGTGAGTCAGCTGGCCATTCACCTTGGGGCTGAGTTTTGGGCTACTCACCTGGGGGGCAGGGTGAGTATGAATAGGGTCACAGTGGTATGAAATGTAGATGCTTAGGCAAAGGAGACTGTGATTGCGATAAGGAATTATCCAGGAGAGATCCTTTGGCATCTCTGGTGTGGGTTTAAACTCCACAGGATCTTAAGATAATGGGCACAAATGGAGTAGAACAGAGCTGAGTTGTAGTGCTGTGGGATATAGCGGGTACAACATAGGCTCCAGACTTCATTTATAAAAGGCAAGGCCAGACACATAAGAAAGTCGTGTTAGCTGTAAAAGAACAAACAAACGTTTGAAAGGTTGATGAATCACTACAACATTCGTTCATCTCCCTTATACAACATCAAATCTTAGAAAGGCAGCTGTTCACATTTTTGGGTGCCTGGTAAATCATCTCAAGCTGCTGCGGATTCAGTATCATGCATACGACAAAATTAGGCAAGTCAACTGTGTGTTACATGAGTGGCTCATTACGCCTGATGTTCTATTGCATTTGCAGCTGCATCTGCATCTCAGACATGTAACATTCACTGATGTTCATAATGATAACACTGAGTCATTAAGGAAATCTTGTATTATGTCTGGTACAGTAGACTTGAGATGTAAAGAGGTGCAGTGGAGAAGGAACTAAGACTTCTGTGTACCTGCTGAATCGCAGGAGCAGAGCGAGGTGAGCTGCTTATGCTTTCTGCCCTTAAGCAACAGAATTCCTGTGAGGCACACAGTTGTATGCATTTTACAACTGAGAAAACATGTTTAGAGAGGTAAAGTAAATTGTCCAAAGTCGCGTCAGGAATCCAAATTCATTTCATTCCAGAACTTGCGCTCTCCCTTCATGCTACACATTTGTTCAATTTTTTTTTTAATAAGAAATTTTCAAGTTGCTATTTAAATAAATTACTCTTAGCTAGTCAACATTAGCCAGTCGGTGACTCAGACTCAAAATATGCACAAAAGAAAGAAGAGATCTAACATTTGGGAGTGTGACCATGCATGCTGGTTTATTATCTTGAGTGCAGGATATTATTATCTCCAAGTTATAAGTTGAGGAAATTGAAGTTCTTTGAGGCAAAGTGACTTGCCCAAGGCTATATATTTAGAAAGCTGTGGCTGTAGTCTCTTTTGCAGGCTTCTCTTGCTCAACCCACTACTTAAATGTTAGTTTTCTTAAGTTTAATTCTGACCTCAGCTCTTTCTCCTTTTTCTCCTGTATACTTTTGCAGTGTAGTTTCAGATGTAGTAAGTCGGAAATTTATAACTTTAGATCCCGTCTCTCTCAAATTCCCTACCTAACTTAGATACTTCCTCCTTCATATCCTATGGGCTGCTCAGACTCAAAACATGTAATTTGTTATTTTCCATAGTCCCCTATAGGTGCCTCCCACCCTATGTTCTTGTCTCAGTGAATGACCCCAATTTACTAAGCAAGAAATCTTTGTGTCATCCTGCTTGAGTCAGTTACTGCTGACTGCTGACCTCCTGGTATCTCGATATTCATCTCCTTCATCCTTTTCTTTTTTTAATTTGAATTATAGTTAATTTACAATATTATTATTAGTTTTAGATGTGCAACAGTGATTCAGTATTTCCTCCTTCCGCTTCTTATGCCATTTCCTTAGTTTATGCTAGTTCTAAAAGGTTACAGTAGCCTTATTAGTCAGTCTTTCTCAGTGCCCTTAGAGCGGTATTTCATTTGAATAATTTTGATCATGTTGCTTTCTTGCTCACTAGTTCTTCAGTGGCTCCCCATTGCCCAAAGGATAGCCTATATACTTCTTTGCATAGCACACATAACCCTTCATGACCTGGCCTCTGTATGCCTTTCTAATCTTACCACTGGCCACTCACTCCCACCTTCATGCTGATATAGTAAATTTGAAATACTTATGGTTCTCCAGACATGCCTGATATTGTTGCAGTTTTCTGACTTTTCCTTTGATGTTCCCTTGACCTGCTGGTTCACGTAACTATTCATCAAGCTCCCTCTCAAATGCTATTTGAATTTTAAGTTTTTCCTTTTTCTTTTCAGGGCTGCTACTACTCTTCATTCACACTTCCAGTACAGCAGGTGTCTTCGTGTGCTATCATTACACATGGACCTTTGCGCCTTCCACTGATAATCTTGAACTGAGATGTGGGCATTCTGCTCTTTGCCATTGGCATCCTTTCTGATGGATCAGGCATCTGTTCTGACTGGTCAGTGCTCATGCCATACAGTTGTTAAATGTTTTTAATATCAACTTCAGCTTACTACCAAGCAGTGTGTGGCAGAGAGAAGGTGCTCAAAATTACCTGTTGATTCTCAAATTAGGAAAGACTGAACGCCTGAGTTACAGCTGGCTTCACAGCTGCATCTCACCCTCTTATTCTCACTGTGTCTGGTCTCACTGCACTGAGCCAGATGGGTCCCTCCAACATTTCCAGCTGGGCTGGTTCTGTACTTTAGCAAAACAAAGAACAAATATATCTCAGAACAAACTCTCACATACTTGAAGAAAGGTTGCCTATCTCACTGAGGCTTCATTCTTAACAAACCAATATCCACACAATATTTATTTCTCAAATAGCTTTAAGACCTCATACTGCCCAGAGATTGTCCTCTAATCATCTAAATTTCCACTGACAGCACAGGAATGAGAACTAAGAATAGTAAATCACTGGAGGATGGAGTAAGATGGTTGGCTCCTGTGAATTTGAAAGGGCATTGGCTGACATTGATGCAGGCTTGATGTCACTGGCTCCCTTCACAACCATATCACATTGAATTTGTGATCACTTACACTACTGAGTTAGATAATTCTACTCCACTAATTTTTGTGTGTGTGTGTGTGTGTTACACGGGCCTCTCACTGTTGTGGCCTCTCCCGTTGCGGAGCACAGGCTCCGGATGCGCAGGCTTAGCGGCCATGGCTCATGGGCCCAGCCACTCCACGGCATGTGGAATCTTCTCGGACCAGGACACGAACCCGTGTCCCCTGCATCTGCAGGCAGGCTCTCAACCACTGCGCCACCAGGGAAGCCCTACTCCACTGATTTTTAAAATGTAACTGAGGGGCTGTAGTTATGGCCCTGCCCATCATAAAAAAATTTATGTTTTCATGATCTCATCCTGCATACACCTTTGTTCTCCATCCTGGTTTGGGATTGTCTGCAGTTTGACAAGTGTGCCTTCTCTACCTTTCTTACAAATCACTGATGAAAATACATAAACAGCAGAGTAAGTCACAGAACCCTATGTTACACCACTTTCCCTCCAACTTCAGATTGATTCATTAATCATTGTTTGCGTGCAAAATGTTTGGGTATAGATTCCTGACTCATGGGGTGTTTCTTACTTCCCCCATCTCATTCCTCTGCCTTGTCCACAAGATATAATTGGAGACTTAATTAAATGCCTTGCTAAAATTAATGAGTACCATGTCTGCAAGTTTACTTGATCTATAATTACCTGCTCTTATTAGATATTCATCATCATTGTCCTATTGTCATCATCTGTCTTTTGAAGTTAACTTACATATGTAAACCTCAATGTTAGTTGTTAGCTGGGCCCCCATCCTACATCTCAGAGTTATCTTTAACTTTGATTAACCTCTAATTCTGTGGCCTGGAACGTCCAGTTTCTCTCCAGGCTTTCTCCTGAGGCCCAGAAGGGCTCACTCGTATGACCTTTGCCTCTGTCTCTCTCAGCTGCCTTCATAAACTCAGATGCAGATTGAAGACCTGATTTCATGTATAGTCCACTCAGACTGAACCTTCTGAGAGTGTTCAGGCCCCGTAAAGATCTTTGTGCACAGAGGTGGGTCACATTACTTATTGTGTTTCTTCTGGCACAGTGTTGGTGTTGGCACTTACTTCCCACCTTCTTTCTCATAATTGCCCAGGGCTTCAATTTCTTCTGCTTCCACTCTGCCTGGCAATTCATCTCCCATAATGTGGATTGCCAAATATTCTGAAGTCTTTAGTGAACAAAAGCCTTGCTATTTACACTCTCTATGGAGAATGGGTGTTTGATGTGTGTATATATATATAAATAAAATCTTTGTTGCATATATATTAATTCATTTAATTTGTGAAGAAAATCTGTGAGATAGGTATTGGTCACATTTTGCATGACTAGATTCATGACTACATAAGTTGGCTTCTCTCTTGATCCATGAGGCTGCAATTTGAGTCTGGGCTTGTGACTCAGAGGCACTTATGTAAGCTGTTGAATTAGCCCATCTCTTATCTTGAGTGCGGATTTCTTTTCTTCATTTATCATCCTTCCTCCCTTCTTTCCTTCCCTCTTTTCTTCATTTTTAACCCTTTCCTTTTTCACTCTGACTTTCTCCTCTCTCCCCTTTCTCTTCTTCCCTCTCCTCAGTTCCAGGTTGGATATCCAGGAAAGAGGCCCTGGCCTGGGTTTAACCATTACAGGTCAAACCCCCAAATTGGAAATCAGAACATATGTTCTCTCACTTTTATTTCATATACCTTCCAACAAATTTTGCATGATGGAAAAGTGTTCTTAGTCTCCCCAGATCAGTTTCTCCTTAAAAAAAAATTCAGCCAAGTATTAGTGATGAGGAAAAGAATCTCCTCTATAGTCGGTTAATCCTCTGAATCTCTCACTCCTTCAGGTTTAGTTTTTGACATGAAAAAATGAGGAAATGAAGCAATTTGGAGAATACTTACTCTAGAAAGTTTGCTGCTTTTAAAGACTTTGGCTTCTTGCCTAATCATGTTTTCATGTCAGAAACTGACCATTCTGTAGTTTCTCTCTTTGCAATACATCTAAAACAAATCTTAGCCCCTAGGCAAATGGATGCCTTAGACTAGTAGGGAACAGCAAAAGGAAAAACATTAGTAATATTTAAAATGGTCCACTCAAGTAAAAGATTGAATATATTTATAATTTTTAGTTTTACATTTGATTTGAGAATTTCTTTGAGAAGATGGAGGAAAATAGCAGCTGAGGGGTCAAAGTTTTGATCTAACGTGTTAATATTATATTTTCATCTGGTCCATCACCTCCTTGATTGTGTTCTTTTTAAAATCATGTCTTTTATGTTAATATTATTATCCTTAGTAGTTTTCATAAGTCTCAGTTCATTTTGAGCTGTAATCTAAAATTCTTATAAAGTTTCTTATTTTATTTATGTTCCTTCTTTTGTGCTCCTACCTCTTTGTAGTCATATTTTCATAGTGAATTTATTAGAAAGCAGCCAGTGAAATAGGATTATTATTTTTTTAGTTATTTCACTTTTTTTCTCATTAGGATTGTTTTCAATTAAACATCTGTATTTGCAGTTTTAGAAACACTTTATTTATTTTAGAACCTCACATGGTGGGATTCAATTTAATATTTCTTGATGTTTTTTGAAATATTTCATAAATTCTAAAATAAGTGGTTCAGTGTACCAGGCATTCCTTTGTTTTAGTTTGTTTTTTCCCAATTTCAATAGGAGATATTATTCTGAGATTTCTTTCATTGCCACAAAAATATTTCCTTATGGGTCAGAAGTAAATTTATAGTAGACATTTCCCTTCCTGCTGCCTGTACATATCAGTCATTTTTCTGTAAAGTGAAAATTCATTGAATGTGAAACTTTGAAACATCACACAATTCTCTTTGTGTGTTGCGGGCATATTTCATGTCTTAGAATGGAGACTTTTGTTCATTCCCATATTATAAACAATGAAGTATGATTATAACTGGTCTAAAGTAAGAGTTTCCAAGAGACAACTGATTAATAATTTTAGAGAATTGAGAAAAAGGGAGGTTAAATTGATCTTTACTGGGACACAATCCTTTCTTTACCCTGAGAAATGAAGACTTTAGGTAAGGAGGCTGATACTAGTTTTCTTGATATAGTCTTAGTTATGTTAAATGAAATTTTGTTTTAGTTGGCTGTTAGACAAATTTTAGGAAGATTAAAAACTGTATAGAATTATTGGTGCCTCTGTAGAAGAACGGCCTCACATTTATGGTCTGGAAATGTAAAAGGGTGGTGAGTAATTTAAATACTGAAGGACGCAATTTATCAAATGGTAAGTCAGGTGCAAAATGGCCTTGTAAAAAGATGACTCTGTTAAAGGAGGAAGTAAGCCATTTAGTGAAGCCACTATAGGTGCACTCGTGTGCAAGTAGATAATACTACACAAAACAGCCTTACCTGGGTTTAGATGGATTTGTTAGTGGACATGAGTGGACCCTTAGGAATGGAAGTTTTTGTGTTTATACTGCCTCTGTACATGAGAAGTTGGTACTACCCATTATAACCAAAGTAAAACAGGCCACACACACAAAAAAATCTTTCATTTTATTTTGCTTTAAAAGAGGAATTCCTGCATCTAGAAAGAGATAGGCGGTTCAACTACTTCAATATATACATTGTTGATATTACTATGTTGCATTACTATTTTCATATAAATGTCATTCTGAAAAGTTTGACCTCCCTAATATTGATATTGAAATGGCACTATTTCCAGTCATGAAATTAATTCTAATTAAACATTAGTACAAAATCTGGAAGATGAGGAAGTTTTTAGTGCCATGTTGAATCTTATGATTGCAGAATTAACTCAACAACCCTGTTTGGGGATAATACATTCCAAAATGAGATTTAAAGAAGTATCACTTTATTCAGAGGGGTTATATCTGCTTCATATGCATTCTTCAGCCGTATTCAGGAAACAGCTGTCAGATAAATTATAAAAATACGTGATAAAAAATACCAACTCATCTTTTTAATTGATTTGAATCTAGCTTTATCTAGGCAGCATAATGCTCTTCACTGATAGTAGGGTGAATAAACTCTGTGCAGTTACTTAGCAATTCACCATGACTTAAAAATATACAGAGCCTTCATCTATTACTAATAAAGTCTAATGTCCAAAGTGTCAAATTATTGGTAGGAGCTTTTGAAGATCAACTGATAATTAGTCATAATGCTTTGTTCAAATTTAATTTCAAGAAACAAAGGAGGAGACTTGATTACTGGTAGTAATAGCAGTGACTTATGGGAAATTGCAACTGAATAATTTATTGATTCATAGTGACAAAGTTATTATCCTCTGATGGCTGTTCGAACAGCTAATGTGAAACAATGCAACTGATGCCTCTTAGGAAACCCCTGCCATATTAGCTCTTTCTTAATTGTTGCTTTTATTCCTTGTAGCTGAAATTGGAACACAGATGGAAAAGTCATGACTCCAAACTCTCTTTTGCAGCTGGAGAAAGTGCTTTTCAGTTTTAAATGCCTTCCGAAATAAGAGGGTATAGATTAGTTACCTGAAGAAACAGTAAATAGTAAATGATGAAGAATATCAAGGTTCCTCAGTCTGATGATATGCTTTTGTAATATTCAGCATCAAATGTTAGCACAGCCTCTTCTCTATGGAATTACTTGAGAGTGGCCCATAGTATTTCTGTCTACCACAGAAAAAGAGAGAAAGTTGACTCTGGCAGCAATCATTGTCATTTATTTATCTCTCTTTCAAACTTAGCCCTGTCTCTCACTTCATAGCAATTGGCTAGGATTCTCTTGAATTTTGTTCTGCGTACCATGAACTGTCAGGAATACAGTAAGGTTTCAGGATAGGATTCATAAGGTACACCTAATTTTCTTGATATATCAGATACTGGAAATATGCAGAGGATATAATCAAAGTGTCGTAATGTCATTTACCTATTTAATTTTAAACATGGTTAATAAACACTAATTTAGTGGCATTCTGTCAGTGTGATAACTCATGCATTGAAAGTTGTCAACTGGTGATTTTCACATTAAACTGTACAAAGCTATTCCAATCCATTATATGGACTTTTCTCTAAAGACAACAAGAAACAATCAATTAAATGTGTCTGATCTAGGAACTGAACATTGACAACTTTTGTTTTCTCACAGATTTGGTCCATAATGGCAGTTTCTCAGAATGTCAGCAGGTTATCAGGGTGCAGTGGCAAGTTATCTTTGTATTCCTGTCATCTTCAAATTAATCAAGTGTTTATTATCTGCCCATTTTGTATACAGAACTTGACCATTGTCATAAGCATAGTGAAATAGACTTACTTAGTAGGTCCAGTTGGTTGTTTCTCAGATTACCCTCCTCACACCCTTGCAGTGTTCAGCCTTGCTTTAATGATTTCTCACCATGCACAAGTACATCTTAAATGTGACACTGGATATTTTTCTCCAAAAGAGTTATATATGGGAGTGTATGGGGAAGAGTTTGTAATTAAGTAGTTAATAGGTTTTTCACTCAGTGAACATGTTCATAAATTTGATATGCATTTGTTTTGACATCTCAGAAATGACATGCTAAATGACTTCTCTTGGTTGTTAGTTAGCAAGACTCCATCTAAAATTTTCATTTAATTTTTTCTCCCCCTCACTTGGATGTAAGCTTAACTGACTGAACTGGAAACAAGAATGAGTGAACAGGTCAGTGGGGGCAACCGGGTTTGACCCATTTTTGGGGTGTGTCCTGTAAATCTTAATCCATCTGGGCTCAAATAACAGATAGTTATATTGTTTCAGAAATCAATAGTCATGAAATTAATCATATTATTTATATATTTTTGAATAATAATTTAAGGGGCTAAATAATATTTTATAACTTCAAAAACCCAGAAATTGGAAAAATTGCCAGGAAAATGCATCCATTCCTTTTCTGAGAAATGTTTGGGTTCCTCTCAATAATGGGGAGAGTCCGAGATTTTATCCTACCTTCACGCCAACAAATTAGCCTGCAGGAGTTTCATGGCAGATGCTGGCAGGTGACACAGTACTCCTGGTTCAGAGACAAAGACTTTATTACTAGTAGCACAGCAAGCAGCATGAACTTCATTATCCCTCCAGATACTTTGTGGATAACATGGATGGACACACCCAGGACACACAGTTGGTTTGTGTCACAGCTGAGGAATCTTGAGTTCAGGAAATCTGAATCTTTTATAATGAATACTAAGCAAACCTGCCTGAACTTTGTTATGGAGAGTGCTATTATATTGATTATACTGGATGGTAGACAAACCTGCCTTCTCTTCCTGTGGGAGACACTAACTCTATCTTCTCAAGCTGTTTACTATGGGGCAGCTAGTATCTCTGCTCTCAGTATATACAGAAATGAGACCCATAGAGATCTAGCGCCTAATGTACCTCTTATGCGCTAGGGATTGTGCGTGTTTACGGTAAGAGGATGACCAGGACAGACAAGACTCTTGATGAGCTTGCATATCTGACTCAGATAAAATGAAGTGAGTAAAAAAAATAAATAAAAAATAAAGTGAGTATATGGAAAACAGCACCAGTGGAGATGAATGGGAGCCATTTTTACCAATAAAAATTTCTAAATAGTTTAACCAAGACAAGAATATCTTTAATCCCAGGTTGAATTAATAGGTGCTGTCATCCCATCAAGTTTGAGTGCCATTAATCTTTGACTACATGTTTGAATATATATTTTGATCTCATATTGTTAGTTTAGCATGTATATCATATATATACCAAAGTAAGATTGATTTTGGAATTGTTTTCTGCCTTTTCAAACAATATAATTTTTTTCTTGTCAAATTCCTGACATTCCTTGTTGTGATTTTCCTTTAACTGTCTATTTTAAAACTAAAAGTTTTGAAATTCACAACCTATTATGAGAAAGAATCAGTCTAAATTATTTCTTGAATTATATAGTAATAAATTTATCTGTGTAAAATTTCCCTTCATCTCATTTTTTCTAGATTACTTTAAAAATTTGTTTGGTCTTCCATACTTTTGCATAATTGTTCAATGACTTTGGTAAACTATATTCTAGTGAAATTATCCACCTTAATTATCACCACTTTCTAAACACAAGTTAGAAAGCTTAACTTTACCCAAAATATATTCATTACCACATTCTTTTAACCTCACTAGACTTGTCTCACTTCCCAGAGTGTCTGTGTTAAATGAGGTTTTATATTCAAATTTGATATATGCCCTTTGGTATATTACTATGGAAATTTTTATCTGATGGTAAGATTTTGCATCAAACTACTTTATAATAATTTCTCATTTACTCAGAATTATTGAATAGTAAAGTATTCAGGCTTAATAACTATTCTAGTGAAATGAAAATTATTGGCAGATAGCACAATACAACATTTACAATACATTCATAAATTTTCAAAGGACTCAAAGACACGTATGTTTTAAACTAAAGTTATGATTTGATCTTTCTTTTTCATTGCATCTAGTCTCTTATTATGAAGAATAGTGATTTCTAAATAGTTGTGAAGATGTAAAATATTTGAGCAAATCTTCACTAACTAGTATTTCATTTACTGTTTGCTTATTTCTACTATTAGTATGGTTACCATCATGTTTTACTTTTAAAAGCTTAAATACAATATTCTTAGGAAGAAATACTGGTTACTTCTATATTTATTAGCATTTCAAATGAATAAACATTTTAGTGAACCAGGTTTTCCTGTATATAAATATTTCAAATAGATCTAAAGTTAATAAAAATGTGTAATGTCATAGAACTAGAAGAGACCTTGACAATGGTCTATCCCAACAACTTTATTTTACAGGTGAGAAAATGGGGGCCCACATAGGTTAACAAATGGACGAGTGGTTTCCCAGATTTTTATTTAAAGTGCTGAGACTATAACCATCTGACAGTTCATTGCTCTTTCATAACCTTATTACACTGATTCTAATATGATGTTAATTGTAAGATGTATTATCATTTCACATATCACTAAGAAAAAAAAGAAAGCTTTCAATAAAACTATGGCAGTTTTATTAATGATAGTTCCACCCAACTCATGAATCCATCACATCTGTCCCTCATTGCTTTGAAACATTTTTGTATCTATTCTGAAAGATTGGGCAAATTTGTCCTTCCTTCAGCTGCACAGAATGGCCTGTGAGGCAACCGTTTTGCACAACTGTCAGCAACAAACTATAACACGGCTTCATGTAACTGCAGATATCTTTCTTTCTTGTGTTACACAGAGCAAGGAAAATCAGTAATTGGGTCATCCTACCAATGAAGAATATTTTGCTAAAACCAAATTTATTTCCTGTCCTTTGTTGCCATGCAACAGTGTAAACAATAAATTTTTGTTTCAGTGATGAATTGTACTGTAAACATTTTGAAGATATTTTAAACAGCAGTTAAACTCAACCGATATTTTACCAACAAGGCACATGGCTCAGTCAAGAAGACAGTTTGCTTAGCTATGATGAAGAGCAGGTGATTGCAACTATGTAATGTCCCTTGTGTTTGTCTTCCCAGCATTTAAAATATCATATCAATTTTAAGAGGCATCTTGATTTCAAAGATGTTAAATGTTAAAAAAAAAAAGTAAAAATCTGAGTCTCAGAATTGATAAAATATGATACCTCTTTAAGATTTGCTAGAAGTATACTTTAGAATATTTTCCTCTTGAATAATATTTTTACAGAATTCTATGATTTTTATACTTTGTCAAATCTGATAGGTTGCTTAGTAAATACTTCTTAACATAAAAAGTTCTAACTTTGTGTTTGGTAGGGTGCTCTGATCTTAGAAAATTTATTTGCATATGATGAATGTCATAAATGACTGAATTTTAAAAATTGAGTGTGGTTTATTCTTCATTATTTTTCAAAACTGAAATATATTTTAGAAGAACATGATTTCAGAATCATTAAACCACTCAAAGCGGTTCCCACTTTATATACTGTTTATCTGAATTATGTTATTGAATATTCAGTTATAAAGAGTTTGATTGGGTGCTTTTTTTTGGAGGGGGGGAAATACCTTGGTTGGAATGTACTGAGTCTATATAGAGGACAGGAATTTAACTTCAAATAAGTTTTCAGAGTGTTTCTAGCTCACCAAGTCATAATTACTATTTTGACAGTTATGTCTCATAGACGTTTATTTTAATTGCAGATGTTGGCAATTCATTTTGGCATGACAGTCTCTGCCATTGTTATGTTGCCGAATTATGCTTACAGAAACTATGTCAGAAATTCAACATGTGGAGAACAGTAATTAACCTGAAACATCAATTAGCTTTTGTGAATACAGATGTCCTATGAATACACTCTAGTTGTTGTTTTTTTTTTCTTTTTTAATTAAGTAAAATCTCACTAATCCTGACTCTATCTCCTCACCTCCTATTTCTACCCTGTCACTATGTCTTCTTGATTTCCTTCCTAAATATGTTTTGGACCTGTCCTGTTTAATTTCCACCATTACTACCCTCATATATCTTTCTACCCTACCTAGCTGTTCCTGGCCAGTTCCCTCAGCTAGCACAAGTGCCTTCAAACAATGCCTCAGTGACCACCCAGACCAGATTAGGTCTTCTTTATGTGTTGCAACAGAAACTTGAACTTGTTTTACATCATTCATTTCACTTCATATTTCAGAATGCAAACATATTTATCTTTATTTTAATAGGATGTCTGTGCTGGTCTACAGTGAGCTTCACGAGGGTAGGGATTCTATTTACCACACTATTCTCAGGCAGTGGGACAGCAATTGGCAGAGAATAAGTGTGTGATAGTTACTTGTTAAAAAAATGAATAACTCTACTACAGTGAATGGGTGATTATTTAATCTGGACTAAAGTGAAGGTGACTTTTAAAAGAAAATTTCACCATGACCAATACAGTGGTTCTTTTAAATGGCCTTTGAGGAGTTTAACTACACATAGTTTGGAAATGCTTTTAATTAAAAATGTATCTTATCATTTGCGAGTCAGAAACCTTATATATTTGGTTGCGTACTGCCACTTCCTGGCTCTGTGAAGTTGAACAATTAATTAGCTTTCTGAGTCCGCTTCCTGCTCTCTCTGCTCTAAATATTTCTCTGCCTTGTTATAAAGAGAAAGCAGGTGGGGGTGGGATGTGAACAATAATGCATTGTTTATAAGGTTTAACTATTTAAGTATGCCAAGCAGATTCGCTGACAGCCATTGATTTGATTTTTACGATGTCCTTGTAACTTACAAAACGCCTTTAAAATGTTATGCACTTCCGATTTTCCACTAATTAAAACTGAACTCCTTAGGATATATATTTGTTTCATTAACCGTCATTTGTTTTGAGGACAATACATTCAATGTATGCTCTTAAATTTGTAAGTTTTAGCTCACCTGAAGAAGAGCTCATAATGAATATAAAATAACTTTTAAGTTGAGGCTATTTTCTGCTGTCATTTAAAATCCTTAATTAAACCTTTCCGCCCTTTCTTGCAGCTAAAGGGTAGTCAAGTAGATTACAGAGAACATTATTAAACTTAGTACAGTGACTATTTTAATAATATAGAAATGTATTCAGCCCAAATGTTGATTAGGCTTTTATCTAGATTGCTATGTTTGTATCTTATATACATAGGTACCACGTTATATGCATATTTTTATAAACATATGTTAAGTATAAGAGATAAGTATATAGTTTTCTTTTAAAACTTTAAACACTTTTGAAAACGTTTTGATTCTGTCCATGCCATGCTATGCCTTTATCTCATATGCAAATTTAGAGAAGAAGTGTGTGGAGTGCAATGGTCAAACCCCTACCTATTTGGTTAATTAATCTTTATCTTTATCATTCTATAATAATAGTTTACAGCAATAAGCACCGTCTTACATCCGTATTGCAGTGAAATAGTTACATATCTCCCTCCAAGAACATATTTTCCCAACAGAGCATCAAATGTTTGGCAGACATTTTTCAGTCAATTCATTCTGTGTTTTGGATTAAGTTTATAGTTTAAGTTAATTACATACTAAGTAAGATTAACCATGCGTTTTACCTCCCGGAAGACCTAGAATCATTAGAGCTCAGTGACTCCCTTCCCCAAAATATAGGGAATTATATTTTCTTGCTTAGTAAACCAACTCTCATATTTTACCTCTAATTATGATAACTAATTGAGGGCTTTTTGTTGCTGAAATGAATTATCTTTTTCCTGTGTCAGAGATATTCTTGAAAGAAATATAGGCCTAATGATTGGAATTCAGATATAACATGTACTTCGTAATACATATTAGTTTATATTTTTTGAGACTTGTATGTATGTAATAATATAATTTATGTCACATGTTAGTAAATCCTAGCATTTAATCCTGAATCCACTTCAGTTTGAGTTGAGTTACCAACCTGTTTCCAGCCAAAATTTTATGTTTGAACTGTATTTTCTTTACTCTGAACAGGATGCATCTTTGCTTTTTGTTAAGGTCTTGAGTTCAGCTTTGTCTCTTTTAACTTGTATTTGCTTTTGCACATCCTCTCTTGCAAATTTCTATTAAAGAATCCATTAACCACTGTGCTTTTAGATTAAGGCTACATATGAAAGAGGTTATGTGCTTATTTATTTGCGTTATTTGTATTATCCCTAAGTTGAAACCTGTAGGTTTATTAGACATTCCACTCAAGGGTTCGGAAACTACTGAATCCAATATTATAATACCTGCTAGTACAGGCCAGTATGCATAGTTTCATTCCCAATCATGATGGTTAACTTCATGAAAATCTTCATGAAAATATTGTTGCAGAAGCTAAGGTTTGGGGGAATCTCACATGTTCACCGGGATTAAATTGCTCTCCAGTTCATCCAACTTAACTTTCTAACATGCCAGGGGTAGCTGAAAATGGGGTGCATTATAGGAATTGCTTCAAACCAATAAAACATGATTAAACATGAAAACTGAAGTGCCTAAAATCAACCATTTAATTAAGAAATAGAGTGTTTTATTAACAATGCTGGAAATAATTCAGGGACCACTTTGTTATTTTCCAAGTGGTTAGAGTTACTGAAAGAGAAGAGAAAGTAGTGTTATTTCTCTCCTATGATTGAAATTTTTATGATTATAGATTGATCTTCATGAAATATAGTTAATGCCACAATTCTTCCCATGTCCAAAATGAAGATTTTGTACGATATAGTATGAATCAACACAATAATTACTACATACCCGAGGCCATTCTAAATGAATTATTTCATTTCACCTTTATAATAACCCTCTATTAGTCTGCTCTGGCTGCCATAACAAACTACCACAGACAGGGTGGCTTAAACAACTAAGATTTATTTTCTCACAGTTCTGGAGGCTGCAAGTCTGAGATCAGACTACCAGCATGGTTGGTTCCTGATGGGCTCTCTTCCTGGCTTTCAGATGGCTGCCTTCTTGCTGTGTCTTTCCATGGCCTCTTCTTTATGTGCACATGAAGAGAGGCAGTGAGCTCTGTGCTGTCTCTTCTTATAAGGACACTAATCTTCTTTGGCCAGAGCCCTGCACCTATGACCTCATTTACCCTTAATTTCTTCTTAGAGGCCCCTTCTTTAAATACAGCCACACTGAGGGTAGGGCTTCAACATACAGATTTTGAGGGGATATAAACATCCATTCTGTAACATCCTCCAAAGTAGGTTCTGTTATAATCATCCCCAGTTTACAGAAGAGGCAATTGAGACCAGAGAGTTAGGTGATCTACCAAGTACCACACAAGTGTTAGAGCTAGGATTCAAACCCAGGCTATCTCACTCAAGTGTCATGCCCTTAATCATAGCTGTATCCTCTGCATTAGCCTGAGATTACATAGAAAAGGTACAAAGAAAAGGTGAAAAAGTAGAGATATTCTGTGATATGAAGAAGACATGAAAAAGGGGGACTTAGAGGGTTCAGATGTCTTATTTAAAACAGACTGATAGGACTTGTAAAATTGCTCTAATGTAGAATGAAATTAATCCTGTTTCTAAGTATTCTATGTGGTCTGTCTTTGTTTCTTTTGCTTAGTTTTAAATCAGCCTTCCTCAGAGTAAAGCCTGTAACAGATTTTCAAGCTCACCTTATACTTATTGAATCAGAATCCCTGGGGGAGTGGAATCCTGAGACTACACTTTGAAAGATTTCCCCAAATGCTTCATATGGACTCTAAGGTTTGAGACTCACTGGTCTTCAGAGGGACAGACGATTCAGGTTAGAAGACATATGTTGGAAAGTGACCCATGTTTGAGTGAAGTACTGGCCATGTTTAAGTTCTTGCTCAACACAAAAAGGTTGACATGCACCAAGCTCTTTAAAGACAGCTCTCCAAGGAAAATGTATTTAACTTTTAGGTAATCTATTCATACTACCAGTATTTGCTCTTCATGTTTCTCACTGTTTGCCTTGGGTATTTTCCCAGCCCCATGATTTGGCTCCATTTCTTGGTTGCCACTTTGTTAAGTCTTTTATCTACCTCTCACAAGAAAAGGTGTTATATGCAGAATATCATGTACTGCTTCACTCAGGACAGACTCCCTTTCCTCTTTTCTCTAACTTTGCTATTCCTTATGACCTAAAGGGTGGTAAGTCATCCACATGGCTTAATTTGAGGAATACTGATAGTCTCATCTGACTCAACATTATTTGAGAATTTAATTCCTACCATGGACTACTTACATTGCATGGAGCATTTATCCCAAGATAGACTCCAATCAAAGTTCCACAATCAGTTTTGATTGGGAAACGCTTCAGTTTGGTCTCCATCTTGGAAATAAACAGTGCACATTTAGCATAGTAAACATTCTAAAAACAAAAGGACTAAGTCAATATAGTTAACCCACGAATATTCAAACTTATTTGATCCCACACCCATATTTTCTGCACAGATGTGCTGACGTTCCAAGGAACTAATGTTCTGTGGACACATTTCAGGACTACTACACTGCATTGGTATACGCTGATTCACTGGTTGAGGCTTCATTTCTCAAACATCTTTTTTATTTTATTATTTATTTATTTATTTATTTTTTTGCGGTACACAGGCCTCTCACTGTTGTGGCTTCTCCCATTGCGGAGCACAGGCTCCGGACGCGCAGGCTCAGCGGCCATGGCTCACGGGCCCAGCCGCTCCGCGGCATGTGGGATCTTCCCAGATCAGGGCACGAACCCAGGTCCCCTGCATCGGCAGGCGGACTCTCAACAACTGCGCCACCAGGGAAGCCCCTCAAACATCTTTTTTTAAATATGAAGAACTTACCTAGGGCAGGGGAAGGGAGTGCTCTATAAATACCTCTGCAAATTTTTACCGCAGAGAGTTTAAAGGATAAGCTAGCAGAGAGTACAGGACAAGGAGAACTTCACTTGTTCTCCTTGTCCAGGGCATATATATTTTGAGACAAGAAGGAAAGCGTGAAAGAACTAGCACTGAAATTTTGGGTGTAACCGGAGTGATTATGGATGTTCTGAGTTAACTCCAGTATACTTGGAAAGTAGGATTCAAAGGATGGAGAAGATGAAAGGAAAGATGGATGTGAAGATGGGGGATTTGAAGAAAGATTTGTGTCCTTCACATTTTTTTTTGAGCTGCTAATCCTGTCAGGAGGGTAGAAAATTGAGATGCAGGTATAGGGATATGTGTGTGTGTGTGTGTGTGTGTGTGTGTGTGTGTGCATGCTTACACACTCTTCTGCCTATCTTTAAATTATTAAAGTTAATCATCTCAGGGCTCTAAACTTATGATACCAATGTCATAGTCAGTCCTTTCTAAAACTTTCTAAAATTGTGAAGTTGTTGGACAAGAGAAGACCTAATATCCTGATGTGTGTGAAGACAAGAGTATGGTCATAAATTAGAACCCGTGGAACTTTTATTTTTATTTTGTTAGAACCTCTTTTTCTGAAGAAAGACTTTGAAACTTTCTGTAAATTTTTTAAGAAGCAAATTTTTTAATCAATTGAATAAAAGCAAGTGAGGTAGGATTTCATCTCTTTTTCATTTTCCCATTAGCACAAAGATACTGGCAAAATGCATGTTTGTCTTAGGTTGTGACCATATTGCTGGCATCCTCTATAGGCTAATATCATTTTGTGAAGTAGATATAAAAGTATATATTCTAAGAACACTTATTGAATTTTAGCTTGAAATCACAAACCATCCATAGAATGTGTGCTTTTAGGCAAAAACTCTAAAAAGAAATTTGAATTCTTTCTAAAAATTTACAGTAAAACTGAGCATTTGAAGCTTCTCAATATTTGCATTTATGTCCTGGCAATGTACAACCACATAGGAAAGGCCAATCCTAATCTACAGTTTTTCAACTTGGCACATTTTGCTTCTGTGGGAGCCTCCTTTTGGGGCTGTTTCCTTTTCTACTTGTATTCCTTTTCCATATCCCTCTCATGTCTCCACACTGTCACTCTGTTCATCAAAGCCTGCCCTCAGGAAAGGAGCTGATAGGCGACTTCATAATAAGTATTAATAACTGATAAGGCTGAATACATTACAGGAGGAGTTTATTATATTTTATTAATGTTAATCCTTGAGTCCAAGTGAATTAAGTTCTCTTTGTAAAATTTCATCCACCAGCAATGTTTAGGGAAAGTAAGCCTGCAGTGGTTTGCTGGAGCCAGCTGGTACTGATTCTCAAGAGCTGACTGTTAAATGTTTATGAATTGTTGTGAGCTGGTTGTTAAACATAGCCATTATTAAAAATTAAATTATCTAAATGTATAATTAATTAAATCATATTAAAAACAAAGATTTTACTCCAAACTTATCATGTCCTAATTATGTTAATTATTTTTATTATTAAGTAATTATTTCAATACTACCTGTGCTTTTGAGGACATTTCTGTCTGTTGTATCGGGGGTTGTATAACCGCACATCTTGTCCCAACTTCGCTCAAGTGACATTATATTGTTAGCTTGAAATTGGCCATGATAGATGTATTTACACCTCGGAAATCAGCAAATACTCCAAATCACAGTTTGGTTTATTGTTTTGCTGTTTGTCTGAACTTAAGAAAGTCCTGTAGAAAATGTTAACTTGCTGATTAAACTTAAAGGTGTGGTATAGCTATAGATTTTACATTGCTTAGTAGCACAAAACTTGAGGAAATATTCTCTTAGTATTTGTATACTGTTATTCAGCTCAGCAAAGAAGTCACTCATATCATTATGACACAAATTTTCTTCATTTCACTTTCTCAGTATTCATTAAAGTAAGAGAAAATATCAACAACATTCATAATGGGAATCTCCTTTCGTAGATTGCAACCATAGATTAGCTACTGTGATGGTTAATGACATGTGTCAAATAGGCTAGGCCATGGTACCCAGATGTTTCGTCAAACATTCTTCTAGATGTCTCTCTGAAGTTATTTTAAAAATTTATTTATTTTTTAATTTTTAAATTTTCATTTAAAAACTTTTTGGCTGCACCGTGTAGCATGCGGGATCTTAGTTTCACGACCAGGGATCGAACCTGTGTCCCCTGCATTGGGAGTGTGGAGTCTTAACCACTGAACCGCCAGGGTGGTCCCTGAAATTATTTTTTAGATGAGATTTAAACCAATAGACTTTGAGTAAAGCAGCTTGCCCTCCCTATGTGGGTGGACCTCATCCAATCAAGTGAAGGTCTTAACAGAAACGGCTGATGTTTCTCAAAGAAGAGGGAATTCTGTCAGCAGACTGACTTCAAAATGCAGCTCTTCAACTCTTTCTGGGATCTCTACCCTACTGGCCTACCCTGCAGATTTTGCATTTGGCAGTCTGCACAATCTTAATGAGCCAATTTCTTGAAATATATCTCTCTGTCTCTCATACACCCATATATGGGTATATGAGCCAATTTCTTGAAATAAATCTCTCTCTCTCTCATATACCCATATAAATCTCTCTCATCTCTCATATACATGTACATATATGTGTGTGTGTATATATATTTTTTATATATATATATAATATACACACACACACACCCCATTCCATTTCTCTGGAGAACCCTGACTAATACAGCTACTGACTCAAGAGTTTGACAAAACAAAGAATGTGTGTGAAACAATTGGCTGTTTGGAATTTGCAATAAATAGTATTGCATATTTAAAAATTATCTGTGATTTATGTGCCACGCATTCTGAATATGTCTGACATTTATTGAAAACTTATGTATGCATGTATATGCAAACATTTCTTTTTCTCAGAGATTCACATGTTAAATATTTAGCAGCAAACCAGTGATGAAAGTGTGCATGAGTTCTCTCAATCAGATTGTCCCTGTGTATGTGAGATATGCTAAAAGTTTAGAGCTGCTTGATTTTCATGTTTCCTCAAAT
Source organism: Orcinus orca (assembly GCF_937001465.1). NCBI lineage: Eukaryota > Metazoa > Chordata > Mammalia > Artiodactyla > Delphinidae > Orcinus > Orcinus orca. Next base: position 37,415,890 of record NC_064570.1, on the reverse strand, counting down.
GTTTTTCAAAATATTTTTAATATGGGGAAATAAAAACCACCCTTATCCAATATTGTTAGCGTTAATTGAAAGACAAATTTTTTGTTTTATGAGTATGGAACAGCTAATATTAACTGCATTGTGTCTTTTAATGCAAAATTCCAAACATAATTAACCATAGTTTAATTAATATAATATTTTCAGGAAAAATGCTGTTGGAATACTAATACTGCAAAGGCAAAGTTCATGTGTGAGTAACTGCAGGTGTTCAGTTTTGTTTTTTTTTCGGTACGCGGGCCTCTCAGTGTTGTGGCCTCTCTCGTTGCGGAGCACAGGCTCCGGATGCGCAGGCTCAGTGGCCATGGCTCACGGGCCCAGCAGCTCCGCGGCATGTGGGATCTTCCCGGACCGGGGCACGAACCCGCGTCCCCTGCATCGGCAGACGGACTTTCAACCACTGCGCCACCAGGGAAGCCCCAGGTGTTCAGTTTTCAAAGCCTCTGAAAACACTTGAACACTGAAACCTATATGGCATTTCATCTCCTGAAGAGAGATATAGTTTGAGTGGATTCTATAGTTGTTTGAAGTATGTAGTTTCATAATGCCCCAGCATTTCAAATTCAAGATTTAATAATCTCTCACCTGCTAAATCATCAAATGCCCTTTCATAACAGGATGCTGTAGTACCTTTCATTTCAGTGGCAGCCATGGGACAATATGGTCTTAAGTCATTGATATTGATAAAGAACCTGCAGAGCACCAGGGAGGGGAAAAAAAGGAAAGAAAGATCCTGCCTGGACTTAATATATGTTTGCTCCTTCAAAAGGCAGGAGAATATTAACTTTAATTTATTCAGTAAGGCATTTTTTTTCAACCTGCAGCGTTACAGAATGTGGAAAAGAAAAAGAATAGATATGCAAAATAGTAGGAAGCCCTTTGTATGAATAGTGCTCTCTTAATGTTCAGTTATTGATTTTCTTTGTGTGACTTGACTTTGCAATGAATATGATGGAAAGACAAAATCAATAAGAAATAAAATTTACCAAAGGGCTGTTTTCTGTGTAAGACACGTTTTATAAATTTCTGAAGTATTTAGGTTTGTCTTTGCAAGCAGCTTAAAAAGTACACGAAGTCAGTGGCAATAACAGAGTGGCAAAATAAGTACTTAATTTCTAGGCTGGTGATAATAGAGTCCTACTCTATAATGGCTACTTTATAGCACTGACCGGTTTTAAATTGATCTGATTTTGGGTGCCTCCTTTTCTTTTCTTTTCTTTTTTTTTTTTTTTTTTTTTTGCGGTACACGGGCCTCTCACTGTTGTGGTCTCTCCTGTTGCGGAGCACAGGCTCCGGACGCGCAGGCTCAGTGGCCATGGCTCACGGGCCCAGCCACTCCGCGGCAGGTGGGATCTTCCCAGACTGGGGCACGGACCTGTGTCCCCTGCATCGGCAGGCGGACTCTCAACCACTGCGCCACCAGGGAAGCCCTGGGTGCCTCCTTTTAAACTAGTCATGGACCTTAAACCCATACCTAGAGTCAGTGCTACCTGATGCTTGTATATAGCACTGTGAACAGAATGTTTCCCTTGCTATTATTTTATTTTAGAGGCACAAAAACCTGGGATGCAGGAGAGGATAAATAGCTGCCACGGTTCCCTATTTTACACGTAAGAAAGCTGGCTTAGAGTGATGTGGTGCCAGATCTGAACCTAAGGTTTCTTAATTCTCAACCTGATTCCAACCACCCAGAGTCCACATCATCATTGCTTTCCCAACCAAGAATAAGGAAGAATAACGCCGATTGCTTAAATCTTCATATAATACCCACAGGCCCATTTTGGCTACTTCTGTTCAACTGCAGCAGTTTCAGATGGGACTGAATTATTTAGCTTCGTTACCCACCCCGCCACACTGTTTATCAAATGACTGTAGTAAACAAAAGCAGGAAATTAACCACATCTGTATCATTACTCAAATCATCATCTTTAAAAGTTGTAAAAAAAAATGTGCTAATATCACTGCAAAATAAACCAGCAAAGAAAAAATACCAGTACGTAGGGGTGGTGTTTGTAGTCAAAGAGCACTTGGATTCTTCTTGACTTCTCGCCAGGACTTGGAATTTGACTGTGGTGGAGTGGTAAGAACAGGCGGGTGTCAGCTGAAGATTTGTTCTGGTTTATCAGTGTGTGCTGCTCTGTGAGGATGGAAATAAGAATGGATTTTCAGGGCAGAGAGTAAACAGAAATTCTTAGCTTAAATGAAAAATGAGAGCACACAACAGAGACACTCCAAGAGGAAAGGAGATCACAGCATCAGAGGGACTCTTAAAAGTCACCAGTCTGAATGCCCATCTGCAGAGCACTCCCTTCTGTAACAGCCAAGGGAAATGCGCATAGCTTTGGGACACACTTTTCCTTGAGAGACAGCCCTTTCCATTGTTGGACAGCTAAAATTTACATATTTTTTCATACAGTAAAGAAAAATTCTGTCTTCCTATAATGTGTACCGAATTCTGTGATTCTAGAGTAATGTTCTGGCTCTGGAAACAATGGACAAATGGTTTGTGTATTGATTCATCTTCTCAGTAATAGAGTCAGTATTTACTGAGCAACTGTAATGTGTTAGGAATTATGCCAGGTGTGGAGTGTATCTAGCTATTTTTCTGCAGGAAAATCCTTCAAATATTTGAAGTCCTGTAGCCCTGAAAACATTTATTTTATTTCTCAGATGACATAATTCCATGTCTTTCACTGTTCTGGTTTCTCTCTTCTGCTTGCATCTAGTTTGTGAGATGGACAGGGGAAGATGATTACTGGACGTATTGATGATTACTGGACATATCTAATAAGACAGGAAAATTTCTTATTTCATGGACTACAGCATACTTTCTTACTGCAAGAGGTCACATAGTGTGTATCACATATGAGAAACTCTAATTCTGGTATCATTTTTCGGTCATTATTCCATTTTATTTTTAAAATTGCCTACTCTTGATGAATTTTAGTAATTTATAAATTATTGAGTGCTTTTGTTTCAAGGTGTATGCCTCTTATGCAATGCCCGCTAATTTATCTTAGGGTTTCTGAATTTCAATCTTCGTTAAAGAGACACTGTCTAAATGTTTCCTTTTTTTTTTTTTTTTTAAAATCAGAATGAACGTACCCAGCAACTTAATTCTCTTTCATTTCTTAAGAGATTGCCTATTTGAAACATGTTAATATTTTCAGTTGATAAGCAACTTACGTAAGTAGCTCAATGAGTTTTCAAATTCCTCAGCTGTTGAATATTATTTTAAATGTATGCTACGTAGATTTTAAAAAGAAATACCTATGGAAATGAGAAACAGAGTTTATAATCAGGCTATGAAAATAAATCCTTACCTGGATTAAGTCTCATCTGTATGTGTTGTAAATTGTTGGGGAATGAACTGATTTTACACATGACAGGTTTGTTGGGCTTTAATAACTCTGGCGCTTATGGATTTTTGTAGCCCTCTGTCCAAATTTGAAAGTCCCATGTATAATAAACTTTTAGGTTGATATTGTAAACTCCTTGTAGCTTTTTTAGGCTTCACCTTACTAGGTACCTAGTTCTAGCAGTTCTCTGTATACAGCTTTTGGTCAGTTTGGGGGCAGGGAAAGAACAACACGGATTTTGGAATAATGTGCTACTGTCATAATAAATAGTGTCTATTTATAGACTTGGTAGAGCTCACTTTTCTCAATGTATATGAATTATAGTGCATAGGAGTTCAGTCTATGTTGTTTGCTAAGTAATATTTTTCAATTATCTCTTGTTCTGAGAGAATGTATTGGATAGAAATGATAGGAGGTAATTAGAAAACTAATACTTTACTGAATTGGCCTCTTTTTACTTTATTGAAATATAAAGCATAATTTACTTCTAATTATTTTGTTTTAATATTTATTTATTTATTTAGCTAAAGAGTTTTCACCAGCATTATTGAAGGTGGCAGTTTTCTTATAACACTTTTTTTAAAATGTTGTATTTCTTTTTAATTTATAATTTATTCTTTTTATTTTTATCCAGGTACAGTTGATTTATAATATTACATTAGTTTCAGGTGTATAACGTAGTAATTCAAAATTTTTACAGATTAGACTCCATTTAAAATTATTATAAAATATTGGCTATGTTTTTTGTGTTCTACCATATATTATATAGCTTATTTATTTCATACATAGTACTTTGTACCTCTTAATCCCCTACTCTTATCATGTCCCTCCCCTCCCCTTCTCCCCACTGATAACCACTAGTTTGTTCTCTATATCTGTGAGTCACAGATACTTTGTTTTTAATATTGAGGAAATTTAGACAATTACTCTTACACCTCCTTCAGGGCTACTTAGAACCACCATAACACAAAGACAACATCATGGCTGGATCCACGACTTGAGAAAAAGGCTAAACCTCCAGAAGGATGCAAAGAAAATGAGCTCCCATATGGCTGGGAAAAAATTGATGATCCCATATATGGCACTAATTATGTTGACCGGGACGAGTGACTTACAGAGTCTTGGTTCCTCGACTGGAAGACAGGCCTGAGGCTCTGGGGTGGGAGCACTGAGTCCAGGATGCTGGACCACTAGAGAATTCCCGGCCCCAGGGAAGATTAATCACCGAGAACTCTCACAGGGGCCTCTATCTGAATCCAAGACCCTGCTCCACCCAACTGCCAGCAGCTCCCAGCACTGGATGCCTCACACCAAGCAACAAACAAGACAGGAACACAAACCCACCCATCAGCACACTGACTACCTAAAGTCATATTAAGTTTACAGACACCCCAAACCACACCACCTGACATGGCCCTGCTCACTAGAGAGAAAAGACTCAGCTCCACCCACCAGTGGCACACACCAGTCCCTCCCATCAGGAAGCCTACACAAGCCACCGGACCAACCTCACTACTGGGGGCAGAGAACAGAAGCAAGAGGAACTATGGCCCTGCAGCCTGGGGAAAGGAGACCTCAAATACTGTAAATTAGACAAAATGAGAAGACAGAGAAATATCTTGCAGGCAAAGGAGCAAGATAAAAGCCCACAAGACCAAATAAATGAAGAGTAAATAGGCAAACTACCTGAGAAAGAATTCAGAGTAATTACAGTAAAGATGATCCAAAATCTTGGAAATAGAATAGAGAAAATACAAGAAACTTTTAACAAGGACCTAGAAGAACTAAAGAGCAAAGAAATGGTAATGAACAACACAATAATTGAAATTAAAAATACTCTAGAAGGAATCAATAGCAGAATAACTGAGGCAGAAGAACGGATAGTGAGCTGGAAGATAGAATGGTGGAAATAACTGCCGCAGAGCAGAATAAGGAAAAAAGAATGCAATGAATGGAGGGCAGTCTCAGAGGCCTCTGGGACAACATTAAGCACACCACCATTCGAATTATAGGTGTCCCAGAAGAAGAAAAAAGAAAGGGACTGAGAAAATATTTGAAGAGATTATAGTGAAAACTTCCCCCAAATGGGAAAGGAAATAGTCAGTCAAGTCCAGGAAGCACAGAGAGTCCCATACAGGATAAACCCAAGGAGAGACGTGCCAAGACACATATTAATCAAACCAACAAAAATTAAACACACACACAAAATATTAAAAGCAGCAAGGGAAAAGCAACAAATAACATACAAAGGAATCCCCATAAGGTTAACAGCTGATCTTTCAGCAGAAACTCTACAGCCCAGAAAGGAGTGGCAAGATATATTTAAAGTGATAAAAGGGAAAAACCTACAACCAAGATTACTCTACCCAGCAAGGATCTCATTCAGATTTGCTGGAGAAATCAAAATCTTTACAGACAAGCAAAAGTTAAGAGAATTCAGCACCACCAAACCAGCTTTACAACAAATGCTAAAGGAAGTTCCCTAGGCAGGAAACAAGAGAATGAAAAGAGCTACAAAAACAAACCCAAAACAATTAAGAAAATGGTAATAGGAACATACATATCAATAATTACCTTAAACGTGAATGGATTAAATGCTCCAACCAAAAGACACAGGCTCCCTGAATGGATACAAAAACAAGAGACCCACTTCAGACCTAGGGACACATATAGACTGAAAGTGAGAGTATGGAAAAAGATATTCCATGCAAATGGAAATCAAAAGAAAGCTGGAGTAACAATTCTCATATCAGACAAAATAGACTTCAAAATAAAGACTATTAAAAGAGACAAGAAGGGACACTACATAGTGATCAAGGGATCAATCCAAGAAGAAGATATAACAGTTGTAAGTATTTACAATAAGGCAAACCATAAGGCAAATGCTAACAGCCATAAAAGGGGAAATCGACAGTAACAAAATAATAGTAGGCTACTTTAACACCCCACTTACACCAATAGATAGATCATCCAAAATGAAAATAAATAAGGAAACACAAGCTTTAAATGAACCATTAGACCAGATGGACTTAATTGATATTTATAGGACATTCCATCCAAAAACAACAGAATACACTTTCTTCTCAAGTGTACATGGAACATTCTGCAGGATAGATCGCATCTTGGGTTACAAATCAAGCCTCAGTAAATTTAACAAAGTCATAATCATTTCAAGCATCTTTTCTGACCTTTTCTGACCTATGAGACTAGATGTTAATTATAGGAAAAAAACTGTAAAGAATACAAACACATGGAAGCTAAACAATACACTGCTAAACAAATGAGATTGCTGAAGAAATCAAAGAGGAAATAAAAAAAAATTGAAGAAATTTACTGTGCCATGGTTAGAACTCAACTAACTTGTCGTTAATTCTGGATCAACTGTTATGTAATTATTATTATTATTTTTTATTACACTGGGCTTATTCTTGGAACATGCTTAGCTTCCTTCAGTAGATAGTGTCTAACTAGAAAGGAAGTATTGCATTATGGCTAAATATGTGGGCACCGGAGTCAGACAACATCAGGATCTTTCCTGCTCCGTGATCCAGTCAAATTTAATCCCTTTGCATTTCATTTTCCTTGTCTGTTAATGGGTCTGTAACAATAACTACTTCATAGAGTTATTGAAAGGATTACTAAAATAATATATATACATAGTCATATTAATGTTAGCTACCATTATTTCTTTGAGGAAGCAACTTACTGAAATCACCCGTTTAATTTTGATTATGGGAAAAATAAAACAAAGTAGATAATTCTGACAATTAAATAAAGCCTGTGGATGTTTTGTTTTTTGTTAGAGTCAACATCTGTTACTTTTCAATATGAGGTGTTTTTTTTTTTTCTAAATGATTGTGAGGTTGCTGCTTGCTTGCTTTGTAGGAAATGAACTTTGGTTTTGTTTTGGTTTTGATAGTCATCATATTTCTGTCTCTAAAGAAAGCCTTTGAGATATTGAACACATAGACCAGATTTTTAATATCCATTCATGATGGGCAGACATATCCATATAAATCTGATCATAATATGAGAGAAATAATTTGGTAAAGCAGACAACACGTTGACTTTTTTTTTTTCTTTTCTTTTCTTTTTTTGCAGTATGTGGGCCTCTCACTGCTGTGGCCTCTGCCGTTGCGGAGCACAGGCTCCGGACGCGCAGGCTCAGCGGCCATGGCTCACGGGCCCAGCCGCTCCGCGGCATGTGGGATCCTCCCGGACCGGGGCACGAACCCGTGTCCCCTGCATCGGCAGGCGGACTCTCAACCACTGTGCCACCAGGGAAGCCCCACGTCGACTTTTAATATCAAGAATCTTTTAAAATGTGAACAGTGTTAACGTTTTAAATATACAAATGCTTAAGATTAATTGTAACTTTGACATTTAAAAATTTTCTTGTCAAGCACATTTCTATTTGTTTGCAATTAAGTTTGAAAAATGCATTTGATAATTATTTAGGCCATTGGATAGTCTCTTCAGCAGTATTGCCTAAATTCTGCCCCTTGTCCTTATTTTCAAGGTCATTGCTTTGCTCTAGACTACATAAATGCTTTCCTTATATAACTTAGTGGCTTCCCAAAAGCTCTCCTTACCACCAGTTCATCTCCAGTCAACCTTGGAACATGCAGTCAGATCAGTTATAAACCTTGTTGTTTAAAAATTTGTTTTGTCACCAAGTCTTTAAGGTCCTTCATAATCTGACTCAAATCCAATTTTTTTTTTTTTTTTGGAATATAACTCTCCAGTTTACATGTATTCTTTTTTCTTTAACCTTACAATTTTAAGTACAATTTTCCCAGGCAATTTTTTTTAAATTATGTATAATTGACTTACAATATTGACTTGACTTACAATATGTTGACTTAATTACAATTGACTTGTATTACAATTACAATAATTGACTTACAATATGTTAGTTTCAGGTGTACAGTAAAGTGATTTGCTTTAACATATATACATATATATATATATTCTTTTTTTTTTACATTCTCTTCTATTATACGTTATTACAAAATATCGAGTAGAGTTCCCTGTGCTATACAGTAGGTCCTTGTTGGTTATCTATTTTATATATAGTAGTGTGTATGTGTCAATCCCAATCTCCTAATTTATCCCTCCCCCCACCCCCACTTTGGTAACCATAAGTTTGTTTTTTATGTCTGTGATTCTCTTTCTGTTTTGTTATCATTTTTTGAGATTCTACATATAAGTGATATCATATGATATTTGTCTTTGTCTGGCTTATTTCACTTAGTATGATAATCACTAGGTCCATCCATGTTGCTGTAAATGGCATTATTTCATTCTTTTTTATGGCTGAGTAATATTCCATTGTATACATATATACCACATCTTTATCCATTCCTCTGTTGATAGACATTTAGGTTGCTTCCATGTCTTGGCTATTGTATATAGTGCTGCAGTGAACATAGGGGTGCATGTATCTTTTTGAATTATGGTTTTATCCGAATATATGCCCAGGAATGGGACTGCAGGATCATATGGTAGCTCTATTTTTAGTTTTTTTAAGGAACCTCCATACCATTCTCCATAGTGGCTGTAACAATTTACATTCCAGCCAACAGTGTAGGAGGGTTCCCTCTTCTCCACACCTTCTCCAGCATTTATTATTTGTAAAATTTTTGATGATGGCCATTCTGACTGGTGTGAGGTGATACCTCATTGTAGTTTTGATTTGCATTTCTCTAATAATTAACAATGTTGAACATCTTTTCGTGTGCCTTTTGGCCAGCTGTATGTCTTCTTTGGAGAAGTGTCTATTTAGATCTTCTGCCCATTTTGTTCCTCCCAATTATCCTAATGTGGAAGAAGCTGCTAGTGGTCTACCAAAACCTATACTATTCTTCCTGGGCACAAGACAAGACTCTTAGAATTCTTTAAGATGTGGCAATATGATTTAGTTCCTGGCAATGAAATGAGAATAAAAGTGACACGTGATATGTCTGGGTTTACACTCTAAGGCATTGGGTGCATTCTCTTTTTGCTCTTTCCCTTCCTTTTGGCTAGAATATGAGTCAGCCATTTTTGACCATGGAGAAGATAACAGTGCAAGGGACCTAACTGCGTTAATGATTTCTTAGGACTGAGTTGCCTCCACTAACCTTGACTCTTTGCCTTGGTATGATTCTATGGAAGTGAAATAAACTTAAAAAAAAAATGTTTTTTTGGGGTATAATTGATTTACAATGTTGTGTTAGTTTCAGGTGTACAACAAAGTGAATCTGTATACAAATACATATATCCACCGTTTTTTAGATTATTTTCCCATATCGGCCATTACGGAGTATTGAGTAGAGTTCTCTGTGCTATACAGCAGGTCCTTATTAGTTATCTATTTTGTATATAGTATTGGTATGTGTCAATCCCAATCTTTCAATTTATCCCTCCCCCACCTTACCCCCATTAACGATAAGTTAAAATAAGCTATTTTTTAAGCTACTAAGTTTTTGCAGTTTAAGGCCTCTAAAAATCATTTCTTAATTTTTCATATAGACATTCTGTTTAGTACCTGGAAATTCCGTATCTTTGCAGAATGGAGATAGTCAAAAAGCCTCATATTAGTCAGTGAAACTCTCATCAAGAATAGGAAATATGGGGCTTCCCTGGTGGCACAGTGGTTGAGAGTTCGCCTGCTGATGCTAGGGGACACGGGTTCGTGCCCCGCTCCGGGAAGATCCCACATGCCGCGGAGCAGCTGGGCCTGTGATCCTTGGCCACTGAGCCTGCGCGTCCGGAGCCTGTGCTCCACAACAGGAGAGGCTACAGCAGTGAGAGGCCCGCGTACCGCAAAAAAAAAAAAAAAAACGAATAGGAAATATGTTTTTGTAAATATGCTTATCTTATATACCCACATAAGGTGTTACCTCTGTTTTCATGGTGGGAGGCTTGGAATTATAATCTGGCCCCTAGATCACTGAACTATGTCAGACATCTCCATCTTTAGCGTCCATGTGTTAGGATATCATTTACATTGTTTTAAGTTGTTTTAATAGACCAAAACAGAATGTAGTTTAAGTGAGAAGGATGCTTATTTCTTGAGTAAAAGTCTAGAATAATATACAGGAGGATAGAGCAACTCTGCTTTACAAGGTGCTTCTTCAGTCTTGTGGTTCTGCTATTCTTGAGTGTATTTTTCTAATACAAAAATGTGTCTTTATCACTACATTCTCTTTTCAGTTAATGAGATGGGAGGAGGAAGTGGAAGGGCTCAACCATTCTTCCCATGACCTGCAATTTACAGAATAACTTCTGTCCAGATCCCATTGTCAGACCTTAATCACATGACCACACCTACCTGCAAGGAAGGCTGAGAAATGTAGTCTTAACTGCGAGGCCATGAGCCTAGTTAAAGTTTAGTTCATTTCCATAATTACAGGGTATTGTGGGAAAACCAGTGATAGCTGCCACACTGAGTGGCTGTATAAAATCTGTAAAATTACTTGCCAGATTTCTCGAAAAGGAAATCGTTGTTTTTCTTCTAAATATTCCTCTCCTTTAGTCTACTTGATCTTGGCAAGCAGCACCAACATCCAGCTAGTCAACACAATAAACAAACCGAAATACCTCCTTATTCCTCATACCCACATCTAATCCGTGGCACATTCTGTTGATTCTATCTCATTAACACCGTGTTCACTCTTTTCCTTTCCTCCCATCTGCAAAGATTGTAGTATAAGCCATCATCATCATCTTTCTCTTCAACTGTTACAATGACAATGGATATTTAAATGGTATTGGGTTTTAAATAGTGTGTCCCTCTAATCCATCTTCCAAAACAATAATGATCTTTCTGAAATTCAAGTATGTTCATTTTACTCCTCTGTTAAAAGCCCTTTGATGGTTCCTCATGTCTATGCAATAAAGTCCCCAATCCTTAGCTGAACACTTAAAGCTCTCCATGTTATTACCCCTTCTTTTGGAGTATTTTCCTCCTTATTACTTGTAATCTATACTTCAGCCCTCCTGTTCCAGTTTTCTAACTGTGGCATGCTGATAAAATCTTGGGTGAGTCTGCTCACAAACTTTTCTCTTCCTAGAAAGTCCTTTCCTCCTTGAAGTAAAGCATCTTTAAGGTCAGTCTTAACATTGTCACTCTTAGGAAGAGTTTCCTGACTCCTGTGTGACTCCAGGTTTGACGCACTCATTAATGCCTACACTGTCTCCTATATAGTCATTTACAACCAGGATAGTGTTGATCACATTTATGTCATAGAGGCAGAAACAAGGTTAAGACTGTACAGGTATTTGTATTATAATATCTTTATATTGTATAGATATTAATGTAAATATTGGAATTTTTTTGTATGTTTGTTTATATGTCAGTCACCCCTATTTGACTGAGAAGTCCTCAAGAAAAGATTCTGTCCTTTAGTCATAACTGAAGGCTCAGAAATTAACACAGTTTCTGGAATATAGTAGGCATGCAATAAATGCTTCTTTAAAGATCTAAAGATATACTGGCCAATACTAATGGTGGGAAAGCAAATTGGTACAACCACTTTGTATAAGTCTGGCAATGTTTATTACTAAAAGAGAAAGTAGTCTACTGTATAACCCACTAATTTCATTTCTAGTAATATATACAACGTAAATGCTTGAACATGTTTGCCAAGAGACATGGACAAAAATGTCCATAGAAACATTTGTTTCTAATAGTTGGAGAATGGGGAATAAAGTCCAAGTGTCTATCACTATCATAATGCATAAGGAAATTGTGGGGTATTAATACAGTAGAATTGTATACAGGAAAAGAAATGAATAAACTATAGCTACTTGTAGTAACTTGGGTGACTTTCCGAAACAGAAACAAGCAGAAACAATAAAATCCCCACTGTATGATCCTACTTGTATAAAATTATAAAGCAGAAAATATAGTGACAGAATCAGGGTAGTAGTTTCTTTGGGAGGTGGAGGAGATGGTAGTGACCAGGAAGGAACAAAAAGTCGGGGCTCTGGTTTACTATGTTATGTATCCTGACCTGGTAGTTGGTTGCATGTCTACTTTGTGGTAATTCATTGAACTGTGTATTTTATACTTCAGCAAAAAAAGTTTAAAAATGAATGACTGAATGACTGATAGGCTAGAGTAAACAGGATTTAGAGTGGGCCAATTTTTAATTTGTTGCCATGGCTTTCTGAATGGGTGTCCTGGGACGGACCCTGTGAACTTCACCTTCTCTCGAAGAGGTTGAAGAAGATTGATCTACGGTCTGCAAAATTCATTCTAGCTCTGACATTCTGAGCAGAAATTAAAAAGAAGTGAAAGGACTCTATTTCATGTCTTTTTAGAGATGGCCTTATGCATTAGCTCAGGTGAAATTAAAAGGAAAAACCTCCAACTTTTTGCTATGTTCATGCTTAAAACAAGTCAAAGTTCTGAGACACTTTGACGATAGGTAGCCTAAACCATAAATCCATTATGAAGTATTTATACTGCTATTACTTTGATTATCCTACAGATTAATAACTTTCCCAGTTGGTATAGTGGAAGATGTGCACCTCCCTCCCTACAGAATATAGAACACATACTGGGTATGTCTTTATTGCTTATAATCTACAAGTGATTGTCCACGGGACTTTATAGTGAGGATCCACTATAAATAGGAATCAGCAACCTTTATAGTTTCAGTCTTTACAACATTTAAAACTAGGACCAACCACAAACTCCTCCAAATTTGAATAAAAGTGAAATAATTATCCTGTGAATCTGGGTGATGATGACAGTCAACACAGTTAAATCATTTCCAACTATCAGCTCATACTTTCAAATAAAATTCAAATTGAGATAATTTTACTAATTGGAAAGGAATTCTCAATTATTGGGTATTTTAGAAAAATCAATTTTTGGCCGGAATTATTTGTATAATTATTTTATTCGTTACATTTTAAGTGTTTAACATTTTAAGATTTAGCCAGTGTATATTTGGATTTGAATTATCCAGATTACATTGTTATTTTTTTCCTTTTGAATTTTATTTTATTTATTTTTTGTACAGCAAGTTCTTATTAGTTATCTATTTTATACATATTAGTGTGTATATGTCAATCCCAATCTCCCAATTCACCACCCCCCCAACTTTCACCCCATTGGTGTCCATACGTTTGTTCTCTATATGTGTGTCTCTATTTCTGCCCTGCAAACTGGTTCATCTGTACCATTTTTCTAGGTTCCACATATATGCGTTAATATACGATGTTTGTTTTTCTCTTTCTGACTTACTTCACTCTGTATGACAGTCTCTAGATCCATCCATGCTTCTACAAATGACCCAATTTCATTTCTTTTTATAACTGAGTAATGTTCCACTGTATATATGTACCACATCTTTATCCATTCATCTGTCGATGGACATTTAGGTTGCTTCCATGACCTGGCTATTGTAAATAGTGCTGCAATGAACATTGGGGTGCATGTGTCTTTTTGAATTATGGTTTTCTCTGGGTATATGCCCAGTAGTGGGATTGCTGGGTCATATGGTAATTCTAGTTTTAGTTTTTTAAATAAACTCCATACTGTTCTCCATAGTGGCTGTATCAGTTTACATTCCCACCAACAGTGCAAGAGGGTTCCCTTTTCTCCACACCCTCTCCAGAATTTATTGTTTGTAGATTTTCTGATGATGCCCATTCTAACTGGTGTGAGGTGATACCTCATTGTAGTTTTTATTTGCATTTCTCTAACAGTTAGTGATGTTGAGCACCTTTTCATGTGCTTCTTGGCCATCTGTATGTTTTCTCTGGAGAAATGTCTATTTGGGTCTTCTTCCCATTTTTGGATTGGGTTTTTTTTTGTTTTTGTTTTTTTGATATTGAGCTGCATGAGCTCTTTATATATTTTGGAGATTAATCCTTTGTCTATTGATTCATTTGCAAATATTTTCTCCCATTCTAAGGGTTGTCTTTTCATCTTGTTTGTAGTTTCCTTTGCTTTGCAAAAGGTTTTAAGTTTAGTTAGGTCCCGTTTGTTTACTTTTGTTTTTATTTCCATTACCCTAGGAAGTGTATCAAAAAAAATCTTGCTGTGATTTATGTCAAAGAGTGTTCTTCTTATGTTTTCCTCTAAGAGTTTTATAGTGTCTGGTCTTACATTTAGGTCTCTAATCCATTTTGAGTTTATTTTTGTGTGTGGTGTTAGGGAGTGTTCTAATTTCATTCTTTTACATGTAGCTGTCAAATTTTCCCAGCACCACTTATTGAAGAGACTGTCTTTTCTCCATTGTATATCCTTGCCTCCTTTGTCATAGATTAGTTGACAATAGGTGTGTGGGTTTACCTCTGGGCTTTCTATCCTGTTCCATTGATCTATATTTCTGTTTTTGTGCCAGTACCATATTGTCTTGATTACTGTAGCTTTGTAGTATAGTCTGAAGTCTGGTTGTTATTTAATCTAATTTTTTCAGCTGTCCTTCATCCTCATAGTAGAATTAGGGATAGAATATGTAACAATCCTGCTCTTTTTTATTATTATACTGTATACTCAGTAATTAGATGTCTCTGCTCCTGTAATCTGACTCTGCTCCTATAATCTACAATATATCTTAAAGGAAAATGTTCTTTAAAATTCTTGAAAGCTAGTGAGATGAAAAATTACTTTTAACTATGAAACCTCTAATTTGAATTCTACAAACATCGCTTCTGTGGTATACTGCTTTGTACAAATCACGTATTAATACATAATTTAGTATTATAAATCTCCTAGAGTAGAGCAGAGAGGAATCTTCCCATTTAATATGTTTGTAATACTTCACCTCTCCTCTTTCAGCCAATCAGGAAATATTAATTGAAAGACTACTCTGCAGACACTTGGAAGGACACAGATTAAGAATAAGGCATGTCTCCCTGTCGTCTCTCAGCAACCTCTAGTCAGACGTGGATAAGACTCAGAATTAAAAATACGTGGAGAGCAGAGCAGAAGAGTATAGAGTAATGTGCAGAACAAAGTATAAGGATAATAGAAATACAGGAAGGAGGGTGATTATTGTGTATGGTTACAACCTTAGGTGATTTCAAGAGGAAGATCAGCTCTTAAAAATAACTAGGTGTATTCTGCCTGAGAGGCAGAACGGTCAGAAGTCCTATCGATCTTTCTCTGTCGAGGCTCTCATATCTGTTCTTACCTTCCCTCTCAGCAGGTGAAGTTACCTCTTAACTCACTGAGACCATGAAAGCTTTCTGGCCTGTGTTCCCTCCTCTAAAACAGTTCAATATAGCATCTTCTTCTTATTTACATCGCCCTGTAGTTTCACATGTTCTTCTCTCTTTCCTGCTTCTCTTTGAGGAGGAAGTAGTAATATTTTAATTCTTGGTCCCTTTTCTTCCCATTCTAACACCATCCCAGAGTAACCTTTTTAGATTCTTTCATTTCTCACCACTGAAATATTTACATTCCACTTTGGGATTTTTAAAAATAATTTGGCTTATTTATATGCTCATTTCATTATGACCTTTACTAGACTCTGCTTGATATTTAGTTAACAGTGGAACTGTAAATATATTCCCAACTATAAGCTCCCTGAAGGCAGCACATATATTTTCATTCTTGTTTTCCCTCATGGTACCTTAGGATATGTATTGTTGGATCAGTAAGAGACTGCACATTTGCTCATGTATCATCGTTTCTTTTTTCTACTGTCTTTCTTTTTATTCATTCATCTTTCTGTCCCTTGATTATTCCAAGGATTGCAGGTGGTCTGTAAAAATAATAAAACATTAATATAATGGTAAAAACATAAATATATGGTGAAAATGATCACTCATGTATCTTGAAAAAGATTTTCACTTGATTCTACTAACCCAGCTCACCTCGCCTCTCTTCTATTTAACTTTCTACTTTCCAAGCACACCTTCAAAGTGAGCGGTACGATTGCAACCTCCATTTTATCACTGCCCACTCAGTCTTTAAACTCTGTCCAGTCTGACAGTTTCTGAAAAGCTACACTCCTGAAATTGCTTCCTCCAAGGTCACTTATGAATATGCACTTAAAAATTCAAAACACTTTTATCATATCACATTCTCTTTGCTCTAAGGCATCCAACACTATTCTGCACAATTCTTCTTAAATAAATCAGTTTCTAGCTTGTGTCACTGAGAGTTGCTGTCCTATCTCTGTTCATTCCTTTAGTTGCTCCATCTCTGTCTCAAGTCCTGGCTGCTCTTCTTTCTCTTGCTTCCTAAGCAGTGGTATCATGTAAGGCTTAGGCATTTGTGACTTGCCTTCTCCCTCTACTATCTTTCTTTATGATTTTATTTAATTCCATAGAGAAACTTTACGTCCATGATGGTAGCCAGATTTCTCTTAAGTTCAAGAGCACTATCCAGCAGGACACCGAACAATATTCTTCAGTGTCTGTCTTCCATTCAAAAGTCAGCATGTATAAAGTGGAGACCTTTGACTTCCTCTTTAATTTGATAGCATCATTGTTAGACAGTCACCAAGGTTTCAACATTTGGAGACTTTTTTGTGTGTGTCTCCCTTTCCATTTCCTGCCATTTTGAGTCCCATGCTTTCTTTAGATTCCCTTTTCCTTTAATTTCTTCCTTTTCTTCTTTCTTCCCTTTGTACTCACATTAGTGAAGGTCTTTATTCCTTACCTTTCTGTTATAAACATTTCCAGTGGGTCTTCCTACATTTTTCTTACTTACTTCAGTCAGGCTTCTATAGATTAAACTTCATGAAATACATCCTTCTTCAAAATTCTTTACTCTCTTACCTACACCAGCAGTTCTCAGTCCTGATTGTCACAATTATCTGGGCAGGGCCATCTACATAATTTGCAAGACCCTGTGCAAAGTGAAATGTGGAGCCCCTTGTTCAAAGGCAGAAAAAAAAGTTCCATTAAAGGAATTAGAATATAAAATTTTTTCTGCTCGCCCATGGTTTCTCAACTTGTCATGGTGTTTCTAAAATTTCTTTTTAATGTTGTGCTAAGTAAAGAAAAATTAAAATTTTAAATCATTAGCATGGGTTTTACTAGTCATCTTTATATGGTACAGTGACAGTTTTAAATGCAAATATAAGACCATTTAACTCATATGCAGAAACACTGACATTACACAATTTGTATTTTATGGTTTGTATGTGCCTATATAATTCTTTCTTACCAGAATAATGGAAATGCTGCACAAAACTAACTCAGATGCATTTATTTAACTTTTTGATACATTCACATTTTACTAACACTCTCATTTGGCTTGAGATGAATAAGGAAGAACTGAAAGGAAAAGAAACTATAGGTTGCCTTATTATTCTCTTTTCTTCTGTATCATTATTTTCAGTGTAAATGGTTGGCTAATACAGAGAAGTAGTGTGAATAAGAAGGGTATGACAGGGTCCCTTTATGGTTTCTGTTGCTTAGAATGCCATTGCCTTCTTTCTGCCCCGATGAAAATTCTGGTTCAAGCAGAAAACATGGCCTCTTGGGGGCTATCGGCACTCCCACTTATTCAGGCATAGATGTAGTAAACTTACCTTATGTTTCAGCCTTGCTGAACTTCCATACATTTTGGGTTCACTGGAATTCTGTATTCATGGGCCCTAGTGAACACTGTATATGAAAGGAGTGACAAAAATTGGCTGCAGATGAAAGATTAATGATAAAATTATTAAGAATTTCATGGTGGCTACAGCAGAGTGTTAAACTAAGGCTGGGGCCCCTACAAGCGTGGAGCCACGTGAGACTGCATAGGTCTCATGCCCGTAAAGCTGGTGCTGTACGTGTGGATCGTTTTAAAAATAGTCTCCAATCCCAGCCTCTGGGAATCAGAATCTCTAGAGTGGGTCCTAGACACGTGTATTTGAAATTAACAACAACAACAACTTCACAAGTGATTTTGTGAGCTGATGTAAAAGTCCATATTCCCTCAGGCGAGCACTGAAAGATCTTTATAATCAATTCCTTAATTTTATCACACTACTCCCTACCTTGAGCCCTTGTCTGTGACCCAGTAGGACTATTTGATGTCTCTGGTTTATAGTTCCTCTTTTGGCTTACCCTGGATTACTCTCACCATTATCCCCAATTTTAATGCTCATTTTCTCCTCACTACTCATGAGAATTGTACCATTTTTTTTCTCAAACACTTATCAAAGCCTAAGTTCTCTATAAAAATCTTCCTCCACTACTCCAATCCATGGTGAACCCTCCCTTTCCTCCATTTTTATAGGTCTTATGTTCTAGCCCATTTATTTTATGTGCAATATTCTACAGAGGGCCATTACTTACCCTTTTATGTTCATGTTCTTTCTTCCTCACTCGATTCAATGTGTCTTGAGCACCTGGTCTTCTTTTGAGGTTTAAATTGGCCATGCTAGGGTCTAAGAATTACTATTGTTCCTAGAAAATCTTAAAGAATAGATAACTCTAACAAATAAGGTAGCTTCTGTTTCTAAATTTGATTGGACCAAAGTACTTTTGAGATAGGAATTTTTACTCACAATTCATTTTTTTCAGTCTCCATAACAGCACTTTTAAAATTCATTATTTTCTGAAATTTAAATAAAATCATTGAAACTCATCTGAAATGTGATGCCTTAGGGGTGCTGTCACAAGTCTCTACAAGAGTTGTTAAATCTATTTTCTACAATGTTTTCCCCCCCTACAGATGACATTTGAGTAGTTTTCCTAAGACAGAATTTTCAAACAAACTTAAGAAGCTCTTTTCAATGAATTAAAAAGATAACTTCATCAGGCTTGTTTCTGTAAACTTGATTTGAAGCAAGGAGAAACAGATATAATTGGAACAGTTTTCTTTTATCTTTCGTGGTTTTTAGATGAAAACAAGTGGCAGGAACCTTATGGAACAATATAGAGGAAACTTAGGCAGTAATGTTTTTCCTGGGGAAGAAGTGAGAAGTTATGAAGATGTGTCCAAGTGGTTCTCTTACAATTTCTGTAATTACTATCACAGCCATCAGGTTATAAAGTGAATTTTAAAAGTAAGGAATGTTTCTCCCAAGCAAACACACACATATGCATGCATGTGGTAGTCTTATGATAAATTAATTAAAACCATCTTATCTTTTGATAAATTGTCAGCATATCTAGGTAATGTCTAAGGCTTCCTTCCAGTTTAAAAAGTTATTTTATGATTCTATGACTGTGGAAGTGCAGGAGTAGATTTTTTAAAGCTTAGTCCTAAGGGAAATCTTATTACATGTTATTTAGAAGAAAGGTGTGTTTTTTTTTTTTTTTTGAGACAACTATATTGTAATACTATATCAAATTTAGAAGAATAAGCTATATTTTTATATATCAGTTATCTAATGTCATTTAATCATATAAATAAAATATCTCTTGAGTTCTAGTAGAGTTAATACAGGATTCTCTTCTAATTCAAATATTAAATTTAATTGTCCAGCCATGTAGGTTGTGCTACATTTATAATCACCAAAAGAATCCTGGAGGTTCTTTTGTGCTTTTTCTCTTAGGCCATTTAGGGAGACAGGTGGACAGTCATCCTAGCTATGGCTCTGCTTTTGTTCATCCTTTCTTTAGGGAGAAAAATAGACAAGAAAAGGAGTAAAAAGAAATGCATCCTTGCCGTGGCATTTTATGACATTTCCACATTTGAACATCTGGAAAGCCTAGTATGACAGTTACAACCAAATTGACAAAGCTGCTGACTGCATCGACTATCCCACAAAAATATATAGGCACTAAAAGCACCACTTTAATTCCGAAAAGCTCAATAGAGTTTCTCCCCATTTTGGCCTTGAAGATAGAAAGGGAAGCCACGTTTATTTTGAAGATGCATTCTGAATATTGTACATCACACGCATTGGAAAACAACAGTTCCAAAGAAAAGAACATGCATTATAGGAAAAGAGAAGAGAGCAGCTGTAGAACTGGCTCTAATTGCAGATCCTGGATGGATTTGGTAATCAAATGACTACTCTGCATATTTACTCAGAGTAAAATAGCAAAACATTAATTACTCCTATTATTGCTTTTATCTATGAAGATGTAGAACAAAATAACTGCATAAAACATTTTAAGAACAGAGATCTAAAGGAAAATAAAATTTGTGTATGGAAATATCTGCAGTGGTGATAAAAAGATGTCACAGGAAGAAATGAGCCCTGAAATAAAATGCTGACATAAATAAAATAAAAGTTATCTACCTACAATATGCTATTATTTAAAGAAGTTACAAAATGAGATAATACAATAAAGATAATATTTTCAGTGTTTAAAACGTTTACAGTGTGTCTTAGTCTGTTAGGGCTGCCGTAACAAAATGCCACAGCCTCGGTGGCTTATAAGCAACAGAAATTTATTTCTCACAGTTCTGAAAAGCCCAAGATCAGGATGCCAGCTTGGCCACCTTCTGGTGAGGTTCCTCTTCCTGGTTCATAGTCAGCACCTTTTTTGTGTATCTGCACATCGTGGAAAGGACTAGTTGACTCTGTGAAATCTCTTTTATAAAAGCACTAATCCCGTTCATGAATGCTCCACCCTCATGACCTAATCACTCCTAAAGGCCTTACCTTCTAACACCATTACATTGGGGGTTAGGATTCCAACATGTGAAATTAGAGGGGGCACAAACATTCAGACTATAGCACAGTGAAATAACTTGGTTAATTGGCAGGAATTAAAGAAGACTTCTGGTGTTAAGGTTAATTATGCTAAAGTATTGTTATTTGTGTGGCAATAAATTTTATGATTTACATCTAATTGTGTCTAAAATTTAATGAGCTATGTTCCAGGGAGCAATGATGGGAACAAAATGAATTGATTTTATAGAACATGGTCTTTAATACTATTATTCTAGAAGAAATAACTCTTTAATTCACCAGTTTTCTGAAATGAAGATCTGTTCATTAAAAATGGACATTCTTTTATCGTTGCTAGAATCTGGAGATTGGATCCCAGTTAAGTTCTAGAGAATCACAATTAGCTCAGTGACCACAATATACTACCACCACCACCAAAAAGTAGCCAATTCTTGATGTCAAGGAGCAACAGACCACCACCACCACCACCATTATCATTACCACAAAAGGCTTTGCTATTCTGACACTAGGTTCTTGGAGATGTGTGTTATATTGATGTTTCAATAAGAATGTTTTAGTATAATGGCTATGGACCTTGAGAAGCCCTGTGTCTAGTCCCTGTCCCATTCCTCAGAATCACCTTCACCTCCTAAACTATTCTAGAAATGATGCTTTGAGCTAGAGTAAATTTATCATTAAATCCAACTTAACTCTCATTGGAACTATTTTGATTTCCAGAAAACGTTTTGACTTGCCCAGGATTTCCCTGTTGATAAGAGGCACAATTGGATCTTGAATCTAGGTATTCCCAAGCCAAATATTCATTTATTCTTCTAACTGAATTTGAACACTTTCTTTTAAAATTTGAGATTTAGACAACTCTTGGAGAATTAATTGCTCCAGTTGATTTAATAAACCCATTAAGAATACACCATTGCATATGAAAATAAGGATGCTGTTTCCTAAAAATTGGTCAGTCACCACCCAAGGACTAAGAAATGTTTGGTAGTACCTTATAGTTCACCTTATGAAGACTCAACTATTGATAAATATAGACAAAAAATATCTACACTCCTTTGACCCATTGACTCATAGCTGGAGGTGGCATTAGGTGGTAAACTCTGTTAATGGCTAATGTGATACTCATTTCCACTGTCTTCATTCTTACTTGAACCCAGTTTGTTTTGGTGGTAATGTGCCCAACACAAGCAGTGGATTGTTATCTGCTTCAGTTAATCCTGACATTTTTTTTCCTAATTTGTACAGCCTTATTTGCATCCACCGGTGTCCATGTGACCCAGTGTGGCTGCTGGAAGGCTTTCTCAAGGAGTTCTTGTTTTCTAGAAGAAAGGGGTCAGATGTGGCCAACACTGTCCTTTCTGATTGCCTGTCTAGTGCCTTAAGTGTGGGTCTGATGCACAGAGCTTCTTGAGAATCCCAGAAAACTCAGACCTGATATTTTTGAGTTGTTGAACTAGTAACAGCCACCATCTATGTCCACCTAGTCTTCTTTTGTGAGAAAAATAAACCCTTACTTGTTTAAGCTACTGTTAGCTGGGTTTTCTGTTGCTTATAGCCAAAAGCATTCCTAACTAAAATCACGCGGCTTAGAATTGAATAAGCTCATTTCCAACACTAGGGGAAGAGAAAAAGAGAAAGGATAAAGGCCATGAGGACATACTCCAAAGATTGTTTTGATTTTTGAGAAGTTTATTTGAGCACTTTGTGCTTCACTGTGATTGCACTTACAATTCCTCAGTCAAGTATCCAGAGATGGGACAGTCTGCAGATGCCATGAAACCAGAACTCATTTACAAGGGCAGCTGTTAAAGGATATGTAACTTCTTTTCTAAGGCAGACTCAGAGGATGACCTGCATTTACTGACTATTACAGACCTACCTGATACCAAGTAGCTGGGAGAAGGATTCCATCTACAAAATCATGGAAAATCATGAAAGTCGTCTAACTCAGACAGGCTCTGCTGGATATATTAGGACTAACATAGTAGAAGTTAGTGAAGGAAGAGTGAGCATTAGCTATGCAGAATTGACCCACATGGAAGGTTAGTTCTTAGAGGAGCCGTTGTTACCAAATCAAACTGAAGTCTGTGCCTCACAGCAAAACCAATTTACCAATGCCTGGTTGTGGTGAAGGAAAGTACAGCGTTTATTGCAGGGCCCAGCAAGGAATACTGTTACCCAAAAATTGGGTTCGCTCCTTGGTTGGTGTCAAGCCAAAAGACCCAACCAATCAAAAATTTGGGAGAAGGAAGGATTTATTGCTTCCAGCAAGTAAGGAGGACACCAGAGATCTTTCCCGAAGCAGTGTCTCCCCAGACAGCAAAATGGGGGATGTTTTAAGCTAAGGGTACATGCATATTCATGAAGGGGGCTTGAACAGAGGGGAATTCAGCATAGAATTGGGGCAAAGATCGACAGAGTCCAAGCTTTAGTTGCTTGAAGTCAAGAAGGTCAACATCATCATTGCGTCCTCCATGTGGGTGGGGGCCTTTGTTCCTGCAGACCTCAAAGACTGTCAGAGTGTTATGTGTATCCCTTGAGGAGGAGCTAGGATTCTGTTTTATTGACGAACTGTTGTTTCTTGGCTACTTTTCCTTTGTTCCTACATTCTCACACTGCCCTTAAGATCATTAGTTATTGAGACCTGATCAAGGGCAAGTATTGTGGCCAGGTCTAGATCACACAATGACTTAGGCCAAAAATGGCTTGTCTTATGTCAAGAAAGCCAGGCCTAGTTCTCTTTCTCTGGGGACCCTCTACCTTATCTGCTTACAGTACAGGCAGCTCATGATCAAAAGACCCAGACTCCTCAGTGGTTTCCGGGGGAGTGTTTTTTAAAGGCAACATTTGGGGGTACGGGCTGCAGGAATCATGACTTTCTTCTGATTGGTTGGTGGTGAGGTAACAGGGTGGTGATTCAGGAATCTCAGTCATCAACCTTCTGGTTCCAACCAGTCTGGGGTCTAGTGCTTGTGTTAAGAATATAGTCACCATCTTCCACCTGGGTGGAAGGGAGTCGGTCTTAGTTCCTGAAGAACAGCTCAAGGATATCCATCAGATTGTTACGTATATCCCTTGAGGAGCAACTAGAACTCTGTTTTATAGTGTAACTATTGTCATTACTTTTCTTGTTTAACTGCTTTTCCTTTGTTTCTGCATACTCTCACTTCTCTACTTAGTAACTGCTTGTGCCTGCTCTTTGGAACTCAGGGAACATCTAGGAGACTAAAACCTTTTGCTACAAGCAAGAAACGGGGGACACAGAGGAGCTTTTCTACGGAGAGGGCCCCACAGGATCCTGTTGGTTTCACAGCTGTCAATCTGCCTAGAATATCCAAAGAATATAGTAAAGTCCAGCCATGTATCAGGAAATAAAATTTTGGTGGCTAGGATAAAGCAGAAGTAGGTTCCAAGAAGTAGGCAGTGGTTCTAGGATGTCAGGTGAGCCTTGTAGCTATAGTTCATTTTCAGAGCAGATCACCAGGCAGATGGGAAATTTAAACAAGTGTCTAGGTATTGGGTTGAAGAGTCTGTGAGGATCTAGGCAGACTGTTAAGATTTGGACCAAGAGAGTTTGGAGTCTAGATAAGTCTCCTGTCTTGATGAAGTCATGGAGTGTCAATCAGGAAACTGAACCAGAGCCCAAAGATATAGTTATTTGAGGAGAGTGGTAGTGGTGGTTCTGGTGGGTCTTAGCACACAAGTACCTATTGTTCAACAAGGCATAGAAGATATTAATACACAGAGGCAAATGAACTCCTGCACACTCCTCAAGCTGAGATTTGTAACACCAGAGGGGCCATTTCTGTATCCTCATAACCTGTTTTCTGTGGAGAATGCATTCCATGAAATGGAGATGCTAACTCAGCACTACTTGTGGTAGTTTGTGCGTAGGTTATTGGCTTTCATACATTTTAAAATGTGACCCATGGGTAGACATTATATGGAATAACAAGACATAACTTAGAAATGAAGCAGGAATTGTATGGCCAATAAGTTACTGTGAATGAAGCACTATGATATTTTCATCTTATTCAATTTTATTATATTATTATATTGGAAAAAAAAGATCTTGATCAACAAAATTGATTTCATGACCCACAAATAGGTCAGGACCTACAGTTTGTAAAGTCTGGCTTAGTTCCTATGAAGATTCATTCTAGATGTCCAGTATCACTGTTCTCTCTTGGGTTTTCTTCAGTTCCTCAAATTAGGATTCCTCTAACCGCTGTTTCTTCCAGCAACTGTCCACACAAGTGTTGTCCTAGCCTTGTAGGCTCCAGTATGTCCTTGGTGCCTTTCATAATGCCAGGAGGCTTTCACCAGTCCTGAACTTCCTGAAGATCTTTACCTAATAGGTCCTCAGCCATTTTCTGGAAGGAACCTCGAGCCATCATAACACAGTCATGTTGACAACCAGTGCTACTGATTTCTGCTAGCAGGTCTAGCCTCCATTTGTCTGTCATTATGGGCCCAAACCACTTACCAGAACATGAAATAAGTGGCAAAAAAGACCAGAATAGCAAGAGAAATATACACTGCAGAAAACGTTCCCCCAGGATAAAGTTGCAGAGCCCTATTGGCTGAGAGTGTCAGTAGCCTGGTGCTCATGGGCTGAAAGTTAGTTTCATCTGCTAGGCTAGCCACCATTGGCTGAAATTATGCAAAAGCACTTAACACACACAAAAAGCATTCACATAAGCTGGGCACTACATGGATTACATTTATACATACATATGTAGTTTTTTAGGAAGGTATTTCAGAGTCTAATGTTAAAATTAGTCAACGCAGCAGTTTTAAGCAGAATGTTTATTTGATCTGCCCTGCTGTTTCATAACTTCTGGGATCAACATCTCCAGGCATTGTTTTACTCTGCTTCAGAGTTCAGAAAGGAGTGTGGATAAGGAATTGAGAAATTCGCTTGTGATTTTCGTTTTTGCTACCAAATTTTAGACAAGGACCCATGAAGTGTTGCGGGGTGCTTCTCTTCCCAAGCACTTCTTTGGGAGGAGTTCTTAGAAGAGCTGTCTCCCCAGAGGCTTCATAGTCTGAAATATGTTACTGATTAGCACATGAGAAATTATTTTTTAATTTTTAAAAAAATTTTTTTAAAAAGTTTTTAATTTTTAATTTTATTTTTCAATTCCTAAAATTGTTTAGGAATTGAAACAAAAACTGAGCACATTGGAACAGAATGTTCATTTACCTTCTAAATCAGTGCAGTAGGAATAACTAAAATAATGACTAATGTTAATGGAAAAGGATATAATATCAAAGAGATTTAATAACTAATTGAAAAACAAGTGATGATTGCTTTCCTGCGTATAATTTTAGAGAGTGAAGAATTTCTTTAAGAGCAAGATAAAATAAGGTTAAAAAAACTATTGTAAAAGTATGTGTCCCTGGAGTAAAGTTCTGAATTATACTAATCAGATACTGTTTAGGGATTTCATAGTCTAAGTTATATTCTTTGAGTTTTCACTGTGACAGAAGACTGAATTTTGCCCTGGAGCTCAGTATTATTTTCTGCCATGTGTTAATTTCTTGCATGAATGCCTTATTTACCTTCATTTAGACTATGCTGCAGGTGGATTACAAGCAGTACTTATTGCTGGTACTTTTGTTGGCCGAAGCTAAAGGACAGCTCAGGGATTTGCCTGGCTTGAGGGTTTTATGACTGTGAAGGCGATTTTGAGGTGTGATTTGTCATTGTAGAAGAAGACTGGCTTCTTAAATATTATCCTATGGGCAATGGTTTAAATTCATAACCTTTCTCAGTAGCTTCAGAACAGTTGATGTGTATTTTAAAGGCCCTACTTTTTATTTAAGACTTCATTGTAACCACAACTGCATTCATTCCTGCAGGTATGCTTATTTATGTAATAACTGAGTCAAGTACTCTTACAAAGCCATTGTTAGGTTTTAGCTGCTATGTTGATACTTTTTTTTCTTTCTCTCTTAAAGTAGCCAAGTCATTTCATGTTATTCAATCCCATGTGCCTTACAGAATTTATGGCCATAAAGTTTACAGTGTGGTTTGCTTTAATTCAAATGCATTTACTTTGGTAGTTTCAGTAATTAGATGTTTCCATCAGGGATAGTTGGAAAGGAATACAGTTGACAAACTATTATAAAAGGGTGACAGCCACTGGGCTTATAAAAGAGCCCAGAGTTACCTCTGAGCTATAATTAGTAAGTGTGCACGACACATCTAGATTTTTCTAGGGTGTTTATCACCTATTGAATGTGCCTATTATTCTTTCCTCAAATACTTGTGAATTGGGATAGATAACTACAGCTTGCTTTCACCCTAAATAGTAAAAGCGTGCTTTAAAAGATATTTTTTTTTTTTTTGCGGTATGCGGGCCTCTCACTGTTGTGGCCTCTCCCGCTGCGGAGCACAGGCTCCAGATGCGCAGGCTCAGCGGCCATGGCTCACGGGCCCAGTCACTCCACGGCATGTGGGATCTTCCCGGACCGGGGCACGAACCCATGTCCCCTGCATCGGCAGGCGGACTCTCAACCACTGCGCCACCAGGGAAGCCCTAAAAGATATTTCTTATGACTTGCGTGATTGTTTGAGTCCTTCAAGAAAAATGTTGATGCAG
The DNA here is from genome assembly GCF_937001465.1 of Orcinus orca. Classification (NCBI taxonomy): domain Eukaryota; kingdom Metazoa; phylum Chordata; class Mammalia; order Artiodactyla; family Delphinidae; genus Orcinus; species Orcinus orca. Next base: position 37,388,350 of record NC_064570.1, on the reverse strand, counting down.
AGATATGGTAAAACTATCTTTAAGAATCCTAGTATTCTTCTGGAGGTGATTCTTATTTCTGGAGGTGATTTTTTATGTCCCCATGTAGAAAGGGGACATGCTTTGGAGTAAGTAGTTTGGGCTCAATTCTTTTTCCCCCAGTTTTACTGAGATATAATTGACATATAACATTATGTAAGGTTAAGGTGTTGATTTCATACATTTATATATGGAAAAATGATTACCACCATGGCACTAGGTCATACTTCCATCCTGTCACATAGTTACCATTTCTTTTTTTGTGGTGAAGACGTTTAAGATATACTCTCTTACAGTATTATTAGCTCTAGCTATAATCACTGTGCTGTATGTTAGAGTCCCAGCATTTGTTAATCTCATAACTGGAAGTTTGTACCCTTTGACCAGGATCTCCCTATTTCCCCACGCCACCCCTACACCACCCGCCCCTGTTAACCGCTATTCAGCTCTTTGTTTCTCTGAGTTTGGGTTTTTCAGATTCCACATATCAATGAGATCATAGAGTATTTAAGTGTCTTTCTCTGTCTGGCTTATTTCACTTATCATAATGCCCTCAAGGCCCATCATTGTCACAAACAGAAGGATTTTTCGTCTTTCTCATGGTTGAGTAATGTTTCATTGTATGAAATTACAATGAAATACTACAGTGAAATACTATAATGAAACATATAATGAAATGTATATATATGTGTATATATATATATATATATATATATATATATATATATACACTCTGCCTCTAAACTCAGCCTCAGTGTTCTAATTTGTAAAATGGAAATAATGCCCACCTCACTGGTTTGTTGGGAAGGTTTCAGTAGAAAATATATGGAGTGGGTATGACTCAAAGTGGGTATGCTATAACTATTAGTCTTTCCCCATGAAAAGAGTCAATGTGATTTTAATAATTATCTCTACCTCATTGAAAATTAGACTTTAATATAACTTAGCTTCATTGGTTATCCCACTGTTCTAGGTATGCACATAAACTGAATAGCTGGAAGAGTAATCTGGAGATGCTTCAGGGAGGTCATAATATTTCAGCTTGATAATACCATTTTCATACATTTATCAAATGCTTAATGTTGTAATAGCATTAAAAAAAAAACCCCAAACACAGACAAACACTCTTTTCACAGGGCTGTGTTATTGGACATCATTGAATTTAAGTATTAATATTTACCTGTCAAATATCTTTGAGTAACTTCTTAGATAAATATTTGTAGGCACTAATTGATTCCAAAGGGATTCTTTGAAGTTCGCTCTAAAGTCCTATGGGATAACTCAAGTTCTTTCAAAATTTCCTGGGCCTGAAGCAAAAAAAACAAAAAGCAAGTGTCAGTCCTTTCTTCTTTTCCCATACTCGTGTGTTCTCGCTTTTCACTTATGAAGTTCCTTTTTCCCAATTTCTGATGCAAGCAGCCTTATTATCATCCCACCTCTGTCCCAGTTCATTCTTATCATGGTAGGATTCTGAATTCAATCACTTCCAGAATGGTAGACACTCTGGCTTAGACTGTGATTGAATTTCAAATTAAATCACTTCCAGCATGGCACTCTGGCTTAGACTGTGAGAATTATGAGATTCCCACTTTAACCCCTAATTAGACTTTAGACCTTGTCCTTCTCCCTCAAAAGATAACCCCCAGCCTTCTCCCTAAGTCCGAACTCTGTCCTTGTGGCACCTTGCCCCCTCCAATAGCCTTATGTTTTTGTCTCTTATTCCTCAGCGAGGTTGCCTACAATCATATCTTCATAGTCACAAAGCCTTACCAAGCCTCCTTTGAGCTACTACTGTAGCCTTATCCCATGTCCTAATCTTATAGATGCCTAATAAAGAAGCATATGCCTACCCCAGATCCACTCAGTCTCAGTAGCAAATACTTTGATAAGGAAAAGCATAAAACCTGAGAAATTAGTCTCTTGTTTAATAAGGTACATACTTTTGGATGAAGAGAAACTATGAAACAATCACTTTGATTTGCTGTTTATGCAGATACAGTGCAGTAAATAGCAACTTGTCTGGGTTATTTGCCATACCTTGTATCTTCAAAACTTTTTCACTGAACTCTTAAATTTAGGTCATAGTTGAAGATTTGGACAGAACTTTGCTTCACCTTGTTGGGGTTTTTTATGTGTATATTTCTGCCACCCTGAAATTTAAGGGATAAGAGCAGTGTCACATATATTTTAGAAACTGTCACATCACACATGCACACAAATGTATGTATAAATTTTGTATGTGGAAACCTCAAGATTTATGAACCATATTTTCAATATTTGTGCAAAGGTATAAAGAATGGGTGAAATAGTGGTGTTTCATTAATTGAAGATATTGTTAATGCTTAAGATGATAAAGTACTCACATTGAACTCTAGTTTCTTTCTTCCTCACTTATTTTATCCTGGGTCAGTATAACTGATTCTATTTGAGAAAACAGTTACTTTGCTAAAACCCCCTGTTCTTATTGTCTGTACCATTAAACTTACTAATAATGGTATTGATGACCATATCCTAAAGCTAACACAGTGTAGAACTTTATCTTCAACATCCGCAGTTCTCCGTTTCTGGGTTGCCGGGGCATCTTCGGGGTCAAGAGTGCTCTGGCTACTTGCACTGCTGAGACTTCTGGTGTATTGGAAAATAAAGAGATGTCTCCCATTCTTACGATACTTATGGTGTATTGAGTATTTTCATATGAACACCTCGGTTTATTCCATTGTTTCAGTGTATCTGTGACCATGTGGTAAAACTAAAATACAGGTACCATGCAAGTCTAAATCTGAGGTCCTTTGAGAAGGTGAGGCCCAGGCTAAATGGCTCTCTCGCCCCCCTCAGTGTTAGGCCCGGCACCCCAGCTTCTTGCACAGTGATTGTGTGACTGTGAATATGTAACCTTTGATTTCTGCTGTCTCCACAAATCTGCTTGTATCTCTGAGGTCAGCTTGGAAACTGCATAACTGCCTCCCTATCTTGGCGCATGCTGTTTTAGTGTGTGCGACTCACTTCCCTTCCTTCTCCGCCTCCTTGTGTTCAGCAAGTAAACCTTCATGACTTGTGTTGCCATGAGCGATCCTTGCCAGTGAACTATTTCTACACAACAGTTGAATTTCGGAGATAATTAGTCCATTGTGTCAAGCTGAAACTTTTAATCACATATAATTCAAGCAAGAGTAGACCGTTTGTAGAATGTTTAACCCTGATTCCTGTTGGGTAAGTCATAAAGAAATCCATTATGAATGACTGAGCCTTAAGCACAATTTCACCCTTAAATTATTAGACTGTAAGTTATGATAACATCTGTTTTGGATACCATGTCATTTCTTTAAACTGCATATTTTCCTTATGTCAGTATCAAGTTCATTCACTTTTTATTGGCATTGGAGAATAATGTATAATTAGCAACAGTTATTTCAAAATCTGTAACCACCTGTATAGTCTTATTTGCATAATAAAAAGGTAGGGTTATCAGCTGCACAACAGCGTTGCTGTGTTCTTGTAGGTTAATGAGGAATTTAGTTGGTGAGTAAAGAAAAATAAAGTATTTCTCTTGGAATTAAAAAGAACCTACACTTAAATAATGCGTTTAAGAATGAACCCCTATAATTTCTGAGGCATGCATCACTAATTTCCCTGAAATTCTATTTGTTGTCTATGCTTTTCCCTTAAATGTTGACTGTATAAAGTACTGTTAAAATGTATTTCTTTGAAATACTTTAATGTGCACGATGAGGTAGATGTGCTTTAAATGAAATTAACACTTTAATTTTTAAATCTAATTTTACAGGGAGCTTCAAAACTCTCACTGTGTTAATAAAATTATCACTATGGAAATTTTACAATGTGTTTTCCTTAAGGAACTTGAAGTCTTTTCACCCTTTTCAGATGATCTGCCCTAAAAAAATTAACTCTGTCACTTAGCATCTGATGATTATGTCATTGATTGTATTGGGCAAAGAAAAACAACGGGAATTAGGGGCAACCTGCCGAATTGCCATTGGCTCTAAAGAACAAGCTAACTGTGATAGAGTAAAACCTGGAAATTCTGTAATAACCTGACAAATTGTTTAGATTACTAAGAAATCTCTATGTAGATTTATTTCCTTTTTTCCTCCCCTTTCTTGATGTTAGGGAGAAGTTCAAGCCAGCTGTGCTTGTGTTCTGGTATCAAAGGAGGAGTAGTGGCATCAATCAAAGCCATTGATTGGAGTCCCTCCCTACTGGGAAATGATCATTCAAGGGCCAACCTTGGAGGTTATTATACCTAAGAAAGAAGACTTTTCATGCTGGAGTCTTTACTAAGTTCTTGTATATCTTGTCTCTCCAAGCTTGTTTTCTTACACTCAAGAACAGAATGGAATCTCAGACCTTGAGAGTAACCTTCACTTGGACCACAGTGCCTTTAGGGGTCAGTACCCTGATTGATGTGAAAAGGTGAAATGGCTGCATTATTCAGTTATTCCAACTCTCTGTCTTCAAGGTCAGAGCTCTAATCTAGGAAGCATGTTATAGCTAATATATATCAAGGTTTACACAGTACTTGGACTTTTTCTTGACCTGACTATGACCCCTTCCAGCTTAAACTGAACATATGTGTCCATGTTTATCCATGAAAAGCCAGGTTACATGAAAAGAAATTCACATGAGGAGAAAGATAATGGCATTTCAAATATTTTTGTGTAAAACTAACTTGTGTTGGTTCCTCTCAAATGCTCTTTCATGTTTCTTCTTCTTACTCTCTCTGTATACCACTAGAATACTATTTAGATCCTATGTTGCAGGAAGCTTTATTCCAAGACACTCTTAAGGACTTAAGAGCATATATCTGGCATCATCTACTTCTCTTAGTCATAGCGAGAAAACCACAGTCATGAGTTGGTAGGGCTTCAAGAGCTCTTTATTTGCCCCCATGCATTCCCTTTCCGTGTCCACCACAGCTCCCAGAGGCTAAGTCCAAAGTCTCCCAGGTCTCTCTCTGGCTTGTATTCTTTGTTGGGTATCACACTTCCTTGTCCTTTTCTGATCTTCCACCTCAGCATTTGAGCCCTTTGGTACCCAGGAGCTGAACTTTCTGACCAGGGAACAGGGAACAGGAGAATGCATTAAGAACTTTTCCAGTGAAGCAATCTGGAAGCAGAGAAGAAAATAGTGATTTGGGGGAAGTCTGATCAGAGATCTGTGATCTGTGATCTAGGGGCCATACTGGGTGGGGAAAGTGAGGAGGGAAGAGAGAGAGAAGGGGAAAAAAGAGAGAGAGTTGATGAAACATAGCAATATTAATTCAATCAACATATTAAACAAACATTCATTGTATGACACATTTGTGGTTTTAGAGTAGAATAGATATAGCTGAATCTTAAGGAGATATTAAAGAATTAAAAAAAAAAGAAAAGTTAAAAACTTTGTACAGCTGTGTAAATGTAGAACTGATCATATTAATTAATGAGAACTGTTTATCATTTGTAGCTAATTGTCATGCCACCGACTAATGATTATGGATATCATGAATGCAGTTTATTTGATTGTTACATTAAACTCTGTTCATAACGTACTCAATCTGTTTCAACTTTCATGCTCGATTACTCAGAACTTAAATATGTAGAGCAGTTTGCCTGAGACGCCATTCATTCTTTCAAATTCTTCATTACTAAAATAACTAGGTAAAGAGTACTGATGAAAGCTGCAGAACATCAACTGTGTAGTCATGTTATCCCTTTAAAATTACAGTTGAGTTAAATTTAAACTTTTGTATTTAAAAGTATTATTTCATTCATAAACTTGTTATAAGTAAATATAAATTGCTGATGTATTTCTTTAAATATATTTGGATGGTTCACTTGAAGAAAGCAAGGAAGGAAAGAAGGAAGGAAGGGGAAAACCAGTATTTGATTCTTGTTTCATGAGTAACAATAATTATTCTGGAAGATTGATGAGTTTGAACACAGGAATACCCCTTCCCTTGCCCACCAGCTCCTGCCCCAATGCCACCTCCAAGTTTTTACTCTGCTCCAGCAGGAAATAGAATACAAACAGAAAATCCAGTAATATATTACATTACACAGATTTATTTGATGACAACTCTAAACTCCCTTCGTCCATCAATCAACATATCCTATTGGCTCTACGTTCAAAGTATTTCCCAGAACCAACTGCTGCTTTCTGTAGGCACAGCACTTGGTGCAAGCCACTCCCTTTGTTCTTCTCTCAGATTTCTGCAGAGAAAAGATTTCTGCCGCTGTTGCCAGGCTTTCTTTCTACTGTCTGTCTTCCACAGTGTAGAAGAAGTGATCTTTTCGAAACACGATCAGATCATGTCATGCATTTGATGAGAACCTCCGGTGGCTTCTAATTATACATAACTCTTCTCTGTGGCCTACAAGATCCTACAAGACTTTGCCCCTGCATTCTGATCTCACCTCTTAACATTCCCTGTCATTCACTCCAGTCCAGCCAGGTGGTCTTGGCCCTTCTTGCCATGGGAACTTACCAATTGTTGTTCCTTTTGATTAGAATATTCTTACCCTAGACCTTTATTTTGACTCTATTCTCTATTCAAATATCTTCTCCTGAGAAGGCCTTTGGAAAGCACCCGATCTATCATAGCACGCTCTATTCCATCAGCCTGTATCACTTACCTTATTTTAGTTTTCTTTAAAGCACTTGCCACTGGCTGATATTATATATTTCCTCATCTACGCATTTGTCTTGAGTAAAAGCTTCTTGAAAGCAGGGGTGTAGGCTGAATTGTTTACCGTATCCTCAGAGCTGACAAGAATGCCTCTTGTGTAATCAGTGCATCAGTAAATATTTGTGGAGCAAGTGAATGAATGCTTATTCTTCATAAAGCCGAAGAACAGAAACTGTTACAAATGAGAAAAGAAATTCCACATGGCCAGTAGCTTCCTTGGCGGTTGTTGGCCATTGTTCTTGAGTGTGTGGCTTATGTTAATGAGGCATTTTCTCTGAGACCTACCCCAGAAAAGCTTTCACTGCTAAACCACTGTACTCACTTTACAATGCTTATTTTCAGAAAGTGGTTGTTGGAAAGACAATTACTTATATGTCCTTGAACATGATATTCTTTTAGTTTCTATTGTGATTGCCAAATGGGTATATTTATACTCCTTTCCAAGTGAAGAAACAGATTCTCCAGTTCAAATTGGGTTTTGTGTTTCTTAAACCTGTTAGCATCATGCAGAGAGCAGAAATATATTAATAGAACTATGAAAATACTTGCTACCTCATTGTCTAACTCTGGTTTCAAGTGACTACAGTGGCCAGGGAGAAGAGAATTATTTTTTCCAAAAGACATATTGTCTTAGCTCAGGTGGCTATAATAAGACACATGAAACTAGGTGGTATATAAACAACAGAATTTATTTCTTACAGTTCTGGAGGCTAGGACATTCAAGATCAAGGTGCTGGCTGATTTGGTGTCTTGTGAGGACTCACTTCCTGGCTCGCAAATGGCCATCCTCTTGCTGTGGACACATGTCATATGGTGGAAGAGGCAAGGGAACTCTCTGTGGTCTCTTTTATAAGTGCACTAGCATCATTCATGAGGTCTCCACCTGCAGGACCCAATTACCGCCCAAAGGCTCCACCCCTAATACCATCACATTGCGGCGGGGTGGGGGGGGGCCGGGTAGGATTTCAACATATGAATTTTGGGGGCGGGCACACATTCAGTCTGTAGCATATATCTTTCTTGATCTATCTTTTGCCCCTTACTTTTTATATTATGGGAATGGATGAAACATAAAACACAGTTCATAGGAGTTGTGGAAATCCAGGAACTGAGAACATGTGCTTTTCTAAAGAGATAAACACTGCAGCTGTTTGTGCTAAATCTGTGATAAATCACCCAGCTGATTATTGTCATGTGAGTTTGCTGTGTTGCAAGACTAAATTATTTAAAAAATAAACTGGAAATATTATGTAAAAATTCTTTATTTTAATTCAGGCATCTAATGCTACCTTTTAAGAAAACAATTGCAAGCCTATACCATGAAGCAGGTTAAGTTAAAGACACCTGTGAGCTACGATTGGCTTATGGCCGTCATTTCACAATCTCTGAATGAAATCTCCTGGATATGCATCCCCACCATCGCATATGTGCTTGATAAGCCCTTGCAGTTGTCACTTACCTTGTGGCAGGACCACTCCTCTTCCAGATTTTCTCTATTCCTTTTCCCTGAAGCACACAGCAAGGTCTTCATTACTAGGTGGGTTTTTCTAAGAGGCTCTGACTTTCTATATTCAGAGTGCTTAGCTGGATCTGGTGGGCACAGATGGAGGTCTTGCCTCAAGTGTATACCTCCTTGAGCCATTCTTGAAATGAGGGCTTTAGATGATGAAAACTCCAGGGTCCCCCTAAGGTGGCTATTTGAATAGCTCTTCTCCTCCCACCCTGACGCCTTCATGTGCTCTCCCCTATTCCAGTGCTTGGGGCGCAGGCAATTGCCATGTGTACTTGTTAGGTGGAAGCAGCATTCCAGCCTTGCTAGGTGAAAGTTTATATATCACTATACATGAGAGGCCCACACTAGGGGCTAGAACCTTTTACTGCATGGACATTGCTTGGATTTTCTTTCTAGATAAGTGAGCACCCTCACAGTGGGCCTCTCTGATAAGTGATAGTGAGGATGGGTTATTCTAGCCCTCGTTTATTCTGTTTCAGGGATTGCCACCCTAGATAACAATGTCAAAATCTTTTGGAGTCAACGCAGAGAGAAATATGTCTTGAACTCTAGTTTGTATTTCAAAAATGAAAAAAAAAGTTGTGACTAACATAACCTAGCTTGACTATCTTTTCCAAACACTGCACTGGTGTTATTAGAGGCACATGCCGTGGCCTATGCAAAGCCAGAAATGTGTGTGTGTCTTTACCCTTGTACAGTTCTGTAGCCTGCAATTGTAGTCATTGCTCTTGGTGATTGGACATGCACGTTGGCAACTCTGGAAGTAACATTCTAATAAAGAAGACAAAGCAGAAGAAAAAAGACATAGTGCCATAAATGCACCGAGTTCCCTCCTGTGTCTCATTTTCTACAACAAGTCTTAAAACTGTACATAAAGCCTTCCTTGTCGTATACTACTATTATTCTTGATTCATTAAATACTTTTGTGGCTGTAAGCAAACTTGTTTAAAGCTCACATGCTCATAGACCAGAAAAGCACTTTAGAAGAAATGTGAGCAATCAAAGCACACTTGCCAGCATCTTATTATTGGTATTTTTCAGCATAATGCAGTTTCTGTTCTAGTCTACTCCCCTTTCTGAACATTTTTATGTCTGTAGGCATATACAAATGAAATCACTAATAGAATTCTTATTATGTCAGCACTAGGGCTATATTTACTTGCTAGAATATTCATAATATTAGGTGCCTTGTGAAAACCATTTTAGTTTTATGACTGAGATTTTTTTGGAGAGATGATGATTTGAGTCAAGAATGACCACTGCTACTTACCATTTGTGGGATGATATAATCTCTTTTCTCTGTTTGACAGCAGATAAGGATTCATTTAACTCATGTTTAAAGAGCTTTTCCCATTTTCTACATCTTCTTGTATTATTGTGTTAATATTGATAACTGTCGGTGTTGAACTTCTGCAGTTAAAGACCGAAATGATACTTCACAAGCTTACACCAATCCAGATATTAGGGAAAGTGAATGTGATTGCAAACCGTCCTCTTGCCCATCCTTACCACACAGTGTCCTATCCTGTCCTATCCTATCCCATTCCATTCTCTCTACACACATGCATGCACGCACACATGTATGAGAGAGTGAACCTTTGAAAGTACTGTTTGCACAATCCTGACACAAAATTTCTGCAAGAACAATTGTCCAAGAAGAAACTGGTTCTTGAACCTTTACACTAAGTTAGGAACCCCATTTGAGTACATATTTAAACTCTCCAACAGCTGTTGGACCAGCAGGCTAACTTACGTTAAAGTTCTGCAGGTCACAACTAGTCTATTAAATGGAAATAGAAATATAGATTCTTTAGAGAGATACAAAGGAAGAAAGGGTATAATGATAGTATGTGAGTTAATTTTAAATAGGTAGTCAATACAAAAAAATAATGGGAGTGCTCTTCCTGAAAGGATGAGTAGATTTATACTCTTTGAAGTTACATAGAAGAAAATGGAAGGAACACATTAAAAGGCTTCTGGTCCTCATAATTGCATTCTGTCTCAGCAACAGGGTGTTTTAGACTATGCATTATTACACAGGAAACAAACAAACTGAAAAGAAAACTTTACCTTTAATTGGTTGCCCCAGGAGCTATAAACTTTGTCTTTATTGAGTGATACATATATTGAAATCTTACTCTTGTACTAAAATGAGGGGTTTAGTTATCTTCCCAATAAATATAAGAATATGTTTATGCATATTTATTGTGTATGTGTTTACATGTGTGTATATGAATTTGGCAATCAGATCCACTATAACTCTTTTTCTTGTTAATTAGAAATTAGACATGTTTCTCAGAAATTGGCTAACTAATATTATTTATGGTAATATTATTGCCCAGCATTCAATCGCTATATTATATATTATCTATACATATAATATATATTTAATAATTATGTATAATCACAAAGCCGTATTACACCTAACATGTATGTATGTACATATGATATGTATATGTGTATATATATTTGAACACAACTCAAATGTCATTAGAATGCTTCTACTTATTACAGGGAAGTTTTGAGAGAAAAAGCCATTGTGCGGAGAGGTAGCATAGAGTAGTAATTTGGATCCTGGCTTTGAATCCTGGCTTTATCCCTTATCAGCTGTTTGACTTTGGACAAGTTGCCTCACCTCTCAGTTATCATATGAGTTTAATAATTGCACTAATAATTGCACAGTGTCATTAAGAGGATTAAATAAATTAGTACTTATAAAATGCTTAGAATAGAACCAGCTACATAGTAAATTTGATAGATAGATAAGTAGATAGACAGGAACAGAAGGTAAAAAAAGAAAGCAGATATTCAAGGAGCCTTCCATTATGCCAATTTTCAAGTTCCAATAATAGCTTTCCAAAATATTCCATCTGAATTCTAAGAAGGCACTCAATATTGTTGATTAAATATTTAAATTATGTTCGTTATAGCTAGTTGTACATTCATTTTTAGATAGGTCAAATTTATGAGGCAGCAAAGTTGTAATATTATGTGTGGTGTGTACAGTTTTATAGTGCATTTGTACCCCTTGTATAATCAACATGTACGGTTCATTTATGTCCATTGTATAGGACTAGGAATATACTGATGATATTTTAAATTATTATACAGGCCTAACATTGTTCTGTCCTCGCCTTTATAGCATATTGTTCATCATATCTCTGATTTATTTGAAAAACAAATCTTTGTTCAGGAACACAATATCCAATTACAGAATTACTCCTAGGGGAAAATACAAGCTGTTTCATGGTGTGATTTCCAAGAATGCATTGTGGTGTGAAGTAGAAATTACCTACATCAATTTTGCTTTCTTTTATTTATTAGAAAACCATCTCTGCCTTCAAGTTTTACCTTCTTTGTTCTAGTAGCCTAGAATTTAGTACATAAGTCAGCATTTCATCATCCTTATACAGCTGTCCATTTATCCCTTGATCGTTCTTTTGCTTTTCTTGAACCTCCTCTAGTTTCATCAGATTTAATTAGTATCAATTTCCAGTGTCAGCAACATTGGATTGCTTTATAAGGCTGTATGAATGGCCTCTGATGGCTTTAATGTAAATCCTAGTCATCCCAGCTCAGATGTAGAAAAACTTTACTTAAAAGTGGTCTCTGGGGCCTCCCTGGTGGCGCAGTGGTTGAGAGTCCGCCTGCCAATGCAGGGGACGCGGGTTCGTGCCCCGGTCCGGGAAGATCCCACATGCTACAGAGCGGCTGGGCCTGTGAGCCACGGCCGCTGAGCCTGCGCGTCCGGAGCCTGTGCTCCGCAACGGGAGAAGACACAACAGTGAGAGGCCCGCGTATCAAAAAAAAAAAAAAAAAAAAGTGGTCTCTGCTATAAAGACATAAGTTCCCTCTCACCTCTATATCATATCTCAATTTCCTCATTTCATTACAGAAAGGACATGGAGGTGTAGAAAGGGCATATATAAAAAGTTCCCAAAATGATTAAGGGTCGAAAAATAACTCTGAAGCGAAAATGTCAAATGGATTTGGAGTGTTGCCCAGCCATTTCCCTGCCTCCGCCTTCAGCCAGTATCCATCAGTTCCCCTTACCCCGTCTGGAAGCTCAGCTTCACTCCTGTTCCTGGAACCAGGCCAGCCCACATTGAAAACTCAATGAGCCCTGCAGCTGTTTCTTACCTAACAGATCGACACTAAACATGTTTCCTGGTCCTGTTATCTGGGCTCTTGTTTTATTCCCTCCCTCATGTTCTCACCTTGTACCTAACACCGGTCTCCTATCTTTTTGTCTAATTTTAAGTCCTTGCTTAAATTTATTGCCCAGGTAACCGCTTTTTCCCCCTGGATTTTATTGTTTATTTTTATTGCGTCCCTGTTTTCTGCTGCCAGTCTAGCTTTTATGCAGAATATCTGTGTGTCTTTAGCTTCCACTTCACTCAGTGTTTGGAGTATCTCGATGGTTTGTGTGGTCTGTTTTTGAGAGATCCATCCGCCCCTTGCCCCTGGAACAGGCTGATGTGAGATCCTTCTCTGTTCCATCCTCATCACCTCTGTAGTTATTGAATCCAGAAATGTCCTAAGATAATCCAAGATGCCAAAAAATCAAAGCTGGACCTGTAACTTGGACTTGGTTGTCAAGAAGTAGAGACAGTAAGTTTGTCAGTAATAGGGGACTTTTAGTTTACAGTGAAATGCAAGATATGGTATCTTACAGCATTTGGAGATTAATTTGTTTAAGAGATTAGAGCTCAAAACTTAGGCTTGGGAATCATCACTTACCCTGTCCTGCTAAGCCCCTTACTCCGTGGTCGAAACCCTCTGTGGTATCCCAGTTCTACCATCATTTTGCTCACAGTTCTTATCAGAATATTCAAGACTGTCTGTGATCAGTATTCATTCCTTTAAACCCCCGCATGCTTCATTCCCCTACTTATATCCTGTGATCTAGTAAAACTACAGTACTGCTTTATTTCCAGAATCTCTCACAATAGCTACTTTGGTGCCTTTGTTCAGTTTGTTGCATATACTTGGAATTATGCCCTCATTTCTATCAGAATACTATCTAGCTTTTGAGGCAGATTTCAAGCGCCGCTTTGTCTATGATTCATTTCCTCTCTTCTCCAGTCAGATGTGAGCTCTTCCTCCTATGAGTTCACATAATAATTTGTTTTGGCATCTTTTATTGAATCTATTCTTAAATTTTGTATTGTATTATTGGTATACAATAAAACTCAGTCTAATTAATTAGAGGGACTCAAAACATTCTTAAGTGCTAAAATGCTTAAAATGTTAGCACACATTTTTGGGAGATTAATACTGTAAGTATAGGCAAACCCAAGTAAACTAATTAGCTTGTAGTTCTCAAGGAAGAGCTGGCTGCTAAAAACACCACTTCCTGATCTTGGCTATGGTTTTGGTCCCTAAAAGTTTAAATATCAATGGGAATGATTCTGGGTCCTGTGGTTGGCTGGGATTTCCAGGACAGTGATGGCAATTTCAGGAGGCTTCTCTTTGGTTAATTCCCCCTTTGTCAGCCTGACCCAGGGAACTCTGGCTGGGAGAACCCTGGGAATGCAGGGGAACCCTCTGCTTTCTTATTATCTGAAACTCAGTTGCTTATCGTCTTCTGAGTAGTTTTCTTCCTCTCCACGTTTACTCAGTCACCACCCACCCCCCAAGAAGAGAAGAGCTTTAATTCTAACCAAGTTTTCCCCTACTAGCTTGAGGAAGGAGCCTAGGCAATGTGTAGGAGACAATTGCAATTATTTAACATGGTAGCTTTCTTTACTATGAAGGTACCTTTTCATAGGATTTTACTACATGTGTATGGTATGCTTTACAGGGCCAGGGGGTTATCTTTGTAATCCATCAACAGGTAGCACAATGCCTGGATACACTTTGTGGTCAATAGTTTGTTACTTGGATTGAAGCTGAGACTGACTGAGCTCTCCAAGCGGGAGAGTTTATAGATGGTGGATGTTCTTAGGAAGAAGTATAGGAACAGTTAGTGATGTCAAAGAAGCAAGATACCACAGTTCACTGTTTCTGTAGCAAAACTACCAAACATAGTTGAGCACGTCACTTAACTTTGAGCCTCAAGATCTTCATCTTTTCAATGTTGATAGTAATGCCTACCCCAGAAGGCTGTTTCTCACTCCACAAATATTTATTGATCACCTGTCATGTTCCAAGTGCTGGGTCTTAGGAGTATTTCAGTGAAAATCACAGACATGGTTCTAGATCTTATGAAATTTTTCAGTGTGAAATAGGATTATTATTTTATGCTTTAACTATTAAAATATTAAGGACATGGTTTATATAAATATTACAAAAATCCCTCTAGTCCAAAAGAATTTTTAAAAAACTCCTCTTTCAGGAATGATCATTATAGGATGATCTGTATTATATTCCCTTTCACCAAGCCCCACAAAGTTATTTGTCCAGCTAGAAGTAAACACAGGGCTGCTCTTATGTGTGATTGGAATAGGCAGCACTTTGGCTGTATGTTTTGAGAAGCACTGGGGTACCTTCCTTATAATTTCCCTCAAATAACTGCCTTATCTACCTACTCTGCTCCACTATCAGAAGTACATTGTGTGTGTGAGTGTATATACGTGTGTATTTTAAGCCATTGTGACTCAGAGTTTATTTTTTTGAAATAGCAAATACTCTTCAAGGGATAAAACACATTAAATTATTATCAGTTATGACTATAATTTGTTTCTCTGATTCTTATCTTTGTGGCACCTAGCTGAGACCACAGGGCAGCCAGATAGTAATGCGCTAAGCATTGGGATGGGGGGACAAACACCACTTCTGTACTTAAAAACTTAAAAGTTACACTCTTGGGCTTCCCTGGTGGCGCAGTGGTTGAGAGTCTGCCTGCCGATGCGGGGGACACGAGTTCGTGCCCCGGTCCGGGAAGATCCCACGTGCCGTGGAGCGGCTGGACCCGTGAGCCATGGCCTCTGGGCCTGCGCGTCCAGAGCATGTGCTCCACAACGGGACAGGCCACAGCAGTGAGAGGCCCGCGTAATGGAAAAAAAAAAAAAAAAAAGTTACCCTCTTTTTACTCTACTACTATCTGTTTTGTTTTGTGTTGCCTTGTCTTATCAGCAATTTCAGCTTTAATGTCCTCATTCACGTTTGAAGTACACTTGGTCAGAAATGGGGCTGGGAGAATCTTAACTGTGGCTTTTCACTTCCACCGAAAGGTCTATGTGGAGCACAGAAGTTTAACGTGGCCAGTGTATCATCAGCCATGTTACACACGATGACAATAAGTGTCTGTCTACATATATGAATATATGTATACATATATACATCAATATATATGTGGGAATTATATATATATATATGTATACATATACATGTGTATAAAATTAGTTCCTAGTACATACTTCCTACTTATAAGCAAAATATCAAAATATAGGATCTGGGCGCTTTTCTCTTTTTTATTGAGCCAACTCTCTGAATATGAACAAACCACCTTGAGCTACTGAAAGTTCTGTACCGGTTGTGCTTAATCTCCGTGGCATCACAGCACTTAACTAATTGTGCCTATAAAGTGACTCTCTGAGGGCTCACTTAAGAAGAGGACAAGAAGATTCAGGTGCCTCTCAGGTTGTAAAATGATGAATTCTGGATGCACATTTTCAGCAGATGGACGCGGCATTATGAAGGCAGCCACCAACGGCAGCAGGTGGAAGAGGCAGCAGGAAAGCAACGCCACTTGCAGGAACACTTGACATTAATTACACCTGTTGGAATTCTCGACCAACCCTTTGTTTTCAAATGTGTTCTGAATATAATCGCTGTGAGGCGAGAGGGAAAAAAAGATGCTGAGCAAAAAAGCGAGTGGGTGAAGCTTCTCTGTCTTACGCCCTCCAATTAATCACATGTGCAAAAAAGGAGGCAGGGGCACAATTATAGTGATCCCGATGATTCCATCTGGGGGCGAGCAGGGCATTTATTTATTTTTATTTTTTAAAATTTATTTTATTGAAGTATACTTGATTTACAATGTTGTGTTAATTTCTGCTGTACAGCAAAGTGATTCAGTTATACATATGTATATATATACATTCTTTTTCATATTCTTTTCCATTATGGTTTACCACAGGATATGGTATATAGTTCCCTGTACTATACAGTTGGACCCTGTTTGCTTAGCCATTATGTATATAATAGTTTGCATCTGCTAATCCCAAACTTCGAATCCATCCCTCCCCCCTGCCCCTCCTTGGAAACCACAAGTATGAGCTGGATGATTTGAAAATTGAATGTCTGAAGCTGCAGAATGTATTTAGTACATTAAATTAAATGTGTTCCTTGGTATCTGAAGAGATTAAATATATATATTTTTCTTTTTGTATTATCTGAACACATTTAAAAATACTTCGGGGGACCATTTGATGATATTTTTAATGCTTAAGATTCTTCATTTATTTGTGCTTATAGAATTGGATCCTAGCTTCCCCACTAGGCTGTGCCCTTGTCAGTCAGCACATCCTGCATCTTTCCTGCATTGTGGCTCACACTGAGGCTTCCTTCAAGATAAAATGATGACCCTTTGCCTAAAACTGCCCAGGTGCTTCTTGTCTTTACTCTCGCCTTTCTTTCTCTCTGGAATGCCCTTGTTAGCTTCTCAACTTTCGGCTCATTGTGAAATGTCAAATCAAGGGTTAAATCTGCAGGGACGCATTCAGTGATTGAGGAGCCTTCCTCCTCCCAAAGTCATAGGACCTGCAAGTTCATCTGTATCATGTCTGGCACCTTGCAAGGTCCTGGGTCTGCCTCTCCCCCTCTCTCCTGGACTGAGGACTCCACAAGGAGAGCCCCATTTCTACCCTTCTGTAAGTCTCCTCCTTCTCTCCAGGCTCTTGGTCTCTCACTTAATAGTGTCTGAATAGATGTAGTTTGAATAAAGATTGGACTGCCTTCATCTGTAGGTGAAATACCACTGCAAAGTAATTTTAAAGGTATCTAAATATCTTCTGAAAAAATAAGATATGGCTTTCAAAATTATCAGTTGTCTTCAGGTTTTGCTCACTTTTCAATGAGGCTTACCATGATTACTACTCTATTAAAAATAGCAGCCATTCCCATTCCCCCTTACTTTAAAGATCTATGCGTGGTGAAAATTTTGCTAGTTAGGTATGAAATGATGTGAAGTAGAACATATATTTTCTTTTTTTTTTTAACATCTTTATTGGGGTATAATTGCTTTACAATGGTGTGTTAGTTTCTGCTTTATAACAAAGTGAATCAGTTATACATAGACATATGTTCCCATATCTCTTCTCTCTTGCGTCTCCCTCCCTCCCACCCTCCCTATCCCACCCCTCCAGGCTGTCACAAAGCACCGAGCCAATATCCCTGTGCCATGCGGCTGCTTCCCACTAGCTATCTACCTTACATTTGTTAGTGTGTATATGTCCATGACTCTCTCTCGCCCTGTCACAGCTTACCCTTCCCCCTCCGCATATCCTCAAGTCCGTTCTCCAGTAGGTCTGCGTCTTTATTCCTGTCTTACCCCTAGGTTCTTCATGACATTTTTTTTCTTAAATTCCATATATATGTGTTAGCATATGGTATTTGTCTTTTTCTTTCTGACTTACTTCACTCTGTATGACAGACTCTAGGTCTATCCACCTCATTACAAATAGCTCAATTTCGTTTCTTTTTATGGCTGAGTAATATTCCATTTTCTATATGTGCCACATCTTCTTTATCCATTCATCCGATGATGGGCACTTAGGTTGTTTCCATCTCCAGGATATTGTAAATAGAGCTGCAATGAATATTTTGGTACATGGCTCTTTTTGAATTATGGTTTTCTCAGGGTATATGCCCAGTAGTGGGATAGCTGGGTCGTATGGTAGTTCTATTTGTAGTTTTTTAAGGAACCTTCATACTGTTCTCCACAGTGGCTGAACCAATTCACATTCCCACCAGCAGTGCAAGAGTGTTCCCTTTTCTCCACACCCTCTCCAGCATTTATTGTTTCTAGATTTTTTGATGATGGCCATTCTGACTGGTGTGAGATGATATCTCATTGTAGTTTTGATTTGCATTTCTCTAATGATTAATGATGTTGAGCATTCTTTCATGTGTTTGTTGGCAGTCTGTATATCTTCTTTGGAGAAATGTCTATTTAGGTCTTCTGTCCATTTTTGGATTGGGTTGTTTGTTTTTTTGTTATTGAGCTGCATGAGCTGCTTGTAAATTTTGGAGATTAATCCTTTGTCAGTTGCTTCATTTGCAAATATTTTCTCCCATTCTGAGGGTTGTCTTTTGGTCTTGTTTATGGTTTCCTTTGCTGTGCAAAAGCTTTGAAGTTTCATTAGGTCCCATTTGTTTATTTTTGTTTTTATTTCCATTACTCTAGGAGGTGGGTCAGAAAGGATCTTGCTATGATTTATGTCATAGAGTGTAGAACATATATTTTCATAAGTAGGAGGGGGCAGAGTTAAAAAGAGAGGTGTGTTGAAATGAAGGAAAAAGATAATAAAATGGAAATGAATATAATGGTGAAGAAATGGGTATGGGTTAACAATGTATTCAGCTGCAAGTATACAGAAACATAACTAATGATAGAGGTTGAATTTTTTCACAAACAAGACCACTGGCACACATTTCTGCATGCATAAATGATGGCGTGGCATGGTTGCATCAGCTCAAAAAATGTCAAAGCCAGCACCTGTACAGTTTTTTTTTGTTTTGTTTTGTTTTTCCCTCATGATTTCAATATACCTGCCAAAGTTCCAGGTAGTAGGCCCATATTCAAAAGGTAATGGAGGAAAGAGTTGCACAAGGACCTTTACCCTGTTTCTCAGGAAAGCCAAAGCTTTACCAAAGTCCACCTATACATATTTGCCAATGTCTAGAGGGGTAGATTAGTGTCACATGGATGCAAAGGAAGCTAGAGAAAAGGAAGATTTTGCTTTCTCAGACTCTGTATGGAGGGAAGAAAAAGAAAAAGAGATTTGGAGTGGGTTTAGGGCTACCCAACCAGCAGTGTCTGCCACAAAGATAACAGGTAGATAAAATGAATTGACCAAAGGAAAAAAAAAATTGAAAGAAGACATTAACTTATGGAGGGATATGTGAGAAAAATGAAAAATTCCATCATATGATGAAATAATATGTATCCATAAAATGTCTTATATATCCACCTATATCTATCAAATATGTAATATCGCAAACAAAATGTCTAGTGATAAGAAATCAGGTATGTACATTACACTACTCATATAATTTAAAACACAAAACAATACTGATTCTTTTAATGGATCTGCTTAGGTATAAAAGTATAAATAGCAGACTGGAAGCTACACACCAAATTCTGCATAGTTTTTGCCTTCCTTGGGAAAGAAGAGGTTAATGGATCTGGGGAGAGTTGAATGGGACTTAACCTTTATTTGTGAAGTTTCTCATCTATTATTTTAAAAAAATGTATGGCAGTTGTGTATACAGAGGTTTGTTGTATATGCTACCTTTTAATGCGTTGTTAAGAAAAACAAAAGAAACAAATAAGAGTTGAAATTTAGTTATTTTACTGAAAATAAATTTAAAGGAACATAACCTGAAAATACCATTTTCATTTTATGGGGGACTCTCATTGCCACAAAGCCTAGGACACAGAAACATAATTTATCACAGGAAACAATACCGAATGAGTAGGAAGACCCCAAATCAGCCCTTACTTTTTTAACTTACTCTCTTTGAAATTCAGTTCTCTCCTTTGCGAGATGAGGATTATGTGTTAGGTTTACTTTTCTCTCCATTCTTTAGCAATATTGATCTTTTAAAGGATGTTAGTCATTTTGTAATAAGACATGGTTTAAAAAATATTTACTGTTTAGTAATAAGCTGTGGTTGTCATAGGTTTTATAAAGTATTAAATGATTCATTTATTTGATTCATATTTATTAAGTACCTACTATATGCCGGAAGCTGTTTTAGCATTGGAAATTGGTACAAACAAAGAAAAACTCCTTGTTCTGATGAAGATAATTTTCTAGTTGGGGAGATAGATAATAAGCACATACAGGGTATTTAAGTGGTGTTAAATCCAAAAAGCAAAAATGTATCAGGATTGGAGACCACTCAGGACAGGATGACAATAAAGCTAATGCTAAGATAGATGAGGTTTCTCTGACAAGGCAACATTTAGCACAGGAAGAATATAAAAGTAGAATATTTTCCCGAGTAATATTTGTCAGGGGTGATTTTAATCATATATATGTGTCATATATTATATATGTTAATGATACTGATTTTAATCAGTATCCCTGTATTTTAATACGGGATTGTATGTGCTTCATTGGAGTTTGCTCTTTCATGTTGCACAGACAGTCCTTCTCTTACAAGTATTCCTGTCCAGTTGGGATGGACACACACTCTACTTTCTAGTCAATCTCTTTGTGTCTGTTTGGATGGAAACCTGTGGTTTGATCCTTACACATTTAACATTCGAGGCTGATATTCCTGAAGCACTATGGTGAATATATCTCTTTTAGGAAAGCTTGTTGCCCTCATCACGTCTATCTTAAGCAGTCATTGGATATATAGTGTTGGCTGGTAGGGTTTGGAGGGTTTTCTTACCAGTTGTCTCCTGCCTCCTGGATGAGTGAAATGTAATGAGATCCAGACAGATTATATGTCCCTTTTTTACTTGAAATTTTAGTTCTTGTGTATATAGATGAATATTGTTGGGAGTTGATATATTCCTAGAAAGGCCTTTAAAAGGTTAAAAAAGGGCTTTAAAAGTTAATTATATTCTGGAATGGTCTGGAAAATGAATAAAAATTATTATCCAGATTTGATCAATGTGAATTTTTAGTATGTCTTTGATTTTAGGTCATCACAGAACTCAAGGCATTCTTGTGACAAATAGCATAGTGGAAGGTTAATTGCAAAATGAAAAGGTCTTAATTTACTGTGAAAATTGGCAATAGGAACTAATGTTTAACATCTGAGTAACCGAGAATACTGCCACTTGGCCCAGTGTCTGGAACATGGATATTATTGAATGATTGAAAGAAAACATACGTAATTGAGCCTTGGGACTCTTTGGATGTTGTAGAAGTCTCCATAAGACGCAAGAGCATGACGTGAGCTTGGAGTAAGTCCCCCTTGACCTATTAAGATTGGCATAGCTTTTTTCCTACTTAGAAAATATCCATCAGTGTTAAAAGCCACAGACCTTTTTATAGCCTACATCATTTACTTTTTAACTTCTAGATAGAAGTCCTTCTAGATAGAAGTCCCTGCTGTGCAGATAACAGGGCTGTAGATTTTTGCCTATCATAGATAGACACATGGTTGTTGTGAGGTCTGCATAGATGATCAAATATGCATTCAGTGCTTAGAGTAGTGCCTGATATATGGTAAGTACACAGTATCTATAAAATTTATATTATTAATCAAATAAAGCAGGGACTTAATACTATCAACATCAGAGATCAATATATCTTATAACTTTTATATTTGCTGCCAGATTTTCTTTGCCCCTCAGATACCAAAACAAATATTGTCTGTTTGAAAAATCTAACATTTAGAAAATTGACCCAGCAGAGTTCTGGCTTCACCTATAAGCTCTTCTCTTTGCTGAAGTGTAATTTGAGCAGAAGGCTATTCTCTCCCCAGTACATCATTGCTGCTGGAAACCATGAAGTCTAACTTCACCATCAGAACCTACTGTTTTCTGTCTCTGCATACATGTAATTAAACCATACATACCCCTAAAAGCTAGTGACTATTATTGGTGGTTAAAGACAGCAAGTTACATAATATACTGTATTCCTGAAAGAATGAGAGACAGGCTAGGATTTGACATACTAAGTGAATTTTGGGAGGAGAAGACTCCAAGAGAGGGAGGAGGAAACACTAAAAGAGCAGAAGAAAAAGCACTGAACCTTGTCTAGCCTACATCTTTCTTGTGTCTGGAGCAAGGCCTGGGCTGTCTCCATAGAAGAGAAGGTTACCAGTTACCAATGGATGATTCAAGTTGAAGATTTCTAGACTTTACATTCAAGAGTAAACATTAAAATTTATCACCGTAGCAGAACTACAGTTTGCTTCCTGGGTTCCTAGGTATTCATAAGTCCAGATTCACAGTTTTTCGTCACAAATACTGTGAGTTGTTTCATGAAATTTATATGTCCAGCTATTTTGTTAGATTCTTAGCCAGAAATATTTGAAGAATTATTAAAGGATAGGACTTTCCTTATATAACTCAACATTGTGATAGCTTCAGAGCCCTAAAACAAAAAAAAAACTATGTAGAACAAAGAAATCCCCCAAACCTATTTTTTTTTTAAAGAAAGGAGGCTTATCCTAAAAATCTAGGTAGGAAAACAATTTCATGGAAAATTTTGATATTATGGCTAAAAGCCACGAAACTTTAACATTGTAAGAAAAAAGAAAGAAAAGTGAAAGTAGAAGTGCTTTCATATAAATGATGAAAATGAATCTGTAATACCTATCCATTCATCTATAGAGAATGTTATTAGATTAGAATGAGAACATCCTCATAAAGACAGGAAATTGAATAGGTACGTTATGAAGCATTACAAGATGCACACAAAATGGTTTGGATCCTCTACAGCTGCCTGAGGTGAATGCCATCATAACTTCGAAAATTAGCGAAACTGTAATTCTTCCCCAAAGGATATTTTCTCTTGAAGATGAGAAAAAGTCAAGAAATGAGGTCTTCTTTGGATGAAACTTTGCAGTAGGCTTTATTGATTCTTGCTGTGTTTCTTTTTCCTTTAGATTAAAACTATGTCTCTTCAGGGGGAAATGACTATATCTGTTAAAACAAAAATTAACATGGTTTTTCCAGGTGTCTTCTTTTAGTGGTTTCGATAGAGGCTGTGAAGTTTTCAATGGAGACTGTAGACTGTATATATAAGTATCAGATTCTGTGAATAACAGGGGACAAAAACCCAAGGTCAAAATGTAAGCCTACTATATTGGTGCATTGGTTTGGGAGTTTTCTGCTTCTGTAAGCAAAAAGGTTGGCCGCTGAACTGAAGAATGTGCTTTTCAGAGTAATCAGTTCTTGCCAGGGCAAGGTCAGCTGACTTAGAGGTAAGAGAACGCAGTTGAGGTGGAGTGCATCAGCGAGGACCCTTGAAAGGGAAGTGATATTAGGGTGGACATTATCTTCTATTTTCTAACAGAGAATTCTAATAGGACTTACAGAAGACTAAGTTTATTGCCTGCACACCTCTTATTAACATTTCGTCTTGATCCTCAGAGAGTATGTCCTGCAGAAGCTAAGAGAAGATGAAGCACTTGTAATGCTTATAATAATGAAATGTTAGTGTGCCTGACCTCTGCAGCTACCCATCATTAAAGAATTAATTTTCTGGACCCAAATCCATTTTATTTCCTCATTTTAGCTTAGGCTTAGTTATTAAGAAGAAGAGAGAGGAAAACTTTAAACATGGAAGCAGAAATAAAGTTATTAACCAGTCTTACCAACAACCCGTTCTACATAATGCAGAAAACATTGAACTACTCCTTAGATATTCCTTCTATAAAGTTAAATAATAGATAAAATAGAGCAATGCACTTCTAAGAAGTAACAAATGGTGAATAAACTGAGTTTCGAAGAAATATTATAATACATTTTTTAAAAGAATAGAAATGCTCAGGGAATCCACTACTCAATTTATGTTTTCCTTTTTCACCTGAATGTGAAAAAGGAGTACCGAATTGTCTTATTTCCATGTGGATACGAAAGTGCATAAATGAACCACAACACAGCTAATAAAATATATTCTTATGTACAAGGAGAGCATTCTGAAGCACTAAAACTTAATAATGAATTAAAAAATAATTTTATAGAAAGAATTTTTAGAAAGGTTACTGGTCTATGCCCTGTTTATTAGTCAGATTTCTCTAGAGAAACAGAACGAATAAGACATGTATATACAAATATATACATGTATATATATTTGAAAGGGATTCATTATAAGGATTGGCTTACGTGATTATGGGGGTTGGTGAGTTCAAAATCTGCAGTGTGGGCTGGCAGGCTGGAGACCCAGGATAGCCAATGGTGCAGTTATAATCCACCAGCAGTTTGCTGGAGAATTCCCTCTTACTGTAGAAGCCATTCTGTTTGTTCTGTTCAGGCCTTCACCTGATTGGATGAGGCTCACCCGCATATGGAGAACATTCTGCACTACCCAAATTCACTGATTTAAATGTTAATCTCATCCAAAACCACCCTCCAGTTAATGCCTGAAATTAACCATCATCACCATGTATTTGCAAATGATGAAGAATTAGGATGTACCACCTTGTTACACAACTGCATTGGAAGCAAAATTTTCTACAAGAGGAATGAGTTAAAAATCAAGGCATATAAAGTATATAAAGATGTGAGTTTTCCTCCTTTCCATCATTCAGTGTCATTTAGCTTCTAAGGATTTAGAAGAATAGTTAAGGAGGTGTCAAGGACTGTGATGGTGCTCCCCCCTCTCTATCTACTGGACCATTTTGGTCTGACTTTTTCTAGTTTAGAACAATCAAAAAACAGATATGGACCTGGGATATTAATATTTCATTCATAAATGTGTTTTGCTATGAACATTAATGTTGACTTAAAATCAGGACAGTCAGCTTTCTGTTAGTGATTTAAAAATTGAAAAGAGATAAAACTATCTCAAGCCTAAGAGGACTATATATGTAAGGGATACATTTTAATCAAATGATTCTCTTTATCAAGAGGAAGGCTATAACTCAGTAGTGGAGTTGTGAGGTATATCTCATTGAGAAAAAATATGCTAACTAACATGTAAGATGAATTTTCCTGCTAATTACCTGTATCTTATCCAAAACTCTTTCTCCAGCAGTTAATTAAATGAAAACCAGAGAGTCTTTTTTCTGTTATCCTGGTTATGTTTGTATTTCAGACATCCTTGGGTAGTTGGAGGAAGAATAATAATGGGTTACGCAGATATTTTTCCTAAATTCAGAATGTATGTCCCTTGCATAGAAAAGAAAAATAGTATCATTCATATTTCTCTGTCCGACACTTGATTCATTTGTTTTCCTTTTATCTTAACTCCTGTTGGATAAAAACATGTGTTTATATTTGAATTTATTTGAACAAATTCTCAAATTTCACAAATGGACAGTATTTTGTAGGGAACTTTTACAGAGTGTAGCTCATGTATTTTGAGGAAGAACATGCAATGCTAAATGGAATGACAAGCAAATACAAAAATGTGTGTATCAATTTAAAATATAAAATGCTACTTTTCACTAATATTTATCGGGTTTTTTGGTATTATCATTAAGAAAAAACACTTCCTTTTACTTAAATCTCCACTATACATTCATTTAAAAAGCACAAGTTGTAGAAATTCTTTTTTTTGTTGGTTTATGTTGAATGCATACCAAATAAGATCTTGAATTTACTTGTTCTGTTGCAATTGGGCTATGTTGATTTTCTCATATTATATTCAGATGAATAAAGTGAAGAGTCCCGGAAGCCTGCTGGACTCCAAATAATTTGTTTTTCAGTGGTGGTTAAAGTAGAAATTAAACGAATTACTATTATGTATACCAATTTCCCTATTAAATTACGGGTCTGTAAAGCATTAGAATTTGCACCTATACAGCACTCTAGAGTTGTCAATTAAACTTCATACTTTGGGGCAAAATGCAAATGAAGTGGTGTAGCCTGTTAACAATTATTAATATTATATCTATTCAAATCCAAGCATCAAAACAGTGAATGTTAGTCCTAACCACCCGTGTTGATACATAGTGTCAAATATGTAACTTGACTTAATAGTAGTCTCCCAGAAAATGAATGCATTATTGAATAACTTAATTAAAACCAAAATGAAAACTGACATGAGGATTTTTTTTCCTGTTTGGTTTTTAATTTCTAAATTTCAAATATGCATGTGCCTGTGTATGAGTAAGGAAACACACATATTACACATACTCATATACATTTTTAAGGCTTGTTCTCAACTGAATGACTTGCTTCTGTAGGGCAGAGTTTGTTGTCAATAAATTCAAGAGTTCAAGATTTATCAGGCCAATTAGCTTCATGGTTAAATAACTATGGACTGATTGCTTTCTCTATCAAAGATGACACATTTTTATTTTTTTAAACTTCATCACAAAGCATATGTATGTAACTGATTAGGACTTTATAGGTACAGCAAAACATTGCATTTTAGCAAAGATTTAAATATGGACTGAACCCTGCCCTCTCCTTTGAAAATATACTCAGATGAAACAAATATAATTATTTATTACTTCCAAACGTAAATTCTGAGCAATCATGTTTTTAACTGTTACCCAATATTACTATATAAGAAGTTATTTCATATTCTCCATCTCTCTGCCTTTTATTTTTTTTAAAGAAGGATCAAACATGAATTCTGATAGGCGGCAAGCAAAGCCAAACTTTCAGAAAAGCTTATGTATTTTAAAAATATTATTTTAAATACAAATTTAAAACCTTGTCATTAGAAAACTATAATTTTAAAGTATATTTTGTAAGTTCTAGCAAGGTGATGGCATTTATCATCAAGTGATGGAGCTCCAATCTTTCAGGCCAGTGTGTGTGGGCAGTATGGGTGTACACGTGTGCACAATGTATTTCTGACCTAAATTATCTCCTGCTCTACCAGACAGGCTTTAAGATTTCTTGGGCTTCAGTGGTATTCTGAAGCATTTGAAAATCTTTAGTTCTGTTAGACGCTAAATGATGTCAGAACCCAAATTCTCTGTAAATGCATTAGTTTATGTCATCCAACATCCCAGAGACTTCTCTCTTTAGCTATCTCATTGGTTTCCATTTAAGAAGGTCAGCTTACCTAACTAGGACCAAATACAAATATTGTTAAAAAATAAAATCCCATTGTACCATGTTGTTTTGTTCTTCATCTGTGCCCTGGGTCAAGTTTTGGTCCTCAGCGCCCCATGCCTTTTGGAAAGATCAGTTAATTCAAAGAGTTGCTTTATGGAATGAGGTTTTAGTTCTTGGTATCTCCTTCAAACGCTTCTGAGCTCACCCTGGTTAGAATTGGGTAATTGGGAAAAGACAATAAAACCTGAGCAGAGGAATAAGCTCTTCTTTGTGTGTATGTTTTTTTTTTTTTTTCCTCTCCCTCTGTAAATTAAATGTCATCCAATTATCTCTTACAGCTATCTACAGAATTGTTCGTTAGTCAACATTATGATACAGGTATTAGACACTGATTGGTCTAATTAGTTTTGTGAATATTTGCATATTCAGAGAGCAGTGAATATTTTTGAATTTGATGTTCTTATAGACTGTTTGTATCCTTGGAGATGCTTTGATATTCACTCTTAAGGTTTTTGTATGTTTCACTGTAGAAGCCAGAATGCTTCTTGCTAATAATAACATTTATAATAATAAATGCTTTATTATTCTAGTAACACCACTAAAAGTAAAGCAGGTTTTCTAGGCATCTCCCAAAATACATGTTGTTTTTGAAGATTGGAGGCTGTGAAGCCGTTAATGAGATAAGGAAGGGGCATTTTCTAAAAGTGACAAGTTATTTTAATCAAAAAGGTCATGCATGTCAAGTAGCATTATTGTTTCCTGAAGTGTCTTGACTCTGCCTAAGTCAGTGAAAATTAAGATTTCAATTATACTTCACTAATGGCTAGGACAGAGGGTGAGTGAAGTAGAAGTTTAAAACCTAAGCATTACTGAAATGTCTTCTTGATTTACTGGTATCACTGCTAAGTACTCCGTAAATGCCAGCATTTTACACTGTGTCACTAATGCACAAGAATAATGCCATGTTAGAATTACAAAACAGAAGGCATTCTGCAGTCTGAGCAGCAGAGTTAACTTCCAAATGAGATTTGAATACTAAAGTGAATGTCATCTTTGAGAAGGAAAGGCTTTTGAATGATCAAGTCAGTTCTGTTTAATTATTTAAGTGATGCTTCAGGGATACTTATGCTGTGTAGAACATCTGACCCTTCAGTGGACTTTCATAATGCTGAATTGGGAGCTAAGAAGAATGGAATAAAAGAGAGATGCTGGGATTAGGTTCTATGCTTCCTAAAGTTATCTTTTTTGTCTGCTTATCCTTCCCTCCCTTCATATCTCTTCTCATACAAGTGGTGGATGCCAAGTGAACAGGGGAGAGACTTTAATGGGGAAGAACCCTTTATTGTATGAGTCCGATAATACGTATGCAAATGTTTTAATTTAAGTATATAGTTTAACCAGTGCTAAAGAAATGGTGTCATCTATTAGTGGGGGTTACACCTAGACTAGAATAGTCCTGATCATTTAGAGAGCGTTTCTGACCAGAAAAACAAGATGTTTTCTGGGTGAGGGGGGCATGTATTCTGCATGCCCCATGATGCTGAGTTCAGGCTTAACATAGGTAAAGGCAGACATTCCTGTTGGCCACTCTCTGGTCCCAGTCACTTCGGCTCCATCAAATATGGAAATTCAGCATAATGTCCTCAGGAGAGGGAGGACAAGTATACTCCTATACAGCCCGTGGAGTTTTAGCTTATAATTTGTATCTCTTATAGGACTTCACTGGTGCTTCATCCAATGGCAGAAGGACACAGGAAGGTGAAATATTGTCCAAACCTGCTTGTTGAAATTAATTAATGAAAAGACAGCACTGGGTGTTGAGAGACGACTGAATCAAATGGAGAGGGTTAAGTCCAAAACACCGTAATTTTCCTGAGGGGCGCGTGTGTGTGCGTGTGTGTGTGTGTGTGTGTGAGAGAGAGAGAGAGAAAGAGAGAGAGAGAAGGAGGAGGAGGGGGAGGGGGAGGAGGGGGAGGGGGAGGAGAAGAAAAAGGGAAGGAGGAAGAGGATGAGGAAGGAGAAAAAGAAGAAAGGAAGAGCGAGGGAGCGAGAGAACAAAAGTGAGAGCTAGACCAAGCAGACGGAGGGAGCAGATGGTAGGGAGGGGATGTTTGTTTTGGGGCATCCAGATCAGTGTGTCTTACTTGGTTCATATTTATTGAAGTTGGTCAGGATCAGAGTGGTCTGGGGGTGATGATTACAAATGTGGGGAGCCCTGGAGCAATGCAATATATAAAGGGTCAAGTTAAAACTATATAACCCTCTTGAGAAGCAGAAACATTTTCTTTAGGATAGGTCTATCAAAAATGTAAATGCCATGTGACCTAACTCTTTTTTTTTCTGGAAAAAAATCCCCAGGTTTCTGTCCACCATGTAGGCTGACGTTTGCAGAGCTGTTGTTGGCTCTGACTTGAGTGCTAGAGATACAAAGATGCAGAAATGACCAGAGCCTGGTCAACCTTCAGAGGAGCTGACACCCTAGGGATTCCTGGACTATAAAATTATGTGCTTGTATTATTGTTGTATTTATCCCTTTCAGACTAAAATGAATACTGTGATAGACTTAACCAAATTTTGTAGACACACAAAGAGGGTGGGATTTCTTAATTCTGAGGGTGCTGAAGGATTTATAGATGTAACTTTCAGGTTGACTATTAAGGAGAGATTAACTGTATAGGGTTTAGATGAGAAGGAATCAGGTTATGCTGTTTCAGGTTGTGAACACTGCCTGAGGAGTGGCAAGGTTGCTGATTCCATTTCACTTGTGCCTTTGTATGACCTTCATGTAGATGGGAGTGGGAGGGGGAGTAGATGGGTTTGGGGCTGCCGGAGATGGAAATATAAAAGCATACTAAGAATTGGATTTAAGGGCCCAAATTAAGCTAAGGAACTTGAACATGATTTATAAATGGTGGGATCCATTAAATACATTTTAAACCAGAGGTAACCGTTACTGTTCTGATGGAACCGTTTTTAGAGATAAGAGAATTATGGACAGGTAGCAGGAGACAAGTTAGTAGGCTATTGCAGTAATCCAATTGAAAAACAGAAGTGCCTGACCAAGGGTTATCAATGTGGAAATGCAGTAGAAACAATGCAGTTGGGCCTCAATATATTCCCAAATTGAAAGAAACACCCTCCTTCCCATTCTCCCTTTTTCGCTCCCTCCCTTATTGTTTCCCTTCTTCCTTTCCTCCATTCCTCCTTTTTTCTTTTTCATTTACATGCTATTACTCAGTGTCTGCTGTTTGCCAGGCCACGGGAGTGGGGAAGGGCATGGGTCAGAGAGAATGCCACAGGCCCTGGCGTGGCGCAGTAGTAGGGCTGTTAACTGTGACAGGGAACAATATTAGAAAAGAAACAGTTTTGCAGCAGGGAATAAAATGACTTTGAATTTGGGCAGATTGATTTGGAAATGCCTGTGGGACTTTTTAATAGAGATATCCAGTAAAGAGCTGAATAGCTCCCTGACATTACCGTGGCCCGTGGAATGAATGGTCTGCCTGATGAACCCGTGAACTCCTATCACTAGGAAAGGACATGACTTGGCCAGATGGCCTTGGGTCAGATGTGTTAGATGGAACTCTGATGAGAGATTATTAGCGATCTTGAACCAAATGGGATACAATGTCCTTCCAGCCCTACAAATCTATAAGACTGTGGAGAGGCATGCGCGCGTGCATGTGTGTGTGTGTGTATGTGTGAGATTGGGAGAGAGAGAGGGAGAAAGACACACACACACCCCTTAGCTTCTTTTTCTTGTCTCTGACCATATCTGGTATCACAAGCATTATTACATTTGTTGATGTTTGCCATGTCACTTTTCTTCTTAACTTCTGCAGTGAATGATGACTGGACTATGAAGGATATGCTAATATTCCCTATTTTCCCACTAGCCACTTACTTCTTGTCTTACTTCTTGTCTTACTTTCTGCAGCCTAAATATCATTTGCTACTTATATTCTTAACCAAATTAGGGTAAATAGTTGAGGATATATTTTCCATTGACAATATTAAGTGTTAAGATAGTCTATTATAAATTAAAACTCTGGATATGTAGTTATTCTTGATTTCTTCTTTGTAAATTTGCTATTAGTAAGAAACAAGGGGAAACCAACATTTTGGCAGAGATTCTCCATTCTCTCAAGTGAAGTCTCAGGTTTATTGTTGTTATTGTTGCTGCTGCTGCTGTTGTGGTTATTGTTACTCCTATTAATTCTTTAGTTCCTGCTTTTTAAATAGTCATTTTGTTAAAATTTATATATATATATTTGTATGGACTTCCAAGGCTTTGGAAAATGTGTGAAATGGTATGCTATTCATAACTTCAACATATGTATAAATACAATTGACATCTTACATGAGTCTAAAATATGGCACTCACACTGTAATATCAAAAAAAGAAAAATGATATTGGGTCTGCTATCTTATTTTTAGTTTGTACATAGACTTCTGAAACTATCTCCTACACATGAAAATTAATTTTAAATCCTGTGAGATTTTACTGGATTAGGCTTGGGTTAAGCGATGTAAAAGCTTAGGTAAGCTGTTACTACCATTCACTTATCTTTTATGAATTCGATAGATGAGCTGAGATTTAAAATTTGACCTAGAGGCTTGTGTTGCATTATTCAGTTCTCACAGTTTTGTGAAATGAATCACTTTGGTCATTACTGAATGATTTGTAGCAGTTGATACATGTATTGATTAATATAAATATAAATGGCTTTTTATAATAACAAAATGACAGTGAGTTAACACTTAACAAATAAAATAAGACAAAAAAGATAACAATTTAAAAGAATTAACACTATTGATGGAAGTATAAATTGGAAAGAAAACATATGGAGAAAAATCTGGCAAAATGTGTCAAAATTAAATTTAAATGAGAAAATTATTTGACTCAATGATCCGACCTGAAGGAATCTAAGCAAATTAATGTACAGGTGACCTAATACGCATGTACAAGGTTTTTTTTTTTTTTTTTTTTTTTTGTGGTACGCGGGCCTCTCACTGTTGCGGCCACTCCCATTGCGGAGCACAGGCTCCAGACGCGCAGGTTCAGCGGTCATGGCTTATGGGCCTAGCTGCTCCACGGCATGTGGGATCTTCCCGGACCGGGGCACGAACCCGTGTCCCCTGCATCGGCAGGCGGACTCTCAACCACTGCGCCACCAGGGAAGCCCTGTACAAGGATCTTGATTGCACCATAAGTTCCACTGGTAAAACACTGTATCAAGATAATCGGTAAATAGGAGAGAATATAAACAAACAAAAAGTTGAAATTCTATAAAGTTGAACAATGAGTTAGATCTACATGTACTGACCTGGAAAATTTCATAACATTCTTTTGCATGAAAATAAACACAATATAAATGGAGTGATCCCATTTATAAATATATTTATATGCATTCAAAGACCGGCTCCATCTGGGAAGACGTTCGTGAAAAAAAAAAAAATGATGTTTAACCGAAACCAGAAAGGGAAGGGAGAATTAACCAGGGAAAATTATTTAAGGCTGAGGAAATAACATCGAAGAAAGCCTACAGTCCAGAGTGATTTAATGTATTCAAGGAAAAAATACATTAAAAAAGTTAGGTATGAATAAACTGTAGACTGTAAGAGAGATTTACCTTTGGGTTTGGTGTTATACATGCAAATATGCTTTCTATTTTATACATTTCTATTTTTGTTAATGAAGATGTTCCCATTAAAACACAAATAATTTAAAAACTAGCTTAAATTATCACAAACAGAAAAAGTTAATGAAACACTTTAAGTAGGATACAAAAAAAGAAAAAGACAAAAGAAGTTGGGAGCAATTAAGCTGAAGCATAAAACAAAAAAGATAACATTATATATATTAAGCTGAATGGAAGAAGAGGAATAGGTGATTTTAGAAGATGAAGGTACTTCTTTTAAATAGGCTCATATGGAAACATTAAATAAAGCAACAGTGTAAATCTTTTAAAATTATACTGCTATTGTAGAAAGGCCCACAGGACTATTTGTATCAACAAAGCTGTGAAACATTTAGCACATTTAGCAGACCTTCTTTACAGTGAGACCGTAAGGCCTCAGCTGCCCAGATGGGTATCTTGGGGCAAAAGCATTCCCCGTGGTCTATGTTAGTGTTTCCCTTTCCCCATTGCTCTCAGTCCAGATAATATTCCCTGTAAATTCCTTCCAAAATATGAGCCAACTCTACAGGGGTCTAGACCTTGACTCCATCTTAGAATCTCTAGGAGAGATTTAAAAACATTTCAAGCTCAGGCCCCACTTGATAAATGATAATATTAAACCATTATGTCTGGTGCTGGGACCCAGATAGCAGATGTTTTAATGCTCCTGGGTGATTCTCATGTGCAGCTGGGGCTGGGATATCACCGCTTTAGGAAAGTTTAGCCTATTGACACCTTCAGTGTATAAACAAAGTGGCCTGCCAGTAAACTCAGAGGACAGCATGTTCAAATGGGTTGTTTCAAAGAACTGAGTCAAGAACTAAGAATGAGAGGTCTCAAAATTCATTAACTGGTTTGGTGGTGAGGTTGTCTGGGATGTGGCTGTTTCAAAGGTGATATATGAAAACTGAAGATACAGAGACACTTTAGGTATAAAATATAGGAGAGATATAAGATTAAGAAAACATGAGGAGCTTCCCTGGTGGCGCAGTGGTTGAGAGTCCGCCTGCCGATGCAGGGGACACGGGTTCGTGCCCCGGTCCGGGAAGATCCCACATGCCACGGAGCAGCTGGGCCGGTGAGCCATGGCCGCTGAGCCTACGCGTCCGGAGCCTGTGCTCCGCAATGGGAGAGGCCACAGCAGTGAGCGGCCCACGTACCGCAAAAAAAAAAGAAAACATGAAATATATTAAAGATAAACTTCTAGGACTCTATTTTCTCATCTTTGAAATGAGGATATAACTACTTCATGGAGTTGGGACAGTTAAATGAGAATGTTTATATAAGCAAAGTGCAAAGTGTAGTTCACTCATAGTTCAGAGGCTTAATAAACAGAACGAGAAATAATGAAGTAGAGAATCCGTCTCTTTCATATTGTACTTTTCAAATACAGCTTCAACTCTTGGTATCATCAAGCAGGTTTATTTTCCCTTTGGTGGACACTGAAGGGCTTTTGTTCACAGTACAGAGCCCAAAACAGTAGGTAGACAGTGTCTGGATTATCTTGGACAGGTAGAGCAGTAATGCCCTTTCAGACTTTTGGAAGGTACTCGAATTTCCCTAATGGTATGTCTGTGGGATGCATGTATATTAGTCTCCTGTTGCTGTATAACAAGTTCCCACAAACTTAGTGCCAGTTGGAGGAGGTCATCAAGAAGACGTGACCTGAGTTGACCACAAGCTGGACTCGGGCAATTGGAGGCACCTCATCCCTTCCCCTGTCCTTGGAATGTATGCTCCGGCCACCATTCCCACACTAGGAACTGTTCCAAGGATGTAGCCTTGAGAGAGTGAAGTTTGTTGAGACCACGTAGACTTCGTAGGTAGCTGAACCCCGTTAAAGCCTCTATATAAACTTTTACGATTCTGGCAGGTGGGTGTGGAGATCTACTTGTCTTGCGGCCGCCCGAGACAACCTCCCATGTAAGTTCCTTTGCTTAATAAATCTGCCACCTGCCAATCTGGAGTGACCTGCCTCTTTCTTCAGTTTCTCCTTACCCTCGCTGTATGGGGGATGGTTTACAAGCCCACAGTGCCTTAAAACACCTGTTTATTAGCTCACAGTCCTGTAGATGAGAAGACTGGGCTGATGAGGCTGGTTTCACAAGGCTAAAATCTCTGCTTAGGGTCTCACAAGGCTAAAATTGAGGTGTCAGCTGGGCTGCATTACCATCTGAACTCGGGGTCCTCTTCCAAGCTCACATGATTGTGGCGGAGTTTAGTTCCTGGCACTCACAGGGCTGAGATTTTTCTTTCCTTTCTGGCTGCTCTCAGCTTTTAGAGGCAATCTGCATTCCCTATCAGGTGGTCCCCTCCATCTTTGAAGCCAGTGACAGAGAATTTTCCTCTCATGCTTTGAATCTCTGACTTGATGTCTCCATGCAGATTTAAAGGGCTGATGTGATTGGATAAGGCCCACTGAAGAGAGGCATGCTTGCTTAAAGTCAGCTGAACCAAATAACCTCATCACAGGAGTGAGGCCCATCACATCACAGGTGTCTCTCATACCAGAGATGGAGATAATTTGACAAGGGTGTGGGTCATGGAGAATCATCTTAGAAAGCTGCCTACCCCCATGTATAAAAGGTGTGCGTGGACAGCGTCATTTGTTAACGTCGTGGTTTGAGGCAAGGAGTGAGGAGCGCCGTCAAGATTTTGCTTTTACGGTGAGTGATATTTTTCTTTTGGTATTACTGTAGAGGGGAGATCTGCCTCAATGTAGCTCCTACAGGAAAAATAGGGGGAAAACATAGAGATTAATTCATAAATTAAAAATATAAACCTTTTGCTTATGATTTTAGTATCTCGCAAAGGCCATGGGCTCTCTTATTTTTTATTTTCTTCCTTTTCATTCTTAATAAGTAAAATTTCTCGTACAACTTCATCTCATGACAAATATATGATAAAAATACAAACCGAAAATAAACATTCCTAAAGCAACTACATTCTACAAATGAAAATTGACACACATTTGGTTTTTTGGAGGTTGTGCCTTGGTACTTTCAGCTGCATTGTGTGTATTTGTTTGTGCGAGTTCCAGGGATTTACCAACGAACAAGGAAAGCCTCGGCTTGCAGTCTCCTAAAGCTGTAAAACCGCTCAACGCTGCTTTAAGTACTTGGCTGCTTCCTTAATAATTCCCTGTAACTCTTTAAAAAATGTGTTTGTAACCAGGAAACACTGTTTAGGTTTGAGTCAATTTTCTATTTCTCAGAACCCA
The DNA here is from genome assembly GCF_937001465.1 of Orcinus orca. Classification (NCBI taxonomy): domain Eukaryota; kingdom Metazoa; phylum Chordata; class Mammalia; order Artiodactyla; family Delphinidae; genus Orcinus; species Orcinus orca. The sequence continues at coordinate 37,352,419 of NC_064570.1, read as the reverse complement.
ACTAAGGAAATACATCTTCTAGTTGTTTTCCAAAAATTATAGCTGAATGGGTGAATGGGTATTACTGATAATGCATTGCCTTGTTTGACTGATACAATCTTGCTGAGGAATATAAAAACAAATCCTGGCATTCTTTGGAAGATTTCTGCATAACTTGTCTTAAAACTGAATTAATTGTGATAGATATTTGAACCATTAATGTGTGTGTATTTATTTGCTGATAATGGAAGGAAGATCCTTGGGAGATTTTTCATTTATTTGGTTCAAATCTGTGTGCTCTAGTTTTACTCACTAGTATACTTTTAGGAGAAGTGAACATATATAAAGGTAATATAAATTGTCATCATGCTATTGTATAGTGGACTTTAAACTGCACTCCCTGGGGTTATATGAGGATTTCTCACTGGTATATAGACTCAGAGCTTTGAGGATACCCACCTCCCCCAATTCCCCATCTGCCCCACCCCCCAAAATTGTGAGAGAAAATTTGGTTGTATTGACAGGTGGAATGGCTCTAATGACTGGGTAATAAATCCATTTGCAAGTCAGGTGGTTTACAGTTCTCTGTTTAAGCTAAATTGCAGAAGGGCCTAATTGAATTGTCAGCCACTATATGATTAAAATAATTTTTGATGTAAGATCACTGACTTTTGGCATGTAACTGAGAAGGAGTTCAAGGATTTGAGTGACATTGCTATAATAAATGAGTTTCTTCCATTTCCATCTATTCATGTGAACAAAGAATCTCCACAGTTATAGTAATAAAGATAAAACAAACTAAAAATATGGGAGAAAATTGATGCTGTCTCCTTTTAACAGTAAGTAATAGTCACCCATGGCATACATGAAATAAATGGAAAAAAGCCAAACTATTCATCTCATTAAGAGATTAATTTCTAGTAATTGTGATCTTTGTTTAGTCCTTATTCATCGCAACTTTAGATACGTTTGTTTTGGTAATTGTGCTCTTCAAATAATTTTCATTATAACTCAATCCAGAAGAAAATTGTTTTACACTTAGTCATAGGGTCATGAGGAAATTTTTTAAAAAGTCATTTTTACATATTTTTATTACAGAGAAATATCAATACAAAGACTTTCAAGCATAAAACTTATTACATTAGGATAAAATTCAGTGGGGATAGAAATATGAGTTCAAAAGGAAATAGGAGTGAAATAAAACTTCCAGCTGTAAATAATACCTTGTTCATGTCGTTCTCTCTAGTATTTAGATAACTTTGGATTTACTACAAGAATTTTGTAAATTTTATTCCAAAACATTCGTCTTTTTAGTGTGCCACAGCTTATATCTCTTGCTATTTAAACTTGCCACGAAAAAATTAAATGTCAAAGTCTGTGAGGGGTACATGGTTTTATAAAATTACCTGAAAAGGGTACATTAAGTTTGAAGACCATGGCTGTTGTGGAGAGGACTATCCATGAAACGATCAGCTTTCTCAATGCTGTAATAAGGGATTTAGTGAAGGGACTAAGGCCCCAGCTGGCTCTGACATTGACATCAGCTGTCCTTTCTCTGAACTCCTGTGGCTCTCACTACTCATCCTAAACATCTGATGCTTGTTATGTGTCTGCTGTTGACTCAGAAAATTTTGATCATATGTTAGACTGGATATTAGTTACACTTTGGACAAGCCCTCAATACACCGTCAAAACAACCCAATCCAAAAATAGGTAGAATACCTAAATAGACATTTCTCCAAAGAAGGTATACAGATTGCCAATAAAACACATGAAAGGATGCTCAACATCACTAAGCATTAGAGAAATGGAAATCAAAGCTACAGTGAGGTATCACCTCACACCGGTCAGCATGGCCATCATCAAAAAATCTACAAACAATAAATGCTGGAGGGGGTGTGGTGAAAAGGGGAACCCTCTTGCACTGTTGGTGGGAATGTAAACTGATACAGCCACTATGGAGAACAGTATGAGGTTGCTTTCAAAAACTAAAAATAGAATTACTATATGACCCAGCAATCCCACTACTGAGCATATACCCTGAGAAAACCATAATTCAGAAAGAGTCATGTACCACAATGTTCATTGCAGCTCTATTTACAATAGCCAGGATATGGAAGCAACCTAAGTGTCCATTGACAGATGAATGGATAAAGATGTGTCACATATATACAAGGAAATACTATTCAGCCATAAGAAGAAACAAAATTGAGTTATTTGTGACGACGTGGTTGGATCTAGAGTCTGTCATACAGAGTGAAGTAAGTCAAAAAGAGAGAAACAAATACCATATGCTAAAACATGTATATGGAACCTGAAAAAAAGAATGGTTCTGAAGAACCTAAGGGCAAGACAGGAATGAAGACGCTGATGTAGAGAATGGACTTGAGGACACGGGGAGGGGGAAGGCTAAGCTGGGACAAAGTGAGAGAGTGGCATTGACATGTATACACTACCAAATGTAAGGTAGATAGCTAGTGGGAAGCAGCCACATAGCACAGGGAGATCAGCTCTGTGCTTTGTGACCACCTAGAGGGCTGGGATAGGGAGGGTGGGAGAGAGATGTAAGAGGGAGGGGATATGGCTATATATGTATACGTATAGCTGCTTCACTTTGTTATGCAGTAGAAATTAACACAGCAATCTAAGGCAATTATACTCCAATAAAGACATTAAAAAAAGTAATAATATTGGTTGTGGACTAGGAGAGGCTTGGAAAGATCTTGAGAAGGATAGAGATAAAAACCTGGAGCTTGTGTGGATTTCAAAGGAACAGGAAGATACAGTGCCGTGTAATGCTTAGCAATTAAAATGGGGAATGAATGTGTCCACTGGAACTTTTTTAACTTAAAATATTTCCAAGGTCATAAAAAGAAAATCAAAGGGTAAAGGGAGGAAAAAGCTTCACTTTCTGCAGGTTGGATAGATTAAAAAAAAAGATGTTGGGGGTGGTCTTTTGTGGTTAGTTCTGTCATTTTATACAGTGGCTGATGCCCAGTTCTGTAGCTTCCCAGCTTTGAGGATCCAGACAAATTGCATAAACTCTCTAAGCATTTTGTCCTTATCTGGTGAAACGGTGATAATAATACATCTATCCTAAGGGTATTTTGTAAGTATAAATAGGATAAATTACATAAACTTAGCATACTCTATGGCACATAAAAACTCACTTAACAGTTGTGACATGTTGTTATTAACTTTCTTAATAGGGTTCTTAAGGCACAAGGGAATTCCCCTATTTCTATCCACATCATCGTCTGTCATTGCTATACTGTGCTAATTAATCTAATTCATTTCATTATAATCAGTGATAATACAACTGGGATATGAAAAGCTCATTTTGATAGTTATAAGGGAATCAATATGGTAACAGCTATTCATTTCAGCAGTTTGACCAACATTAGATGAAGATCAACTGTAGTCTATAAGTTAAAACTTTTATAAAACATGTTGATATATTTAAATGTTTTGTTCTTTAATAACTGCAAAGGACAGTTTGTTTTCAGGCCTCAAGATATGTATGGGTATAACCCATAAAGTAGCTTTCATTGGCATCCAATTTGCTTACTTGCTATCCTTAAAAAATATTAAACATTGACTCTTACTGTTGATAATACTAATACCACAGATTAAATGAGAGCCTACCAGGTAGTTATTTTGACAGTCATTGCTTCTTGAGTAAGCCACATCTAGTGTGCATTATTCCCAGAGTTACATCGCTTGTAAACTTTATTTATGACTCATATAAGGTTTTATGTTACAATGTTTTTCCAAAGGACATCCTTTATGTCCACGTGCCTGCCCTCAGTTATACTGGTAACTGTCCATTTTGTATTAAGGATCACACTGGAAGTAGTTTTTATAATATTTCTGAATTATGAAAGAATTTCATTCCTTTTCCAGTAGAACGGTGCTGCAGCTGAGATATACTATGGCTGTGCTGTAAGCTAATTGTAGTAAAAATCATAATTTGGGTGACCTTTCATAGTATTAAAGTAGCTAATAAAACTCACTTTGTCTTTGGCCGTGTGGAGATTACAGGTATATGACCAGATTGACCGCAGTCATCTCTGCTTCTTCCCCAGAGAGGGTTCAAATTGTTGGGAAGTTTTCTGTTGAGACTAGAATGAGTTTGTCCTTGGGCAATAGTGGCTCTAAATTTGGTGTTTCTGCCTACAGGGCTCCCTGATATAAATTTCAGTTTGGAGAAGGGAGGGGGACAAAGAAACCAATCTTTTTCCTTCAGATTCTGAGACAGCATCCACCAACCTGCTCAGTGTACCTCTGGGGACCCTGAATAGTGCATAGAAAAGCTGTTTTGTTTTTGTTTGTTTTGGAAATCAATTTTCTTCTTAAATTCCTCAAATATTTACTGCAGTGGAAGGAAAGAAAATTTTTTTCCTCTCAATTTTGCCTTGGGGAGGAAACATTTCTGTGCTCTCTAGCCCAAAAGAAAGGGTAGGTATTAGTGTGTCTGGTCTAGACATAATTTACCACTTTATTGTAGGTCATGCTTAGCCTCTCCATAAGCGCATATTTTCCCCAGTGACATCTTCCCCAGGGGTCAGTCAGCTCTCCACTTACACCAGGGAGCCAAGCATAATCTAGTTACAACAAAACTGTCCTCTTACCACCTCCCTCACTCAGCCTCCAATGGACTTCACCCAAAAAAACTCCAGAAATCTTCATCTTGTCTGTAGCCTTAATTAAAAACAGCATGTTTTTTTTAAAAAAAGCATTAATTTTTGATTTACTGTTAATTGTGATTTCCCTCTATATACATTAAATATCTACACCTTTACAGAGATGTGTGTCATATGTGTGTACCTGTGTTACTTTTTGTAGAAATAATTTAAAACCGATGAGCTACATTAGTCTGCCTTGTTATCTTAACATGGTCCTGAGAAACTACATTTTCCATCACTCTATGTTATGGCATATTTGTGACGGCTAAATGTTATGCCCACTTTTTAGGTGAAAGCCCAACATAATGAAGGACCAGCTTGATAAAGAGTTCAAATTCTGATTTTTTTTAAAGTGTAAATTTAGTTTTTAGTTCTCTAAATAAAAAGCACAAGATGGGGAAGGGATCTTGGTTAGTTCTCTTCACATTTGGTGAATGTTTACCATGTGCCAGGCGCTGTTGGCAAGGCTGGGAACCCAAAGGAAAGAAAGGCAAGAACCCCATCCTCAAGGACGTCACAGTCTACTGGGGGAGATGAGTTAAAGAGAATGGCCCGAGAGAGGTAGGCATCACAGACACCAAGGATGAGGGGGAGCAAGCCAAGTGAGTAAAGGTGACAAAATAGTGAACTCACTATTTTAAAGTTGATGCAATTTAAATGTGATCAGAAATGAATGAGTAGTCAGATGAATTGGCCCTTTTCTGAAGCAGTGAACTCCATCAGATGGAAGTCCAAAGTAGCTGTGTGTTGTTTTTTTTAACATCTTTATTGGGGTATAATTGCTTTACAATGGTGTGTTAGTTTCTGCTTTATAACAAAGTGAATCAGTTATACATAGACATATGTTCCCATATCTCTTCCATCTTGTGTCTCCCTCCCTCCCACCCTCCCTATCCCACCCCTCCAGGCGGTCACAAAGCACCGAGCTGATATCCCTGTGCTATGCGGCTGCTTCCCACTAGCTATCTACCTTACATTTGGTAGTGTATATATGTCCATGCCTCTCTTTCGCTTTGTCACAGCTCATCCTTCCCCCTCCCCATATCCTCAAGTCTGTTCTCCAGTAGGTCTGTGTCTTTATTCCTGTCTTACCCCTAGGTTCTTCATGACATTTTTTTTTCTTAAATTCCATATATATGTGCTAGCATACGGTATTTGTCTTTCTCTTTTTGACTTCACTCTGTATGACAGACTCTAGGTCTATCCACCTCATTACACATAGCTCAATTTCGTTTCTTTTTATGGCTGAGTAATATTCCATTGTATATATGTGCCACATCTTTATCCATTCATCTGATCATGGGCACTTAGGTTGTTTACATCTCCGGGATATTGTAAATAGAGCTGCAATGAACATTTTGGTACATGACTCTTTTTGAATTATGTTTATAATTCAATTATGTTTATAATTATATGCCCAGTAGTGGGATTGCTGGGTCATATGGTAGTTCTATTTGTAGTTTTTTAAGGAACCTCCATACTGTTCTCCATAGTGGCTGTACCAATTCACATTCCCACCAGCAGTGCAGGAGTGTTCCCTTTTCTCCACACCCTCTCCAGCATTTATTGTTTCTAGATGTTTTGATGATGGCCATTCTGACTGGTGTGAGATGATATCTCGTTGTAGTTTTGATTTGCATTTCCCTAATGATTAGTGATGTTGAGCATTCTTTCATGTGCTTGTTGGCAGTCTGTATATCTTCTTTGGAGAAATGTCTATTTAGGTCTTCTGCCCATTTTTGGATTGGGTTGTTTGTTTTCTTGTTATTGAGCTGCATGAGCTGCTTGTAAATTTTGGAAATTAATCATTTTGTCAGTTGCTTCATTTGCAAATATTTTCTCCCATTCTGAGGGTTGTCTTTTGGTCTTGTTTATGGTTTCCTTTGCTGTGCAAAAGCTTTGAAGTTTCATTAGGTCCCATTTGTTTATTTTTGTTTTATTTCCATTTCTCTAGGAGGTGGGTCAAAAAGGATCTTGCTGTGATTTATGTCATAGAGTGTTCAGCCTATGTTTTCCTCTAAGAGTTTGATAGTTTCTGGCCTTACATTTAGGTCTTTAATCCATTTTGAGCTTATTTTTGTGTATGGTGTTAGGGAGTGATCTAATCTCATACTTTTACATGTACCTGTGTAGCTGTGGTTTTTAAATTATAAGCCTCTCTTGAGGATTTTCTTGGTAGATGCTTTAATAGTTATTAAATCTCTCAAAGGTTGGTTACAAAAAAAACTGGAAGTCTCCAGTACAGGCACTTGGCTGAGTATACATTGTCTCTGCTATTCATTATTATTGTTGTCATTTTAACAAAGCATTAATAAAGTTTATGGTTGGAGTCAAGTACCAAATATACTCAAATGAATTTTTTTTTATTCTTCAAATTAGTGTGTAATCTTGATAAATGGGAAGATTTTACTTTTAATTACAATCTTCATGAATCAGTGAGATCTAGGTGTAAAATCTAAAAGCTTGTATCTTAACAATATTTGAAGCAAAAGAGGGTGTATGAGAAGGGAAAACAATCAACATATATAATATAGATGTCTTTCATTAAATGTTCAGTTATTTGTAATCCTTCCTTTCTTCCTTTTTCCTCGCTCCCTCCATCTTCCTCTCTGTCTGTCTGTCTGTCCCTTTGTCTGTCTCTATCTCTCTGTCTTACCTGCATTGACTTGTATTCTTTTCTACTGAAAGAGAGAATAAATCTCAGGTCGATTAATAAGGGTAAATAGTAAACAAAACTTTTTTTCCTAGTAAGGCCCTCAGACCTTTGTCATTAATGTTGACTGTAGCCCACTGTTCTCAAATTTCAAGTCAACACTTTGCCATTGTACTCTTAAATAATAGGTTATTTTCCAATCTAGAAAATGGTTTCCTTGGTAGTTGGAAATTAAAGTTAGCTAACAAGCTTGTAATATATTAGCATTAATGTGCAAAGAAGAAGACATGATAGCAAATTTTGTGTTCTACTTTTAAATGCTTAAAATTCAAAAGTTACATTTTCTTAAAGAATTTCAAGTTATCAACTAGTAAAGTCTTAAATATAATCTTTCCCACATTTTGGTGATTAATACCTTTTCCTTATTTATGTCTGGGATATCTGAAAATACTTTGCACTTATTGACATGATCGATTGTTTCTCTAAACTTGATGATTTAAGATTAGCACATGTGATTAGCACATTCCTTAAAATGTGTGTATTGTCAAATCTTTGAAACTCTTTTGTTTCATAAAAGAAAGATGTTCTGATTAAGATTCTTTGAACTTCATTTCAGCATATGGCTACTTAGTTTGACAGATAATTTTACCTTACTAAAATGCTAAAGTACCTTTGAATCTTTTTTGAATAGAAATGGAGCATTTTCATTGTGAATATGTTTTGGTAATGTCAGTTGAATGAGTTGTTTAGAAATACAGACTTGTATTTTGTTCCAAATTTTGTTTTTTCTTGAAAGGATATTGGATATTTGATGTAACTGAGCTATGCATCCCTGATGCATAGCAACTTTCAGCATGTGGCAACCATTTTGTCAACTGTATCAATAAATCCAATATGTGTGATCAGAAGATAGAGGTCTAATAAGGCATTTGAATAAATTCTGTTTTAGGCTGATGTGCTTTTAATAACTCTAGCTTTCATAGATAAAGTGCATGAAATACAATCTATTTTAAGCATTTTCTCATGCAGTATTCCTGTGACTGTTCTCTATAAACATGGCCAAATGGAACTAGCCTATAAAACGTGTGTTATCTAACGCATTACTACCCATTTATGGCTGCAGCATGTGGTAGGAATCCAGAAACATCAGGTCCTGCTGTTCTGGTAACATTCAAGTGGACTCCAGGTGATAGGCATGGCCAACTCTCTTGGCCCAGTGCCAATTCGCAATGGTCCTATCGACCAGCGCCCCTTAGCAGATTACTCTGAAGCAGCGAATGATCTTATGTGGAACAAGAAAGGATTCTGCATAGTAGATATTTTTAAGTAGTTCTCTCTGTGAACTAGAATGTGTGAGTAGCTGCAGTTCTTTGTTGAAAGAATAATTTGCTTTTTAGCCTCTTTGGTTTTTTTCAAATGGGATGTTGAAAACAGTTGTATACAGATCCCCTGGTTCTTCCTCCCACTCCCTTTGTACTCTATGCCTCAGTTAAGTTTCTTTTTGTTGTTTTTTTTTTGATCAAGTGCAATTTTGTGTTAATTAAAAATATGGGTTTCCCTTCTTAAATAACTCACATTGGCTTGATTTTGATACTCTGCTGTAACAAAGACATACGGGGGCAAAAAGGCAACTTACCAAAGAATAAAATGTGTTGGTATAAATAGATTATTTAATACTGGATCTTTCAGTTATACGTTCTCCTTTTACTTAGAAGAAATCCCCCAAAGAAAAGAATAGGTATCTATATATTCTTATTGAGAATCTTTATGTACCATATTAAATAATAAAGATTAATAAGCATATATAGGCAGTGTCATGTAAAACAATGAAAAATGTGTCCTCTTTTTGTGCTGAACTGTGGCTCTTGCCAGTTTGGTTCTCTAAAGCAACTGGAACTGGAGAAAGAAAGCTATGCTGTATTGTATGTCTTAAAAATGAAAAACTTAAAAACAGAAACCACAACAGCCTCAAAATTAGGGGCAAATCTAGACCCTGAAATCAAGATGTTTTTGGTAAGATCAGCATTCAACAAAATAAGAATTAGCTGCAATTAAAGCTGCAATTAAAGCTGCATTGAAGGAGCAACATAGGTACGATTGGTAAATCCAGGATTAATTCTTATGTGGAGCAGACAGTGACATCAATTGGAAGGTATTTCAAAGAGACGTGGTCAGATTGAACACTTCTTGTTTTTTTGAGGAATTATTGTCAGAATATATAAAACATGTAAAACTGTTCATACTACAAGACAATTATACTCAGGGCTATAAAAACAGTAACAGTTATTGTCACTAACTGAAGGCAGTTTAAGAAGTGTGTTCATCTCCTGGCCCAAACCCCAGATCAGGAACTACCGTTGTTCCTGATTGGTTTGAATTAATACTAGATTGCCTCCTAAACTACATGGTGGTACCAGAATCGGACTTGCTCCACAGTTATTTCTTTTCATCTTAAATTTGCTTTTAGTTTACATTTTTCAAACTTAAATACCACCGATTTTAGACATTCTCTTCAGTATTCAAGACTTTATAGCTTTAATTTTATTTTAATAATCTTAAGCATTTGCTTGATTTTTAGGAGCTAGGCATAGGCTCCTAAAGTAAATAGTTCATTAATTTTTATGTCAGCCTTGGTGCTATTTACACGCATACAAATGAAATGAAACTACCCTAGGGAACTTGTGAAGGGTCGGTTTCAAATCCATGAATTAATGCAAATGGTAAGGTTTCATCATTTGGGTATAAGCTATAAGCTTTGGAGAATGGAGAATAAGCAATCAGGGTAAAATAGCCCTAGTGCCTGCATTATTTATGAAAATGAGATCCTGGCATTTATAGTCTAAGGTCCTGTTACAGGAAATAGAGCTACCTATCTGTGCAGGTGTGCTCTAAAGGTCAATGTGTCTAGGATCAGCAGTACATGTGAGAGTAACTATTCTGCATCTTTATTCGGAGTAAATCCACAGGGTTTTTGTTTGACCTACTGTATTTCTAATGTTTATTGCTACTGTAGCTGATAGCCCTACAGGTTGAGAGGAATCATATTTCATCCATTCTAAGGTGTCATCAATTCAAAGATGCATTATTATGTTCAGTATGCCACTAAGAAAGGAAAAGCACTTCCAATTAAAGTATGACTTTTCGTAACTGAAGATTCATCCCAATTTCAACAATGTGAAAATATGAAAGATAAAAAGTCACCTTAGAGTTGTTGAATTACATTACTACTTTTATTTTGTCAAAAGTGCTTGCTGGTTTGGAGGTAAGGCTTACACATTACTTTCAGAGGGCTGTCTGTTAGATGTACACATTCCCTTTGGGGAATGAGAGGCCAGAGACAGTCTCTCTCCCATTAGCACATTAGAGAGAGAAATGTGGGGCTATTAGAGCTTTATGTGGCAAGGTGCTTGGGATTTCTGCCTCTGTATCTATGTCTTATATTTGATTGCTGCCATTGAGCTTTAGTAAGATACAAATAGGTATAAGAGTACTTCAGCAGTGTTTCACATACTATTATTTATTAATATAGTTCTTTAATTCTAAATTTCCTTAAACTAAAAAAAAAAAAGCAGTGCAGGCATTCTTAGTAGAATGCCATAATAAGATATATTTCTAGGAACCTGGTTAATGAACAAAACCAGCAAAAACCCTGCTCTGCTTAACATCTCATTCTATTCCAAAAAGCTACTTCCTTAGCAACGTCAAAGTGACAACTGATGGCTTGGTAAGGATATGGCAACAAGGAATAACTTCTCCATGTTTAAGAGACTCAGAATTTCAATTTTTGCCGCACATACAACTACTTCGTTAATTAAAGCAAGAAGTCCACAGAAAAGTGTAGTGTCCCAAACATGAATTTTAATAAATGCAAATGAGCCAAAAGTGAGAATAATCAGCTGAAGTTCCGGGATAGAATATTTGTCTACTATTTACCTTGGAATTCATCAGCTTTTACTCAGCTATACCGGAAGCCTCGGGAGAAGATGGAAAAACAAAATTATTCCAGGAATTTGGCAACTAACAAATATACTCCATAAATACTTTCGATTTTAGTGTGGGGAACAATATAAATTCCATGAAGCCAGACAAAGAAAGGAAACAGCCTTGTCATCTCTTTTCCATTTTATTTCAACTCCATGGATACTGGCTTATTATTCCCCCATGTGTCTAGGAATCTGAGTTTTAAAATTATCTACTAAAAAATTCTCTGTAGGATTTTTTAGCCATTAAATATCAAGATAGCATGTTATTCTCACCAGGTAATGGGTTGCACGTTTTACCCAAACATGCCTGAATTGCCAGTAGATTTATTTCACATTGGTAGGCTAAATCCTGTTATCTGTTTTTGTTGTTTATAAGGAAAGGAGTACAAAATTACACCAGAAAGACAAAACAATTGTTGCTAGTTAGTGGCATTGCTGTGAGGTGTCCCTTGTCTCAATATAGTGTGAGTCCTTGGTTAATTGTTTTTCTGCTCTAATAAACTGTAAACTCTGTAAAGATAAACTACTTGTTCATCATTGAAGTAAATCACCAGCCCTTAGCACAAAGCCTGGCACATAATAGATGATCAAAATATTGAAACATCACATGGTTTGGTTTCAATAGCATTGACATGCGATGAAACATCTTTTCCGAATGATCTAGACCTGGTCAAATTGGAGATGCCATCTAGTGATGCTGAGAAACTCCCATTATAATCTGTTTTGTTGCTTTTGAAGTAACTTTGTTTTGTAAATTTTATTTTTCCTTCATTTTTATTCATTAAAGGGAATGGCTTTTGAGTGTAATATTAGAGCTTAGACTATTTAACTAATTTTGAAAACTGTGACTAAAGCTATGTCTACATAGAGAAAGTGAAAAAGGAAATGGGCAATTTTGGAGTAGACCTGAGCGAGTAAGATCAATTAAATGAGAAATGCAGTTATCCAGAACTATTAAGATAATTGATCTAACTCATTTTCATATGAATACTTTTGACAGTCACAAACAGGACAAAGTAACATGCTGTTTCTTAAATTGACATCTGCCTACATAGCAGAGTCTTATACACTGTTTTTTCACTTATAGACATCATGTTTTTTAAAAAAATGTATTTTCTAAAAATACTCCATTAATGTTCCAACTAAATAAATGCATGTGCACACATGGATAGGGGTGTCAACTCTTTAGGAAATGAATGAGAATTTAGGGGCCAGAGTGACAGATTTTAAAGACTGTTGCTTAGAAAGATGAACAATGACTCACGCCCTTAAAAGTCAAGTGAATTCTAAAAGGAATCAGTAGAAATACTGATTTATACCACTCATACCCCTTTCTAAGTAGAATGTTTAAGATGTTCTTTTAGGTGCTGATTATACTATATATGCAAGTATGAATGCATATTGCAAATAAGGGTTAGTCACTCAAAGGAAAGAACATTATTTACCATGTAGTAATTATGATCAGATTGGTATTTCTACATTGAAACATAATTATTGTTGGTTTGAATACAATTGTATGCAATTTATTTATTCAGTGAATATTTATTGGACCCCAGGGTTGCATTAGAGTGCTACACAACAGTGATACAAAGACAAATTCATGTCCTGAAAGATTCTAGTTAAAGGACATGTCTTTGTATTTAACTTCTCCCCAAAGTTAATACACAACAATAATAACCAAGTTCCATCTATCATTACTTCTATGTTCTGCTTCCAACAGTAACACACTTCGGGGCACCCTCTGAGTTAGGTGCTCCACCTGTTTATGATACCTGAATATTATGGACATTCCAAGATTGTAATATGTGATTGGGGACAGAGGATAAACACTAAAAAAGGTGATAATATAAGGTAGCATAATTTGAGTCAAATGAATAGTCTATGAAGAAATAGAACTTTGTGCTCGTGCTGGATCACTGAAGAAGTAACAACCACGTCTACCTCTTTGTTTTTAATTTACTCTCCTGTCTCTTTTTTTTTCTTACCACCCACTTAATTCACACTTTTAGTTTTTCCTGAATTATTTTTTAAAATGTTATCCCAGCCCATAATCCATCTTGCATATTATCACAAAATGAGTCTTTTATAGATATGCTTTGGCCCTAGAGTTTAAGTTCTACCTGTGTAACTATGGCATTTAAGGTAGTTCAGAACCTGGCCTGGCTGCAGTGCTCATTCTCATTTACCTTTGCTTCATCCAGAAGTGCTAAATTTCTTTTCTGCTTATTGCAAAAAAGAATTAGAGTTATCACGAAAACAACTTAGCGAGAGAATTGACAACCTTTGCAGTGTTATACTGTGTTTGAACTTGCAAATCCACTGAGAATGAGACAGGCCTTCGGATGGATTATAAATAGGCTTTGGCAGGCTTTGAACTGCCCACACTGTGCTCTAAGATTTGAGCAGCGTTCTGCTGGCATGCTGAACCAACTTAAGCTCTGATGTGAGTTATAAAGAACACAAGGATGAGTGGCTCTGTTTGGAGCACTGTGTTAGCCAAATAGGTAAAATAATTCATGGTTAGACTTTCTCCTCACATTCCTTTCAGAATTATTCTGATATCCTCTCTTGACCCAAAGCAGGTAAATTCCACTCTTCTTGATGGAAATGATCTCTTACTATTTAAAAGAACAACATGAGGTTCCAAGATTTATTTCATTGTCAGTCATCTATGAAAAGGTGATAATATCACAGATATAAATAGAGATCCAGAATCACGCTTTCATACTTATTAATTGATGGCATAAGTTTGGACACTTACACGTGTTATGGTTTCTAAAAAGCACTCACAATAATGTGGAATGATCTTACATTTTCAAAATTAATATTCTTGCCATGGCTATATATACATAAATGTAACGTTAATATGTACTCAACATTAAAGAATCCAAATACCATCTTTGATACTACCACCATCTCCTACCACTTGATGTTCTCATCTTTGGTAATACCAGACTTGAACTTCTATTGAACTTTCTGATAGAATGCAATTGTTTACTAAACACTTTTCTGTGAATCACCTAATATGTGTCTGATACTGTTTTACCAATTGGGTGTCTTATCTCTATGGACATTGATAAGACATGTGACCAAGACCAGGCAGGTTTGGCAAAGTAAGTGGGAATGACCCAAAATATACTCTGTAGGGCCAAGCAGATGAGGTGTTGGGGGAAGATCAATGCCCACAGCCTAGGCCTGTGGACTTTCAGTGGTGCAGAGAAGTGACCAAAAACAGTGTACAAAGGGCACAGCATCCTCAGAGCAGCGGTACAGCTTCAGGGGCTCTAAATGAGGCAGCAGGGATCCCAGTGGGTCTATGTCCTTCAGCAGTGGGACATACAGAGATGTCGAGATGTCAATGAGACAGGCGATCACTATCAGGCTTTGGCCAGAGCTCTAGACTTCAAAGACGGCATGCAGAACTAGACTGGAAATGGAGATAGGAAATTCTAATACTGACTAGAGCTGAAAGTTCATGGAGAAAATGTGGATGGACTTTTCAGCAAGTCCATAATTTGTGTGGAGTAAAACACTGAGCTTATTCCAGAGCATGTAATAACATCTGCTAATTATTTTCTTAGTCACTAACTTTATTAGGTAAATGATTTTCCAAACTAGTGACATGAGCCACTTTTAATATCTTGGAAGGGAATGTTTCGATGCTCTGCCCATGTCAAGTCTCCTGTGGGGGCCTGTTTTAGCCAGTCGGGTGGTTTAGCTGCGGTTCTGTTCAGATGCGTGAAGAACCAATTAGAATATGTCCTTTTATTCTAAGACATCTGGTTATATGATCTTCAGTGAAGAGAACTGAAGCCCAAGAACATTCAGATAGGTGTTTGAGAAAGAAAAGCACCTACTTCAGTAACTACTTGACAGCAATAAAAATCAAAGAAGGAGGGAAGTTCAAAAAGAGGAAAGAAAAGGAAAAAGGAAAGCAAGCAGAAAAGGGAGAGGGAACGAAAGAACTGAAATTGATCAACGATTCTGCGTCAAAAGTCAACAAAGATTGAAAGAATGTTCAGGAAAACAGAATAACATATTCCCACCTGTCTAATTTAGACAAATGAATTCTTCTGTAAATAGTCTTGCTCATAATTTTTGCAAAAAAATGTATGGAATGACTACAAATATTTGCAGACATCTAAAATATACTACTATAAATGTGTTTTTCTTAGAAACCAGTTAACGTTTAAGCTTTATTTAAATATATGTGTATTATATAGTGTTTTATAGTGCTTTATGTATGTATCTTCTTATATATGCCATATGCTATGTCATAGTCATTTAATGTAATATGTCCCCTAGTATTAAGTATTGAAATACTTAATATCTGTGTTCGTCTCAAATATCATTGCCTTTTTTTTTTTTTTTTTTTTTTTTTTTTTTTTTTTTGCGGTACGCGGGCCTCTCACTGCTGTGGCCTCTCCCGTTGCGGAGCACAGGCTCCGGACGCGCAGGCTCAGCGGCCATGGCTCACGGGCCCAGCCGCTCTGCGGCATGTGGGATCTTCCCGGACCGGGGCACGAACCCATGTCCCCTGCATCGGCAGGCGGACTGTCAGCCACTGGGCCACCAGGGAAGCCCTCATTGCCTTTTTATCTATTATTTTTGCACCAAGTCTGGCAAAATGCTTACTTTATTTGGAGATATAATAGTCATTAAAATAACAAAAATAGGACTATAATCTTGTATATTTCTACTGTTAACTCCAACCATTTGTTTCCTTGCAGGGAATTCCTAATTGAGTCTATTAACATATGATAAATAATTCTAGTTCTTACAGTCTGGTATGGTTTTAACAGTGTGACAACAGGACAAGGTTCAGGAGATATGGTTTTTGGTACTATATATTTATGAAGCCATTTCAACCACTTGGACATTCTGTCACCAATCCCATCAATCCCTCCTGACTCTTATAACTGTTCCCTTTTCATTCCTGCTGTCACTCCTTGAGACAAGCCTTTGTCCTCTCAAGGCGAAGACTCCTGTGATAGACTCTCCTATCAGTTCCCCAATTTCTTTCCCCGCTCATCCATGCTAACACTCCAACAAGGTCAGTCTGTTCCAAATGCTGCTCTTCTGTGTTGTTTGTGTAGAATTTACTTTAGATCCTGCTTCTGTCTATATGCTGTAAAAGCCTAACAGTGTTTAAGGAGGAAACTCTGAGATGCTCCCTAGAGGAGGGTTGGTTGAGATTTTTAAA
Source organism: Orcinus orca (assembly GCF_937001465.1). Classification (NCBI taxonomy): domain Eukaryota; kingdom Metazoa; phylum Chordata; class Mammalia; order Artiodactyla; family Delphinidae; genus Orcinus; species Orcinus orca. The sequence goes on along the minus strand of NC_064570.1, from coordinate 37,335,916 downwards.
AAGGAGGTGCACTTTTGCAGGGACTTTCAGAACAAGTAGAATTTACACAGGAACATATTCCAGGGAAGAATAATGTCTTAGGTTTTATTTATGTTCAGGCCACGTCTGAGAATGCTAACCACTCTGAGAATATAGATTAAAGTTAAAATACACACATCACGAATTGTGATTGGTTCATCATGATATCAATTCACTGAGTCATAACCACATTTTTCAAAATGAAACTGCAGAAAATATCAAAATAGAACAGAATAAGATATTTTAGAATAAAAGATTTAACAAGTGTAATGACTGTTTTGTGAAACTTTGGTTTCATGTTTTAAAAATCTTATTTGTTCTTCATAAAGTGTATTTTTGGTGGCCTATTGTTAAAAATGTGTGAAAGCCACTAATTTAAAGCATGTGGGCATTTCCCCCCCTACTTGGTTACTGGCATAGCTGTTGGTTGGAGTTTAGTAAATACTTAGATTTTATCACAGTTATTTTGCAATATGTGCTTTTTAAAGTAAGATTTGAATGTATTTATATTGTATCTATATATATTTTTACACAGAGTGCATCTCTGAATTTATCATAGAACAAGTGGGAAATTGAATTTGTTTTACAGATTTACATTTATAGGCAGTTTGGAATGTACTTATTCTCTCTCCCACTGTACCTGTTCCCCTCCCCCCTTTTCTTTCCTGACTAATAATTACTGAAATGCTAAGCACTTTACTTATATAGTATCTGATTTAATCCTCTCCCCCTGAGGTGTTTATTATTATTCCCATTTTACAGATGGGGCTATTAAGGCTTTAGAGACTTGACAGTAGCTTTTCTAAGGTTACCCCATTAGTATGTGAACCAGCTGGAAGTTGAACCAGGCAGTTTGACTCTAGAGCCTGTCATCTTTACTGACTTTTTTTTTTTTCAGATTCAAAAGACCAGGTTGGGTCAGTATACCAACGCTTTTTGAATCTATTTGCCCCGAACACAGGGAACACAGGGAAGGAGGGCACTGGAGGGTCTCCATTCCACTGACTTGCACTCTACCCAGCCAACTCCATGTCCTCATGTATCTGGGACTTTGAGTTTGGAGATTATAGGTTAAAAAGGGAAAGAAATGAATAGAGAAAAAAGATTGAAAGGGAGTTGTGCACCTGATAATTCAATAAAGAGCAAATAGACAATGGCACATAGAACCATATCCTGTTTAAAACCCTCGTCCACCATGTCCTGCTGGCCACGCTGACCCAGCGATGACCCATGAGTCAATCCAGGGCAGAAGGTACAGCTAGGGTGAAGAATACTGGGTTTTGTTGTTTTTTGAAACTCGAGCTCTCCAACGGCTTTGCTTTGGTCAGATGGTTTGAATGGTGTCAACTGGGAAATGTGATCTTTCATCTCACGCCTGCTTATCTTTCCTCCACACTCTGCGTGGCCACTGCCTGCCTTCCCAGGGTATGTTTACAAGCTTCACTTCCTTTTTTTTTTTTAACAACTGAAGACCAGAACTGGTGTACAAGCCAGACAAAATGTAAACACTTTTGTTCAAAGGGAGCCAGGTAATCCTAGGTCATGACTTCTTTCAAAAATAGAACTCTATATTATGTACGTCTCTTTGTAAAATATTTGAGAATCACAGTGAATGCAAAAGGCATTGTCATATCTTTTATTCCCTAAAGAACTCAGTCTGCCCCAGGGCCCTTTGGGTAGGAGAGGAAATGGCCTGTGTGAAGCAGTTGCAGAGAATCAGCACAAATCCCATTATGAGGCCTTAGAGATGACCAGCCTTAAGCCAGTTATTTAGAAGTCGCAGGGACTGTGGCAAAGTGTATTTGCTGGGATGCGTGTTTATAAAAACTCATGCTGATCCTCTTGCTTCTAAAGGAGATGTTCAATGACTAGAAAGTGGGTCATGCTTTAAATCTCGCATTTGTCATCCTGAAAAGTGACCCTGCTAAAAGGCAGTCTTGGCAACATTAAAATTGACACTTGACCAGCCAGATCAGGTGAACTCATTAATGCAGGCCCACTGAACAATAACGGGCGATCCTCAGATGGACGCTTTGAGGGCCTAGCCTGTGTATGTAACTGCCAACGAATGGGCACGTTGGCATGTGGCCAGTCACTGTGGCTTTTCTTGGAGAAAAGGTGATAAGCTTGTCATGAGACTCGGGCATGTGCTTTGAGATGGTTTTCCATATTTCTGCACACGAAAGAAAAGTTTATATTAAAATTTAAAAGAATTAAAATACATTCCTGGACTCTACCAGATATGCCAAACTTAATACTCACAATCACAAACTTACTCTGAACACTTGTAATCCTGAAATGCAAAGCTTTCTTTCCCGTCTCTGATTTAATTTGAGGTGCCTATTTCTCATATTCTCTCGCCTCTTGTCTCTCGCCTCTTGTCCGTGTCTCTCTAAAGATTGCCCAATCTACTTATTTATCTAGCTGTCTAGCAGCCTTACATTTTCAACTGATATTGAGAACTTATGTTTTGCATGCATATATGGTAAGCAGTCATCAGAGCTGATTATTGCATTCTGAGGAAGATCTAAGTCTTGAGTAGTCTGCTTTATTTTTTACCCTATCACAAAAGGGGTGCGTCGTTCACAAATCCACAGCAGCAATGCTAGGCAGCAGCTTAAGAGGACCTGTCACTCCACACCTTGCAACGCCCTTCCCTCACCCTCTGCATTGAGACCTGCGGATTGTTCTTCTGTCAAATGGGTACTCCTGACTTTCACTATATTTCCACACTTCTTTATACCTCTGATAACAGAAATTAGCTTATGGTTAGGTGCAGTTGCTTTATGTGCAGACTTTCCTAATTCTAGTTAATTGCTTTGTTTTTTTAATAAAACAAATTGGCATGCTGTGAATAAATCCAGGCCATGCATGGCACTGAGTAGGCTTTCAAACTACTTTCCCAGTGCTTTTTGGAAAGGGTCCATTTTGTTGTCTGCAGTCTCTGTATGTCTCTCTCTCTCTCTCTCTCCCTCTTTCTCTCCCTCTTTCTCTCCCTGTGTCTCTCCCCGTCTCTTCCTCTCTCACACCCGCTTCTGCACACAAACTGCGAGCATTTGCCCATAAATCTTTCACTCTGTTTCACTAACAGTTAATGTGTCCTAACAAGTAGCATGTGTAATTTAAAGGGGATGGTGTGCTTTTTATATCCCTTCTCAATATTCAGTAATTTAAGATCAGAGTCATAATATAAGGTATTAGCAGTACTATATAAATGTATACTCATTTACTTGTTGTCTCATGGCAGTTTTAAAAGTATGATTTGTGGATCTGTCAGGGAATCGGGAAGGTCAAACTCTTCCTAATAATACTGAGACATAATTTACCGTTTTCACTTTGTTGACACTTGTACTGATGGTGCAAAAAGTAGTGATAATATGGTCACCTTAGCGTGAATCAAGGCAGTGGCACCAAACTGTACCAGCCATTGTGTTCTTTACCACTATGCATTCACAGTGCTTGTAGTTTTTTTTTTAAAAAGGTGTTTCACTTAAATCTTTGAAGCAGTAAAAATTATAAATTTTGTTAATCCTTAACCCTTGAGTAAACATCTTTTTAATATTATGTGTGACGAAATAGGAAGCATGCATAAAGCACTTTGTGTACTGAAGTATGATCGTTGTCTTGAAAAACACTTGTGCAGTTGTTTGAGTTGCAAACTGAATGAGATTTTTTTTTTCCATGTCATCACTTTTACTTGAAAAACAATTGACAAACTGATTATTTAGACTTGGGTATTTTCAAACATTTTCTTGGAAATGGACAAAGTGAGTTTGTCACTTCAAGGAAGACGACTGACAGTATTTGTTGTCAATGATAAACTTGAGTTTTCAGTTTTGGAAAATGAGTCTCTGCCATCAGTTTAGCACCTTCCCAGTATATGAAGGCTCTTCTGATGCGATGGATGATGACATTAATAAGTATGACTTTTAAGTATTGTTTAATGAAATGAGTCATCTTTTAGAAAATCTGCATAATTCAGCAAACCATTATTTTCCAATTACTAGTACAGGATATTACAAAATTGTTCATGGACAAAAAAGTCCATTCAAAGTGTGAGATATGACAACTGATTTTAATGTTACAAAAATGTTATTTAATATAGTTTCAGATCCACATTGCAACTTAACCTTTAAAGAACTACAACTTTTAATTTTTGGTGTAGTATCAAAGAATATTCAAAGGCTATTCTAATATTCCTCTTTTTCCAGCTACATGTCTGTGAAGCTAGATTTTCTACACATTCTTCAAACAAAATGGAATAGGGAATGGAGAACGAAATATGAGAATCAAACTTTCTTTCATTAAAACCTGCCACTTTAAGATAGGCAAAATATAAAAATATAATACTTCTTGCCTATTTTAATTTAGGAAGACAATTATTTTTCATAAATATATTAATATATCATAGGTTTATTTTATTAAATACATGTTTAAAATTTTCTAACTTCTGATATGGTAAATATCAATATATATATAATCTACATAAACCACTTCTGGATCCTCAGTGTTTGTTTTTTTTTTTTTTTTTTTTTTTTTACAGTGTAAAGGGGTTCTGAGACCACATAATTTTGAACACCTGGTATAACATTTTCATATTGAAGTAACTGATTTATTTTCAACATATAAAATTATAAAGCATGATAATGGAGATTACTCAATCAGCAAAGAAATTAAGTTGATTTAACAGAAACATAAAATTTAACAGAAATATACAAAGTCAGGTAATCTTCTATGGAGGGTAATACCTTGCCATAGTCTAACTATACAAAATCTCTTGAAAAAAATGTCCTCATCCAATGTAGAGCACAAGCTACTTAATACGTTTCCCCTTTTCGTTCCCAAGTCAGGGTGCATCAAAGAAATAAGACCGGCATCTAAATTATACCATGGTCTTAATTTTTAAGTGAACATCCCAAGTTTTGATTCAGCCTCTTACAGAACCCAAACTACACAATCTGTTCCTTTAAAATTTCAAGGAAGTACAGTTTCTTTGGCGAGAGACAAGACATTTCCATCTGAACATCTGGGTGGACCACTCCCATTTGTCATTGAGAGCTTGCTGTCTGAAGAATTGAAGGAATCAAAGACTTTGTAAAATGACCTTACTCTCCCTGAGCACAGATCAAAGTAGCACCTGGGAACTTCTTAACTGACAACCGTCTAACCTACTCTCCTTACTGGTGGTCAAAGTAAAGTGTGAAATAGTAACTGAATGATCATCACTTCAGTAGTTCATAGCTATGGCCTTGGTGAATTTTTATATTTTTCTTCATATTTTAATATTGTAGGTGACATAGCTATTTGGTATGCTTTCATTGTAGATTTAAGAGGATCCCAGGGACAAATCATTGAGAAAGTAAGTTGTGTCATACTAGAGCTCTTTAGAGTCATAATTACACCTTAGTGTCATAGCTAAGAGTGTTACCTGGACTCAAACATTAGCTATGACACTTACCGGGGGCAAGTTGCTTATCCTTTCTTAGCCTCAATTCCCTCACCTGTAAAGTAGGAATAATAATAGTTTGTACATATAGGGGCTTTTTGAAGATTAAAGTTTGTGTGTGCTTATAGTAGTTACTGGAGCATAAGGGATTAGTCAAATTTAGTTAGCAGAGTTATTGCTATAGTGATACCATTTATTATGATTCTTTCTGTTCTTAGAAATTGTGTTTAAAAAATGGAAAATGGCTGCAACTGTTTTTTTTCTTTTTCAGTTCTGTGTCATACAGTTTTAATCATCGGGATGATTATCATAATTTCTTTTATTTGCATATAATTTTTATTGACCTACCTACTGATACATTTTTAAGGAGTAATCCCTAATCACTATCCCACTTTTTTTTTTTCTTTCTTTCTTTTTTCCTTAACTCTAATACATTGGTTACATTCTTTTTGATCAGATTCTGCTTATAAGGCTGTATGGCTACTGCTCTCACCAAGTTCTTAATGACTACCTGTTTGCTGAATCCCAAAATGACTTTGATTATGATTCAGAACCTTTTGGCTTCCCTCTGCCCATTGTTGATCATCTCTTCCTCCTTTGGTCCTTATGTCGGATGAAATCTTTCTCCACTCATACTCACCCAACCCTTGATGATATTTTCTGGAACCTCAACTGAAGTCCCCTTTCATTACTGTTTTATACACTGTATTTCAGTGATACCATCGTCTGTGCTTTTATTTTGAATGATCATAAAGTATTTATTCCCCAATCTACATTTTCTGCCCCAACTTCTCCTATTTTTAACAGAAGGCTTAGTCTCCATCTGAGTATCATCCGTTCACCTCATAGTCAACATGTGTGAAACCTAAATCATTATCTCCCCCTTCCTCATCCTTGTTTTATACCTCAGTCTTGTGGCATCATCATGTACTGAGCCTCCCAAACTTAGTTCATCTTTGATCTACACTCTCTAAATGCCCTCGGGTTTCATGGGTCATCAATTTTTAGAGACTGAATTCTTACACTTCATGGCTATATCTCAAATCAGTCTCCCTCTCTTTTTCCATTGGCCCTGCTTTAGCTTAGCCTTTGTCATATTTTAATTGAAGAAGTGTACAACCTTTCTAACTAGTATGTTCCTCTTACCAGACTCTTGCCATTCAAGTTCAAAATCGACACTACTTGCTTCAGGGGATAATTCTTGGTGGCCTGATCAGATCACTCCTGCTTTTTTTTGTTGGTTTGCTTTGTTTTTAAATCAGTCTCAGTTGGCTCTCCATTACAAACAGGACAGAATTCAAACCTGTGACAAATTCTTTGACCAGCCGAGCCCAGGCTTACCTGTCAGCTTCATAACCTACTTTTCCTTCTATTCATATAGGCAACCTATCTTTTTAATTTGTTTTTAAACAATTTATTGAAGTATATGTAATTCACATGACATAAAATGTACCTAATTAAAGTATACTATCTGATACATTTTGACATATATATGCAAAATTGGAACAATGACCACAATGAACATAGGGAACCTACCCATCACTTCCAAAAGTTTCCTTGTGTTCCTTTGCTCTCCTACCCTCTCATCTCTCCAATCCCCACCCCTGGATAACAACTGATATCCTTTCTGCAACTATACAGAGTTTCCACTTCTAGAATTTTATACAAATGGAATCATATGGTATTACTTCTACTTTTGTCTGGGTTCTTTCAACATAATGATGTTATTGAGATCCATTGGTATGTTGTTGTGCATATTAACAGTTCATTCCTTTTCAAAGCTGAATAATATTCTGTTTTATGGATATACCACAATTTGTCTATCCATTTACCTGTTGATGGACATTTGGGTTGTTTCCAGTTTGGGGATTTCAAAAACTAAGCTTCTGTGAGTATCTGTATACAATTATTTTTATGGATATATGCTTTCCTTTCTCTTTCTCTTGAATAAAGGAGTGGTGGGCTGGGCCACATAATAGTTATGTTTTACTTTTTATGAAATTGTCATACTGCTTTTTAAAATGTTTGCAGCATTTACATTCCCAGCATTTACATTCTCAGCATTTACATTCCTAACATTTACATTCTCAGCAGTGCATGAGAGTTCTAGGTACCCTGACTCCTCACCAGCACTTGAAATGTTCAGTCTTCCTTTTACCCATTTAAACAACTGTATAGTGGTATCTTATTGCGGTTTCATTTGCATTTCCCTAATGACTAATGATGTTGAATATCTTTTATGTGTTACTTGCTGTATACCTTATTTGGTAAATTGCCTGTTCAAATCATTTGTCCATTTTTAATTGGAAATTTTATTCTGAAACTGAGTGTTCATATATTCTGCATACAAGTCTTCTATGAAACGTGCCTTTGCACGATACTGAATCTTTTCATTCTCTGAATAGTGTTTGAAGAACAAGTATTTAACTTTATGAAGTATAATTGATCAATTTTTTTCTTATATAGACTGTTCTTTTGTTGACTATTCAAGAAACCTTTGCCTAGCCCAGAATCACAAAGATTTTATCCTGTGCTTTTGTCTAGAAGTCTTTTGGTTCTAAGATTTACATAGATATGCACATCTGTTTCATATAATTAAGACAGGAGAAATCTAAGATGAGGTAAGGTGAAGAGTTAGTGAATGAGTTATTTTCTTTGTAAATTCAAGTTTCATTAGTAACAACCATATTTAAAGCAGGCACCCCTGATAATTTGTGTAGTGGGGAGACTAATAGTCCCCCACAGGCTGTCCAATTTCTAATCTCCAGAACCTGTATATATGTTACCATATATGCCAAGGGAGAATTTACAGATGTGTTGAAGATTCTAGAACTTGAGATGGGAAAATTCTGTGGGCCCAGTCTAATCACATGAGTCCTTAAGGACAGAGAACCTTTCTCAGCTAAGGTCAGAGAGAGATGAAGTCACAGAAAAAGGATTAGAGAGATGTGACCTTGCTGCCTTTTAAGATAGAAGGGCCTCAAATCAATGAATGCAGATGGCTTTTAGAAGCTGGAAAAGGCAAGGAAAGGGATTCTCCCCTGGTTTCCAAAAAGAATGCAGTCTGCTGACACCTTTATTATAGTCTATGAGATCTTTGTTGGTCTTCTGACCTATAGAACTACAAGGTAATAAATTCGTATTTTTTAAGCCACTAAATTTGTGGTAATTTGCTACAGCAGCTCTAGACAACTAATGTAATTTGTATATCCTCCTTTCTAATCTGTTCTTTCCATTAAGCAAAAATCCACTTATTTTTCTTAGTAAATTTTTCCTTTTTTAAATGAGTAATAGAGAACTATAAAATAAATACTCATTGTATGAAAATTAGAGAACAAGGATAAAAATTTAAACAAAATAGACCCATGGCTATCCTACCACCTAGAGATAATGTCTACCTACAAATATATATATAACAAAAATGGCAATGTACAAAGTATATGGTATTGTAACCTGCTCTTTTCATTCAGTAACATGTTATGATCATCTTTCTATGTCAATAACATTTCTACAGGTTTTCCCAGCAAGTCTTCTAATGTTGGACATTGACATTGTTTACAATTTTCTGCTATTATAAAAACTATATACATTTGTTGCTTTTAATATTAGAAGTTTGTTTCTCTTCCTTCCTCCCTATAGTTTGTTAACTGATTAAAAATATATATTTATTAAAATACTCCAGAAAATTTTTTAAAGTACAGATAAGAAAATAAGTTACCTCTGGCTTTTGTAATCATTTGGACGTCAGACATCTTAGGTTTTTATTTTAGAGCATATATTTACATAAAAAAGTTTTAGTGTTATTTAACAAATATTTGTATGTCATTATCTTCAAAGACTACATATTATTTAACAGTATAAACATCCCATTATTTGTTTAACATACCTCCTTCTAATGGACACATTTTCCCATTATTTTTGATATTTTAAGTATTCCTGAAATCAAGTCTTATGTACACATTTTTACACTTTATCTGATTATTTTCTTAAGATAAAAATTTTAGAGGTAAATTTCCTTTTCCAATGGAATGTGCAATTAGAAGGAATTGGATTTGTATTACCAGATTGTCCTCAAGGAAATTTTAACTTGGATCATGAATAGCAGAGTATGGAAGGCATATGCTGTCTGCTTGCTCAAATACCATTTCTCCCATTTTCTTTGCCTATAGAATGTGTATTGGCAGCTCAGGGAAAGGGATACTTATCCTTTCTTGAGGGTAAATTCTGATTGGTATCAGCCAACCATGATTACATGTTTGTAACCATGCAGATGCATTTGTCAGTGACTTTTAGAGATGGGACTGTAACCCAATTTTGGCCAAAATCTTCTTTAAACAAAAGTGTTTATTTTTTTCTCTTAAAAAGAGATACAGTGAACTCCTTCCCTCCCCAAGTACATTATATTAATGAATATTTCTGATAGTTTTTGTAGGGTTTTAAGTTTTAATCCCTCATTCTTTAAAATTTTTAAATTGAATCCTGGCTTCTTAAATTCTATCACCATGAAGTCACACAGCATGCCTCATGCTTGAGAGGATCTTATTGGATCATTTCATAGTTCATTAAAAGAACTGCATTTTAAATGGTTCAGCTGAGAATAAAAACCACCATGAGGTGCTGCAAAGCTGTTCTGTAAGTTTAGCAGAACTACCCAGGCCTCTGGTTAGCCGTAAAATCATTAGCTGTGACTGGGTTGTTAGTAATGATAACATTTCCTCTGATACATACATCAGTCCAAAGATGTTCAGTTTGTTTTACCCTGTGCATCTCATAGAAGAGGCAGTATTTATGAGGTCTTTTCTTGAGAGAGTACTACTCCAGGTATGCTTTTAATCATCCGCCTAAGTACACTGGGGGATGGTCTACCATCTATAGTGACCAGAACTACTGTGGATTGATGTGATTACTGGATTTCGTTCCTGGAATAAACCTCGCAAACATTCTGTCTGTCTCTCTGTCTCTGTCTCTGTCTCTGTCTCTGTCTCTCTCTCTCTCTCATCGCTACCCCCCCACCCGCAATGGACCCCGCCCCCCTCAGTGTGCAGTAACTCTATACTACTAAAGTTCTAGTCAACATTTTGTATCTTTTTGTTTATTTGTAAATCTAAGATTTTTTTCTTTCCAGATATTTTCAACTTTGATCTGTTGATTCAGTGATCAATTTATAGAGCAAATTGAAAAATTTACAAATCTACATAAAAACTGTTTAGATCTTTTCCAATTTTTACATTTTAAGTTTTATTTAAAATTTTATATCTTAAAATTTTAAGGCAATAGTTTGGGGAGTATTACTTACTATTTAATAAATGGAGTAAAAACTGCCAACATCAGACCTCTCTTGACAGAATTTACATGTGCAAAAGAAACCAAATATTCCCTTGTAATTGTTAATGAAAGGCCAAGGAATCATGCATGGGCAGGTTTTGTTGAAAAAATTGCAAAATTAAAAGCCTTGAGGAAATTTGTTAAAGCTTCAAGGCATTGTACTGTCAAGAACTAGTTAATTATAAACATAATTGACTTGCTGAAATTAAAAAAATAAAAATCTATTTATATGCAGTGTTTGAACCTTGATTAACTTGGCAGTTTAGTGCATGCTTTCCCCCTAGAAGCAGTGATCAGTGTTTGGTCAAAATACTGTATAGATTGCTGTATGAATTCATGCCACAGTACACAATGTTAATCAGTTTTAAGAAACTGAAATTATATTTTTAAGTTGGCATTGAAATAAATTGCTTTGCTCAGCTTTCTTCCCTTAAATAATATTGCTTTCTGAGGCTACTTCCCTGGACCACAGGCCTCTTCTCTATGCATACTAGGCACCTCAGCAACAGCCACAACCATCATTCAACCATAGAGACGACTTTTTCTTCTTTTAATTTTTATTGGGGTGTAGTCGATTTACAATGTTGTGTTAGTTTCAGGTGTACAGCCAAGTGAATCAGTTATACATATACATAAACATATATCCACTCTTATTTAGATTCTTTTCCCATAGAGGCCATTACAGAGTATTGAGTAGTGTTCCCTGTGCTATACAGCAGGTCCTTATTCGTTTTCTATTTTATATATAGTAGTGTGTATATGTCAATCCCAATCTCCCAATTTATCCCCCCCTCCTTACCCCCTGGTAACCGTAAGTTTTCTACATCTGTAACTGTTTCTGTTTTGTGGATAAGTTCATTTGTACCCTTTTTTCAGATTCCACATAGAAGCAATATCATATGATATTTGTCCTTCTCTGTCTGCCTTACTTCACTCAGTATGACAATCTCTAGGTCCATCCATGTTGCTGCAAATGGCATTATTTTGTTCTTTTTTATGGCTGAGTAGTATTCCATTGTATATATGTACTACATCTTCTTTATCCATTCCTCTGTTGATGGACATTTAGTTTGCTTCCATGTCCTGTCTATTGGAAATAGTGCTGCAGTGAACATTGGGGTGCGTGTATCTTTTCGAATTATGGTTTTCTCTGGATATATACCCAGGAGTGGGATTGCAGGATCACATGGTAGCTGTATTTTTAGTTTTCTGAGGAACCTCTATACTGTTTTCCGTAGTGCCTGCACCAATTTACATTCCCACCAACAGTGTAGGAGGGTTCCCTTTTCTCCGCACCCTCTCCAGCATTTATTCTTTGTAGATTTTTTGATGATGGCCATTCTGACTGGTGTGAGGTGATATCTCATTTGTAGTTTTGATTTGCATTTCACTATAGAGATAACTTAATCGCATCTGTTTTGTTCCAGGTATAGTTTAAAATTCTTCACATACCTTTTCTCTTATAGTCCCTACAGCATCTGTGTGAGGTTGGTTCTTTTATTATTTCTATTTTACAAATTAAATGACCAAAAATCAGAGGTCTTAATTAATTTGCCTGCCTAAGGTACACATTGGAGCCAGTATTTGAATCCAGGTCTGTACTGCTGCAGATGCCCAGTGCTTTTATCAGTTAAATGACACTGCTAGACTTTCAGCATGCCTGTCAAAACATCATACCTGCCCTCTCTGGTACAGTTTCTCATCATAAAATGTAACCAATTAGTGGCATGAGCTTTTGTCTTAACATTCCCACTTCAATGGGAATATTACAAATATTACAATGTGATATTTTGCACTTTTATACTTTTACATTTTTATGCTTTTACAATGTGATATTAAAGTGAAATTGCCTTGATGTTTTCAGAGCGTAATTCCTGTCTCCCTCACTATGGAGGTGAAAAGAAAGCATATTGAGGTAAATATTTTTTGGCATTTGAATCATGAAAATCTCTGAATTTTTTTTTTCGTCTTTTTCGTTTTTGATCTTGAAGGTCAGTTTACATTGTCAGGTTTGAAATGTAAGTTTTTTTTCTAAGTCCTTATGAGTCTGTTTTCCAGAGTAATAAACTCGTCTTGGTCACCTTTTACCTAATGCCATCATTTTTGTAGGGGGAACAAAGGGTATTTTAGTAAAACGGGTCATCTTATAGGTGATCATGGATCATCTTATAGAAAGGATAAAGACTTTAGATCCATTTCAATATCAGGGTGTCTATTTGGAGGGAACTGTAATCTCATATTAGAGATACTATATCTAGAAAGTCACTCTGATGAAAAACAATGTTCAGTGGAAGCTAATAAAATATGATTTATTAGTGCCTTTTTTATTAGTGAACTTGAATGGTCTAGCTGCTGTAGAAGATAGATATCTTATTGCTTATTCAGTCATTCTCTTTAATACTGTTGTTCACTTCAGCTTGAAATAATATCAGTACTTTGAGTGATCTCTCTGTTCCTCTTCATAATATTCAAACAGAGAAGGCAGCAGGAAGCAGAGAGGATATTTCTTTCCCCTGAGATCCTGTGAAGTATACATCTGCACCTAGGCTGTCTATACTTACTCTTTGTGTTTGCAAAAGCCAGTGTGAAAATGGGTCACTCACTCTTGGTGAAGGAGAAATATTCTTCCTGCCAAAATTAATGGATGTAATATCATTGCTCAGTGTCCTTTGCATATCAATATTAGAATAGAGTTTTGAAACTTTTATTGGATCCATTCTCTTAGCATCATTTCTCCCTGTGTAAGTTATCCAGAATTGGAGATCAGGGACAACTCTCCCTGGTGTCCTAACTTTTGTGTGTTTGCATCTTCAGAATAGGCTAAAGTAGAAGTAACATAAAAACTGAGTTTCCTGCCCCAACTTCTATATGTTTCAGGATAGGATTTGGTATATATTATATTGTTATGTAAAGTCAGTATTAAATCTTTTGAAGGAAAATAAGAACCAACATAAAAACATTTATCTTGTATTGACTATTAAATGAGTTAACGAATTAAGTGTATTCATTCAGCCAGTATTTGTTGAGCACCTACTATATTCTGGATACAGTTTAAGTCCCGAAGATAAGGCATTAAAAAAAAAAAAACCAAAAAACAATGTTTCCTCTCATAAGCTTAAAGTCTAGTCCAAATTATATATTTTATGTCATGTCAATGTTTAACATAAATTTCCCATATTACATTTCTTAATAAATCAATATTATATGCTGTGAGTATTATCCTCTCAAACCATCAGCAATTTTCTCTTCTAAAAGTGACCCAGAAAGAAATGCAATTTGTATACTCACTTAGTTTACATTTCCTATGGAATTTTTTTTTTTTTTTTTTTTTTTTTTGCGGTACGCGGGCCTCTCACTGTTGTGGCTTTTCCCGCTGCGGAGCACAGGCTCTGGACGCGCAGGCCCAGCGGCCGTGGCTCACGGGCCCAGCCACTCTGCGGCATGTGGGATCCTCCTGGACCGGGGCACGAACCTGTGTCCCCTGCAGCGGCAGGCGGACTCTCAACCACTGCGCCACCAGGGAAGCCCTCTATGGAATTTTGAATTACATAAAGGTTTATTTTTTTTAACTGAAGTATAATTGATATACAGCATATTAGTTTCAGGTGCACAACATAATGATTTGGCATTTGAATATGGGTTGAAATGATATGAAGATTTGTTTTAAAAAGAAAAAAAATTTTACATTTTTTTGCCTTATAGGTTTGCTATAAAGGCATATTTTGTATGCCTTTGCTGAGACATTAATTCAGGAATTCCCTCCCTCCCCCCATTTTTTACTGCCTTTAATTACATCATCTAGGTTTACATGAGATTCTAAGTTAATTGAACACATGTAAAATCTAGTCATTTCATGATCATACTCCTTAACTGTGTAGATATAAAAGAAATGAGTTCCAAATTCTAGTGGTTTTTGACATTTTTGACCATTTATTTATTTTCGAAATGAAGTAAAATAAGGATAAATGACAACTTATTCTCCTTTTCCAATTAAAAGCACGGGTTAGAAAAGCCAAGTTCAGTCAGCTAAAGATGAGTTATCTACAAATGAGCCTACTTGGAAACAGATTAGCAATTTAAATGACTAAGTTAATAAGATCCAATTATAGCTAATTTGCCCATCCTTTCTTTCCCTTGCCCTCCCACAGTCTTCAGAGGGTGAGTGCCTTGCATGAATTCCTGGAAGCAGTGGGGAGGTTTGTAGGGCAGGAAAGTTTGTAAGGGAAACACACAGTCACATTTATTACACCTGCTGCAGGTGTATGGGCTCTGCTGCCCATACATACAAACGTGTATATTTGTAATTTTTAGGTAAAATATATGTGTATGTATACACACGCATGTATATATATATATATATATTTATGTATGTGTATCATGTAAAGCGTGTATGTGTTACGTGTGTGTAATGTATGTGTATAATGTATAGTACATATACATGTGTATTATATGATGTGTGTATATCATGTAACCTGCGTGTGTGTATACATGCATACGCACATACATAACTATATGCCAAATGATAGTATGATCTCTTGCTTTCCTATCTCTCCTCTATGGCTCACATTTTCCTAAAGACTCCTTCAGTTCACACTTTTCCCAGTTTGTTGGCATCCTGCATATTCTACTTTATTGATTTGGTAATCCCCTTCTTCCTTGCAGCTGCTAAATCCTCTTACTCTGCGCCTTAACTTTTTTTTGAAAATGTACTTTGTTCATTTTTATGGCAACCTATATATCTCTGAAATGTTAACTTATTGATATTAATAACACATCATTGTTATGTTATTTAAGATTGTTGGTGTTATCAGTAAAAATATACTGAAAAGAATTTGAGATTTTAGAGATTTTCTCGTTGTTGCAGGATAGATTAACTTTACATTTTCTTCATTACCTCTGCTAAAATACCATTTTGCCAAGCACTGTGTGGCTCAAAAAAGATACTTATATGTTTAAATCACAGTTTTGAAAGTGAGAAGTTCCAGGATGTAAAGCCAAATAGTTAAGAGATTTGGGCTAGGCATTATTGAGAAAAGTGAACAAATGTGGTTTCTAGAGTTTAGAAGCAAGCTCTATTAATAGAGTACAGCATGAGATAAGGAGAGGAAAGTATCGATACAGAAAAGCGATCTGAAATTAATGTTTAGGGAGGGGTGCAGTAGAATACATATGATATCATTAAGAATTGCTAGGAAACAATTAAAATATGTTTCAAATTAAAAAATAAAAATGAGATTATGTAGCATAGTCTGAAGTCAGGGAGCCTGATTCCTCCAGCTCCGTCTTTGTTTCTCAAGATTACTTTGGCTATTTGGGGTCTTTTGTGTTTCCCTACAAATTGTGAAATTTTTTGTTCTAGTTCTGTGAAAAATGCCATTGGTAGTTTGGTGGGGATTGCATTGAATCTGTAGATTGCTTTGGGTGGTATAGTCATTTTCACAATGTTGATACTTCCAATCCAAGAACATGGTATATCTCTCCATCTGTGTGCATCATTTTTAATTTCTTTCATCAGTGTATTATAATTTTCTGCATACAGGTCTTTTGTCTCTTTAGGTAGGTTTATTCCTAGGTATTTTATTATTTTTTGTTGCAGTGGTAAATGAGAGTGTTTCCGTAATTTCTGTTTCAGATTTTTCATCATTATTATATAGGAATGCAAGAGATTTCTGTGTATTAATTTTGTATCCTGCTACTTTACCAAATTCATTGATTAGCTCTAGTAGTTTTCTGGTAGCATCTTCAGGATTCTCTATATATAGTATCATGTCATCTGCAAACAGTGAGAGTTTTACTTCTTCTTTTCTAATTTGGATTCCTTTTATTTCTTTTTCTTGTCTGATGGCTGTGGCTGAAACTTCCAAAACTATGTTGAATAATAGTGGTGAGAGTGGGCAACCTTGTCTTCTTCCTGATCTTAGTGGAAATGGTTTTAGTTTTTCACCATTGAGATCGATGTTGGCTGTGGGTTTGTCATATATGGCCTTTATTATGTTGAGGTAAGTTCCCTCTATGCCTACTTTCTGGAGGGTTTTTATTATAAATTGGTATTGAATTTGGTCAAAAGCTTTTTCTGCATCTATTGAGATGATCATATGATTTTTATCCTTCAATTTGTTAATATGGTGTATCACAATGATTGATTTGCATATATTGAAGAATCCATACACAAAAATAAACTCAAAATGGATTAAAGACCTAAATGTAAGGCCAGACACTATCAAACTCTTAGAGGAAAACGTAGGCAGGACACTCTATGACATAAATCACAGCAACATCCTTTTTGACCCACCTCCTAGAGAAAGGGAAATTAAAAAAAAAAACAAATGGGACCTAATGAAACTTAAAAGCTTTTGCACAGCGAAGGAAACTATAAACAAGATGAAAAAACAACCCTCAGAATGGGAGAAAATATTTTCAAACAAAGCAACTGACAAAGGATTAATCTCTAAAATATGCAAGCAGCTCATGCAGCTCAATATCCAAAAAACAAACAACCCAATCCAAAAATGGGCAGAAAACCTAAATAGACATTTCTCCAAAGAAAATATACAGATTGCCAACAAACACATGAAAGGATGCTCAACATCACTAATCATTAGAGAAATGTGAATCAAAATTACAATGAGGTATCACCTCACACCAGTAAGAATGGCCATCATCAAAAAATCTAGAAACAATAAATGCTGGAGAGGGTGTGGAGAAAAGGGAACCCTCTTGCACTGTTGGTGGGAATGTAAATTGATACAGCCACTATGGAGAACAGTATGGAGGTTCCTTAAAAAACTACAAATAGAACTACCATATGACCCAGCAATCCCACTACTGGGCATATACCTTGAGAAAACCGTAATTCAAATAGAGTCATGTACCACAATGTTCACTGCAGCACTATTTACAGTAGCTAGGACATGAACGCAACCTAGGTGTCCATCGTCAGATGAATGGATAAAGAAGATATGGCACATATATACAACAGAATATTACTCAGCCATAAAAGGAAACAAAATTGAGTTATTTGTAGTGAGGCGGATAGACCTAGAGTCTGTAATACAGAGTGAAGTAAGTCAGAAAGAGAAAAACAAATAGCATATGCTAACACATATATATGTAATCTAAAAAAAAAAATGTTTCTGAAGAAAAAGACACAGAGGTAGAGAATGGACTTGAGGACATGGGGAGGGAATGGGTAAGCTAGGAGGAAGTTAGAGAGTAGCATGGACATATATACACTACCAAATGTAAAACAGCTGACTAGTGAGAAGCAGTTGCATAGCACAGGGAGATCAGCTCAGTGCTTTGTGTCCACCTAGAGGTGTGGGATAGGGAGGGTGGGAGGGAGACGCAAAAGGGAGGGGATATGGCGATATATGTATACGTATAGCTGTTTCACTTTGTTATACAGCAGAAACTAACACACCATTGTAAAGCAATTATACTCCAATAAAGATGTAAAAAAAATGAGATTATGGGATACAATTAGTTTTTAAAAATGGGATAGTGATGATTTGTTGATGAGAGAAACTATGTCCTGCACTCAGACACTGTCCAGGTTACTTTTGGTGTAAGAGATGAGTTTCCAGTTTTGATTTTTTTTTTTTTTAGCATGATGTATCAGTTGTTTCAGTCAGTAGGTTATATTCCCCTGATTCAGGAAGTAATAAATACATCATTTAATATGTATATTAAATCCAGCTTATCAGGTTAGCCCTCAAAAAGTTTACTAGATATGATAGTTTATACATGTAGATCCCTTATATTTTAACACTGTCGTGTGGCTTTTATAAAATGATATGTAATGAATTAGAATGCACAGAGTGAACTGTAGAAAACCCACCTGCTCAACGTGGGCGTCTCCCACTACTGTGTTGCATAGTTGAAACAAGTCCTCTTGTGCTGGAGAGTGCATCTTTTAAAAATAAGGAAGAGGAAAAAGTAAACATTTAACAAATTAATGCAAGGAGATATATGAATAACATATGGACTTGTTTAATATACATCCATTGACTTATTTTTATACTCAAATGATCAATTTTAGAAAAAACAGGCTTTAAGATGATCAATTGTTTATATGATGTTATACATGATTATTAGACAATCACTATGAACATTTAAAAAAATCACAACTCTGCCATTTCAACATTGTGCTTTTCCTAATTACTCAAGTATATTTTATGATTCATTACTTGTATGTGTCCATTTCCTAAATGGCCCGTGTTCAGGATAAGCTGTCTTGAATCTGTGTGTATAGAAGATCTAGAGTACAGGAAATGGGTTTTGCTTTAACTAATCCAAGGCCAATTTTTTGGTAGGGATTTTGCTTCCAACCTACTAACACCCATTTTTCTCTGTTTGTTTTCTTCTGTTTGTTTCTGAGGTTAAGGATTTGAGGTAGCGATTATTTTTTCCTGTGCTTGCCTCGCAGATCCTAAGAAGTATTGATTGGCTAGGGCAGGCAATAGATGCAATCGGACGTTCAGACCTGTGATACCTGAAGATCTGTTCTTGTCTCAACCCAAAGTATTCACAACTCTGGGGAAACGGTGATGTCACACAGCAAAGAGAACCCTCTCCCCAGGTTCTTAGCCACAAAGTCAGGGTACGAAGCAACATATAAATGAGTGTCATCTTTTTTTCATTTTACCTTTTTTTTTAAGGTCAGTCCCTCAAATGTATCGTTAATTGGGAAAATAATGCCTTCATGTTTGTGTTTCTCTAGCATTCTCATAACCAATTTAGTGGATCCTAGGGAAGATTATTTCTATAGTAACTCAGTTGACTGTTCCCAGTAACTCCTTACAAAGACTACCTTTTTCTTCCCTTTCCCTTTATAATTAGAAAACTGTAACATTTACCAATATGTACAAAGCGCGTCTCATCTGTGAATAACCCTAGTCATTTGGAGTAAGCTTGTAAAGGAAGGGCAAATCCAGGGCATCTGTGCCACTAGCCCCCTCTCCTGCTTGTAGCAGGCACTCATCATTAGTCACTGCTTTCTTTCCCCTCTGAACCATACAGGTGTCACAGTTGTTGTTGACCTTGTGTTCAAGCAGTCACTACTGATCAGTGTTGCACTATTGATCAGAAAAGGCTGTTTCATGTCCCTTTTCTGTAAACATGTTAAACATTCTCTTCCCGAAACAAAACTAAACACTGAGCACCCTTGCACTTCGGATACTGTCCATTAATCTCTCCCTTCCTTAGCTCAGCTGCTTGAAGGAGCATCTACACTAGCTCTCCCAGCCTCCTCACTTCACACTCACTGCTTGGGCCAGTGTGGCCCACCTTCTGTGTCCAGTGCCCTAGTGCAACTGTGCTGTGGTTTCAGGTCAACCTGAGGCCATCCTGCCATTCAGCTCTTATCTTTCTGCCACTGCATTTGTCCATGAAACTCTCTTCCTCAGCTCCTTCCTACTGTCCTTTCTGTTTCTCTTCCTGCTTCTCTTCTGACGACTTATGAGCTGCCCACTCCTTAGAGCTGTTTCTCTGGGAAGCCTTTGACCCACTGTGGATCTCACTTTCTAGATGTCTGTCAATCTCTGTTTTCATTATTACTCAGAGTTTGAAGATTCTTAAGTCTATATGCCCCCTACCTTAGCCTCCTCTGTGACATTTATTTAGTCTTGTATGTCAAAGTTCCTGGTGGCCATATCTTCTCAGATAACCCCCAGGAAACTCCTGTGACATTTATCCCTCCTCTAGTCTGCCTTTCAGAGAATCCCATCCTCAACCAGTCAAATCCTCCTGGTTTGCAGGAGACAGGTATTGGCCATCACTCTCACACATCTTCAGCTCAGCTGAATCAGCTGTCAATTTTCAGATGAGCTCCAGAGCTTCACTCTGTTCCCCCTTTCCATTTCTTGTCCCCACTGCCCTGTCAAGGTTTATAACCTCCTAACTAGTCTCTCAACTTCTCATTCTATTGCCCTTACACTTCTCACTTCAGGTAAAGAAAAATATATCTGAAATGAAAATACAACCATGACATTCACCTAATCAAAATCTTTAAATGCCTCCCCAGTACCTGTAAAATAAAGGTCAGTCTCCTTAGCATAGAACAAAGAGCCCCTCATGATCCAATTCTCACCTAACTGTATCTTATCTAGAACGCCCTGTCCTATTTGGCCAATCTGACTTAATACATCTTCTATGATTCTATATATGCCTCATCAGCTCTATGAAACCTCCTCTGAGGTCTCAGTCTAACCTAATAAAATCATCTTCTCTGAACCTCTGAACCTGGCTTTTTTTTTTTTTTTTCTCACAGTAGGTTGCATCATACATGTAAGTTAAGGTGCCAATTTTAGAATCTAACCCCCCAGTGAGGGGTGAAATGCGACCTGACCTGTCTTATGCAGTCAGTGTTCAAGAGCCTGAGAGAGTGATGGTTAGTACATGGAGTCACAGTAAGTGATACCAGTTTGGAAAGACAGGGAAGCACATGGCCAGTTCTTCATATTTTTCAAAGTTGTAGATCAAATAAAGATTTAGTTCACAGCAAACATTTGTTGGTACATACTGTGTGCCTGATCTTAACTTAGGTGCTTTTAGGTATAGTCATATTTGAAACCTCAGAAAAACAAAATCAACCTTTGTTTAAAGAAATGAAATTTTTATATTAAAGTAGAATTGATCAAACGTGCAGGCAAATAGGGATTCTTTAAAATCTTCTGTCTCCCCATTCATTTAATAATTTAATATTAAGAGACTGCTGACGATCCAGTTGTTTTCACAAAACTTGTTTTCGTTGCTTCCTGGTCTTACTCAGCGGTTCTCAAAATGTTGAATGCAAAATCATTAGGACAGTGATGGTGTGCAAGATGTTGTATACTGGATTTCATGGATGATTTAAGGAATTTACAAGGATAATTTTGTCTTTGTGTACCAAGTGTGCGTTCTTTAGAAACTGATCTCAAGATGGGATGCCAACTAAAATATAACTGTTAGCTGTGAGAATTAGCTTTAGGGCAGAGAACTTCACAGATATTATACAGGATGTCCCTGGAGTGCATGGACATACTCTCCTGTTGTTCTGTATCTTTAGAGCCAACTTAGTAAGTGTTCAGTAAATCTTTGTTCAACTGAACTGAAGTGGAGGTCAATGCTACTAGGACCCAAAATGGAGAAGAGCCCCCTGTTCCCTTTCCTTGATTGTTAACCACACAATGATTCTTGCACTGTTTCTAGTTGGGGGACTCTCATTCCTCAGGAGGAACCAGCCAGGTTCTTTAGTGTGTGTGGTGACAGAGCTGACAGAGGGAGGGCCAGAGTGAAAAGAACCAGCACTTCTACAGTCTTCTTCTGGAAGAAATGAAAACAAAAGATGAAGCTGCACTATGTCTGAGGGTTGTGGTGAGGGTGGAGGTGGTACGGAGGTAGCTGTGGATGGATTTACAGATAGTAACAAAGACTCATGAAGCACAAATATAATGCCAAATATTTAGGATTCTAGGTGACCCGTATGACTATACTGGTAGATATGTTTCAGTACAACAAGAGAGAGCCAGGAAGTAATCATTCCACTATGATCTTCACTAATCTGCCTAAATAGCGTGTTGATCCCATCTTTTTAAGGGTCTTTAGGAAGAGATTGATGATTATCTGCCTCGAGTTCTAAAATTTCATCTGCTGAAAGTAGTATCTTCTTATATACCTTTAGTTTGTTGTTGTCATTTTTACTATTTGATAAAGTAGGTAGGTAGGTAAATAAATCATTCATTCTGGAGCCTTTATTAAAAGCCTAGGGTGAAAGGCACTATTTTTTAAATTTAAGGGTGGGGACTGCACAGCAATATAAAAATGATCAGTGTTGCCATATTGGTGTAATAGTGAAATAACAACATTTTTAACATCATTTGATTTTCCCAATTAAAGAATAATAAAATCTTATAAAATAATAGAACACTCAAAGGCAAGATTGTTTTTTCTGAAACATGTCTGTTTAGCTATTCCTTCATTGTATTGTCATGGCTACAAACCAATGAAGGTTATGCAGCAATAGTATAAAAATACTTCCTTTCAGGTAATGACTGTTTGCCTAGTGCCCTATTTTTGTATATAATACTTTGTGTTAGTTTTTTCTCTAGAAAAAAAAATCAATAAAATGTCATTGATTAACAACACACAGCCTACATGTTTTAGTAAACTGAACCACTTTGCCTATTGCTGGCATGATAGACACTCTTTAATATAAAATCCTGCGTCAAAGGAAAGCATGTTTCTCATTCTTTTATCAACAATGTAGAGAATAAAGAGGGAAGTGATTCACGATATAAAGAGTTAAAAAACATTGGAAATCACCTGCAGCATTAGCCATTTACAAGTATACAGGAGATAGCATAGTGTCTGGTTTCAGGGACTTGAAAAAGGATGAAGTTGAGTGTTCTATTATGTAGAGTTAAATGTGTCGCATCAATGCCTTAAGATAACTTCAATGATTATGTAAAAACCAGTTAAGTTTTGAAAAACCTGTTAGAACATATCTCGGTAAAGATTATTTTGCTCTTCTCATGTTAGTTATAACACTTAAAAGATATTTAAAATAAATTAGTGATATACAAGTAGGTGGAAGAAGGCCAGCCATTGTGTTTTAAGCAGCTGCTTATTCAGAGCCCTTGGACGTCAATTGTATCACGGTTATAAATGTACTTCCTAACTAGCATCCAGTGTAAAATAATCTGAGAACTGGTTAACAAAGGTTAAATCACATTTGGGACATTGAAAGGAAAACTGATGAACAGATTGTTAATGGCTGATTCCATTTTCACTAGGAGAACATCATCCCATCAGAAGAAAGAAAGCCCTTTTGCATTATTAAAAGCCTGTTCTGTAACACTGTTGGGAATTTGGTTGGGTCATGAATGCTGGCAGGTTGTCAGGGAAACAGGAATAATGCAACTGTGAATGCATAGTCTTCTTGTAAAATGGCTTTAGCATTGCTATTTTTTTTTTTTTTTTTTTTTTGCATTGAAAGTAACTTAATGTTACTCATAGTTGCCCTAGAAACAAGAGGTGCAGCTCCAAGCGTAGGGTCACAGGAGGAACATCAGGTTTTGGTCAGGAAGCAGAAACAGGATAAAGCAATAGGTTTAGGCTAGAGCCTTTATTAGCGTTTACGCAGGAAAGGTAAGACAGGGCAGGGTAACTGACTAAGGATTGGCTTGTTTGAATAATTTCAGTAGGCTATATAAGGGTGGTCCCTAGTTGCTTAGTGCCTGGCCCTGGGATGATTAAGACAAAGGAATGTTGCCTCCTAGGGTGCAGGGAACAGAGGAGGTATGGTTCTCTGTTGGTTAGTTTGCATATCAAAGACACGTTTCCTGAGTCAAGCATTGCTACTTTTGATTGTCTAATGGCTGTTGTGGAATTTCTAAAAGTAATATTAACGGGGAAGAACATATTTTTCTAGTTTAATTACATATGGCTCTCTGTTGATATAGTAGTAATAAAAATATTTCTCAAGATAAAGAGTATTATGCTTACAATCCAAAAGGAAAATATTTTTTTCACAACTGAAGTTTGAAATTTGTGTTTTGATAATTAACAGCATGTATTATGTATTCTTTTTTGATAATGGTATTACCCATTATCATATGATGATTTGAGTTTTCTAGTAGTTGTTTGAGGGTTTGTGTTAAAGTCCGCCACAGTCACATTCTCAGGGCCCCTTTTTCTAATCACTGCTGTTCAGAGAGAGGCCTGGGAGAGTCTATATCCAATGTATTTTCTCTGAGAAAAGCTGACTTTCTGATAGCATGATTGGACTCCCAATAGTAATGGCAAATACGTAAAGATGAACATCTTGTGGTGCATTACCACAAATCTTTGTGATTCAAATCTACAGAAATGCAAGAAAAAGAGACAGTAATAAAACCTGAAGTGAGAGAGTGCTGTAAAATGGTTCACACATTAGGATTTGATCTTTCCCAAACCAAACCTGTAATCTGAGCATAAACAGTTAAATGTTTACATTATGGGTCTAAGAGCATTGCACATGAGCTCAGAAAGCCCTGATATTACATTATAGCATGTTTTGTAGTTATAGCAAATTGGTCTTGAGGAATACCTGTTTCCTCAGCTCGCTTAAGCAGACCTTCAATATCTCTAATACTTGTAGAATAAAAGTATATATGATCTTCATCTTCTTTTGGAATTTGGGCCCCTGCATCAACTCCCCTCAAAATAATTCCTAGCTCTCCTCCATTTTCCCTGTATCTTATTTCTTCAGATATGTGTGCTCCTCTTGTCTAGACACCCCACTTACTATGTGATTCTGTGCAAGGGGCTTCATCCATATGTCCTTTTGCTTTATCTGTGACTTGGTCTAAATAATAGTGGCAGATGCACAAAAGTGCTTAATAACTACTAGCTAGTGTTCTTATTATCATTCTCAATTACGCAGTTGATTCATGCTGCTTCTGCCCCAAATGTCCTATATCCCTTTTGCCACCATTCAAACCCTGCTGTACTTTTAAGTAATTAGTAGAAGATTTTTATCTAACATTGTGCACAAGAAATTCAAGACCATATCTTTGATGGTATTTATCAAGACTGGAAACACTGTATTTTAGTATTTCTTGTGAAGTGGAAATAATGTGTGGGGTTCCCCTTCTGATAGCAGAGAGGGACAGGCCAAGAATCCAAAAGCAATTTGTCAACCAAGAGTATGTTATGGCAATATTGGAGGGAAAATAACAAGGGTGCTAGAAATGCATTTTGAAATGCATGTCCTTGTGATGATGTAAAAACAGCTTAGAATTACTTGGTACTGAAAGAATAAATAATGGTTATTGTCTCTTAAGACTGATATTATGTGGATACTGTGTAATTAGGAATTCTCTATTATACCTCAGACCACATGTTATATTCTTATATCATTGATCCGATAACCACAAAACCCACATTGTATCTGGCAGGCAGGAGTTTTCTTAAGGCCAGATCTTCAGGTAGGAAATCTCTTAGAGTATAGATGTTGCAAACATGATCTTGACTTTACCTGTTATCCTCCTGTTTACAGACTTGCATGGCCTTTGAGTTATGTACTTTGGTTTGAAACACATATTTTCCCATTAGACTCAGCTAACGGTATTTTCACTTGTTTTCCTCCCCTTTCCCCCTTGCTTAGGTTTAAGGGAGATTGATTGTAGATTCTCCTAGTTACCAGTCCCGCTACAACTTCTCTACAGTCTAGTCTAAATATTTTTATAGTGTTTGTTTAAGAGTGAAAATATATGCCTTTACATCCAGCCTAAGGGAGCAGTTTCTTTAGAAAGAAGAACCTTTTTCACTCTGAATACAACGGATACTTATCTTTTATTGCAGGAACTAAATGAGCAATTCATCAACTAATTTCTTATATATATATATATCTATTTTGGTTCCTTTACCAACAAAATATTTTACAAGCTCAACAGCAGTAAAAGAAATTCCTGACCTTGCCTGTTTTTGAAAGACTGGGAAGTTAAGCTATACCCCGGAGCAATCAGGCATCAAAATCGTTTCTTTTCTACTTCAAAAGTGTGTATGTGTTTTTTTTAAATTGCTAATAAAAGCATTACAAAGATTAGCTTTTGAAGTAGTGAGCCCCTTTCATTTATTTTCCTTCTGGTATTCCCTCTGCCTCCAGCTAAAATTTAGAACCTTAAAAATGTTGCTCTTCAGTGCTAAATTCAGTTGATGTTCTATCAAAGTGCATTTGGATTATCAAAGCTTCGTTTTTATCTTGCAACTCAGTATTCCTGAGAGAACACTAGTCAGGTTAGAATTGACAAGCCTGTGTCTGGTCCTTTCAAGTTAGAATATGCTCCCTTCCCTACGGTGGACCTGTCTACCTGGGCTGGTTAACTCTCCTGCAGCCATGCAGGGACAGGTGCGCCCACATAGTGATGATAAGGGAGGCTGTGTTCACTTCCAAAAGGCAAAAGAGCAGTTTAGCCCTTGATACAATGGAAGAGAGAAATAATCAGCAGGGAGAGACACAGAATGATATAAGTAGAGTCCCAAAACTCAGGAAATTTGGAAACTTTTTGCTGTATTATTACCTAAAGAAGGAGGCTTAATTTTTAATTTTTTTTTTTTTGGTTCTTTTAATGACTTCTGACATGGAAAAATTTGGAGGTTAATCTTTCCAGTGACAATATAAGTCAATTGTTTTTCTCTTCTCAAATGTCATAAGTTAGCACCAATGAATTTTGCTTTCATAATATTTCATGGATGCCATTTTTTCTGAGTCCCAGTAGTTACTGGCTCCTGAAAACTTGTGTAATTTGGTATTTCTTAGAAGTTGTCTCCTTCTGAAAAAAAATTCTAACACATTAAATTTAATCATGGAATGAAATCAGATTAAACCAGTATTACCTCCTGAGTGCACCCAAAGAGCATCTTGAGGCAGATTTGGAAACTGTATGATCTTACTTAAAGGCTTTGTTGATCCTTGGATGTCACACTATAGTAACATTTATCCAAAGACTAGAATAGTCAACTGGATTTTGGAATTCTATAATTTTCTGGGATTATGATAAGATGAGTAAATACCTGTAGAGTGATGGGAGCAAAAGTAAACCTTAAAGGTCTAAGAACAGTGGTAGTACAACAAAGGGAAGCAACTGGCATGAACCCTGTGTTCAAGGAGCGTGGCAGTATATGAAAGGTCCCCTACTGAGTAGAAGTTAGAAGGATCATATGGAGGTACTTTAAAGTATTTTGTAAAAGTCAGGGTCATATGATTTCCCTGAGTTGTCTGGTGAGGCCTGATTCTTTGAGTGTGTCGCCTGAAGGAACAAGAATCATGTGCTTGCTTGAACTGAGGACAGTGAAAATGGGATTTTAAGAGATCTCTTTTCTTTTTGATCTTAATCAACCAAGCTTACCACAAATTTCACATTAATTTAGGTGAGGCTGAAATATGGTGGGTACTTTAGTGAAATAGATCACAATTCAGCTGATGGAGAAGTTTTATTTTTACTTGATTTTTGGTCATTATAGACTAACTTCCACTTGGAACTGACCAGGATACGTAAACTACATACTCTCAAAAGGAAATATGAGACCCAAGAATGATGGATCTAAGTATTGGCAAATTTAATAACTTTATATTTTATACTGTAAGATTTGAGGTAAAATCACTGGTGGACCCCAAATCCAGAATAATAATAATAATAATGAATTTTCTACTCTCCCTCTCCTCCTTCCCCACACTCTCCTCCTCTTCACACACACACACACACACACACACACACACACACACACACACACACACACACCTATGAATTTCATTTATAGTTAGTTCCTATGCCATAACTGGCTTAGATGAGAGATTCAGAGGCAATTTCTCTTGATATATATATAACTTAAATGCACCCAGGAAATTTCATGTTAATGGGTAGTACATAAGATCTGGGCACCTTTATTTAGGACTGTGTACACATTGATACTTTCTAGCTTCATCAAAAACAAATGAATAGAAGAGTGCAATACTTTATAGTTGTTGCACTTAGAATCCAGGGTGTTTAACCAGCACTGTCTTCCCTGCCTCAGATCTCTGACAAGTTGAAATCAAAGTCTCCTCTCAGACAAGCTTTCATGGTTATGAATAAGAGTTGAGAGCCTTTTATTCTCATTTATATTGTTTCTCATACAAAAAGGGCATTCATAAGTTGTTTTAAACATCTGTTAAAGTTTTTAAGTATTGATGCATGCTTATTTTAAAAATATAAACAAGGTTGCTAAATATTACCAATAAAATAAAAATATAATACTTAGAAATACCAGCACCTAGAGATATCTCTGTAGATAGGCCAACATGTAGGTTCTATTGCAGCATAGGATCATACTGTTTTAATTATTGTGGCTTTATAATATTACCTAATATGTGATAGGGCAAGTAGCCCTCAACAATCTTCTATTTCAAATATCAAGGCTGTTTCAAGTGTTTCTTGGAATTACAGAAAAAAACACCAAAAACAATTTCTTTTTGATTACTGGCACTGCATTATATGCTCATATGTTTGCATGTATGTATATATATTTATATGAAATATATCTATAATATTGGTCATTTATTCAGTTGTTCATATAGACTAGATGGATTTCTTAAGTTAATCCTAGGTATGTTCTGTTTGGGGTTGCTATCATTGACATACTTTTTGGTTTTGCTTATATTTAATTATTCATTTACTTATTCAATTAATATCTGTTGAGTGCCTTCCAGAAATTGAGCATGCAATTGTAGAGAAGAGAAAAATCTTTCTCTTTAGTTAAGGAAAGTGATTGCTTTTCACATGTTAATTATAAAACCTGTGCTTTGCTGAAATTATATCTTTTTAAAAATAGGTTTTCAATTTTTTTCTCTTAGCCTTCATATTTACCTAACTATCTGCCAAAAAAAAAAAGTTTGTCATTATTTTTTATCTTTTATTTCTTTCTGTTGCCTAGTTGCAGTGACCAATATTTCCTAAACAACTGTGATATTAGTGGACATCCTTACTGTAATAGGAAGGCTTCCTATTATTCACAAGGCATGACTCTGGCTTTTGTTTTGAGTATATAAAACACATATATATACATCTCCAGCCTTACCTTCCCCTCCAACACATATACATATAGCACACATCTGTTTATGATCTGGATTAAGTATGCATTTTTTCCTACATTAAAAGAGGTTTGTTTTTTTCTCTTTATCAGGACCTAGCTGAGGGCTAACCTCTAAATACATGTCATTTATTAACAAATTTCCTAGTGGGGGATCGTCCCTAAAATTCTTGAATCAGCTTCACTTGATCATGTTTTATTCTTTTAATATATTGTGTTGAGTATATTTGCTATTTTATTTTTGAATTTCATTAATACTCATAAAGGTGATGTTTTTATAGTTCTCTAATATCTTACTCTCTGCCTTTATATTTATTATATAGTCCTTCTGTTTTCCTGAAGTTCATTTCGTAGTTCTTCTCAAAATTCCAAAGTTGAATACATTATACAGTTATTTTAATTCTTATTTGTTTAAAAATGTGTTTAAGGCTATGAATTTTCTTCTGTATACTGCTTTAGTTACAGCTCATAGGTTTTGAATGTAGAGTTTTCTCTATTTCCTCTTTACCAGAATTAGCTCAGACATAATTTTTGTATCGTAGATATTTTGATCTTTGTTGATTTCTGATTTATCATTACTTATTACTATTCTGATTTATAAATGTATGCTAATATAATATTTACCAATCATCAAATTCTGTGCTACGCTTTGCTTCATGACATCATTGACTGCTCCCCAGACATCTGTGATGCAGCTGTTTTCAGATAGAGACTTTGGGACTCCCTATATGGCATTTGTGGTTAAGCACATGGATGTATCAGGGCTAAGCTTCCTGGGTTTAAATCTATAAATCCATGTTACCAGGAACAAATTGATTAACATCACTAATCTCAGTGTTGTCATCTCTAAAAAGGGTATGAAAGTGGTACTTATTTTAATGAGATGAAAATCACATGATATAATGCAAGTAAGTAATTGCCATAGAAACTATTATTAATATTAACATTATTATTACATTTTTCCAAGGTCATAGAGGCAATTACTGGCAGCAAGGACCGGAGTCTGATTCTAATGTTCAAGGCCTTACACTCTATGTTGTACCACTACTACTGGATTCCATTTCCAGTTCTCTATTTTGTATACTTTGATTCATTTAGATAGTTCACAAATTGGGAGGTGAATTTGTAATTGTGCATTAACAGGCCACATTTCAGGAAATCATGTGAATATATTTTTGATTGAGCTACTGTTATAAGAGCATACTCTAGTTTATTGTTATTTCAGTATCTATTGTGCCTTCATTAGCCTTTGATTCATAAGTGTAAGCACCACTCCTGTCAGTATTAACAACTGTGAATGGCTTATGCTTTTAATGGTAATTATCTGCATATCATCTCATACTATTGTTAGAGCATCGCTGCCTTGTGGGCATAGGAACTGAAACAATAAAGGAGACTTCTGCCTTTTAAAACTGTGTTGGATAAGCAGAAATTGTGAAAACTTGAGGCCAAATTGAGTTTGCTCAACCTAAATGCAAATACTTACATTTTGTTAATTTTATTCTATTGACATTTTTTTGGATTTGTTATCATTCAACATTTTAGCACTGCTTTCTTGCTTTGAAATGCAAACATTATTTC
The DNA here is from genome assembly GCF_937001465.1 of Orcinus orca. Taxonomy (NCBI): domain Eukaryota; kingdom Metazoa; phylum Chordata; class Mammalia; order Artiodactyla; family Delphinidae; genus Orcinus; species Orcinus orca. The sequence continues at coordinate 37,304,958 of NC_064570.1, read as the reverse complement.
AAGTAGATTAGTCTCATACCAGTTTAAATGAAGTAAGATGTTATTACAGTTCAAAGGTTGAAAATCCCTGTATTTGTGACTTGAGTTTGTTCATCTGACTGTTTTGCAAAAAAAATGTTTCCACTGGACAACATAAAATAACATTTTTGTGGCTATTAATAAGAAATGTTTGCTCTCAGATCTATGTGGAGAATAAATATAAAGGGAAAGAGAACAACATGAATACGTTCATCACTTTCACAATCTTTCAAATTGGGATAAAGATCAAGTCATTGAAGTATAATATATGAAGTATAAGTGTGTGTGTGTATATGTATATACATTTATTTTGTAAAACTAAGTTACCTTTTTATCTATCAGTAAGTATTCATTGATATGATTCCCCAAAGACTAATTTGTGTTCTGAATATTGGCTCTTTTTTTAGTTGGTTAAATCATCTGCAATAATAAGGTGTCCATGCTTTTCCTCACTTGGACAAACAGGAAAAAATATATTCTTGCTATTTCTCAATTCTAAATAAATTAGAATCAATGAAATTTTGTTTTCACCATGTGAATGCTATTTGGAAATTCCATGGTGGTAATGGAAGAGACTGCTTTGATTATATTGGGCTTACAACTAGAAAGGAAAGCTTGGATCCACTTGTGGCTTAATGAGAGTGGGCCAGTGTATGTGTTAATTGAAACAGAAGGGCACTTCCCTTGTCCCCCAGTATATGCTTGTACCCTTACTTATGAGCTCGGGAACACAGTGAGCCCATGCTCACCAAGTTGTTGGCCCCAGTGTTGGAAGTCAGAATAGAGATGAGCATATTCAGAGAAACTTACAAGGATGGCACTTGGCAGAGATAGTGATACCTCTACTGACTGGACATATGGTTCCTAAAGCTCTAAAGCATGTGACAACAGAACCGAATTGGTGGGTGGCCCAGTTGCTTGCTGCCCAGGGCTCCAAAACATCACTGCAGTAGTTAGAAAATATAAGCTCAGTTAATTTATAATTCCTCATGTTACTCTTTACATAACTTGGGAAATGTAAATTAGTTTCAATATTCACTTCAATCATGGTAGGGAAAAAAATCCCAAAACCCATTTCTGAAGAGTACATTTACTGCTTGTCTATCCCTGCTCATTTAGTGGTGCATCTATACACCTTGCACTAATTCTGAGACCTTAAAACTCACAAGCAACTGAAATTGGCAGTCTTAGCCCACAGAAATCTTATGCATGGTATAGAGCTAGTTAACAGGAATAAATTGTATACTCAATTTTCTAAAGTTTTAAGCTTTTCAAAAACTGTTCAGTCACAATGAACTTCTAAAATGAACTGAAATACCTAGAGTGTCCAAGTGAAAGCTAGAAAAACTGTATTTTGAAAAAGGTTTTGTAATCATATCCATGCAAATTAGACTTCTCCTTTTGAGAGGAATTTTTCATTCAGTTTGGATGAATGGGAGAAAAGCCTGTGAAATGAAGTTAATTCCAAATAGAATAACTTGCTTTGATGTATTTAGCACATATAATAATTCTCTTATTTTGATGAAGAATTAAACATTTTTAATAGAAAAATGTTTTTTACCCACCTCTACTAAAATATTAGGCAGATCGCTAAAGGAGACTTATTTGAAGGCATGCTAATTTAGAAACCTTTCCAGCTGTCCACCATCTAAATTCTAGCCTATATGACAGCAATTAGTCTAAAATTTGTATTTTCTACAGATTTCAAAGCCCACTTAAAAAGGTGGAAAAAATCCAACTTTGCTTATAAACTCACAATGTACAAGGTGTTCTAGAGCCTTTTGGCAGTCAAGGTCCATTTTGAGAATATTTAAAATAATACCTCTTAGAACATGCTACAACACTTGTCAGACCAAATAACCAGAGGGTAGCTGAGATCATATGTCTTCAGAATTATGTCTTTTAAATATTATGGAGTTTAAAGAAGATTTCTAGCAGATTGTCTTATATTCTTTGAATGCTCAGCTCTCAGACAAATCTATTTTGAGTATCTAGGATGTACAGGACACTGTATCAGGCACTGATGATGTAAGAAGGAACGAGGTGTCCTTTGCTTGAAGACAGTGCCTTTGGGGTGTTGTACAACAGTGGATCATACACATCATTGAACTCTGACTTCCCTGGTAAATGGAAAATAAGACAGCCTATAGTTTACTGCAAAAGTCAGGAAATGTAACTAGTTCTCTGCTCATCATATAGATAAATATTCTAGACATAAAACTCTGATTTGCCATGGGATAGTAGAAAGAGACTTGGATTGGCAATCAACACCCTGCTTTCTGTCCTTTATCTGTCACCTGTAATCTTTAGCAGATCACTTATTTTTTAGTCTTAGCATCTTGAATTACAAAGGAAGAAGTTAATATCTCTAGGGCTCCTTGTAAAACGTTTAGATTCTGATTTTTTTCCACTTTATAATTAACCAGCAGAGTTACAGCTCATTTTTTACATAGTAGGCTTTCACAAGATGTCCAGGTATTTTAAATAGACACCATTTATGATGAAATTTACTTTAGAAGCAAAGCAAAAGTAGTCATTTCAACCATAGCAAAGTTCCAAGGCACCTGCAAGAGAAGGCAGTAAAATTCCTCAAATATAAAAAAAGTGGGTTCCCACAGACAAAGGATTGGGATATTCTGAACTACATTCTCATTGCTCTCGCATCTCAGAAAATGTCCAGTTTACTTCAGGACCTGCCATTTGAAGTAGTTCTACCCTCAATAACTGCTCCTGCTTGGATACGGATGCTTCTTTGATTATGAGAACTAAGTGACCAGCCCCCGAGACCAGAAGTTCCCCTTGGAACCCATTCATCTCACTGCTGTGTCGGATGCACATTTGCTGTGATTTCCGCACACTCCTGGGGCTCCGGGCGCTTATAAGGCTCTCTCAGTGCTCTTTCCTCATTCCTTGCGCATTAAGCAAGGTCATTTGCCTAGACAGAATTTAAATGGTAGTTTTTGATCTCCTACTTTGCAGGTCAGTTGCTTTGGCAGAGTACTAATGTTTCTCCTGAGTTCTGATCAGTGCTGATCAATGATACAGTGTGATCTGTATTTTCTGCAACATCCTCCAGTTATCACTGAAAGATGTTAAGGGTGGAATTTTCTTACCTGCAGTAGAGAATGAAATCAGAAGAATACTTCCTTTTAATCAGTAGAACTGAAGTTGAGTATAAACATCACTGTAAGGGAAAGAAGTAAGTCTTTCGCTCTTCATCCCACCTTGACTCCTTCAAGCAGCCTAAACTGGGTTTTCCAATTCTTTGGAAGAGTTAGAAGCTTTGCCTTTGTGCCTAGAATTATCCAGCTGAGTTAATTTTGTGGGCTTATCAAAAAATTGTTCTCTCCATTAATGAAGCTCTCTTCATGGCAGAGTCACATTTATATATTGTTATTTCTTTAAGTCAAAAACATCCTGCTAGAATATATATTATATATATAATATATATATATTCTAGTATGTTCTAGTATATTCTAATATAATATATATTCTAATAAGTTTCTGATTCATTTTTTTAAATTCTCTGTTCTGGTATCATCCTTGCATATCATTGGAGCTGAATAAATGCAGTTTGAATGAATGAGTGAATGAATGAAAGAATGGCATGCCCTCTTGCCATGGAATTGTGGAAGGGTTTTATGGAATTTATGTAGTAACATATAGAGATAAGAACTTCTTGGTTTTATAATTGTAGTTGATATTAAACACATTCATGGGAGAGGAAATCTTTATAGATGTGGTTATGAAAACACAGTTTTTACTCTCTTGTTTAGAAAACAGTCTGTGTCTGCCCTTTTATAAGAGATCAGTGAAATCCTCAAAATTAATTTCTTAATGCTTATCAAATAGAAAACAAAGACTGTAACCTAGTAACCTTTGTCTGCATCAGAGGATTAGAAATGAGGCTAAGTGGTGATTCATGGAGACAGTGATTATGTGTTTTCAGCTTATTCCAATGTATAAATGATATTTAAAGTGTGTTCTGTAATTTGAAATTGATACATTATGGTTTGAAAAGGTTACGAGCAGTAATCCTTATCAATCTCTGACCCTTACAGTAAATATCCAATGTTTAACTTAATGGCTTAATGATCTTTTGATATAGTATTACAGACTTGTGTGAGTTTGAATGGAAATAATTATGAAATCCACAAACTTGGGAACTTCTCTAGGCAGGAAACATAAGAGAAGGAAAAGATCTACAATAACAAACCCAAACAATTAAGAAAATGGTAATAGGAACATACATATTGATAACTACCTTAAATGTAAATGGATTAAATGCTCCAACCAAAAGACTTAGACTGGCTGAATGGATACAAAAACAAGACCCATATATGTGCTGTCTACAAAAGACCCACTTCAGTCCTAGGGACACATACAGACTGAAAGTGAGGGGATGGAAAAAGGTATTACATGCAAATGGAAATCAAAAGAAAGCTGGAGTAGAAGTTCTGATATGAGGCAAAATAGACTTTAAAATAAAGACTGTTACAAGAGAAAAGAAGCACACTACCTAAAGAACAACAGATCAATCCAAGAAGAAGATATAACAATTGTAAATATTTATGCACCCAACATAGGAGCACCTCAATACATAAGGCAAATACTATCAGCCATAAAAGGGGTTATCAACAGTAACACAATCATAGTAGGGGACTTTAACACCCCACTTTCACCAATGGACATCATCCAAAATGAAAATAAATAAGGAAACACAAACTTTAAATGATACATTAAACAAGATGGACTTAATTGATATTTATAGGACATTCCATCCAAAAACAACAGAATACACTTTCTTCTCAAGTGCTCACGGAACATTCTCCAGGACACATCATATCTTGGAGTACAAAGAAACCATTGGTAAATTTAAGAAAATTGAAATCGTATCAAGTATCTATTCTGACCACAATGCTGTGAGACTAGATATCAATTACAGGAAAAAAATCTGTAAAAAAATACAAACACATGGAGGCTGAATAATACACTAGTAAATAACCAAGAGATCACTGAAGAAATCAAAGAGGAAATCAAAAAATACTTAGAAACAAATGACAATGAAAACACAACGACCCAAAACCTATGGGATTCAGCAAAAGCAGTTCTAGGGACGGAAGTTGATAGCAATACAATCCTACCTTAAGAAACAAGAAACATCTCAAATAAACAACCTAACCCTACACCTAAAGCAATTAGAGAAAGAAGAACAAAAAACCCCTCAAAGTTAGCAGAAGGAAAGAAATCATAAAGATCAGATCAGAAATAAATGAAAAAGAAATGAAAGAAATGATAGCAAAGATCAATAAAACTAAAAGCTGGTTCTTTCAGAAAATAAACAAAACTGATAAACCACTAGCCAGACTCATCAAGAAAAAAAGGGGGAAAACTCACATCAATAGAATTAGAAATGAAAAAGGAGAAGTAACAACTGACAACTGCAGAAATACAAAGGATCATGAGAGATTACTACAAGCAACCCTATGCCAATAAAATGGACAATCTGGAAGAAATGGACAAATCCTTAGAAAAGCACAACCTTCCAAGACTGAACCAGGAAGAAATAGAAAACATAAACAGACCAATCACAAGCACTGAAATTGAGACTGTGATTACAAATCTTCCAACAAACAAAAGCCCAGGACCAGGTGGCTTCACAGGCAAATTCTATCAAACGTTTAGAGAAGAGCTAACACCTATCCTTCTCAAACTCTTCCAAAATATAGCAGAGTGAGGAACACTCCCAAACTCATTCTGTGAGGCCACCATCACCCTGATACCAAAACCAGACAAAGATGTCACAAAGAAACAAAACAACAGGCCAATATCACTGGTGAACATAGATGCAAAAATCCTCAATAAAATACTAGCAAACAGAATCCAACAGCACATAAAAAGGATCATACACCATGATCAAGTGGGATTTATCCCAGGAATGCAAGGATTCTTCGATGTATGCAAATCAATCAATGTGATACACCATATTAACAAATTGAAGGAGAAAAACCATATGATCATCTCAATAGATGCAGAAAAAGCTGTCAACAAAATTCATCACCTATTTATGATAAAAACCTCTAGAAAGTTGGCACAGACGGAACTTACCTCAACATAATAAAGGCCATATATGACAAACCCACAGCCAACATCGTTCTCAGTGGTGAAAAACTGAAACGATTTCCTCTAAGATCAGAAACAAGACAAGGATGTCCACTCTCACCACTGTTATTCAACATAGTTTTGGAAGTTTTAGCCACAGCAGTCAGAGAAGAAAGATAAATTTAAAAAATCCAAATCAGAAAAGAAGTAAAACTGTCACTGTTTGCAGATGACATGATACTATACATAGAGAATCCTAAAGATGCTACCAGAAAACTACTAGAGCTAATCAATGAATTTGGTAGTATAGCAGGATACAAAATTAATGCACAGAAATCTCTTGCATTCCTATACACTAATGATGAAATATCTGAAAGAGAAATTAAGGAAACACTCCCATTTACCATTGCAACCAAAAGAGTAAAATACCTAGGAATAAATCTACCTAAGGAGACAGAAGACCTGTTTGCAGAAAACTGTAAGACACTGATGGAAGAAATTAAAGATGATACACACAGATGGAGAGATATACCATGTTCTTGGACTGGGAGAATCAACATTGTGAAAATGACTGTACTACCCAAAGCAATCTACAGATTCCATGCAATCCCTATCAAACTACCAATGGCATTTTTCACAGAACTAGAACAACAAATCTCACAATTTGTATGGAAACAGAAAAGGTCCCGAATAGCCAAAGCAATCTTGAGAAAGAAAAACGGAGCTGGAGGAATCAGGCTCCTAGACTTCAGACTATACTACAAAGCTACAGTAATCAAGACTGTATGGTACTGGCCAAAGACAGAAATATAGATCAATGGAACAGGATAGAAAGCCCAGAGATAAACCCAAGCACATGTGGTCACCTTATTTTTGATAAAGGAGGCAAGAATATACAATGGAGAAAAGACAGCCTCTTCAATAAGTGGTTCTGGAAAAACTGGACAGCTACATGTAAGAGAATGAAATTAGAACACTCCCTAACACCATACACAAAAATAAACTCAAAATGGATTAAAGACCTAAATGTAAGGCCCGACACTGTAAAACTCTTGGAGGAAAACATAGGCAGAACACTCTGACATAAATCACAGCAAGATCCTTTTTGACCCACTTCGTAGAGAAATGGAAATAAAAACATAAATAAACAAATGGGACCTAATGAAACTTAAAAGCTTTTGTACAGCAAAGGAAACCATGAACAAGATGAAAAGACAACCCTCAGAATGGGAGAAAATATTTGCAAATGAAGCAACTGACAAAGGATTAATCTCCAAAGTTTATAAGCAGCTCATGCAGCTTAATATCAAAAACAAAAAAAAAAACAACCCAATCCAGCAATGGGCAGAAGACCTAAATAGACATTTCTCGAAAGAATATATACAGATTGCCAACAAACACATGAAAGGATGCTCCATATCACTAATCATTAGAGAAATGCAAATTAAAACTACAGTGAGGTATCACCTCACACCAATCAGAATGGCCATCATCAAAAAATCTACAGACAATAAATGCTGGAGAGGGTGTGGAGAAAAGGGAACCCTCTTGCACTGTTGGTGTGAATGTAAATTGATACAGCCACTATGGAGAACAGTATGGAGGTTCCTTAAAAAACTACAAATAGAACTACCATATGACCCAGCAATCCCACTACTGGGCATATACCCTGAGAAAACCATAATTCAAAAAGAGTCATGTACCACAATGCTCATTGCAGCTCTATTTTCATTAACCAGGACATGGAAGCAACCTAAGTGTCCATCGACAGAAGAATGTATAAAGACAGTGTGGCACATACATAAAATGGAATATTACTCAGCCGTAAAAAGAAATGAAATTGAGTTATTGTAGTGAGGTGGATGGACCTAGAATCTGTCATACAGAGTGAAGTAGGTCAGAAAGGGAAGAACAAATACCGTATGCTAACACATATATATGGAATCTAAAAAAATATATAAAAATGGTTCTGAAGAACCTAGGGGCAGGACAGGGATAAGGATGCATACGTAGAGAATGGACTTGAGGACATGGGGAGAGGGAAGGGTATGCTGGGATGAAGTGAGAGAGTGGCATGGACATATATACACTACCATATGTGAAACAGGAGGTAGGTAGTGGGTAGCAGCCGCGTAGCACAGGGAGATCAGCTCGGTACCTTGTGACCACCTAGAGGGGTCATATAGGGAGGATGGGTGGGAGATGCAAGAGGGAGGAGATATGGGGATATATGTATATGTATAGCTGATTCACTTTGTTATAAAGCAGGAACTAACACACCATTGTAAAGCAATTATACTCCAATAAAGATGTTAAAAAGTAAAAGAAAAAAGAATTGGGTCTGTCTGGAAATTGACACTTGTAAATTTTTTGTGAGTCTGTATTTTAGCCATCAAATACAGAATAAATTAACTAATTAGCAAGTATTCTAATAGTAACTACTCAGCTCCAAAGAGTGAAAAGAAAGGTATTTCACATTTTTTTCTGCAGGTTTTTAGGAATTTATTCAATAATAGGTCTAGTAAAACCTAATTTCAATTGTGAGCTTAAATCTATTACAGTGAAGTTAGTATCTTACAATCAATCTTTTTACACACATGTACAGTGCCCTAATATACAAATAATATTTCTTTTTGAAGTGATTTAAAAGAAAAATGATCCTACTTAAGTCAGTCATTTATCTGAGTCCTTGGAGAAAATGATACTGTTTTACAAATTGTATTCCTAGAATGCGAACAAGTATTCATAATGAAACAAGTTCTGTAAATGTTTAAAAACTTCTCAGAGAGTCACAGTACACATTAACTCATTTAGCTCTCTGAAAAGTTCTCCAACAAAGAAACTTTCAGCTTCCTTAACCCAGAGTTTTCCAAACTCTCTTGACCACTTGACCCTCTTTGATTCTGCATAAGCCCTTTGAACATTTCTTATGATAGTAGTTTTCAGAGGAGGAGAATTTGAATTAAATGATAAAAAGTTTATCTTACACATTTTATTTGTTTAGTTTTTTTCCCTAATTGTTTGGTAGAGAAAAAAGTGCTCTTCGAATATAAGAGTGTTTCTGTTTTTCTTTAAAGACTATTTTTCAGAGCACTTTTAGGTTTATAGCAAAATTGAGAGGCAGGTGCAGTGATTTCCCATACACTCCTTGCCCTCTCCCCACATGCAACCGGCTCCGTCATCGACATCCCTCATCAGAGTGGTTACAGTTGACTGCGGTACCATAAATATCCATAATTACCTGTAGTTTACCTTAGGATTCACTCTTGGTGAGGTACATTCCATGAGTTTGGACAAATATATGAGGTGTTCATTATTAGGGTATTATAGCATATTTTCACTGCACTAAAAATAGAAGGGTATTATTTTATTCAACTTTGTGCCATGAACACAGCTTCCAAATAAAAACACTTTATGGAGAGAGAGAGAGGAAAGGAGGGAGGAAGAAATGGAGATAAAGGTAATTTGTGGGTCAGATAGTCACTGAACCATTAAATATATTTCAAACCCTGGCTGTAGCAGTGCTTCTCAAGATACGATCACTGGACCAGCAGCCTGAAAATCACCGGGGGTCTTGTTAAAAATGCAGAATTCCAGACCTATGGAATCAAACTCTGGGGATGGTCCCCAGTGAGCTGAGTTTCCATCAGTTGTTCAGGTGATTCTGATGGGTGTTCATATTGGAGCTGGGAGAAGAGATTCTGCTCCCTGAGCAGGGGAGTGCAGACTTTGAGTTCTCAGGTTTCTCCTTGTGATGAATGGGCTCTACAACCTGATCTTTGAAGTGCTTGCTACAAAGCTGTCAAGGAGTAGAGTAGGGTAGTTCCGGGGCATCTGTCATGATGATAAAGGGTGTATCAAGCTATTCAATATTGCCATCCCTGCTTTATAAAAAGCTCTGATGTCAGACGAGAGAGCTCATATGACCAATCTTAGGTTTAGAGCAAAAGGCCAATATCTGTCCTTCCACTTCCTCATGAGATACTTTCTGGTTCACCCTTTACAGTCTGGTTTCTGTCATGGAAGGCCTTCAGGTAAGTACAGTTTGTGACTTGGGAGGTCTTTGCATTTGTCTTCTGACATATTTTCCTTCTAGTAGGACTGTGAGTGCACCACTCCATAGTCAGATCCCTGCCCTAAAAACAGGCTGTATTTGCAACAGCTGGTGTGTATGTGTACGTTTACATATATATCATCTCCAAATCCCATGTATTTGATCTTTTGTTGAAAGTTCATCTAAGCTAGCTTTTCATGTATTGACAATAATCTGGGGAGAGTAAAATGTAGATTAGAATAAAGTGTGGAAAATCTAGACTACAAATGTATAGGAAGAAAGCAAGGGGCACAGTCTTAATAAGGTAAGTGTGTTGTCATGGGCCCCACAGTATCACACCTAGGAAAGCAATATAGGAAATAGAGCTTCTTTCCCAGCAATCAGGTGGTGCTTTAAGAGGCTCTGCTGTAAATCCAGGCAACCCATTTGTCAACCCCTCTTAAAGACTCAGTGAGTGATATTAGCTTTGGCACCCAAGATATTTTGGTTAGTGACCAATTCCTTCCTTAAGCAGAGAGCAGGAGCAGTGTGTAAAATACCTGTCTGATTCTTGGCACCGGATTTAACAGAGGTAAAGAGAGAGTGAAGACCTTTGATCAGCCTGTCTCTTGGCACCCAGAAATATTTACCTTATTGCTATATAAACAATCAAAGCAGTGGCTTGCCTAGGAAGGGGTGTTACTTCTCATTTTGGTAGACCCCCAAAACACTTCTCCCAGATCTCAGGATCCCAGGCCTGTGAATCAAATATGAAGTAGGTCCCGCTGCATTTGACTTTGTGCTGGATGATTAAGCACTTTCAGATTGAGGTGGCTGTGAATATCAGCTGTCAGTTATATTGCTTTAGTCTTGGGCATCCTTGATATCTTTGTAAGATGCACATCAGACTTTCTGACACACTTGTCTCAGTAGCTTCCAGTGTCATCTTCTGCCCCTTCTGCCCAATCAGAGCACTTCTACACCATCCGTCTCTAGTCTGTGGATGCTTTTTCCTGAAGGGGATATTTCCCTTCATTTAAGAATATTAAATACTGGGCTTCCCTGGTGGCGCAGTGGTTGAGAGTCCGCCTGCCAACGCAGGGGACACGGGTTCGTGCCCCGGTCTGGGAAGATCCCACATGCCGCGGAGCGGCTGGGCCCGTGAGCCATGGCCGCTGAGCCTGCGTGTCCGGAGCCTGCGCTTTGCAATGGGAGAAGCCACAACAGTGAGAGGCCCGTGTACCGCAAAAAAAAAAAAAATAAATTAAATATTAAGAATATTAAGCCACACTCTAACTGTGGGAATCAAACTATTTTTATGGCCTATACTGTTCTTACTTTTACCTCTTTTATTTTCATAAACAAACCTGATGCTTGAATTGCTTCTTTTGTAGAGCTAAAGAAAATTTCTTTTATAGATTGTACTTCCATTGGCCAGATATTACCTTTTTTTGGACTGTTTTCCTACCTTGTTTTCCGTGTACACACTAACACCATTTACATGTTTTAATATGAAACTCAGTTGGGTATTCTACTAGTTTTGCCTAATAACTCTTCATTGTATGTTTTCTCATATATTGAAAAATCTCGGTGATTGAAAAATCTTCACTGTCTCTATCATCTCTACCATATGGATGCAGTTCAGTGTTAATTGATGTTCCTAATGATGTCTCTGAAATGCTGTGTGATCCGAAAGAGCCTGGTAAATTATCAAAGAATAGATTACATTTAGTAATATCTGTGTTTATAATCTCTTTGTAAGTCATATTAAATGTACTAAATAGCATATTTGGTAAGTAAATGATACAATCATATACAATTAGAGACTTGGCAGGGTCCTCAGTTCCTATTAGTGTTCAAGACCTTTGTGGATTTGTGCAGGTTTGATGACTACTTGGATTATAAATGTTTCAAAGATAATTAACAAACAATGAATTGTTTTTTTAAAAAAATAACATTAAGCACATTTTTGAAATCTTGAAATTCCAGATAATGAATTGATTTTTGCTAAAGAAAATATCTAAGATTGATAAGTTTCCTTGAATTATCTCTAATATTTGCACTGATTGATATAGACAAGAAAAAGGGACTGTCTGGAACTGTGTGGTACTTAATTCACTGTTACTTTGCAGGAAAAAAAAGCAACTAAGTAGGCGTATACAATTAAATATAGATGTCTACTAATTCTTCAACAAAACTTATGAATTTTCATTCATTATGAAGACAAGAATACATAGGACGATATATTTATGTGGTAGGAAACAAATACAGGTGTCTAAAACTTAGGAAAACATTGGAAGAAGGGTCAGAAAAGACATGAGAAATATTCAGATTAGACTAATGTATCCTTCTGTAGCTGAAAAATACAAATTCTTTATGTTTCTAATCAACTTATGCCAAAGTGAGATTTCTAAATTCAGGAAAATATATTGGAATGGTCATTCAGGATATTACAAAAAGAGAAAATGACTTGAGGACTGAGTTTTGGGTCAAAAAATGGATTGACCCTTTCATCACTCCTTACACATTTTTAAAATTGTAATGGGCCCAACTTCCATTACAACTTCATCTTCAAGCTCTTTTACTTCATGGCATGATAACATTCACTGGGGAGTGTTGAAAGGATGTGAAAAAAGATAGGTGGGAAGGGAAAAATAGTGTGGCTAGTATGTATCTTCTGAGATGAAGGAAAATGAAAGTGAAGGAGAAAAGGAGGAGGGTATGTGATGAATGAAAACACTTGTATTACCTGGTATCTTGACAAAGAAATATAAAGAAAAATTGACTATTTGAGTTACCGATTCTATCTTGATGTGCTCATGAGGAGACCCTCCTTAGAAGAGGAAGTGAATGTGTGGGTGCTAGTTGGATGGGGTGGGAGAAGACGTTCCAGAAGGGGACAGTGCATGAGAAAAGTGGAGACATAGTAGCCTGTGATTTATGGGAACCGAAGCAGTTGGAATACCTCAAGTTGAGAAGGTAAAGTAGGCACAGAGGCCATGCCACAAAAGCGCCTGGGCTCAGGTTATAGACATGGTATGGAGTTTGGACTTTCCAGTATTCAGTGGGGAGCCAGTGTAGGATTTTGAATAGGGGAAACATGTGGTCAGATTTTTGTTTGGAGAAAATGTATTCTGATAGAATTATATTGGGAAGGGAAAGAGACCTGGGCTAGAATTACAGCATTGAAAGCAATCTTGTAGATGGGAGAAGAAGCTCTTAGGGTGACTGGGATGGTTCCATTAATGTACTGAATTAGAAGAGAGACAAGACAGAGCCTGGAGATCACCTACTTTGTGTGTACACAAACAGGTTTCTGTATAATTGATATAAAGAGAATGAGGAAGATTTAAATATTTCAGGAAGAATTTTCTGCACTGACTACTGTTAAGACTGTATCAGTAAACATTCCTTTCTGACTGATCAGTCTTTCCTTCTAGTAGTGGGGGAAAAAAAATGCCAGCATCTACACAAGACTGACATTTACTTTTGAGAATGTGCAAGAGAATAAAATGCCTTCTGGGCTCTAAATTCTTGGGGATATTTCTGAGTCTCTGTGATGTTTATCAGTTAATTGAAAGCTATTTTCATTTTTGATATGAAGAAGAATTGGGAAGTTCAGCTGTCAATAGTAAAATAAACAAAGGGAAAGCAATGTGTTTTGGAGACATATGGCAAACTAGTTAATACTGTTATAGTAATTTTCCTAAGTGTATCTCTCAATCACATTAGGTCTCTATTCTGGACTTTACTGATCATTAAAAGCTGAAACACTTAGTGAATTGAGCATGATTTATAGTATAAATTTATCAAATGTTCTTGAAGAGAGTAAGTAGAACCTGTTTGAAACCATATTTTTATTGTGCTTATTGTTTAGACTCTAGTTCCATTCATAAGATGACACAATTTTTAAAGTACACTTAATTATATTCAATATTGACTTCTGAGTTGTCATGGCCTTGGCAGTTTTTGAGTCAATTCTCTGTATTTTATTTTCATAATTGTAGAATCCCAATATTTAAAATTAAAAGGAACGACTTTTACATCACTCATTTGAGTCATATTCTAATTCACACATGGCCTAGCATAGTTTCTTGCATATAGCAGGTGTTACAAAATGAACATTAAATGATTCTGAAAAGTAGGGCCTTCTGCATTCTCAACTGAAAACAATGTATGGAAATATTCCCCAGTATATACCCCAAAATGCAAGGGGGGGGCTCAGGAGGTTCCAGATCTCTCCCAGCTATTTCAGAGCTCCACTGGGATTCAGAAGAGTACTGGGGGCATAGTCAGTAAATGTAGCTGCTTCACCTATCTACCCATCAAAGCCTCCATCCACCCCACAGTCAGGATGTGTTAAATAATATGCCAAACGAATTAGCACTAATTCGGGACTCATTAATTTGGGACTGAAGAATGAAGTGTTATCCTTGATTTCACTGAATGTGTAGATTTTTGGACCATTCATGCATAGAAGCAGTAATTATAATGATGATGAGTCTTGCCAACGAAGAAATTGGTGGTGGTAGTTTACTAATGGAACATAGAAAAAGGGGATTTCACTTAGTGTAACTGATCAGGGCACTGGATGAGGTAGGTGTCTACAGAAGAAGGAAAATACATGATCTTGCCTTCAGTGAAGTTAAAGAGAAGACCTTGGGTCACATCTTCCAGTTGCATAATGAGCAGTATCTGCATCACCCTTCCCACATTTTAGCATACTCACTACATTATGGAGAAAGGTGGGTCAGCAGATACCCTTCATCCTGGCTTGGGGCTCGGTGGGTTTCCTTGGAAAACTCTACCAGTCAGAGAGATTGGCAAATGAAGTTCATTTTGTGTTCTCTAACCTGACTTTCCCCAGTCAATGTAGTTAACTAAGTTAATTTATGTTCACTTTGTGCCCTGGCCCTTAGCACAAAGAAGACAAACTAAATTTATTTTCACAATCATTTGTATTCCTCAGCTTAGGTAGGGCTATTCATTCACTTAAATCCAATACTTAAATATAATTCATTCAAAAACATTGTAGTTTTTCCTATCATTCTAAAAGTTGAGTGTTTCAAATGACACAAAGTGTAAAAGTTAGGACCAGGATTGTGTAAAATCAGTTGTACCTATTGAATCAGCAAGAGGTTTTAGGAATTTTGCAGATGATTCAGGTCTTAAAATAGTTTTATCCTTTTTGTAGGGAGAAAGAGAAATAGGTGTGTGTCAAAAATAACTTAAGGATATGCCTTTGAAGTAATCTGTTTTAACAGGTTAAATTTATAGCACATAATAGTTGTCAATAGAAATTCATTTTATTTTACAGGCTATTTAAATTAAGTGAATTCCTGTGGCTAAAGGCTTGTGTTTTGTACATGCATTTGAACAGATAATATTTTAATGATAGTCATGGTGAACTTTATAGACATTTTTTGTCTTCTGAAACACCCCCTTGGAGCCTCTCTGTGTGCATTAGGATTAATAAGATAATGTCTCCCAGGTGCTTAGAGCTTTTTGGAGAAAGGGAATGAAGCTTTGTGTTAAAATGATTATTACTGACTTCAAAGACAGCTATATGAGAGTTCAGAAAGAACATTTTTTTATTAATAGCAACTCATAAATGTCAGTGAGAAATAGCATTGCGTGATGTTACAAATGGTCGTTTATTCATTAACAAGCCAGCCATCTTCTTTTCTTTCTCCATTTGCTCTCTTGGGGAAGAAATTAGGAGTTCGTGCTACCAAGACACAGGATGGGATGCCATGAAGGGGACCAAAATGATTTGGTCAAAATGGTTAAGTTCATTTAGGGGAATGAAATGACTTTAGCCTTGGCCTCCCTGGAAGCATTGTTTTAATGGTACACAGTAAAAGGTCAAAAGTAGATAAAGATTACAGAATTTAGCTTCTTACAGGTATAAGGGAAGTAGAAGTGGTGACACTAATGGAGAAACCTCAAAACAGTCAAAAGTGGCCCATGACAATAAGTCACTCCCAACTCCTACTGACTCCTTGGGGGGGTGGATTATAGTCTACATCTCTCTAAGGCATATTTAAAATGTGGCAGTAATAACCATTTCAGTAATTTTCTTTGTATAGTGCTTTGAACTTTACAGAGCTTTCACACCTGATTTTAATACCCAGAACATCTCTATGAGAGGGTACTGTTTGGTCCATTTTAAAGGTGAAGAATCTGAGGCTCAAATAATTTAATTCTTTTTCCAGATATATGCAGTTTGTAAGAGACACAGGTGGGGTTGGAACCCAGATTTTCTAATTCCAGTGGGGTGCTCATCCCAGTACACAATTATAGAAGAGTCGCTCACACTGAAACAAGTAGTAATGTGAGGCTGTGGAACTATGTCGTTGATCTAGCAACAGAGTCATGTTTATTCTGTTTATTTTCACCAACTTCTTCCTGATAGCAGTTCCTAAACCTTGAGTTTACAAGAAAGTCTTACTTTCCAAGTGTAATTCAGCTACCTTTGAGACACACTGACTCAATGGTACTCCATTGTTTTATTCTGAAGTCATTCATAGAAAAATGTTTTAAATTATTGTTATTTTATCTTGAAGATACTGTTGTGGGAAGTGTTGAATTACATTTTTCATGTGTTCTAAATGATTTACATACCTTCCCTAGACAGAAGATGCAATCAGGTTCTCTTTGAGGTGACTATTAGGTTTACAGTACCTTTTCAATGAGAAAAAAAAGATTTTTTCCCCCGCATGTATTTTCAGATGCTAAATTCTTTAAACACCAGCTGTATGTTAATAATGGGTAACATTAAGGGGTGTATTCTCATTTTCACAGCTTAACTCGTTTGAATATTTTGCCCTTTAGAGCATGAAGTATTATAAAAAAAAATGACCCTTACAAATAAAAGGGTAAAACTAAATAAAATTTCACAAAGAAAACAATATACACAAACCGATGCCATGTGTGATCCCTTCAGTATTGTCTGTAGCAGTGAAATGTCCACCCTCCATGACCATCCATTGGTGAATGGAGTGGTAAAGCGTGGTAAAATCATATAATAATGTGCAAGAGTGAAAAGGGATTCATGACAACCATATTTTATCAACATGCTTGAATGTTATGTAAGTTTTAGTAAAAATAGAAAATTTCACAAGAATACGTAAACTGCTAAACTCTGTAGTTTCAAAGATATATACAAAACATACATATACAAAAAACACATATACAAAACAATAATGTATGCATTTTTATAGGTAAATATAAGTATACAAAGAAGGTGGTTTGGGTGAATAGATATTAAATACATAAAGTATCCATGGACTTGAAAATGCAGACATAAAGGGGACCCAAAAAGAGAATCCTTTTTTTTTTTAACGTATGATGATATTGTGTCATTAATTGAGGTTTATACTTGACTGAATATACAGTCCTGTGTACATAATTTGTGGGCAATACCCAAGTCTAAACATGGATATTTGATTCATAAACAGTAAGGCTGAGTCTATGTAACCATACTAATAGCAGGTTGCGTAAGTATTTTCATTATCATCTTTTAAAACAACAGGTCTTAACCAGAAAGTGACAAGCCATGGGTATATTGATTTCAGAAAAAAGGATTAGAATTACACGTTAATACTTCACGCCTAACCCCCAAAGTACTTTGTATTTTGCATTCAGATGATCCAGGCCCTTTTGCAAGTACTTCACAAATGTGAAAAAGCATCCCTACTAGGAAAACAATGTGGAAGAGCATAGATTTTACACACACACACACACACACACACACACACACACACACGTATTTGTTTTGCTTGAATGCTTTTTTAATGTTAAAAAGCAAATGTTCCTGGAAAGTAGAAACTAAATTTATATAGAATGTTTATTAAAACGATTAACCAAAAGAAACACAATTTTTGATAAAGGATAGCCTAATACAAAATTTACAGAAGTTAATATAACATAACAATTAGTAAAACACTTTTGCTGAAAAGTACAAAAATATAAGCTAGACAAACTGTACAAAAATAATAAGCTCTTTATACAAGAAACTGTTATAGATGGCAGAATATGGTAAATGCCAAAATGTATAGAGGCATCCAAAAATGGTAAAGACCATCTTCAGTTAACATGAGGATGAAGAAAGTCAGGAAAGAAGTCTTGTAATAGAGGACATGTGTGAGATGGCCTTCCCACCTGGGGCTTAACGCCTTTGATTACTCTGGGACTCCAGAGGTCTGAATGTAGGAAAGAGAAAAGGATAAGCAAGGGAAGACTCAGAAATTAGAAGTGAGACAAATGGTAAAGGGATGAGGGCAAAGCGATGGAGGGAAAGTGGGGAGGGAGTGAGGGAGGAGGAGAGGGGAGAGAAAGAAGCAGAAGTTGAATGAATAATGTGGGGGAAGGAGTAATAACGATTAGCTTCTTAAATTTAACATCTGGGGTGCTGGCCAGTCTGTGTATGATATCCAATCGCAGGTAAAAACGCCAAAAACCAGGGGAAAAAGCTGGCAGCTTAAGATGTGAGGTGGAATAATCTTTGAAATCCAGAGACTGAATATTTTTATCATTACCTCTTTTTTTTTTGTCTCTGACGTCAGCATTTCATTGGTCACTAAACATGCCTGTCCTAGACCAGAACTCTTGACAATGGGCCGTTTGCTACACCTGGATAGGTGTAGGCAGAATTGTTAAAGTATTAAGTTCCTGAAGTTCTTGTCAATGCCAATTTATGATCCTGGCAGTTCCGGAAGGAGAGGCAGCATTATTTTTTTTAAACAATGCTCACTGCTTGATCCTTTGTGTGCTCTTAATACACAGTGAAGAGAAAAACATAATTCAAAAACAGTCATGTACCGTAGTGTTCATTGCAGCTCTATTTACAATAGCCAGGACATGGAAGCAACCTAAGTGTCCATTGACAGACGAATGGATAAAGAAGATGTGGCACACATATACAATGGAATATTACTCAGCCATAGAAGAAATGAAATTGAGTTATTTGTAGTGAGGTGGATGGACCTAGAGTCTGTCATACAGAGTGAAGTAAGTCAGAAAGAGAAAAACAAATACCATATGCTAACATATATATATATGGAATCTAAAAAAATATATATATATGGTTCTGAAGAACCTAGGGGCAGGACAGGAATAAAGATGCAGATGTAGAGAATGGACTTAAGGACATGGGGAGGGGGAAGGGTAAGCTGGGACGAAGTGAGAGAGTGGCATGGACATATATACACTACCAAATGTAAAACAGATAGCTAGTGGGAAGCAGCGGCATAGCACAGGGAGATCGGGAGATCAGCTCGGTGCTTTGTGACCACCTAGAGGGGTGAGATAGGGAGGGCGGGAGGGAGGGAGATGCAGAGGGAAGAGATATGGTGATATATGTATATGTATAGCTGATTCATTTTGTTATAAAGCAGAAACTAACACACACCATTGTAAAGCAATTATACTGCAATAAAGATGTTAAAAAAAAAAAAAAGGAGCTTAGGGGCAGCAACCTGATTAGAAATGGAGGCTAGAGAACTTGTTCGAAGCTTGATATATAAAGCCAGGACATGGCTTTTTATGGAGATGGCCTGTATAGACTTGGAGCAATAAATAGAGCCTTTCACCATGCTTAAAAAAAAAAATATATATATATATATATACACACACAGTGAAGAACAGTTTTCTAAGGAGTGGCTTGTTTTTCATTCTAGAAGATGGTCTCCTCTCTGTGGTAAGGTTTGAAATAGGTTCAGGGATGAGCTTATGAGAGTGTATCTAAAGGGCTTGAGGAGGAAAATATGTCCAGGAATCATAAATGTTAATCTGGATTAGTCTAGCAGTTATGAGATTCTAGAACAGTGAGTTTAGTGTTAGAACTCTTATCCTTCCAGATTTCAGAGTCTGTAAGGATGGAGAAAACAACCGTGAGACTGATGCTTACAAATGTAAGCTTACTGGAGAATGATACAGTGTTTAAAAGGAAGGAAAGAGTTATAATAAACTGATGGCATGAATAGAAATAAATATTTATATTTGGTAAGGTATTTTAGATATATTATCTCTGTTGTCTTCACAAGAGCACTCCAAAGAGAAGTTAAGCTTTGACAGCCACTGGGATTTGGACAGAATCACATCAAATACAGGTGGGGAGATAGGTATCAAGGCACTTCTGAGTCAAAGCTTGTTTTTCCTGTAACTTCACCTTGCCTCTTAAGATAAAAGTTACAGAAAGAATACAGGTGGGTGATCAAGTAAGGAATTTCTGCTATGTCAGTGGACTGGTCACCTGTAGAGGAGGCCTGGGGGTGTCAGATAGGACAGAGCTTGATGAAAATGAGGATTTGTGTCTAAAGTTATGACAACAGCAACCTTAGGGAAACAGCACTGAGCGTTTGACCAAGGGGGGCTTTGCAGTAGATGAGAAACATGTCCAGGAACACAAGTTTCAGTTTATAAACTTCACTCAAACAGTACTTATTAAAAATTGGTGAATATGATACAAGAGTACTACTGGGTTCTTCTAATCATGCTCATAATGTTATTGGGATAAATGATCCAGCTACCATAGTTACCCTAGACATAGGAGAAATCTAAAATACCAATATGGACTGTCTTTATTCCATTGGTAACAATCAGCAAACATTTCAGGTATTCTCTGCCCAGAACTTCTGGCAATAGCAGTCTCTGAGTTTTGGACAGCTTCCTCCTTTCCCCCTCACCTAGCCACAGGGTCAGAATGCCTGACTTCCTCTGTAAGCAAACCTGATTCCCTGTGATGCAGATCCCTGGTCACAGAGGTCAAGGAGGGAATGGGCTGTTTACCTACAGCGGGCACCTCCTAGAAACACACACTCACCCACACAACACACCAGGCTTTCCTCTCAGGCTCTGAGAAGCAGGATGGGAGATGTGGGAAAGGGATCCTTGTTGCATTCAGGTCCTTGGATCAAATGAGTGGCTCTGTCACAGCCCTTCCCATGGCTTGATTATAGGAACCAGCAGTTTCCCCCTCTGTGCTGTTGAGTTTATGTCACTTTTTTTTTTTTTTTTTTTTTTCCTGTACGTGGGTCTCTCACTGTTGTGGCCTCTCCCGTTGCGGAGCACAGGCTCCGGACGCGCAGGCTCAGCGGCCATGGCTCACGGGCCCAGCCGCTCCGCGGCATGTGGGATCCTCCCAGACTGGGTCACGAACCCGTGTCCCCTGCATCGGCAGGCGGACTCTCAACCACTGCGCCACCAGGGAAGCCCCGGGTTTATGTCACTTTTGATCAAAAGTGTCCTAAGATAATGACCAAAGAATTTTCTTAATGGAATATTTCAATATAATTCAAAGGTAAATAGTCTTTATTAATTTGTCATTGGATATTAGTTTTTAGCTAGCATGAAAAATTTACAAATTTAAATTCAGATGAAATATGTTTCAAATGTGATTTCACCTAGATTGTCTTATATATTGCCCATTTAAAAAAAATCCTGCCACCTGAACAGAGTTTTCTTTCTTCATAGGGAGGTAAGAGAAATAACTTGTCTAAATTTCACAAAGGTTTCAGTATGCCTTTCCCCCTAAAATACTGCTGCGTTTAGTTGCTATCTTATGAAATTACAAAAAACAGCATAAAAAGAATGCATAATTTAGAAGGGAAAGCACTGTGTTGTCACTATTAAATGAGTAGTATTTTCTTTTCAGATACTAGCACCCTGGGAATCTTTTAAATAAAAACAATAATTGTATCATAGACTGAAAAACCTATTGGTTTTACAAGATTGAAGTTCAAAATGGGCAGCTGATTTGCGAATTCGGTGGAGGATATTTAGTTGTTGCTTGTTTTTTCTAATTATCCACTGCCGTTTTACACCCAGCAAGACAATTTACCTTTGAGCGAACTCCTCTCTCTAGTCTTCAGAGACTAGACATTTAGGAAAACTGGGAACAAGGGTCTCCTTAGTTTAGTCATGGCAGCTCTGGGTGGAATCCCTGAGTGTTGGATAATCATGCAACTCTAGAATAGCAGCACAGTTAATCACTATGACCTTCAAGCCCAGGAAGAATCTGAAAATGTTTGCAGTGTATAAGGCATGTTCTCTCTTTTAGACTGACTAAAAAACTCACGTTTACTGTTCTGTAATTTATTGAAATTAACCAAAATGTGAATCCTTTTCATCTATTTTAGAATATAAATGCCAGGAAATGAGATATTTTAAAAGGAAAGGCAAAGGGAATAGCCACAAGTACCTTAAAATGTGATCTAATATGGCAAGATTTGACCAGTATGGTTGAAATTGTCTTCCGTTTTTCTCTTAACTCCTTTCCTGGTTAATACATTTTCTGCTATCTGCATAAAGCAGGATAACTAAGTATAGCATTTGCTGTGCTCTGATTTCGCATGTCTGCTCTACTGATTTCAGGTGAGCTGATCCATTGCCCACATTTCTGCAAGTACAGGACAGATCCTATGCCTAAACACAACCTTGCAGTAGATTTGACTGAGCAATGCAGGGTAATAAAAGTAATGAGGCCATTGAAATCCCTTTAGCTTTGTGCTGATGCCTGGAAACTGTCATTTATTTTGTAGTGCCTTTAATTGAGAAGTTGTTTTTTTTTTTAAATTCTACACAGTAATTGGTACTCCATTTTTTTCTCATATTAAAGAATAATAAAGCTGTGTATCTTGTTTCCTGATTGTTAACAAGCATCGATAGTTTGTGATTTCATGTAAAATTTTATTTTCATCATTTCTTATGGTAGTATTGTCACAAAAAACTTAAAGATCCTCTTTGGTACAGCCAAAGAAAGGATAAAGGCTAGTTCTTGTGACATTTGTATGTGTGGAAGATTGAAAACTCACCTCCTTCAACTCAGTGATGTTTCTTTCCTCCTTTGCAGTACATAATACAGACTATCTAAATATAGGTGAATAATAAATATGCATCATTAATAATTAATAGGATTGTAACAAAACACAGTATCAGCATAATCCTCTAAGACATTGATAGGTACAGTTGCCTGTTTAAATAACGGCGTGAAAGGCGTGGTGCTCTCAGATATGGATTTGCCCTAGTAAATGAGTTTTTGTTACTGTAGATATTTTGTTCTACATACCCAGTTATCAATGATCGCCTCCATGCGTCTCAAAGGGCAGAAAAAGGAGGAAAAGAATAATTGCCACTCTTCATGGAGCCAGCTTATTGATGAGGTGGACACAAGTAATATTTTTAGCCTGCTGGCTGTCCATCTGTAAGCAGTTTCCTGGAGCTGTCACTTCTCCTTTCTCTGGAAACTGTTATGGCTTTGTCTGCCCAAGGAAAATAATGAGATCCATCTATCAAGAAAAAAAAAACAATAAACCCTATACCTTCCAATTAATTTGTTTTCACCTATGTTTACCCATGTGCATTCAGTAAACTATGCATCATGTTATACGCACATGGAGAAGTGCATTTTTCAAAAGGTTGAATCCATTAACCCTTTTTCTAACTAAATATATAGGCATCTCTTCCAGCTAAATCAGAGACTTGTAAAAATCAATCCTTTCAGAGAGCTCATAAACACTCGCTCTGTCTTTTCCATGCCTACCCAGCGCTGATAAATCTGCAAGCTTAATATGAACCAAACAGGTTGTTCTCATTCATCGCTCCAAACTAAGTGTATGTTTCTCCTTAAATGCATCTTTGATTTTAATGCCACTCTGTTTCAGAAATTGACATGGAATGAGCAACTTAAATCAGCAGCTTCAACTTGACTTTTTTTTTTGTTAACAACAATTTAGTGGAAAATGATAGTGTATCTCAAGAGTCAAATGGCATCTTTTTTCTCCTCCCTTAAACAGTATATGTTTTTTCCAAATAAAAGACACTGAAGCAAAATGACTTGGGCAGTAATTTGTTCGTAGGCTTTTGGTGACATTTATAAACTATTTGAGCTTTACTGCTGCCTTGTTGCTGGCAAGATGCTTCAATAGTGAAAGTGGTCCTGGAATTAAGTAACCTCCTCTTTTTTTGTCCATCTGTACCGTCAAAGTAGACAGCCACCATTAAAGAAACACTTGTAAAATGCTTTAAAATCGTGAAGGATTGTGGCAGCACGTACTGAAAGCCCCCAGTTTAAAAACAACCTGTGTTCCAAGAATTCATTTGTTAAGAGAGTTGTTTGAAATATAGAACCTCAAATCCTCAATATGGTGGTAAAATTCCTAGCTTAATGCACTAGGACTATGGCATATAATAGATTTAAGAATATGGAGTAACTTACCTGGATCTTCTTTAACTTGACACCATTTCCTTAGAGATACAAGGAAAGTGAGAGAATTAGGGATTTGCTCACAAGACAGTTGCAAAGAAAAACACTGTTATATAACTGGTTGTTAAAAGAGAAATACAATGAAATTAGATAATAGGTACATTTCTACCTAGAAAGCTGTTGCTTAGGAGGAAAACGGGTTTCTTTTGAGGAACATGAAGTGAATAATTATGTTTAGAAATTTTAAAGAAAACTAGAAATATTGGGTGACTATCAAGGTTGAAAGGAATGTTCTTTGTGCAATCTAATTTTTGGTTTGTTTTTTCCTGGTCCTAGGCATAAAGCTAGGTTATAATTATAATTTTGATAGAATATGGGAAAAGAAGGCATGAACAAAGAAAGCGAAAGGGAGGAGTAGGTAAAGGGAGGCTAAAATATGCACGAACTAAACAGTTGATGGAGAAGGAAGAATGCATCAGGAGGGGAGGATGAAAGTGCATTGTGATATTATTTAGCAATTTGGTTAAGGATGTGGGCTCTACAGCTGGGCTTTACGCCACTTCCTAGCTTGGAGACCTTGGGTGATGAGTTTCTTAGACTTGCCTTTGTTTATGACTCTGTTTCTTCATTGTAAAACACATACTATTATGTACCTCATAGGCTTGTTGTGAGGATTGCCTGGCACATAGTACGCCCTCAATAAATTTTAGTTATTATAAGGGTCACCATCTAATTTATAATCTAAACAGGAGATCAGCAAACAACCCCTGGACCAAATCAAGCTACCTGTTTTTGTATGGCTCATGAGCTAAGAATGTTTTTTGTGTTTTTAAATAATTGGAAAAATCAAAAGAATATTTTGTGATACTAAAACTGAACTTCATATATAATTTTAATGTATCCATAAATAAAGTTTTATTGGAACATAGCCACCTCCTTTAGTTTATATATTGTCTGTGGCTACTTTTGTGCTGTAGTGGCAGAGTTTCATTGCCATCTGGCCTACATAGCCTAAAATACTTGCACACAGGCCCTTTACAGGAAATGTTTGGCAACCCTGGTCTAAACCTGGATGTATTTGGGAGTGAATGAGGGTACTATTAATATTAATTTGGGGCAACAGGCATGAACTGAGCCAACCAGTAAGTAAGGTCACATTCAATACATTTATTACGTGCAATAAGAAATAAACATGTGAGAATTGTGGGTGGGGATAAAACTGATGAAAAGGGAGCATATTTTATGCAAGTGATTTCAACTAGGGTAATTTATTAAAGTGTAAATCTTACTGTTTCTCTCCTATTAAATCCATCAACTGTTCCAAGTAGAATAGTATCCAAACTCAGTCTGTACAAGGACTTATGTAATCTGGTCCCTACTTACCTCTTGGACATGTTAACTAAAATTTCAGAAATGGATACCTGATTGAAATAGTGCTTACTTGGGATTTAAGACTACAGCCTGGGAGACATAGGTTCGAGAAGCACTTGAATTGTGTTCCGCCAGACTACAAAATGGGGGAGACTTACAAAGGCAAAACCTTCAAGGTTACAGTTAGTTACATGAGTTGTTTATCAGGAATTATAATTGGAGATGGCAAGAAATATGGGTGCGTGTTAAATAAGGATTGGTTGGCGTCCGAAATGGTTGCATAGTTACAAGGGGGAACAACCTTATGTCTTCAACCTTATGAAGACATAAGATTGCAGCTTTGTTTTAAAAATGTCTGGAGTTAGGTGTGGTTCACAGAAAGCTCACGTTCTCAGTGGTGCAGGGGCATGTTTGAGACCAGGTCCTCAATTGCCTGACTTTATTTTTGTATGCTTGAATTATGATTGCTCCATTATAATTTCAATTTGTCATCAGACACCTTTTCCAACAGCTTTCCCCTTTGTTCACTGTGTGCCGTCACAGTCACATTTCTTTTCCAGTAAAATAACAAGCTAGTCACTATCTTAGGGCCTTTGCAATGCTCTCTGCCTGGAATACTCAGTCCCAGACCTCTGCAAGTCTGGCCCTTCACCCTATGTAGCGCCATCTAACCTGGCATCATCCTCCATTCCATTATTTCATTTTGGCTTTTCAGACTGTCACTATCAGAAACCTGCATCAGAAGCTCCATGATAGCAGGGATTTGTCCTGTCTTCCTGGCCTTTGTGGCTTGCTTCTGTGCCTGCCACAGCTCCTGGCATAGACTGGGGGCTCAGTCTCTGTGAATGCATCCTCCTGGCTCTGTTTGCATTGTTGTCACTCCTTCTGTGCTGACCATATAAGTGGTTCCACCCACCGCTTTTTCTCATCCTTTGGCTCTAGATGAGTAGTTTGGCATTCACACAAGGTTTAGTCGAAGTCACTAGCCTATAGGGACTCTCTGGGCACAGAGTATCTCTTTGGTTCCTTTGTTTTGGCCATTTTCATATTTTGCTGCCTTCTCTATGCTAATCTATGTATAGATCTCAGCAGTCCTTTTCTGTCATGGTGCTTCCAGAGACTGGCCTTATTTTTTCATGATTTACATCCCTCACAGAATAGAGAGGAGCATAGCACCTTGTAAAAGAAGCAGCTTCCTTTGAACTTATGCTGCACTGTTTTCAATTTTTTGTTTTCAATTTTCACTGTTTCCAAGATTACGGTGTAAACTACTTGTAGGCAGAGGCCATAACTTTTCAACTGTATTTCTTTGTAACCATCACAACATTGGAGCAGGCAGGGACATGTGCTCAAGGAATATACATGAATGAATGAAGTATGGTTAACTCCTCATTACTTTCTGGGCTAATGGAATAAACATCAGGGAAAACAGTCATAATAGATGATAATATGAAAATAATTTGGCTTTCAGAGACATTCTTTGATCCTGCCAACCCAGCCCGTATGCCCATCACAAGTTTCTCTTATTTGCATTTTTGTTGGGTTGGTGTTCAATTTGTACTGTCAGAGTCATGGAAGCCAGCCTTACATCATAGGAGCCTCTGTGCAGTTGTTAGCAGTCGACTGTGGAACTTGAGAAAAGAGGGGAAAAACTGTCCCCCGTTTCTTGGTTTGCAAACTAGCCCCTGTACACAGAGGGTAAGGAGAGACCTAAGAAAGAGGCAGACTACTCCGGGTTAGCAGGTGGCAGTTTTAATAAACAAGGGATTTTACTTACGAGGCTTGTCTTGGGCGGCTGCAAGAGGAGTAGATTTCTGATCCCGCCCCCCAGAATCTTAAAACTTTCTGTAGAGGCCTTAACTGGGTTCCGTTCATATACCATCCAGGTAGTCTCTACAACACCTTATTCTCTCAAGGGTGTGTCCTTGAACAGTTCCTACTGTGGGAATGGTGGGTGGAGCATTTGTTCCAAGGGCAGGGTTGGGGGCGAAGAGCCTCTGATTACCTGGTGCTGCTCCCAGGTCAGCCAGAGGTCCTCTTGATGATTTCTACCAACCCTGTTCTCCCCATGCCCACCCCCATTGAGGCTATGTAGAAAAGAGGAAAAGCAGAAAGAAATGCAGTCGGAATAGTGAAGTCTCCTCCAACTCTGGGAGAGGCAAGAAGAAAGCCTGTGGTTCATTTTCTGAACATTTAGAAATGCACCAAACTTCAGAGCTTCCCAGAGAGAACTGGGTACCACTCACCAGAGTGTAAGTTGCCCAAGAGGAAGTATGTCTCCCTTATTTAACATATAATTTGCTATAAATCCAGGGCTTAGAACAATAGGGAGTTAACAACTACTTATTGCACGAAAGAATGGCTTTCTGATTACTCATCCAGTTAAGTTTAGTAGACTGTGTAGGTAAAAATTAAAATTTTATCTTCAGTGTTTAATTATAAAATTCTTCAAAGCAGAACGTTAAAGTTATGAGGCTAAACAATGGAAGAAATAGACAATATGCCACACAGGGTTCTCTCTGGGATGTTCAAATGCTTTGGCATGAAAATATCCATCTGCTAAAACCAAAATGTCATCCAGCAATGGAAAAATGCCGCAATACAAGAAAAAACTTGCAAAAAAGAGCATTGCTATAGTGATTAATGAAAATATGGCTTTTTTATTGTAAGTACATGCAGTTTAGGAGAAAGCTTTCAGCATATAAAATATTTTGAAAATAAAAGTTCCTGTGATTTGATTAAAGAGCTCCAAACTTTGAAAGATAGTAAATAATGCAGTACTTAGAAAATTGCTTTAAATATTTATTTCCCTGATTGGCTAAGATTGTTCACAAATTGCTACACATTTTAGGTGTTGATAAAACAAGTCTTAATAGCACATGCATCTTGAAGACAAGTAGAAATCCAACACTTTTTTTTTTTAATGGGGGGGAATAGTCTCAATAGGTAATGCCATTTATAATGTTTATGTCAATGTCAATGTTTATAATGACTGGTTCTTAAACAGTTTAAAATGTTATTATATTTTCATTAACCTTCATAGTTATTTTATGGGGATGGTAGAAGCAAGACAGCCTTTCAAAACTTACTCAAAAAGTCTTTAATCTTTCTCTCTCCCTTTCTGTCAAAAAATTAGATAACGCGTGTAATTCTGTACTGGGGGGACTCCATTAACTGAGATGTAATTTAAATGAAGAAAACCTTTTTACACTATTATTGTCTTCTATGAAAAGGCAAGCACGCTTGGTGTTCAAAGAAAGTAAATGGAGAATTTTTCAAATATGCCTTCCCTTCCTACTCTTGGGATCCTTTCATGTTTTAATAGCCTTTTTTTAAGGTGATTTAAATATTAGGAGATGTACTATACCCAGACACTGTGTACAGACTATTCATACTGCTCATACCACTTAGCAACCTTAGACAATAAGAGCTATTGCCAAAGAGATCTATTAGAAAAATCTCAGAAGTGAGTTCATAAATACACAGTATCAAAGATTATTTTCAGATCTTTTACAAATAATATGCATTCAGTTAAGAAAATTTAGAAATGTTGTCTGTAGTTAATCCAAGCCTTTTAAAAAAGTGCTCTTCATTGGTTAATCAGGATTAAACTGAGTGAAGTGGGGCTAGAAACAAGAGGGTGGAAAAAATAAAGTATCGCTATGGACGTTTCAACATAAACAGTACAGAGATTGGAACACCTTTGGCAGTAGAACACAGTTACACTTATTCTACCGACCAAATAAAACTACCATTATAATTTAACAATGGTTCTTTCCAACCTGTTACCCCAAATAGCTTTGTCTATTATAGTGATAAGTAAATAAAAATATAAGCATAAACATACATGCGAAATTTGCTAACCTATTTTTTTTTCATTTAAGTTTGTGACCTAAAATGTTTCCATATTGTACATAGTCTTTAAGATGAAGACTGTAAGATCAAGGTCCTGTTAGTTTTAGCATATCCTTCTAATAGGGAAAATACCATATATTGTTAGGTAATCCTCCTACTGTAGGGCATTTCCTTTTCCCTGCATTTTATTGCTATTATAAATATTGGGACAATGGATAGTTTTGTGTCTGTGTATGTGTGTATTTCTCCAAAATATCGTATATTTTCCTTAGGGTAGAATGAGTTTCAGGAGTAGCTTATTTTTATTGATCCCCCCTATGGCTTTTGATGCATAATTCCAATTTACATTCTAAAAGAACTTGTAGTATAGGATAGTTAACACTGGGTTCTTATGTGCCAGGGACTCTTGTGAAAAAACGTTTACATTAATTAGCATACTTAATTCTCTCAACAGTCCTTAAGATATATGGTATTATTGTTCTCATTATACAAAAAGAAATTGAAGAATTGAATTTGAAGAAATTGTACCCCTGAGATGTTAATTAACTTGTCCAAGGATGCACCGTTAGTAAGTGGTAATAAGAGTACCAGTTTCTAGGCCTTCCTTGATATAGGACAAAATATATTACAATTTATTTTTAAAAAGGTAATGGGCAAAATAATAGCTTTATGTTAACTATCATTTATTTCCTTAGTGACAAGACAGCTATATTTTTTCTTTCATGTTTTTGTTTTTTTGTTTCTTTTTCCCTACTGGATTAGTTACTTATCTCATGGGGTTGTTGTGGGGAATAAAATCAATATATGTAAAGGACTAGCCAGTGTCAAGCATGGTCATAGCTCTATTCAATGAACAGTGGCTTTTAATGTCATTTTTAGCTAGCGACTGAGGAAAGTAAGGCAAAAATTCGAAACCATGTATCTAGTTCCCTATTTTTTTGTTGTACAACTGGTTTTCTATTAAAAGGAAAACAGTCTTTAGTAGATTCATTTTATATGCAATTGCTCCTGAAATTAAACTAATGTATAGCTAAATGTAATTACTGGCATAGAATAGAGAATTGTAAACATTTTTGATCTTTCATCACTGGCAATAAAATATATTTTAGCACACCCTACAAATACAGTTGTACTTATTTATACTGTACTAACATATTATGTATTTATAAACATATACAAGGGACTTATAAAAATAAACAGGTTGAATATGAAATACATAGAATTTTATATGTGAATTCATATTTTAAATCAGTTTATCTTTTCAAATGTCACAAAATATTTGTTTTTGCTAAAAATTATAAATATATTTCGTAAGAGCCGTATCAGATATGGTTAGCTATTACCATTTTTACTTTGTATTCTGACGAGCAAGGAACTCCTACCAGGTCAGTTTTTTAAAATTATTTGCTTTCACTTGCTTTACTTATATTGCTTTCAATCTGTGTGTTTCTTTGCAGAAATATTTTAGGCCATTTTCGCAGGTGGGGTTAGTTAAGCTAAAGTGAAATATCCAAATCCAGCTCTCCCGGCACCAATGAATGGAGAGACATCAAGATATTCTAGACGTTAAGAACCTCACTCTTCCCTCAAGATACCTCTAGGAGGTGACATTTGACATCCGTACCAGGGAAAATGCTAATTTAGATGTAAATATTTTAAATACACATACATTTAAATAAATAGTGGAGACCATGGGGGAAATGTGTAGTGTTTAAACACTTGCAATTTAATAAAATATCTGCATACCTTATTTCGTACGTTTAAAAACATGAGCTTCGGTAGGTATTATATATGGTTGAGGTGGCAGAATCGTTGAGGTGTGGGAGCCCAGGTTTGGGCCAAAGGCTTTAAATGAGGTTAAGAAGATGTCAGTAGTTCACGTCAAACTGTAGAGGATGGATGCTGACGCAGATTCTGGAAGGTTCGGACTTCTGTTGCCACAGTGGCCCTTGAGCACATCACAGACCAAGGTTTCAGTCTAATCTCTGGCATTTAGAAGATGTATATTACCTTGGCAGGTTTTAAGCCTTAGTTTTCATATGTGCACAAATGGAGGTGTCTTCCTCATGGGGCTACAAGAAAATACTAAACTATATGAGTAGATTGTTTAGAGCAGATCCTAGCGCGTAGTAAGTGCTCAGCCATCATTGTTGTTGCTGTATCCACCATGGTGTGGAGTCACACTGCCTGGGTTCAGACTCCTACACTCCACAAGGAACACACATGAACCTGGAGGCCAGCACTTAACCTTTCTATGCTTCATTTTCCTCACCTGTAAAGTGGCAATAATCATGATACCTACTTTATAGGGTTGTTATGACAGTAAAACTCAACAAGAGTACTTAGAAGTGCCTGCCACTCACTTAGTAAAGGCTAAATACATGTTTGCTATTGTATTATCACTGTTTTCATAACTTCCAGTGTTAACCGTCTGGGAAGAAAAACATTGTCTTACCTGGTTTATCATAGTCTCTCTTCTCACTCTCTGGTTACACATGATGGTATTCACGATATTACACCTGGAACTTGGTTGTTTGTATTCAATTATCTGTCTGCTTATGACTAATTAGCAATCTCTGGGTATTAATATGGAGGTTTGTCCATATCCTCAATGCTTAGTAGCTCCTGGTCCTGAGTCGGCCGTCTTTTTCAGTGAACAGAAAAGTGAGACCGTTTTGGAAAGTAAACCATGTAAATCCAGCAGACTGACTTTTATGTGTTCTTATTTTCTCCCTTCCCTCCGGCACTTTCACTCACAATCTTATACAGCACACGGTCTTTCATTATTTCTGCAAAAGTGAAGATCTTCACAGTATTTCCTTTAACTTTCTAATCTTTCACTCCCTGCTCTTTCTTCATCTCTCCTCGTCATTCCTCTCAGGCAAACCCACACACCTGCACACACATGAACCCTCAAACTGAAAAGCTCAAATGACTGCAACTGGCTGCCCCCTTGCAGCCTGTGTGCACACTAGCGCCTCCTTGCTCTGGTCTCTGCCACTGCTTATACGTTGTTTCTGTCTTACTCACATGTCATGTTACACGGAGTTCCACATTCTTTTCTTACTTGAAATCCATACTCTTAAGTTCTTAAATACCAAGTGCATAATTTAAAAAGCTTTTGTATTTTCTCTTAATACAATGAAGTGAATGTGTGTATGTATATATGTATGTATACCTAATTTACCTAAGCACACATCTGCCTATATGTAACTTCTCGAGCATATGTGAAAATGAGAGTATGGGTGAATGTCTAGAGGGGAGGAGCATAGCATAGGAAGCTAGGAAGAATGAACTTCAGTTACATATGACTTAGCTTTGGACCGTTCACACCCTGAACCATCTCCGCTCTTTGACCGCCTTCTCCAGGTCTCAGTACCCAGGGGTATGAAATGTTTGCCCTATCAAGAAGTATGTATAAGGGCGTGACCCCTTACTCTGTTGCTATCACTTTCTTAGAACGTTGTTTTTCTGAGTTATAGGTATATTGGGGACCTGCAGATAATGGTTTTTATTTTCCTGTGTCCTGAGCCATGTTATCACCATGGCACCCTTTGGCTCTCCTCTGCCGTGGCCGCGTCTCTTTTCCTGTTTGGCTGTGGCTCCTGATTGCTCTGGCAGGAATATGCGCAGCTTTAGCTAATTAATTGCTTCGACAGAGCAGTAAAATGTACTTACCTAGAGTGCACTTCCAGCAGGCACTATGGATTTATTAGAAAAGAGTTATGGGTCTTGATTCATAGTTCATATATGCATATGCACGTTTGAATTGGAATGTTTTATAAATAGTATGCTAATAACCCCTCAGCAACAACAGGTCCTAAGACCATTATAAACTTGAGAACTAGAAACAGCAGGGCTTAATTGTAAAAATGAAAGGATAACATATGATTTAGCCATATGTGTTTATATGTAAAAAGCTTGTTACTTAGAATGGGTTTCCTTTTGCTTCTGTAACCACTTTAATAAGCAAGAAAGCATATCATCCTCCGAGTGCAAAGTGCATTGTAAGGATCCTGTCTCAACACACAGTGATGCAGCCTGAAAGCGTATTTCCACTGTGCTGCGTTTTTGTTTGTGTTAAAAGCAGCAGATACTCAGACTCCCAGCTTGAGGATATCTTGAATACAATATGGCCTTTATTTGTCAATATAAGCCAGCTTTCTTGGGCCAGAAGAGAAGATCCTCTCTTTGGCTGATTTGTGAAATGTGACAGAGGCATCTTGTAATGGACATTTTCCATGAGCATAATGTGGCCGGTTTCTCCCTATATTTTTAATCTGCTTTCTTGTCAGCTATGCAGCTCCTTTCAGCCTCTTCCAAGTTCTTCTCTCTGGAGTCTGAGGTGAACTGACAGAGCAGGTTGGACTTCAGTGCGATAGCTGGGCATTCTTCCTAAAACAGACCCAGCATGGGTACTATTATTTTTGAATCATGTCTCTCTCCTGCTCCACCCTCTGTAAGGGAAACAGTGGTGGTATGGGTAGCATGATACCTAGCCACTTTGTGAAGACCGTTTTCCTAAGTCTCTCTGTTTCTGTCCCTTTTGTTCCTGCCCTTCCTCTCTAATCCACAGTCTTTCCTTTTTTCAACCACAGTCCATTATGGGAAACCTTGATTCTCACTGTACTTCACTTGGACGTACTCATTATAGCAACAGAACAGATGCTAGAAATAGAAGTCTGAGGGTGAGATACCTAATTATCAAATTACAATGTCTCTCTAAAATGAAACAGAACGTAAAAACACTTTGTACTGAGCTGTAATCGTTGGACATTTACCCAAGCGAAGCTTTCATGCAGTTGTTTTTTGTATAGCAAGGCCTTGCATTATACTCAATTTCTCTGTGTGGTACAGTGGGAAAGCGTGAATTCTTGATTTCAAATCTCTGTTCTGCTGCTGACTAGCTGCATTTCTTCTTCTTTTCTTTGAAATGTAACTTTGTATTTAAAGTGTACAATATAATGATTTGATATACGTATATATTGTGAAATGATTGCCACAATAGATTTAGTTAACATCCATCACCTTACACAGTTACGGACTATGTTTTTCTTGTGATGAGAACTATAAGATCTATTTTCTCAGCACTTTTCACATATAAAATACCATTGTTAGCTATAGTCACCATGCTGTATAGTAATCCTCAGAACTTACATATCTTGTACCTGGAAGTTTGTATCTTTTGACCACCTTCATTCACTTGCCCCACCTCTTACCCCCTGCCTCTGGCACTACCAATCTGTTCAGTTTCTATGAGGTTTTTTTTTTTTTTCCTTTTTGATTCCACATGTAAGTGAGTTCATACAGCATTTGTCTTTGTCTGACTTATTTTACTTAGCATAATTCCCTCAAGGTCCATCCACGTTGCTGCAAATGGCAGAATTTCCTTTCCTATGGCTGCGTAATATTCCTCTGTGTGTGTGTGTGTGTGTGTGTGTGTGTGTTGGACACTTAGGTTGCTTTCATGTCTTAGCTATTGTAAATATTCTTCAATGAACTTTTTTTTGAGATAGGGATTTTGGTTTTTTTGTTTGTTTCAGCTATATACCCAGAAGTAGAATTGCTGGATCATATGGTAGTTCAGTTTTTTAATTTTTTGAGCAACCTCTGTAATGTTTTACACATGCGTTTCTTCTTGAAGATATCAGTTCCTCAGTTATAATCTTAAAATACTGATAGTGATATCTACCTCACAGAGCTAGTGTGTGGATTAAATTAAATCCATCCACTTATCCAAATATTTATTGGAAACTGTTTTCTGGCAGGCATACAAGTGCCAGATGTAACAATTAGGAACGAAAAATCTAGTTGGGGAATGGACACACAAAGAACAATAGCAGTGTGTACCACACACTGTTCTAAATCCTTGTGTCCCAACTCATGCAATCCACAATAATCCAGAATCCAGAACTGCATGACGTAGGCATTATTATTCTCAATTTATAGGTGGTGACACTGAGGTATGTGGAGTTTTAGTGACTTACTCAAGTTTATATAGTAGGTGGAAGATTAAGAATACGAACCTAAGCCGTCTGGCTCTACCACTCAACCTCTTAAGCATTCTGTTAATAATAAAAATAATTAGAACGAAATGCATGAGAAAGTAAGAGAAAGGCAGTTTCTTACAGCAGCACTTGAGTTTGAGAGGATGATGTAATTTACAAGATACACAGTAGGTATTCAGTACATTTTAGTCTCGTTACTTGATTTTTGGTAGCTTGAGTTTGAGATTTCATGCAACATTTTGTATGTCAATGCAACTTAGACTTGAAATAACTTAGCCAATCCTGTCTCAGCCTGTCTCAGTTATTATAAGAGACCACTCCGTGAGCTTAGCTTTCATTCTTTCATCACATCAGGGCTTGAATTGCACATTTCAGTAATGTACTCCAGGCCCATGCGTGCTTCATCTTTGCTCATTGTGGGGAGCTCTCGGAGAGCCCACAGGGCTGGCAGGGCGATTAGGTGGTGGATGTGGGCAGTGCTGAAGAATATTTTTCAGTCTGAGGAAAAACATTTTCTGGCCCCCTGAGCTTTTGGACTTTTTCTGAAGGATAAGTTGATTTAACTATAAATTTGAAAGCAGCAAGTCACCTGTTGTTTTCTGAGGGACAGCTCAGCTGGCAATCCAGAAAGGAAGAAAGGTGGAAGCCTTCCCTAAGAAGGGGCCTTCTAGAGATGAGAAGTGGGTGGTGGGTGCTCTAACCCATGTCATCTGGTTCCCAGGGTCTGGGGGTGAAGTGACACAACTTGGAACATCACAGAGTAGAAACAGTGGTCGCTTAGTCATGCTTTGCTGTTGCAGTGACTCCTCAAATTTATTTTAGCTCCTGTCAACAGAGAGCACAACTTTTGTTTTTTCTGTTTCCTTTTAAAATTTGATTACATATGGAGAGCACTACATTTGGAAAACAATCTTGGCTGTGTGTTTCTTACATCTCCGGAAT
The DNA here is from genome assembly GCF_937001465.1 of Orcinus orca. Lineage (NCBI taxonomy): Eukaryota > Metazoa > Chordata > Mammalia > Artiodactyla > Delphinidae > Orcinus > Orcinus orca. Next base: position 37,268,423 of record NC_064570.1, on the reverse strand, counting down.
TCTGAGGAGGCATTCTGCAAATGCAGTCGACCACCACATCATCTGTCTCTATTTTAGAGCATATGGAATTTCATCTTTATCACTCAGGTTCTGTTACATTTTATTACCTCTTTTTAACATTGTATCTTAGAAATTGTTCACAGCTCACTCAATTCCACAGCTCAGTTTTGCTAGTGACCTAGCAGAATTTTCACATATGAACATATGTTCTTTAGAATTGTTGGCTAAAAATTCCTGAGCTCTAGAAATTTGGGGGTGAGGCTGTGATACTGGTCCCTCCGTAATGAAGGTCATCTGCTTGGGGCAACGGGCCAGTTAGTCTGGCTGTTGCAGTCACTCCAGTCGAGAGCGTGTAAAATCAACCCGGATTCAAGTCATTCAGGAAAGCACCTCCGTTCCATTTTTATAACCGGGTGTGAATTTTCAATTGTGTAGTCCAGAGGAGCGCAGAAGGAAGACTGGCTCTAGCATGGAAGCGGCTCCTGGTGTCTGATTAGACAGGTGGCCTGCAGCACGTCCAGTTGGGTCTGCGGCTTGCTCAGTCCCAACTTTCCCGTGGAGAGATGGCTCAAGGGTGGGGGAATGGATGAGAGCCACGTGTAGAGGTGATATGGCTATTTTTACTGAGTCCTGCTAGCAGATGCCACCTGCCTTAAACAAGGGCATCACGGATGGCTGTGGTACCTCAGCAGCCCTCTAGGAGGCATCCTTCCCCTTCTGGCACTCATACCAGATTCCAGATGGTCTCTTGTGAAGCTGACCTCAGATTCCATGCCAGGCTAAGCTGTGACCAGTCATGGTTGTGTCTGTCATTTATAACATTTTCTGCATACTAACAGGTGTCAGTTCCCTCATAAAAATGACAGAGTCTTTTTATTTTAACATAATAAATCAGTTGCTACTTATATTTTACCTTCAGCTACACCACTGCGAGAACATGTCTTTCCTTTGAAGCGAAAAGCCTCTGTCTCATTTCTATCTTCTCACCTGTAGCGGCCACAACGCTCACTGCTTTCCTTCAGCTGGGCCACTTGTGAGCTTTTGTTGTATTGATTTGTACTGTCACGGAGCGGAAATTTTCCCCCTACGCCTTTCAAGTTCTTCTGGCTGGACTAATAATCAATTTGACACAAGACACTTTAACAGGAGAAAAAAACAATTGAATTTGTATGCACAGAGCTCTCATAAAGATGGGGCCCCTGAAGTGACCGAAGCAGGCTGTTTATATATTATTTTTGGACAAAGAAACAATTATTTGTGAAGATTATCAAAGGGGCTTGTGCCTGAGGTAATAGACGAATGAAGGAGTGACTAAGGTTGTTTATACAGCTTTCTTAGCCTTGAAATCCCTAACTCTGGTGGTAAGGATGCTTTCTGTCCTCCAGGTATGGGGAGGATATTTTCACATGAGAGATTTATTTCCCACTTTCAGGGGTAAACAGGATGGGGGCGGGGGTCAGAATGTTTTTCTGTTATTTCCCCCACCAGCTATTTCTCAAGTAACTTTAGTTCAAAATAATCAATATGCCATTGTGGCATATTTGGGAGCAGCCTTCTCTGAGCCCTAGCATTATATATAGTTTCGATAACTAATGAACTTGTTTTTGTCCAGAGTGTAACATCCAGGCCCTCGTTCCTTCCTAATTCTCCTAAGGCTGTCATCTTTATTCTGGCTTTTCTGGGCCTCTGACCGTGAGCCAGAGGCTGTGTATAATCCTGTGTGTAATGCGTTGACTTCTAACCTGTCCTAAACTCCTTGACCTCGTTTTCACTCCAGCTTTGTATTGCTCAGACCTGGATATGTTTCTTCATTCTGGATCTGAGTGGACTTTTTATAGAGACATCACCAACCAGTGTGGATTGGTCTCCCTCCCGTGTCCCACCCTAGCCTGCCGTTAGCAGTACTAAGAATCCTTGGCATTTATCTCCTGGTCTCTTATCCTGAGTGGTGGTCCTGGAGTGGGATAGTACTGGAGAAGGCTCCAGAGCCATACTGCTCGAGTTTGGCTTCCTGCGTTGTCCGTTCCTCCAAGCCCAATCTGGGTATATCACACGTGGGTGACCGTTAGAGATCTCATTTTCCCCTGGCACTCACAGGCCTCCCCAATTTGGTCATTACCTTCTTTCCCAGCCAAACGTACTATTTCTTTCCTTCATCCGCCCCCCATAGCAGACCTCTAGGCCATTCCCTTTATCCCCAGTGTTTCTCCTGCCTGAATGGCAAACATTCACTCTATAAAAAATGCCAATAATTTATAGATTTTCAAGGACTATTTCAAAATATACCTATGAAATATCTCTCCATTCACCCAGCCGAGTTTAACTTCTTCCTCATTTGACTTACGTACTACTGTTGTCACACTCACTGTAGGCTACTTTGTTATTCATTCATGTTGTCATCTATCCCTGCTTTTGTGGAGCAGACGCTCTTGCCCTACTTGGATTCCCATTTAATACGTAGGTTCCTTAAGGACTGAGACAATGTCAACATCCTTTTTAGTCCATTTGTTAGTTCATTTTCCCCAGTAAATGTAGCCTGAAATGGAGACTTGCTTGAGGTGGGTTATTGACGAGTCCTCTTGAAAACAACACTTGAGGGGGAGTGAGGGAAGCAGGATTGTGCAGAAGGAGAAGCTGAAAGCTTCAGCCAATCCCACAGGGAGCTCTGAAGCTTGGACACTATTTTGTTTGCCCCAAACTGAGGCAATGAGGCTGCACTTTTCTACCCCCATGCTGGCCGGTCATTTGGATGCAACAGGCATCCAGGAACGAGATGTAACTTTGAAGAAAGCATATCCCTTTCACCCAGGTAGTTCTTAGAGGGACTCTACTCTTAGCTGTCAGCAGCCAACACTCCCAGCAGCAACTGGGGGAATGAGTGGTTTAGTCCTAAATAGGGGCCTTTGTAGCAAACCGCGGCAACCACAGAACCTTGTACATACAGGGCCAAGGGTCAGTAAATATTTGCTAAACTGCCCTTAAAGTGATTCATAAATGTCTCACATCTTCTAATAAAGTATAGTTAAATGTATAAACTATTGGAGATTTTATTAATGCACCTAATTAGTGTTAGGAACAATTTGCTGAGCTATGACTATATTTATTGGAGTGACTCTAGGTCAGAGTTCTACAAAGAGCCTCAGGCTTCTCTCCCAAGTTAGGAGTCATAGCCAGGGATCATTTAGGCTTTAACCTTCCCATGATAGGTATTTGAACACCTATATTTGGTCAATTAAAGTCATTAATTTTACCTACTTCACTCGTATTCACAAGTTTCAGCCCTTCTAAGTTATTCTCAAGCTGGCTGATATAATGTTGATCAAAAAGAACAAATGCCCCTGAACTTCATAGCTACAGAAGCTCTCAGAATTTATGAAGCAAACTTCATGTACACAAGTTTGGCCCTGACCTACAGAGGCTATAAAAGACCTCATGTTGCTCTGCCCTTCCCTCTCTCAAACAGCAGTTTTCCTATAGGAAGTATTCATTTTTAATGTAATAGCAACCGTTCCTTGATTTCTATCTTATGTCCCAAATCATGTAGATATATTTACAGAAGAAAGTGATATTTATCTTCCTGCCACATGTTTTGATCTTTGCAATGGCTATCCTGTTACCTGATTTGATGTCTCATTACACATCCCACTAGCACTACTATCCCCACCCACCCAGAGGAGGATCCAGATTTTGTGAGGCTAAAAGGCTACACAATTTGGGGTCCCTCTTTAAGAAAAGGAATAAAAATCCATTTTACCTTTGACCATCTTATAAAACGTATTGGGGGTCTCCAAGAACTGCCGGGTTTGATGATACGCTAGAAGGACTCATAGGACTCAGCATTTAATTGTCCTCAGAGCTTCATGGCTGTGGTTTATTATGGTGAAAGGATCCAAGGCTAAATCCAAGAAAGGAAAAGGTTCATGGGGCAAAGTCCGGGGGAAACCAAGTACAAACTTGCGAGAGTTCTCTCCCAGTGGAGTCACATAGGACATGCTTAATTCTTCAAGGGATGGATTGTGACAAGTGGGAAATGTTGTCCACCAGGAAAGCTCCTTAGGGACTCAGTGCCCAGGCTTTCTATTGGTAGCTGGTCAGGTAGACATCCTCTGCCTAGCATGTACCCAAATTCCTAACTTGCAGAAGGAAAGCAAGTGTTCAGCGTAAACCATTCTCTTTCTACAAGCAATTTAGGTGCAGTGAGCTACTCTTGTTTATGGGATGGCGGGAACCCTCCTGAAATCTAAGTTCCCAGATGCCAGCCAAAAGCCAGCCTTGCAGGCAGGTGTTTCCGAGGGAGGAGTGTCAGGCCTGCTAGGTTAACTCTTTCCTGAGCACATAAAACATTTGAACCCATTGCTAGGGCTCCTTCTAGGGCCTTGGAAAGGGCTGGTGCAAGTGAGGAGCCCTTCAACCTGAAGCTTCAGTATCTTCAATGGTAAGTGCTTCTCCGGTTCCAGCTGTATTGAGACACTTCAGTACCTAAACTCACTGAGTTCTTGCTCAGCCGTGGCCTTTGCATGTGCTAGTGTCTCATCCTGAATCACTCTTGCCCCTTTCTTCACCAAACTCTTATTCCTCTTTAAGCTTTCAACTTAGATGTTACATCCTCCTGGAAGTCTGTGGGCCCCGTGTTTCTGATTTACTGTGCCTTTCACTGTGAGCCCATAGGGAACTGTCCTCTCCTTAGCATAGCCCTTTGCATAGAGTATTGCAGTTACGCGGTCCCTTCCCTCGATGCCTCATGAGTTTTGAGCTTCTTGAGAGCAATGCCTGTTTATTCTCTCCTTTTGTACTCCCATGCCTAGCACTATACCTGGTATATAGCAGCTTTTTATATCAGTACTTGTTGAATGATGTAGTTACTCACTAATATTGACCATAACACTGCAATTAGTCCTCCACTGGTTATTAATTGAAATATTTGGGTTAAACTGAGACGTGTGTTAAACAGCAGGATTAATAGTGCTGTGGTAATTTCTGCTAACTTCTGTCCTCGAGGCTCTAAACCTTTTGGAAAACCTCTAGGCAGTCTTCCTTAGCAGCAAATAATCAACTAGAAGAAAAACCTAACAGAGTCACAGGGGAGTTATGACCCATATAGACTTGCTAATGAAAAGCTTGGGTAGATATTCTTGCAACTAAATATGCCATGAAAAGGAAGCTGCTCGATGTTTTTCTCTTTTTTGGTAACATTATTTTTCATGTCTGAGCATGTAAGCATATCTTAATTGACATTAATCAGAGTTAGATTAATTTTATTAGATTTTCAGAAAGCTCTGAAGCCTGTTATTAAAATAGGCATTATTAACTTTGTTGTCTTCATTTTAAGACACATTTCAAGATCTGCTCTAACTCAAGCAGTCCTACTGAGAATTCAGTGACTCAAATATGTCAGGCATTGCTTCTATAAAACTTAAGTATGATACTTTGAAGCTGCCACCGTTGGCATATGGAGTATATACACATACTTGTGTGTTTCTCTATTCATTCATATATGCAAAAGATAGAGGTGGGAAGAGAGACTATCTATTTATCAGATGTCCCACAGGCAGACTCTATGAGGGATTGACAAGAAAGCTGCCGTGCATGCGTTTGCAAGTGGTGGTGTCTCTAACTCCCAGAATTTTCTGCCAGCAAACATTAGGATTGAAAGCAGATTTCTCGAATCTAGTGTTCATAGTTTCAGTTAGAAATAGTTCATTCTGAAAGAATTTCTAACTGGAGGAGATGATAGGAGGATGGGGATTCAGCAGCAGCAACAAGAAAGTTTCCCAGGAGGAGGGGTGTTAAAAAAAAAATTGCGACGGATGTCAAGCATCTGAGCTGGAAGCCGTGCCTCAATAAAGGGGGTGCTGGGGTGATAGCTGCTTGCCTGGAGAGGAACGGAAAAGAGAGTTGAGGCGATTGACATTCCTGAGGGCCCTTTTCATTTGTGTTTGTTTCAAAGGCTTTTTTTCTGGTGGCATAATTACTGGATTGAAGGTCTCTGTCTTGCTAGGCTGTTTATGAACAGATTACTAAACCAAAGAGAAGGTCAAGGGGAGGTGAAGGAAGGTAAATAAGTAAATCTACTCTATGCTGCTATCTGTGTAGTATATGCTTTGGACAGAACATGTGAAGGTGAAAAATGGATCATTTAATATAGTTGATGTTTATAATATGGAAATAACAGATGTTTTTTCTTTACAAACATTTCTTAAGTACATTAAGACCTTGCTAATGTGGAGTTGTTCTTACATGGGAGATGGTAGTCCAAAAAAGCGAGCCTTCTGCGTTTAGGCTTAACCTTTGAAATCTCTGTAAATGTAAGGGTAAATCTGGAGTACAGAGATCTGGATTCACCCTCCTACTCGGCTCTACTGTCTAGCAGCTTTGCGATGTCACACAGGCTTTGCACCCTCTCTCCTTTAGTTAGCTTCTTCATAAATGGGCGATCATAAACCCTATCTCTGATATGGCCATGCAAAGATTCAGTGAGGATGTGCTTATTGGGCACCTTGTAATTATTTACTAATTGAATGTCTATAAAGCACTTAACCACACAAGGCACTTAGTAAGTACTAAATTAACAGTTAATTTGTCATCTGCCTTGTTAAATGGAGTATACTTGAGACCTCTTAAACCTTTCTTGATAACTCAGAGCCATCATTTTGAGCATCAGTTCCTGTTTCGGGCTGTAACACAGTCAGGAGCCTCCTGTGTTGCTAGAATACATGAGGACAACCTGTGTGTGAGCATAAGCATACATGCACGCCCACGCATATCCAGTGGTGTTTTGAATCTTTAAATCTTTTCTGTGATTTTTCTTTCACACGTGCATTTTACTTTTGTCAAGGTCTTTGTATCCATCTTCTTATTCTGCTCCTATATTGCTGCTTATACGCTGCTGTTGGATCAGAAACCATATAAGAGGCTTGAGAGAAATGTGGATAAGCTCCGAATGAGCAGTTTCACAGGAAGGGGGTGAGAGGTTCAGTTGTGACTCAGGCTGGATGATCCACAAGACATCTACTGGATCTTCTCTGTGGCCTTTTAAAATGACTGATTCCTGGGTTTAAAACAACTCATCAATGCAGGAGCTAAATGAAGTAAAATTACAGAGTTTGATTTTCTCATTGCTAGTGCAATGAGCATCATATGCCAAATTAAAAAATTCATAATTCAGTTATATTTTATTATGAAAAAGTGAATTTAATTATGGAAAATACCTTAGCATTGAGGCTAATATTTCTTTTATTTTGCATTTTACTCTATATGACCACTAATTCCATTTTTGCCCAGTCCTCTTAATTCCATTTTCATTTAGAATATGTATCGTGGGAATAGAATATAGTTTGTTAACTTTTTAAAAGGGGCTGTCGGGTCGACCTTGAAGATGTGAAGCAACCACGTATTCCCATAGAAAGCTAACCATTTTAGTATGATTTTTCTGCACGAATGGACTATTCTTTGCATTATTAGATTTTTACACTTACTGCTTTTGATCATGACTTGGCCTAGATGAAAATGATCTCTTAAGAATTCGCTGTGCAGTACTGGAAGTTAAATCTATTTTTAAATCAACAAGTACTTATTAAAATGTCAACTACCTGCTAGGAACTATTGTTAACACTTTACAAATATTGACTCATTGAATCTTACAACAATGCTTTGGGGTAGATGCTATTATTGAGCCCATTTTACAGATGAGGAAATTGCAGTACAGAGAGGTTAAGTAATTTGATCAAGGTCACACAGCTAATAAATGGCAAAACCAGGTTTGAACACAGACAGTGTAACACTAGGCACTTAACCAAATCCTAGAATTATCTGCAAGGAACAGCAAATTGAAGAGCTTCATGATCTAGTCTAAAGAAGTTCTCTTAGTATTTTTTTTTTAAATTCCCATGATGTTAAGTGTTTTCACCAGTTTCGAAAATAGTGTATTTATTTTAACTATGACACATTAAGTGAACAAACCAAAGATGACTACGTGGTATATGCCTCTGTGTGTGTGCAATGAAACCAAGTAAAATGGAGATTATAGGTTTAAATCTTGTGTCCCTAATATAATTATTTAATCATGTATTTTTAAAAATCACTTCTTAAATTAGTGAAAATGTTGAAGTTACTTGCGTTGTCATTTTTAACAACAGTGTATCCTGGATTATTTTCCTTCTTCCTCTTACTATGTGTTAATTCCTCATTACTTGTCTTTACCACGAATTAGCAGTGGGGGGTAATCAAAATGGTTGAACTTCAAATTAGTCAGTATTGACAAAACTTAGTGGAGCTGGTGAAAGACTCTTCAGTATGAAGTAAACATCACTAGGAAATTTTTTTTTTATTTAGAATTCTATTCTGTCTTCTATGTGAAAATATAAGTTAGAGTTTATTTTGTTCATCTTCTGTGTGTGTGTGTGTGTGTGTGAGAGAGAGAGAGGGAAGGAGGCATACATTTTAATTTTCAAAGTATTTATAACCTTAGTTAATAAAGTGATCACTTGAAAAAAATGCGTTCTAATTTTTCATATAGCTGAAGCAAGATATGGCTTACTGACTTGTAACCATCCCCATTTTTTTTCTGCTTAGCAATTCCACTAAGTTGGCATATAAATAAATAACAGGCTCTGTCAGTTTAAAACTTCTTGTTCTGGGCATGCCATTTATTTTGCTAAGCCTATAGCAATGGGAAATATTAATAAAAGCATAATTTACCGTAAAATGACAGCCTCCTGAGACACAGGAAACCTGCCTTTCTCCTGTCACTGAGAGAAGAAAATACTCAAGGCAAAATTAAAGGCAGTGGACAGAGAGGAAATAAGTAATATTCAGATGGAAAGCACACACACACACACACACACACACACACACACACACACACACACACACACACACACACACACACACACACACACACACACACACACACACACACACACACACACACACACACACACACACACACACACACACACACACACACACACACACACACACACACACACACACACACACACACACACACACACACACACACACACACACACACACACACACACTGTTTTGACCTCAGAGAGAAATGGCCGAAGGGATGAGATTACAGACCTAGAGGGGAAAGGAAGCTTGGGCATCAAAGCATTAAAGAAGTGTGAAATAGAGATTAACGCCAACAGGGAACCTGCCTGGTAGAGAAGCTGGGCCAGGAGGTGGGCTCAACAGTCTTCTGAGGAGTCAGGGCTCTGGGCATCTTATCTAAGTCAACCTAGGCTGACGTATTTTCCCGTCTCTCCTTGGAATTCTACATCTGCACATTGCAGATACTATAAGATTTGCCGCAGGTATTTGCTAAATTCTTCAAGACCTTTCATGAAAGGCTGTCTTGTTCCTAGAAGTTTAGAAATGGGTAGTGTGTCTGTTGCAATTTCTTCTAGATCTATCGGTCTAAATCCACTCAACATTACACTATTCACTATTATTTTATTTAGACATTTCTCATGGTCAGTGATATTTTTTAAAAATTTGAATCTCACTTCCACTATGTTTATACTTAAATGATTCTGATGGTCAGTGATTTTTTAAATGAAATTGAATATCACTTCTTACATTTTACTAAATTCTTCTTGTGTATCTTAAGTATTTGTTTTGTCAATTTCCAGTTTATGTACTATATGCAGATAGGCTGTAGATGATGATTGTTATAATCTTGCAACAGCTATAAAATTACTTTCCTTGAATTTATATTGTACCAAAAATGATTATAACAGCTAAATTCCTCAATAAGAAAAGAGAGGAAGAGGAAGAAAATAAACTGAAGATAATTAGCAGTTTTACTTAATGGCCCTTGATTAAATCTAGCTTTGCACAGGAGCACCCAGACAACTAGTAGCAAAAACATTTTTCCTAGCTCATTATAGCACACCTTTTATCTACTTTCTCTTCTTACCTGTATTTGTATAAATGAGAATTTTCTTTTTGAAATAAACATTCCGGGAATATAAATTCTTAACATTTTTTCTAATACCATATTGTGAGATATATTGCCAGAAACTTCAGAAAAATCAGGAGGCCTTGTAGACTAAATTTTTTTTATCATAAATTAACTTGCCTACATCAGTGTAAATACCACCAGAGTATTAAAACTGGATTGCAGGGCAGTTGGTTTCAAGGATTTATTTATTCATTGGCATATCATAGTATAGGTAAAATAAAATTTTCTAGTCTCAAGTTATTTAGTCTGATATCAAAAGATTTGTATTGCATATTGATGTTCCTGTGTGTCAATTTTACTTGGTACCTCTATTTCAAAGATTTTTATCTGCCAAGGAGCTCTTGATGACTGAGGAACTTATTTTATTTACCAACATAACTCCCGAAAATATGAGATATGATGTTTCTGTATAGTAATGAAATCAATTTTATGTGTGATTGGTGGAATCAGACAAGACATTTTGATATACTAGTTTACTAAAATGTTCATATTTCATTTATTTAGGTTTTATATAAGATTTGATTTGCTTTTATATAACACATTCTGTTTCTGTTTTTTACTAGAATTGAATGCTGTTATCTTTAGCGTGTCTAAATATAGTCCTTATGTATAGAATTTGGTAATTATTCATAAATCTGTTTTCTTTTGCAGATACATTTGCAAAAGGAACTTAAGGGAAGGAGAAAAATACTTATTACTTTTAGTAAAATATGCGATATTTTAGTAAACTTGAGTTGAATTTTCTAGTATAGTCATAGAGTAAATATTTAAATATACTATGATGGTTATTGAATGCTGAGAATCAAAATTTTGACTCTTCAAGGCCAATTTGCAATGTGAAACCATAGGATCATAATTTACTTTAGAAAATCCAGTTAAAACTTGTGCTGTTGTAAGACGAAGAAAAATAAGATCTGAAAATATTGGATGATTTTTTGTTGGATGACAATGCTAGTTGGATCAAATACAATTATTTTTGTGTTAAATATTAAGTTATCATTAAAGCAAAAATCTGACCTCTTTCTTGTTGATTAGCTGTATGAGGATTGCAGCTAGGCAAATAGATCACACAGGTAGATACGATCCAGCCCCTGACCTCACGGGAGAGAAATAGCACTATTGTCAAGTGTGATTAAGGGTATGGAAAAGGAGTTTTAGGAACTTGGAGAAAGAGGCAAATAATCCAGCCTTAGAAATCAGCCCTTGAGTGGTGAGAGAGAGAGAAAGGGAAACCTGGGCTGGATTTTGGACTTTGAATTAGTGGCAAGGACTGGATCTGAATGAAGCGTTAATTCTCAAACTCTGACATTAGTGGTCTCTCCACTCTATTCCTATGCTTAATGTCAATGAAAATCAAAACATTATCACATGAGATATTTACTAGATCCTTTTTTTCCCAGTTACTTAACATTACAAGCTATTGATGCAAGTGTACAATTTAATTTCAGAATCATAAAAATGTAGATACGTTCTATTTCATCTGATAAATTTACATAAAGGATATAATTGGTTCCTAATGTGTATTTGTGTACAATTTAAATTGATAACTCTGTGAGGTTTTGCTTGTTTGTTTTGTTTTTCCCTTATGGACTCCTTTTTACTATTCATTTGTTGAGAAACAAAAATTTGGATAAAAAGCTATTTTTTTAGAATTTAAAACATTTAGAAAAATAAAACAAGTTATATACCTGCTCCAATATTTGCTCTTAGCAAATGGCCAGTATTAAAAAAAATATATCATGAGAATTCTTCCAAGTTTAGGGAGCCAGTGTCATGAGTTTTTAGAATCCAAATCTTACATGAATTCTTCTTATAAGCCAGCCTATCTATTAGATTTTCTATATGTTATTTGTATCTGAATAGGATCGTAACAAGATAGAAATCAATCTAATTTTGTTGAATTGAAAAATTTACACACACACACCCACATACCCCGTATCTACAACTTATACAGTCCATATTAACAAGTAGTTATTTACGCAAGTAAAATTATTTAAGATTATTATTTTTCATTTATTATTATAATAACTAACTCATGCCTTTTGTATGTATTAACTATTTCATATATATGAAAGAAAAGATTTCTGAATGTGAAAAAAATATATTTGGAAGAAAGTTAGACTGCTTTTTGATTCCTAATAAATTCATACTGGAACATATACCTTTTGATGAGCCCCTGTATCCAAAAAGTGCTATATGATATATGATATATATATATATATCATATATTATATATGATATTAACTAAATCCATGCAAAATACCTAGTAGAGTGCTTGGCACACAGTTATACTCAATAAGTATTAACTAATCTTTTATTGTTATCATTTTCATCATTACCTTCTAAACATAAAAATATCAGTAATACTATACTTGTAAATATATATGTATATATTTTGGTGGAAGATGATAATGGCTGTTTTATTTTTCTCTATATCCCATATTTTCCTAAATTTTCATGACATAAAATTTATATTTAGCAATGGTTCTTTCATTAGTACGTACCCTTTAATTGATATTAATATGGACAGATTTAAAATCAATCTATTAATGTTTATCAATGTCTTTGACTCTTTCCTTCTTGAATGCCACATTCAAGTTGGGACCAATTCTCAATTATCTGTAGCAATTGACCAGGTCTCTACAATGAGAATATTTACAAGAAAGGCACAAATCCTTTCTTAACTGTGGTAATAGTCCTTAAATTTAAGGGAGACTGTGACAACAATTAGGACTTTCCAGTTGACATGAGTTTAATGGCATTTTTAAAGGCCCCAGAGTTACTGGGAGCTTGTTTTCACAGAATTGTAGATTCCAGCATGGCTGTATCCTAGTGTGAAAAGCAGGGCACTAAGGAGGGGCCAGATACAAAATGACCTTAGAAAACAAAGATTTTGAACATGATCCTGAGAGCAGCAGGGACCAACTGAAGGTTTTAAGTGACAAGCAATTTAGTAATTAAGTGTCACTTAAGCAATTAAGTGACAAGATTAGATTTTCCATTTAGGAAAGTTATTTTGGCTATCATGGCAAGGATCCCAGTAGGTAGATTATTATAGTCATTTGCAGGAAAAATGAGGAGGGCAGGGATTAAAGTGGTGACTGTAAAGATAGAATAGAAACATGCTAGCTGCTTAGAATAGTTATATCTGGAGCGAAGTAGATGCAGTGGGTTTAGGTGATCTCAGGTTTCTAGCTTGAGTAGTGTAGTGGGTGTGTCCCATATGAGAGAGGAAAAGGATATGGAACATATTGGAGCATACGGAAGAATTAAATGCCCTCAGTTTTGGATATCATGTTTCTCATATCTCAGAACAAGATTGCATATTCTCTTGCACAACTTTTGCAGATAGTATTATATTTCTACAGAGCCTGGTAGTTTCCAGAGTGCTTTCACATGTGCTAGCTCATCTCTTTCATGAGATTCTATGAGAAAAGGAGGAGAGAATGCTCCCTATCCACTTACTTGTAGACATCAAGGCTCAGAGATCAAAACACATACACATTGGCATGTCTAGAGCTAAAGTCAAAGTAATTGTACTGTAATCAACAAGAATATTTTTGGGTCAAAAGAAAGCTTACTTGAAGAGAATGTAGCAAGATTTACAAGGATCTTCTCCAGTCTTCATAGAAAAATAAAAGAAAAAATATGCTTAAAATTTTGCTAATCTTGCTGAGAAACCCAAAGAGCACTTTCCACCAAAAAGCAGCGCACAGCAGGTAAGTGCTATGATGATATTTGCTCAAAGAGTTTAAAAGTTGTTAAAAGGAGGCTCACACCAGGATCTTACATGTCAGTTTTCTGCATGCATTTTTATAAGTGAATTAGAAATGCTGTAAATAGTATATTTTGCAGTGAAAAATCTGACACAGGGTCATTCTCAATGATGTGAAAGCAACCTCAGGAAAAGGCTTTTTAAAAAAATAAGATTAGGATTACAGTTCAGTAAATTATTTTATGTTCATCAGCTGGAAATCGTATTTATGTATCAATGGGGATTTTTAATGCAACTACTGAATTTAAAATCCATACATTTCCCAGTGGTTTATTTCTGAGAGAACTTTGAGAACTATAATTTAAGCTAAGGTGGAATGAAATAATCCTGAATTTGGCATTTAACAAAAATGCAACCTAAGTGTCCCTCGACAGATGAATGGATAAAGAAGATGTGGCACATATATACAGTGGAATATTACTCAGCCATAAAAAGAAATGAAATTGAGTTATTTGTAGTGAGGTGGATGGACCTAGAGACTGTCATACAGAGTGAAGTAAGTCAGAAAGAGAAAAAGAAATACCATATGCTAACACATATATATGGAATCTAAAAAAAAAAAAATGGTCATGAAGAACCTAGGGGCAGGACAGGAATAAAGACACAGACCTACTAGAGAATGGACTTGAGGACATGGGGAGGGGGAAGGGTAAGCTGGGACAAAGTGAGAGAGTGGCATGGACATATATACACTACCAAATGTAAAATAGATAGCGAGTGGGAAGCAGCCGCATAGCACAGGGAGATTAGCTCGGTGCTTTGTGACCACCTAGAGGGGTGGGATAGGGAGGGTGGGAGGGAGGGAGACACAAGAGGGAGGAGATATGGGAACATATGTATATGTATAGCTGATTCACTTGGTTATAAAGCAGAAACTAACACACCATCGTAAAGCAATTATACTCCAATAAAGATGATAAAAGCATCAAATGACAAGTTAAAAAAGCACTGTATCAAATGTTATATACACTATACATACTTTCAGAGTATATCTCTATTGCAGAACTGGCTGGAGGAGTAGGCAAGTTTGAAGAATAGGCAATGGGTGGCCTTTTGCATCTGTCAGATGCAGACTTAGACTCCAGTCTCACATCTTCCCACGTCTGGCTTTGTATCCTTGGCGTGTGGTTCACTTTGTTGACCTCTGTTCTTTACTTGTAAAGTAGGAATAGTGATATATACTTTGTATGGTTTTAAGAGGATTACATATTGAGGGGCAAATACTAAAGTCAGGCACTACTTAGGTGCATATGAGGCTTTAGTGAATAAACAAGGATACCTGCCCTCCTGGAGATCTTGTACCTCAAGAGCTCCATAAAGTGTGTCTAGCATGAATGCTTAATACATTTTATTCGTGAATAAGGGGTTATAAAGATTTAGCCAATCTGTGTTTACTTTTATGGAGGGAAACAGTTATTTTCCCTCTTCCAATTAATCTGTATCTTCCAATTAATTTTTTTCTGGATGCAAGTACAAAACTAAAGACATCGTATTTTTCCTTCTGGGTAGTCTGCTTTCATACTAAACACTGACAGTGTCCTTGTTTTTTAAGGGTAAAATTTCAAATCTCTCAGTTTGCAAATAGGATAAGGATTTTCATTATTATAGGTCAATAGTATTACATTGATCTAATCACCACTTCAGATTTAAAGAAATATTTCATGCTCAAAAGACCCAATCGATTTTAAATTACTTATTATCATAGGTATTTTCACATCTGTTCTAAGTGTTGCCTTACCCCTTTCTAGAACCCAGCTCATATAAAAATTTCATGATGATAATGACTAGACTTCTGCATCTGAAATATGTGGAGTCAATTGGAAAAATAGACTATATTAATTTCAGATGATATTTTTGGATCTATATTCATGGGCTGCTCCCTGATTTTCTGGAGAAATCAGTGGTATTAGACATGACAGTAAGGAGCTGAATAGAGCTAAATAACTTCAAAATATACTGTAAGCTGTATGCCGTTTTGGTATAAATATTTGTTCTTTTTGTTTTGCTTCATATGGATATTATAGACATTTTCCTTGTTTGCCTTTTGTTGACAACTATTACTAAGTGTGTGTAGCACAGATTACGCTTTTTAAAGTAAACCCAAAGTATATAGATAAAATATATTTGCTGGACATCAGTACAGATCTCATGGACATTAAAAGCATAATGAAGGAATACTGTGAACAACTCTATACCCACAAATTTGATAACATAGGTGAAATGGACCAATTCCTTAAAGACACAATTTGCCAAAACTCACACAAAGAGAAAATAGAAAACCTGAATGGGCCTATGTCTATAAGAGAAATTGAGTCAATAATCAATAATTGTCTTTCAAAACAGAAAGCATCAGGGCCAGATGGGTTCACTGATGAATTCTACCAAACATTTAAGGAAGATAGTAAACCGATTTTCTACAGTCTCTTTCAGAAGACAGAAGCAGAGACAATACTTCCAAATTCGTAATATGAGGCCAGCATCACTCTCCTACCAAAACCAAAGACACTGTAAGAAAACTATAGACCGATATCTTTCATGAACGTAGATGTGAAAATCCTCAACAAAATATTAGGAAATCAAATACTACAATGTGTAAAGAATTACATACCACGACCAAGTAGGATTTATCCCAGATATGCAAGAATGCTTCAACATTTGAAAATCAGTTAAAGTAATCCATCAAATTAACAGGCTAAAGAAGAAACACATTAAAAAAAAAAAAAAGAAGAAACACATGATCATATCAATAGATGCAGTAAAAGCATTTAACAAATCCAACACCCATTCATGATTAAAAACTCTCAGCAAAGCTGGAATAGAGGGGAACTTCCTCAGCTTGATAAAGAACATCTACAAAATCCTACAGCTAACATCGTACTTGATGTTATAAATTCGGAACAAGACCAAGATGCCCCCCTCTCATCTTTTCTCAGCATCTTACTGGAAATTCTATCTAACGAAATGAGATAAGGGAAACAAAAGGTGTACAGACTGGGAAGGAAGAAATAAAACTGTCTTTGTTTGCAGATGACAGGATTGTCTATATAGAAAATCTAAAAGAAATGACAAAAAAAACCCCTCCTAGAACTAATAAGCAACTATAACAAGGTTGCAGGATACAAGGTTAATATACAAGCCTATATACCAACGATGAACAAATAGAATTTGAAATTAAAAACACAATACCATTTACCTTTGTACCCCTCAAAGTGAAATATTTAGGTGTAAATCTAACAATATGTACATCTATGTGAGGAAAACTATATAAAAAAATCAAAGAACCAAATAAATGGAGAAATATTGAATGTTCATGGCTAGAAAGACTCAATATTGTCAAAAAATGATTTCTTCCAAATCTGATTTATAGATTCAACGTAATCTCAATAAAAACCCAGCAAGTAATTTTTTGAACATCAACAAACTGCTTTTAAAGTTTATATAGAAAGACAAAAGACCCAGGATAGTCAACATAAGATTGAAAGAGAACAAAGTCAGAGGACTGATAGTTACTTTAAGATTACATTAGAACTATAGTAACCATGACAGCAAGATATTAGTGAAAGAATAGAGAAATAGATCAATAGAACATAAGAGACAGCCCCAAAATAGACCCACATAAATACAGTAACTGGTCTTTAATAAGGGAGCAAAGGCAGTTCAATTGGGAAAAGTTTTTTTTTTTTTTTTTTTTTTTGCCGTACGCGGGCCTCTCACTGCTGTGGCCTCTCCCGTTGCAGAGCACAGGCTCCGGATGCGCAGGCTCAGCGGCCATGGCTCACGGGCCCAGCCGCTCCGCGGCATGTGGGATCCTCCCAGACCGGGGCACAAACCCGTGTGCCCTGCATTAGTAGGCGGACTCTCAACCATTGCGCAACCAGGGAAGCCCGATTTTTTTTTTTTTTTTAACAAATGGAACAACAGGACATCACATTCAAAACAAGTGAATCTAGATACAGATCTTACACTCTCCACAAAAAGTAACCTAAAATAGATCACAGACTCAAATGTATAACATAAAACTATTAAACTCCTAGAAGATAACATAAGAGGAAATCTAGACCTTGGAATAGTTAACTTTTTAGAAACAATATCTAAAGTAAGATCCATGAAAAAATTATTGAGAAGCAGGACATGATGAAAGTTAAAAAAATTTTTTTTAAACTTTTGCTTTGTGAAAGATATTATGGACAAAATAAGACAGGCTACAGACTGGGAGAAAATATTTGTAAAAAACCTGCCTGATGAAGTACTGTTATCCAGCATATAAGAAGAACTCTTAAAACTCAACAATGAAATGAAAACCTTGATTAAAATAACGGCCAAAGGTCTTAACAGACATTTCACTAAAGAAGAGTAGACTCTTGGTAAATAAGCACATGCAAGATGCTCCACATCGTATGTCATCAGGGAAATGCAAATTAAAACAACAGCGAAGTACAACTACACTTCTATTAGAATGCCCAAAATGGACCTCTGACACCACCAAATGCTGTTTGGGATGTGGAACAACAGGAACTCTAATTCATTGCTTCCCTGAATGCAAAATGGCATAACAACTTTGGAAGACAATTTGTCAGTTTCTTACAAAGCTAATTATACTTGAATCAATAAGATCCAGCAGTTGTGCCCCTTGGTATTTACCCAAAGAAGTTGAAAATGTGTGTACACACAGAAAACTGCACATGGATGTTTATAGCAGGTTTATTCATAATTGTCAAAACTTGGAAGCAACCAAGATGTGTTTCAGTAGGTGAATTGATAAATAAACTGTGGTACCTCCAGATAATTTATTATTCAGTGTTAATAGAAATGAGCTATCAAGCCATGAAAAGACAGGAAGAAACCTTAAATGTATATTACTAAGTGAAAGAAGCCTATCAGAAATACTGTGAACTGTATGACATTTCTGAAAACGGCAAAACCATGGAGACAGTAAAAAGATCAGTAGTTACCAGGGGTTGGGGGAAGGGAGGGATGAACAGGCAGAGCACAGAGGATTTTCAGGGCGGTGAAGCTATTCTGTGTGATACTATAGTGGTGGAGACATGACATTATACATTTGTCCAAATGGATAGAATGTCCAACACCAAGAGTGAACCCTAATGTAAACCATAGACTTTGGGTGATAATGATGTATAATTTATCAGTGTGGGTTCAGTGATTGTAACAAGTGTACCACTGTGGCTGGGGATGTTGATAATGGGGGAGGTGTGGGTGTGTGGGAGCAGGGAAGATATGGGAACTCTGTATTTTCAGTTCAGTTTGGCTGTGAATCTAAAACTGCTCTAAAAAATAATGTATTAAAAAAAGAAAGAAACACAACTGCTTCTGTAATAGTAGTGAAAGAGCTCCACATAAAAATCAGTATGCTGTATTTACCTCGAGTATTTTAACCAAATTAGCATACCTTATTAGTAGCAGTAGACAGGAATAGTTGGCATATAACTTCCTTTGGGGGAAAATGTTTTAGCTATACTCTGAGATCATACACAGCTGAGAATGTTAGTTAATACTCTTTGAAGACTTTATTACAGTGGAACCCACTTAATTCTCATATCCCAGTGGAATCCAAAACTGTGCAGCTTAAGTATTTACTGCAATTATTAGAGAGTGCTTATTATTATGTGCAGTCTAAGTTTTTCTTTCCGATTTCTTTCAGAGTAAGCAGTATACATTAGAGTCACACATCCTTAAAAGCAGTTATGGCAAAGCACGCGAGTAACATAAAGTTGCCGAAGGTCTGTATGGCACAAAAATGTGTCCTGCAGAGAAATAAATTCAGTTATTTGCAGAAGACAGTCTTTCAGATGTCTCTGCTACAGATAGCAATTCAAAACATTGACAAGTAGCTCAACTTAAGGAAATGGAAAATTGGCAATGATCTTAGAATTATATTTATCAGTCTAGTCACTTGTTAACTCACCTGCTACCAGTTTGGTAACTAGAAAGCTTTTTACTGTTCCTAAAAAAATGATTTAACGCACCTGCTCAATACAGTCATCTTCAGTACCATTGTTTTCTGTAGCAAATAAAGGAAGCTGATCAAAACAGAAATTCAGGAAATACACACTCGATTTAATGATTTAAGCAGAATCCATACGGAGAAAACGATATTGATGTGTTGATTGGCTGATGCGATAGTGAGTTGACTTACATTATTTATTACCATTTATTTGTGTTTAGCAAAAGCATATAGTAAGATTCCAATGCTAAAACCTTCTGAACTCACATGCATAATATTCTTTAGTTGATAAAATTTACAAATACTTATCTAATTACATTATTTGTCTATTTTGCTCCTTAGCATAAGAAAACTTCATTTTCACATGACTTCATTTTAGTGTAATGGTGGGAAATGTTGCTACAGATATTACCTGTAGGACTTTTGCAAATACAGAACTTTAATCTCTTGAAAAATATTCTCTACTTCCTCAAGAAATGTAAAATGACGATGAAAATGGTTGGAGTTATCTATGATATAATTTTCATTGAGTATAAAACAAAGTCAATCACCATTGACTTCATTGATACATATAATCTATTTCAGGACCAATTTCTTTTGGCACTCAGGTTAGTTACTCTCAAGTTAACTGGTAACGTGCACTACGCTTGACTAAATTAAATGTGGTGCGTAGTTGTAGCCTGCTTCTTCGAAATGGGCTATCTATAATGATATGAATTACCTTGAAGTCACCACTCATTCCCAATGCTAATACAGAGGGACAGAATTAATTTCAGGTAATTTTTATTATAAAATGAATGGTGTACTTTTTATGCTGAATTTTAGCAGAAATATAGGTTGTTTAACTATTTGGTTCGATAAGTAGAAATGAAAGACGTGATTGATAAGCTTTCATAAGAAATGTGTAAACTCCCATTTGAAGGAGAGTATTTTTTAAAATGCCCACGACATACTCTGTGTTGAGCTAATGAAATTATTCACTTACGTACTTATTGTACAATTGTTAAGTTAGTGACAAAATCAAATAAAGGTAGGGTGTTATCACTCAGTTGTCACTTACGGAAAGTATTCAGGGGGAGCTACGTAACAAGTTAGATCATTTGATGGTTGTCTTATCTTCCTTTATTCATCACTTCTACTCAAAAGGCGTTTACTGAGCGCTTAATCTGAATAAGCCACCGTTCCACCTAGCAAATGAGTGCTGGTACTGGGAGTGGACCTGAGGGTTGTAGTCTGCCCCATCGAGTTGTTTAGCATCTCTTAACTCAGTCAACATTCGAGGGTCCCTGCTGGCAGACATTGATCTCTCTTGCTTTTAGTTTGTTCTGTGTCTTTATAATCTGTTCTTAGCTCTTTCATTACAGTTACCGTTTTAACCCTGCCATTTTAACCCAGACCCCATGTTCCACTATATTGAAGCACTACTAGTTCACCAGTAGGTCATACATTTCTCTTTCTCTATGTTCTTGTTTAGGTGGTTCCCTCTCTCTAGAATATATTCCTGCTTCCTTCTCCATACACCCAAATCAAGGCACAGGACGATCAAGAAGAACTCTACAAAGAATTCCCTAATACCAGCTGCCTGCTTTTCTCCCCTAGAAAAAAGAGAGTGGCCATTTATCTGGGTTCCCGTATGACTTTATTCATACACATTTAGCACATTCCATGATCATAAATAAAACATATTAGCTATGTACTAACTGTCAGCCACTAGAGTTATTTTGCCTAATTCTCAGTATCACCTTACGAAGTTAACACTCTTATCTCCTTTTTATGCATGAGAAATCTGAATTACACAAAAGTTGGTCTAAGTTTTCCAGTTTTACTCAGCTCTTAAAGTGGCTGCGTCATTATTCAAACACGAGTTTGCTTTCAGAATCGGCCTCCTTAACCAGTATTCTACTGTGCATCTACAAACTGTATTATAGGTAGTTACATACGTATACTCCTTTACACCTTTCTTTCCCCACTTCAATATTGATTTTCTTAAGTTCAGAGACTGTATTTATATCCCTGGTATTCAAAATATACTAACCAGTATTTAATAGATGCTTTGTAAATACTTGCAGAATGGTTGTCAAATAGGCAAGCTACAAGTGTGCCATGTCTTAGAAGGTTGCTTTAGTAATCTTGTTCTCAGAAATTTATAGAAGTTTTGCTTTTGCCTTCAGCTCTTCTAAACAGAAAATTTAGCTGTTAAAGTTTTGGTATGAGCACAGAGAAGGAGTCAGAGGATCTTTAATCTGAAAGAAAATGGCTTCAGGATATTAAATACTCATGGCAAAAAATTAGCATGTGTGTGGTGGGGCATAAACTTTCTGACTGCAATAATTTTCATATAATGGGATAACAGTTATAAGAAGCTATAATACCTCTTGTGTAACTTAATAATGTAGCTTTGGCCCTGTCCCAGGTGGTCTGAAAATTGTCCATCAAGAAGCAGGAATCAGATTAAGTGACCTTTGCTCTGGTGGTTGAGACCAGAGCTTCCAAATCAGCATCTTTTTAAATCTAAGCTCTATTGTGTATTCAGAAAGCCACTTAACTTCCGTGAGCCAGGACCTGCCACTTACTAACTACGCAAATTACTTAATTTTCTTCACCTCAGTGAAACCAGGATAAAGGTACAGCCTACTTCAGTTTTTTTTGTTAAGGTTAAGTCACAGGACACTTATAAAGTACTCAGCATATTGCCTGCACCTATTACTTACTGAACTATAATACTTATTCAGTGTATTTACCTGTTAAAATATAAATAATAATGTATACCTCATAGAGTTATTTGAAGAATTAAGTGAGACAATGAACATAAGACATATAAGACTATGCCTGGCACGTAAGCTATAAACAAATTATATTATCAGATAAACATCCCTAAGTTCTTCCAATTGCACACTGCTTTAAATCTGAGTCATAACAATTTGATAGCCTATTACATTTCACATACACTTTTGAATTGAAAATTAGTATAGCACATTATTATGATTGTTGATATGGTCTTATGTGACCAAAACTCAAAGTAAAAAGGCAAACAAATTGGATGTGAAGTAAACATTAAATTCATCTTAAGTGGAACCTAAGCAAAGCATTGTGAAGTCTAAGGAAGCTGTATGCTGCATTAAAGTATGGAGACTGCATTATAATCCACCGGACCAAATGAGTAACCCAAGGCTGTGAATTAGGTAGATTATTAAAGCAGAGACCTAAACACTTGAGGTCCTATCTGGAAAATGTGAGATATAATGGCACAAATATTCCTAAAAGGATATAATCTGGTTTATCCATATGTTTGCATCCATATGGTTATCTTAAAGAATGTGAATGTTTAAGTAAAAGAGATGAGATTTGAAAATATATATATATATATATATTAGTAGAACTACCTATCTAAATAATGGGAAAACTGAGTTATATATATACATACATATCTGTGTGCGTGTATATATATATATATAGACATATATATGTGTGTGTGTATATATATAGTGTCTGAACATTGGTTTTCCATCAAAGACATGGGGAATCTGAAAATATTTTTTTTTTGACAAATTGGCTGAATGTTTAGAATAGAATGTCATCAAATTCTGAATCGTTTAGTGTAAGCCAGTCACCTGTTCTCTCACAGGAGTGCCTGGCTGAAGCATCGTTTCCCCCGCTAAGTATTTTCCCGTACTTGAGCCTCACTTCAGTAATCCATTCACTATTAGGTTACTGCCTCTCACAAATAATGTTTACATCATGTCACTTATTTTCTGTGGTTTCCTTTTTCATGTACATTGAAGTCCATCGTTTCTGTCTTTTACACTTTCTCTCCCTTACTCTTTCCCATCTCACAGCCAAGTCTTCCATTCCTTCTCACCTTACACCTTCTGCTTCAGTCAACGATTTCACATGCTATCTCCTTCAGGGCATCTTATTCCCTTCCACCTAACACTGTTCATATGTTTGCATTTTAATTTTCCTAGTGCTGTGTGCTTTGTTAATCTTAAAATCATCATCTTTTGGGGCCTCCCTGGTGGCGCAGTGGTTGAGAGTCCGCCTGCCGATGCAGGGGACACGGGTTCATGCCCTGGTCCGGGAAGATCCCACATGCCGCGGAGCGGCTGGGCCCGTGAGCCATGGCCGCTGAGCCTGCGTGTCCGGAGCCTGTGCTCCACAACGGGAGAGGCCACAACAGTGAGAGGCCCGCGTACCGCAAAAAAAAAAAAAAAAAAAAAAAATCATCTTTTGCTTTTTAAATAGTTGAGTGTTCTTCAGGTCTCCCTGCCATATGCCCTTTCACCCCAAGTACTTTTTAAAGGAATCCAAATAGCATTTACAAACTTTAAATTTTGATTGCCCACACCCACGTTTTATCTTTTATGTCTTGCCTAAGGTCTGAGAAATTGAGAAGAACATCTTTGTGGTTGGTTTCATCTCCAGACATAATGAGAACATGCAGAGATCATCAGAGGTTAGAAAATAAATAAGGAACAATTTTCTGTAAAATATTTTAATGATCATTATAATTTACCATCTTTTATAATCTCTTTGCTGCTGATTTTCAAAAGGATTTAAGGGCAATATTAAAAAGATTTTTTTCTGTGGTCCTTCCCTTTATGGAATACTATGTTAGATTTTTAAAAGAATTACATTACTATAGATTCTGCTACTACGTAACTGTCTTATTCAAGCTTACATTAATCAACTTTAGAGTGACCTTGAGTAAGCTTAATTAACCTCTTTTGGTCTCACTTTTTTCCTGATCGGGTTGGATGATATTTAAACTCCTTTCTAGCTCTCACATTTTGAGCCTATTTAAATAAAATTCTTTCTGCATGTGAAGTTCATCTCAGTTCCACCAGTCTACATATTCTTGGTGTACCAGAGTGAGTTATCAAGAACTAGAACTGAAAAAAACTCACCTGAATAGGGCTAATCTCAGTAGTAAAACTGTTAACTATTTCCGCGTCATCAACCTCTATTGTCTTTAGCACTTTGGCTTGATTAAAGATTCCCCCCCCTCACTGATTTTTCTGTCTCTTTAATCCACTTACATTTGCATCATTTTGTTTTCTTTTATCTTTACTGCTTTCGGCTTCTTGCCAGTATGAATTTTAAAGTCTTACAGTCCCTAATTCTCATCTGCTTAAATGTTATAAATGTTATGCAGATCTTAGCTGCATGATTCCCTCTGGGCATTTTTTAAAATTTTACTTAAAACCATGGAACTCCACTCCCTTCAAAGCTACAAATTCAAGGGTGATTTGGTGTAAATGCTGTGGAAACATGGATGGATATAAGACTAGAAAAATACACGTACTGTCCTAGGTCGAGAGAAATCTGATCTGTGTGCTCAGCTTCAGAAAAGCAGCTTTTTGTTATAATGATGCTGCCAAAAAAGTTGGGGTAAATATAATACTGTCAGTGTAGAGCTCTAAAGGCACACTATCTAGGTTCATGTCCAGTATTCACTGCTCACTAGCTTTGTGACTTTGAGCAAGATGCTTAACCTCTATCTCATAGGATTGTTATGAGGGTTAAATAAAGTGACATACGGTAAAGCAACTGAAGTTGCACCTTTTTACATGGTATATATCAGCCTCTAACAAATGTTAGCTTATTATTATTATTAACATACTCAAAGATATTTTTAGAGTAATCCTTTATGTAGACAGTGAGGGGAAGATAGCATCCTTATTTCCCTGAGAGCCAGAAATATGTATTCTTCGGCATACCTGTCTAATACATGAGTTTAAATAAATGAAGTTTCATGTACATATTTCTATCAAAATTTATAAAATGGGAATATTGATTATATTATTTCCCTTAGTATATAAGTACCCTAAAGAACAGTGAGATGCAAAACCATGTAAAGGAAACTACTGTAGCTAATAAGATGAGAACGCCGGCAGCCTCACTCCTGCTGTGTTGCATAAGGCACCTCACGGAACATATCACAAGGAAAGAACATGAAGGAAAACGATTGGTTTTAGCATCATCTGTTTTCTTGAGATTTTCCTTGTCTAAAAGAAAGAAATTGAAATACAGAAATTGGTGTTCGTGTGATTTTAAGGGCCTGACTTTAACTGAGAAGCAAGTCATTTGATACATAGAACTGGGCTTTTGTCTTTCTCATGCTTCACTCTGTCTGGACAGACCTGTAGGTGATTTCAGCCCATCTCATTAAAACCATGGTGCAGGTTTGTCATGTGGCACAATTTAACGACACAGCCTTAGGAAATGTTTACCTTCTCCTCTTGTGAATATTTACAGTACTGTACTTTTTATTTCTACTAACGTTCTACCACTTAACACTTTATTAGAGAGCTAGATATTTATTTTCTAGTTTTTTCATTTACTTGAGGTTGTTGTCTTCATATATATTAAAAAATATTTGAGGATCAGAGCCTTATATGTCCTTTAAACCTCTCTTATTTCTTATCCAAATCCTGGAACATTTTAGCTAACGTTTGATGTAAAAAAAATTGGCGTAGTAATTGTCTTTAACGTTTCTTACTCCCTGTATATTCTGTCTTCACATTGACTCCCAGGACAATCACGGTATAAAAAAACCCCAAAAACCTACAGAACTCTACACATCAGATGTTTTTCTTTCTTTCTTTTTAATGAAAGTTAAGAATGATGTCATGTCAGCCCAGTAGTTCCATGAAAAACTGAGTCATGGTAAACAAAACATGTTAGCTAGATGATTTTGAACTTTTTAACTTGCTTAGATAATGTTCAGACTGACACAATCAGTTCATTTAATCTAATTTTGTAAATATTGGGTGTTTTCCTTGTTTTAAGCATATACTTGTTAATAAAACCTACGCAGGTCACAGTTGAGCAAGAGACCTACGGTCTTGTAATGCATTTTGAATCCACATAGAGTTCTCATTAAAAAATTTGTACATGACTTACATGTAATTATTTTGAATTAAATGCTAGTAAATTATGCTATTATAAAAATCTATGTATACCACCTTTCAAAAGTATACATGAATAGAATCATATAAGAAGAACGTGGATTTTGTTCTTCTTTGCAGCCTAATTTTAATATGACATGTACTCAAGTTATACTCAAATGTATATTTCATGTTCTACATAATTTTGATGGATATACTAGGCCTAGAGTTTTTCTGATACTGTATTCCACTTACCTTAGTAAGTGTACAACCTCCTACTAGGTAAACTCTATGAATATACATTAAATATCTCCCTGGACCTCCTTTTTCATTTTATTGCTTTGTAACATTATATGAAGTGATCATATTTTTCAACAAGCTGCTTTGCATTAAACATCAAGCTTACTCATTCCCCTGGGTCCTGTTAAATATACTGTTATAACAGCTGGGCTAATGGTTGACTATCAGAATCTGAAGTGTATCCATACATGCATGTATCCATACATGCATGTGATAGTGTATATGTGGTATATCCCTGGGATATCCATACATGCATGTGATAGTGTATATGTGGTATATCCCTGGGCACAGGGATATCTTTGCTGTGACTGATTTGGGAGAATATCTTATTAACCTAAGAAGAACAGACAAACTATTATTCTTCTGTGAGCAAGGAGCGAAGAGTGGAAAGCAAAACCGTAGGAAAAACTTGGAACAAGAAAACATTGATCTAATGAAGTGAATAATAGTTTTCACATGAGTAAGTAATTGCTGCATCTACTTGCTACCCTGTTTGATTGCAAGAACTGAGGTGAAATTTTACAACTAAGGATTTTCATTGCGTTTCCTGTAATGTGATATTATGCAAAATACTGTACAGGACAGCCAAACATTATCAAACCAATGGGATTGTCAAAGAGTAATCATTCCCTTCTTTTTCTTTAGCTTGTTGAAATCTGGCTATTCTATGGCCTAATTGGAAAAGTTCTCTCTCAAAGGGATACACGTCTGGAAACAATGCTGCTTTGATGTTTTAATGAAGGAGTCCATGAAAGGCTCTAGACACCTCCCCGTTTTGGGACCTTGACTTCTCACACTTAGGTACTCCTAATTCTAAATTGTTTTCAGTTACAGTTAAACACCACGCTGTTCTACAGCTTTGATCATATTATTTCATATAATCCTTCTTATGAAAAAATTCTTAGTCACCTTTTAAGGCTTATTCTGTATTCATCTTCCCCAGTAATACTTCAATGAACTCCAGACTGGGCTGTAGATACCCTTTTTTTTTTACATTTCACTCATGTTATTAAAATGATTTGTCATGTGTTTTTTCTTTATTAGGTTTTTTAGCCCAGTACTTAGTAGAGCAGTTTCTTATTCATATTTAGACTTTCAAAAAATGTTTTTTGAACTGAATATGATTTCGGAAAATAGATGAAGTCCCTGACAAGACAACTAAATAAGAAAGCATGTTTTTGTTGCTGATAATTAATTACACTTGAGATTGTAGAAGCCTTCAAGGTCAAGGACAACACAGAAGTTTCAATGAAGTTATGTTTAGTTTTTCTTCTAGACTATAAGTGATAGTTAAACACAAGCTGAAATAAATGTAAATTGTATTTTTTAGATATTAAGCAATAGAATTTTTCAAATTAGATCTAGTAGATAAAAAATAACCTGTCTTTTTTTCTATTTGCTGGAGTTTAAGTTTATTCATAAGTACCCGGATTGCTCAGTTGTTAGCCGTGTACGGTTGGCAAGTGAGTCTCCTTAAACCAGAGCTGTGGGCAGTAATATTAGGTGATGCCAGCCACCTGGCTGAATTTCAGAAAAAATAAGGAGTTGATAATCCTCCACCTGGAAATGCTGACCCATAAATTGGCCATAGCCTTATGCTTTAGACACTAGTGTTTAAATCACTGACATATTTTATTTGTGCAAAGTTCATACAGGACAACTGTAGACTGAAGGAAGCCTTACTGCAGAAGGAACTAACCTACTCTGGTTGGCAAAATCAGGGAAGTTGCCTGCAGAGCTGACATTTAAGCCGAGGTCTGACATCTGGGGTATTAGTTGGCACATTCTCAATCTGGCTGAGGGATGGACTCTACTATCATTTTTTTCCTGGGTTTGTCACCTGGAAATGAGGAATGATCTGACTGGGGAGTCACTGTGAGTGAGACCAGGGGGACTCTGGAGCATGTTAACCTGCTGAAAGGAGAAGGGAATGTTTAGCAAAGTGAAGAGAACGTGTATCCTGAAAAAGATGAATTGGTTGTCTGTATGGTTTCTATGGTAGTTAATTATTTCCTGACTATTGATATTCATTATTTGAATTTCATTGTTGTAATGCAAATTAAGAGTTACAAAGCATACTTTCCCACATTACTTAATATGTAGTAAGTGTAAGCTCCTTGAGGGCAGGGACCGTGCTTTATTTGAATTTCGGATGCATGAGGAATGCTGCGACGGATTCAACTGTTTACAAAATTGAGTGTGTCCTCTGTGATTCCTGTTGGAGTATAATACTGAGGAATATATCACACAATATATTTCTAGTCAGTCTCAATAATATGCATTTCACTGGTTTCAGATAACTGCCTAGGAGGAAGGGGTTTCAGGGTGGTCTTGTTAGAATTGGCAGTCCAGTTAATTCTTTAGTGAATTTAGAGAAGTTGTGTCAACAGAAAAAGAAATCTTTTCCCCCTTAATTATTATGTGTGGAATGAATACAGCCAGATCTCTCTTTTTTTTTCAATTTTTATTTTATATTGGATCATAGTGGATTAACAATGCTGTGTTAGTTTCAGGTGTACAGCAAAGTGATTCAGTTATACATATACATGTATCTATTTTTTTCAAATTCTTTTCCTATTTAGGTTATTACAGAATATTGAGCAGCATTCCCTGTGCTGTATGGTAGGTCCTTGTGGGTTATCTATTTTAAATATAGCAGTGTGTACATGTCAATCCAAAGTCCCAGTCTATTTCTCCCCCCTCACCCTTCCCCCAGGTAACCATAAGTTTGCTCTCTGTGAGTCCATTTGTTTTGTAAGTAAGTTCATTTGTATCTTTTTTTTTAGATTCTGCATATAAGGGACATCATATAATATTTGTCTTTATCTGACTCACTTCACTTAGTATGATAATCTTCAGGTCCATCCATGTTGCTGCAAATGGCATTATTTCATTCATTCTTATGGCTGAATAATATTCCATTGAATACATATACCACATCTTCTTTATCCATTCATCTGTCGCTGGACATTTAGGTTGCTTCCATGTCTTGGCTATTGTAAACTTTGAATATTTAACAGTGGGGTGCATGTATCCTTTCAAGCCATGTTTTTCTCCGGATATATGCCCAGGAGTGGGATTGCTGGATCATATGGTAGCTCTATTTTTAGTTTCTTAAGGAACCTCCATACTGTACTCACATAGTGGCTGTGCCAATCCACATTCCCACCAACAGTGCAGGAGGGTTCCCTTTTCTCCACAACCTCTCCAGCATACAGATTCTTACAGATGAAAGATGAAACAACTGTCAAAGTTGTGCTTACCCTATTTCCTTGTCCTATCATAAGAGCAAACAGAAATAAATGTAATTTTCTGTTTTTAGAGAACTAGAGGATATTCCAAATAATGTAGTACTAGTTTATTAAAAAGCTAGAAGAAAAAGTATGCTGTTTTGAAGAAAAACACTCATATAACAAGTGATGTTTTATTCTTTAATGGTCATAAACATGAGATAATGGATTATCTAATATGTGGCATGCCCTTTAGAGACATCATCTCATTTAATTCTTACAATATGTGACGTAGAGATATTATTGTTTTCTGCCTTTCTAATATTTGAAGACTAGAGATGTTAGGAATTTAAGTAACTTAGCCATGATCACACAGCTTCTAAATGTTAAAAATGAAATTTGATTTTAGGTTGCCTAACCCCAAAGCATAGACATTCTTTTAATCACCAAATTACACTCTCTTTAGATGGGAAGAAACCGAAAAAAAATCCATGGGTTGGATTTGGCACATTCCTTAGTTATAGATACCAAATTAAAGACATTGCAGCTTTTTATTTTTGTAAACATTAAAAGTCAAATCCTTTCTTGCTCAGTAAACAGCTGTATGAAAGAGATGCCATTGAGAAGCTAATTAGAAGGGGATGAGATTAAAACAGTGGTTCTAGGGTTGAGAGAGAGTAGGGCAGACTTTTGCCTCCCAGGAGACACTTGACAGTGTTTATTGACTGTCACAGCAGCGGAGGAGAGAGGGAGGGAAGGGGAGGGGGAAGAAAGGGAGGGGAGGTGATACTGGCATCTAGTGGGTAAAGCATCCTGTGATGCACAGGATAGGCCATAACAACAAAGAATTACTCAACTCAACATGTCAATAGTGCTGATGTTGAAAAACAGAGTTAAAGCCTTTGTAAGGAACCTACACATTATTAGATTCTTTGTTGTCTTGTTTGCTTTGATTTGAATTTCTGTTTGGTGAAAAGATCAGTTACTACCAGTATAGCTGCCTTCCAGGGTACTGATCATACTCTAGAAGAGACATCTTAATTTTTAAAGACCTTCATTCTTATGATTGGATTTTAAGTTAAGTGCAAGTTAAATAAATGTTCTTTTACATGTTAAAATTGCACATGGTTTATTCCTTACTGCAGAAATTTCTTCCTCATTCACTATCTGACAAAGCCACTTACTGTTTCTCATAAGATTTCCTGATCCTTGAGACATAAAGGGATGCTTGAGTGCTTCCTTTGAATTAGCAGATTTTTGAGTGTATGCAGGACAAGTAATGAAGTTAGAAAGTTATTTAAATCTAAAAAGAACACTATTAATGAAGTTTATGTAGGAGGAAAATGGTCTGGAAGTTACTGTTCTCTAGAAAAAATTAGTTTTATCATGTTTGAAAAGTAGTTACAGATATATAAAATTTATTTTTGCCTTCCAAATATATGTAATTCCTCTCATTGATATATATCGAACGTAACATTTATTTAGTGCCTAGTGTTTATAGGGAGCCAACAGACACATATTTAACAACATCTGCTAATGGCAAAAGAGCAGCAAATAGAATACTTTATGTGAATGTTGATATAATTTGTAAATAGAGGAAAAGCTCTTTAAGATGTGATTGTATCAATGTTGAGATAAAAGAAGAGGTTTTCTGTCATGCATTTACTTCATGTGCTGTTCCTAGAAAGTGACAATAAAAATCTCTTGCTGCTAGGTGGATGTTGATATCACAACATGACAATTTTAATTAGTTCCAGGAACCAGGAAACTCGCGGCAGGCTTTTGATAGTTCTGGTGCCAGAACTTCTGACCGCTTCCTTGTCTTATAGGATCTTCCCTCCCTGAGCTCACTAACACCATTCCCCCCACCACACACACACACACGCACACACGCACACGCGCACACGCGCACACGCGCACACACACACACTTCTCTGGCATATTGACTGCAACTTCAGTTTTCTGCCCAGTATCACAAAACTTCCCTGAGGCAAAGGAGCACAAAGAAGCTGGCTGCCTACTTGGAATTTGGGGGGTGGGGACAAACTATGGGAAGGAGATGACAAGGTTATATCATTATATTTCAGGAATGAAACATCCTGCCATAGGTGATGTATTTACTGGTACAATAGAATTGTTCATGTTTTATATCAGTTTTGTTTTTATAATAAGGTCTAATATGCCATCGAATTATTGTGTGGTACCCCCAGAATGCATAGTAAAACCGTATGTATGTATTTCAAAAAGCAATGAGGAGACATTGCCAAGGTGTGAGAGAATTGATCTAACAGACTTTAAGGTTGGCACTTTAGACCCCCTAAGATGGCCACCTAGTCATTAACGTATACAGGACTAATGCAGCCATCTAGAAATCTGAGGGAGAAAAAAAATGATTATTACCCCAGAAAGCTGGTGAGCTCTGAAGTTCTGCCAAATGCCTAAGGAAAAGTGCTGGGAGAAGCTGGCCTGAAACTTAGACCCAGCCAGGACGTGTTGGTCACCATTCCATTTTAAGCCCCAAGCTGGCAGGCGGAAAGGCTATCATTCAGGGATAATGGCTGCAAGAGCAAATCCTCCAGGAAATCACAAACATCCAGTTAGCTAGGTCTTTGCTGACACAGTATGTCAGGAGTCATCATTTCTGTTAATTTCTTGGTATGCTTCTTGACAAAGCATCTATTTTCTATCTACTTTACTCCATTGGGACTAGGAACCAACCGGCCTTTTAGTTTGTTGTGATAGAGCTAAAATGTGTGTGAGTGTCCTGAGATGAGGGCACTTGGGATGGAATGTGAGCTAAGATGTGAGTCAGTGTCCTGGGGCAGTAGCCTAGTGGTGTGGTCATAGGTGTTTGTATCAGAAAGTAAGTGACCGACTTATGGTGAGTCAAGCCGACCCTGCTGAGCTCTTGAGCACAGGTGCCAAATGTAAGTGGGGTGGAAAACTACTCACCAAGGCAGGGCAAGGACTGAAGAAAGATAACGTGGCTGCAGAGCCTGCAGCCACCAGGCAGTCTTGGCACAGGTTCTGTGAGGTGCAACTTCCTGAGTCCCGATTTCAGAAGTTGTCAGTACCAAGACATTGGAGCAGGTAGGGAGAGTATTCAGAGGCTGATTCAGCACTTGGGATGCAGTCAGGTGGCAAGACTTGTACCAAGAGAATTGAGAATTTTAGTGCAGGACGTAGCTTCCTGGCATGTGGCAGGCAGACTCTCCCCTCATAGACGTTAGTGGGTCGAATGGAGAGGGAGGTGAGCTCTCAGAACGCAAGGAATGGAGCTGTTCAGGTGCAGGATCAGAGACCCAACCTGGCATTGGGGAGTGCTGCCACTTCAGTGGTACAGGCCATCTCGGTCACCTGGAGCATCAGCTTCCATGGTCCAGCTGGCCAGGAAGAAGCCTGGCTCCAAGCTTTGTGCCCATCATCGTGGATGAGAACTTAATGCCTGATTTTGGAAATCTAACTTGATTCCAGGCTCCAGCTCCCATCAGAAAAGAAGGGCCAGAAGTTTGGATGTGGAAGCTTTCAGGAGGTGTTAGCCATTACTAGAAACTGGATATGATACAATCTGAGAGGCAAATTAATGTGAGGTGCTAAGGAAGACAGAGTCTGGAGGTTGGGAGACTCTGGAGTGGTGGCAGAATGTCCCAAGAGGGAAGATCGTGATTACAACACAGGGCACTTCCTTATGTCAGTTGGTGGGTTTAAGTTTGTCTTAGATTCCTTTGTATTGAGCCATGGTGATGCTCGAATGAAGCGACTTGGTGCACTGGCCAGTTCTCTGAACGCGTGTCCTCTTTTGTGAATGTATGTGCCTCTTCAAAGAGCCTTTTATGACTCTTCCACATTACATTGATTTCTTCCTTTTAAAAAATCCTGTAATGCAGCTGGAAAAAAATGTACTTGAGCATTTAAACAATCATTGCTTAATAGTAATTGTTTCAAATATGTAACTCGGATCATTGGAAAGGAAGGCTATCCTGTTGCTCTTATTTTTCTTATGAGAGACCTAACACAGTGCCAGTCTAAACATGGGATCAAAACACCCTTGTTTTGTTGGGTTTTTTGGGGGGGTGGGTTTGTCAACTGATTATCTGTAGAATTCTGCATATTGCCTGGAAACAATTATTAAACATGTGACGCTGTGCTCAGAAAATAGTAGTTTGGAAATTTGTGGACTAATATTTCTAATCCTAAAATTGTAAATGTGTACTACTTGAACAGTGATGATGAATATGTTATTTATCTGTAAAATAAAAACTCAAAAGTGTATGTTGCCAAAGTTGCTCATGCATGGTACAGAACTAATTCAGATACCTAGACAGACTGAAATGAGGGAAAACCAGTCATTGCTTCTGATGCCACTTTGAGTAACACTGTATAATGTAATCTACACTGCAGTTTGATTACATGAAAAATATATTATGAATCAAAAAAGGATTTGCCTAAATATTACCAACACGTGGGATTTGTTTCGAAGAGTTTATACATGTTCACGTTCACTTTTCAAGAAAGCCGATGAAAGAGCGGGCTCTGGAGCAGTCCTGTGCAGTATGAAAAGCTGTATCTGCATTGTCTTCTAGGGTCTATTAATTTAATACTTCATAGTATTTTACTAGCAGTATCTTTAGTAATATAAGCTCTTTAGAACTATCTGGGGAGTGTTATTATTGAGCTAAGGAATATCTGACCCTGTAATTCTTGGAATTATTTTTCTAATAACGACAAATTATTTCCAGGGAAACATTCCCCGTAAAGAATGAAGTCTGACTTAGTCAGCAGGGGGCCGAGCTATGTGTAGCCATAGGTACAGTGACCCAGACGAGTATAAGTATGTAAGCAAGATAAAAAAAAAAAAATCCTACACTTTGTGGGTATGAGTCCATGCAGGTGTGCTAAATGCTACCACAGTGACAGAACGCGTTTGCCCTTCAGAAGGGCTCTTGTGGCACAGGCTTGTTAGACAGCAGCGTTTGTCTGCTGATTCTGCGTCTAGTCAGTAGAGATCTGCACCTCAGTGGGAATACGGGTTCAAATAGAGCCATTGGGGCCAGTGAAGGGGTCCTGATTTGGCTAGAAGAGGATAATGGTAGCATCAGTGTTTTTTACGTTAACAGTGGTGGAAGCTGGGCAGGGACGCAGGCCTGCTGTGATCCATGGTTCTCTGGCATTGTGGCTGGCAGACGATGATCACCAAGACACTAGTCAAGACCGTAGTCTGCCCAAAGTGGTTGGGCAGAGAGAGGAGCGTGGAAGAGACTTGTCTCTGCTCTCTGGAGAGGCACGGGGACTTCTGTGTTACAAGGTAGACTGATGCTTTATGAAGAGAGGGATTTCATGTGCTCACGGTCGAACCTCTCCAGTGTCAAACCTGGCAATCAAATATTTAACACAAGTATAAACCCAATCACAGCAAGAGTTATTTAACTTATACATCACAGCATTCCTCACTGCTTTCTTATTTTAGCATTTCTTAAAGCCAAGTTATCAGATTGCAATGGAGAATTCATAAGGATAGATAACAATTGTGCTATCCCCTCTACAATTACATGTAAATGATAGTAATAGCGAACACTATTGAGCACTTTATTCGCTGTCTCACTGTATGATCTCCACAACCTATGAGGAAGGTATTATTTTATCTATATTTTATAAACGAGGGAACTAAGGCAGAGGAAAGTTAAGTAACTCGCTCAAGATCCCACAGTTAAGAAGTGATAGAAAAGGGATTTGAATCCAGTTAGCATGTGTTTAACCACCACATTAAGCTCGCTACTGGGAGAAATATGTGACACTACAACCCATGTTATATGAGTATCAAATGGCATATGCCTTTGAGCTTTAGTAACAAATATACTGTCCTCCTTGAGTATTTTAAAGTGATTTATTTAAACCAAGATTCCATCTTAAGGTCCCTGCTATCTAATGCTGGTGCAGAGTTACCTTGACACAAGTTAACATGATTGAGTAGTTGGTGGCTTCTGTTAGCAGTTGATTGATCATATGACACCCTGGAATAAGTGGGAGGGTTGGAAACCCTGTTTGGAAAAAATCTTTATTCTTTAAGAATTTGTTGTTTTGTTGTTGTAGTTGATGGGGAAATTTCTGTACCTCTTATTGCATATGCTTTCATTAAAGACCAAATGAGGCCACCTACAGTTTGTATCTAAGAGATCCTGAGATAAATTCACTTGATGATATCAACACAGCAATTGATAAATGCTTTGGTTTTGTATGTTGTGCTACAGTAAAAATTGGATTTTGATAAAAACTTTAGCACTGATTTTGTTATAATAGGAAAGGCAGAATGATTTAAGCTTGGCAAATCCAAAACCAGTGTTGATTATTCTAATTAGGTAAAGCTTGAGGAATTTCTCTGGTGATCAGCTCTGTGACTATCCTTTGCTCCATCTACGCCTTCCTCAACATTTTCTTAAATAACAGAGTGAGGACATTGGAGAGAGAGTGATCATATTTATAGATCCATCCATTCATTCACTTATGCATTAATTCATATTTACTGAGTACCTTCTATATGTCAGGCACTATTTTAGGCTATGAAATATAGCAGTGAGTGAACAAAATGCAAAAATGTCACCACCTCGCCTACATAAATTTTTACATTAAAATGTGGGATGGGAGCTACAGAAAAACAAAAAATGAACAAATTATATAGTATATTAGTGATAGGTACTATGAAGAAACAATGTAGGAAGTGGAATAGGAAATGGTGAGGGCTTAGGTGTTATGTATCGAGGTCAAGTAAGGTCTCCTGGAGTAATTGACATGTGGTGAAGATTTCACAGTTAAGGGAATATATTCTGATGTGTGAGGGAAGAGAAGAAAGAATAGCAAGTGCAAAGTCAAGCAACATCAAGTGTGGCTAGAACTGAGTAATGGGGGATAGTCAGATGTGCGATCAGAGGAGGATACGATAGGATGGGACCAGAGTTTGCAGAACCTCGTCAGTCATTAAGGGATGTTGTCTTTACTTCTGAGTGGTAACATCAAAGGAGAATTTGGAGCACGGCTGCTACATGACTTTGCTTGTTTTATAAAGGGTAACATTCTGGTTCATAGGTAGAAAACAGTGCAGGAAAAATATGTTGTCGACCCACAGAGACCTACTGCAGTAATTCAGGCAATAGGTAATGGTAGCAGTAATTATGCTCAGTTTCTGGATATTTGTGGGTTTATCATTAAGGTACAATTTACACACAATGTAGTGCATACATCTTAATTGCATAGTTTGGTGAGTTTTGGCAAGTGGATAACTCATGCAAACAACAACCCAATAAAATTATAGAAGATTACCATGATTGCCATGCCTGCAGAGTCCCCTCATTCCCTTTTCCTGTCAGTCTCCATATTGCCAAAGGCAACCACTGTTATGGTTTCTTTCCCCTTAGATTAGTTTTGCCCATTCTTTGTGTGTGTGTGTGTGTGTGTGTGTGTGTGTGTGTGTGTAGAATAATACACTGTATACTCTTTTATATCTGACTGCTTCTTTCAGCATCATGTTTGTGACATGTATCTATATCTTTGTGGCTACCGGTAGTTCTTTTTATTGCTGAGTGGTATTCCATTGCGTGGCTATACCACAATTTGTTTATTCATTCTCCTGTTGGTGGACGTTATAGTGTGTTCATAGTTCGTGTTTACTGTGAATAAAGCTGCTAGAATCCTTCTTGTGTGATTATTTTTGTGGGCATGTTTTTCTTTCTCTTAGGTAAATAGTGAGAATATAATTGCTGGTACACAGGGTAGGTATATATTTAACATTTTAAGAATCTTTGAGGTTTTCAAAATGTTTTAACATTTATACTCTTCTCAGCAATGTATTTCCAGTTGCTCTGTATCCTTGTAATACATTATCAGTCTTGATTTTAGTAATTGTAATATACGTATAGGAGAATTTCATTGGAGTTTTTTTTTTTTTTTTTTTTTTTGCGGTTCGCGGGCCTCTCACTGTTGTGGCCTCTCCCGTTGCGGAGCACAGGCTCCGGACGCGCAGGCTCAGCGGCCATGGCTCACGGGCCCAGCCGCTCCGCGGCATGTGGGATCCTCCCGGACCGGGCCACGAACCCGTGTCCCCTGCATCGGCAGGCGGACTCTCAACCACTGCGCCACCAGGGAAGCCCTCATTGGAGTTTTAATTAGCATTTCAGAATATATTTTTTATGGAAGAATTAATAGAATTTCTTTTTCTTTCTAAAGACAGTATATCTTTTATTTCATGTGATTATATACATCATACTAGAATTTCTTGATTTGGATGAGGTTATGAGAGAAAGAGGGGAGTAAAAGAGGACTGTAAGAATTTTTGGCCTGATTAACGAAGTTGTGTTGTCCAGTAACTGCGGTGAGAGAGACTGAGCTAAGAGAAGATGGGAAGAGGGGAAAGAATGTCGAAAATCAAGTATGAGAACGTGTTATCCTATTAGATAAGTTAAAGTGGAGATGTCAGGTAGGAAGTTGGCTATGCGGTTTAAGTTCAGGGACGATGTCTTCTGGGGAGGCATGAGGACGCTTAAAGCCATGAGATTGGTGACATCACTAAAGGAGTAAGTGGAAGTGGAAAAGAGATGAATTCAAAGCACTCAGCTGGGGTCCCCCAAAATTAGATTCATTAAAAAAAAAACCCAGCAAGACTTTGAGATGAACTAGCGAGAGAGGAAAGAGGAAATGTACCAGAGTGTGGCGCTCCTAAACCCAAGAAAGGAGAGTTTTCAATGGAGAGGGAGTGAGAAACTGTGCCCAGTGTTGCCTTAAGGAGTGATTGTTGCAGATAAGATATTAGTGGGGACAGGATTTGGTAGTCAGAGAGCGAGATGCTTGAAACTGATAGTGCTGTATAGAATTCCAGTTCTTAGTAATGGGGAACGATCATTGAGACAGTGGCTCTATTAGGATGAAGGAGAGGATCACAGGAAGAAAGGAATTTAGGGGACAGAAAGGCCAGTGTGCTTGGAACAAATGATACAAGTTTTGGAAAAGTTGTATGTATCAAGCTACAATAATAGGCTAAATCTATCAGCCTGTCAATTAACAAGAAAAAAGAGGAAGTTTTGAATTTAGATCTAATATTCTAACTGTACCAGGAAAGTCATGATTTAACATTAGACCGTATATACAGAACTTAATGGATTTAGTTGACTGCGTACTTAGTAAGGGTTTGCCAATTAGATTATCAATGATGTTTTCCAGTAAAGTTTCTCAGAAACAATTTGCCAAAAGCATTATTAATGTTAATCTGCAGTAAATAATAGCAACCAAAATAAGGAAGACTTTCCACTTTCTGTAAGCAACATTTAAATACCATGTTCTTTCACATATTCTGTATAGAACATATCAAAGGAAGAGAGCTCAGGATTATGAGAAAATTTCAAACCATGTCACATGATGACCGTGTTCACAAACAGATATTTTCATGTATTTCCCTTAAGAAAAAAAAAAGAAGTTAGGGAAAAATAAATGAGTGGCGTTTAATATTTTTCCTTGAAAATTAGTGATGAGAAAATGTAGAGATACCACTTTTTTACAACAGTAAAAATTTTATATTTCAATGATTCATAGCATTGCTTCATCAGCAACGTGATTTGTGAACATTTTTGTAAATGAACAAGGTGGAGTTAACCTTACAGAAAAGGCTTATGTTTTATGGTTCCAAGACACCATCAATTATGTTATACCATTATTTTCATAGCAAGCTGCCATTGAAACTATGACATGACTTCACTTTTAAGACCCATCTTGATTTCAAAAGTGTTAGAATATGAAAAATGTTTAATTTATATTAATGATATGTAGCAATTAAAAGCTGCCATCAGGGCTTCCCTGGTGGCGCAGTGGTTGACAGTCCGCCTGCCGATGCAGGGGACACGGGTTCGTGCCCTGGTCCGGGAAGATCCCACATGCCACAGAGCGGCTGGGCCCGTGAGCCATGGCCTCTGAGCCTGCGCGTCTGGAGCCTGTGCTCCGCAACGGGAGAGGCCACAACAGTGAGAGGCCCGCGTACCGCAAAAAAAAAAAAAAGCTACCATCCCTCAACTTCTTGTTTTTTAATAATGTTGGTATTTTAATAATGTTGGTGTTTTAGTGTTCTATGTGTCTTTCAAATATCCCAAATTGACATAGAAATGTATTATGGAAAGCACAGACTTTCTGATAGAATATCAAAAATTTTATGCAAAAATTGTATTTTTATTATAATTAGAAGTTCTGTTTTCCCTAAATAATTTTTCAAGACATGTTTAGCTCTTTGAGATCAGTGACAAAATTCTTACCGGAATGATTCTAATTATCCAGTCAAAATGCTGTTCTTTACTTGTTGCATTAAGGCCATTTCTTCTGATGATTAATAAGAAAATGGAGATTCTATAAAAGGTATACCATGTATCCTTAATACTCTCATCTGCAGTATCTTCAAGTTTGCACTAAGAAGTCCCTCTGGCTGCGTCATAAAGTGGTTCACGTACTTCTTGTGCCTTCTGGTTTGTGGCTGGCTTTTGTCAGCATGTTCCATCCTTATTAGATCTTCCTTGAGGTCATATTAAACTGTCATAGGAACAGCACTCTTCTGAGATGTTTGTGTAATGATTAATGTGACATTGTCTGGTAACTTATGTGGTAATAGCACATTATCATTTAAAAATAACTGAATGAAGTTTTAACTTTAATTCAGGCTCTCTTCTGAAGAAATCTAAAATCTTGGCTGTAAAGATACAGTTGGATGAACACTGTTTTTGTGTGAACAGCTAGGAAAAAAAGCTGGATTTGAGCCTGAAGTAACTTCAGTGGAGAAAAAGGAAGTAGCACTTTAAGAAGGAGCTGTGAAGTAGATATTCCTCACCCCAAAACGTGTGGTAACTTGTAAGCTTGATGCTTTTCTTACTACTGAATGCCATCTACGTGTAACCACGGCAATTATACGTCCATGTTTAAAGATCAGACTAAAGGAAAATGATAAAGATCTAGGTATTATTTAATCTTATGAGTTACCACTTCTTATGAATGAAGTGGAAAAATAATTTTTCAAAAAAAAAAACATACCAGGACTTAAAAACAGACTTCCATATGGCAGTATTCAGAAGTGATCGCACAGGAGACTGTGGGTGTGACACGAAACTCTGTTTCATTTCTTAAAGTGATTAGGTATATAAAATGCTTTTTTGGTTTGAACTACATATTTACTTTTCTAATTTCTTCAGCTTTCCATTATATTTTCAGTGGGAGGTGGGGCTGCATGAGTCAGTTGCTTTTCTCCAATATTGAATTACAAGTGAATTCAGTTTTGCTTCAGGTAGAAAAACCTTTCATAGAAATATTCTCCAGGTAGCTATAGTGGAAAAATCTA
Source organism: Orcinus orca (assembly GCF_937001465.1). NCBI lineage: Eukaryota > Metazoa > Chordata > Mammalia > Artiodactyla > Delphinidae > Orcinus > Orcinus orca. Next base: position 37,226,943 of record NC_064570.1, on the reverse strand, counting down.
ATATCAATGTGTTTGCATACCATAGTAAGATTTACAGAATGAAGTTCAGATATACTGATTACTTATATCTCAGCAAAGTTGAAGACGTTTCTCCCAGGTGGTCTCTCTGAGGCATTTGATAGCATCTTTCTCAATGCTTTGGATTGCCCAGGAAGCAAGCAGCAGGGCAGAATGGTCAGTGCCAGCCTCATATTTTATTTGGCAATAAGAAGAAGAGTTGACCTGAACATCTGCCCATGTCCTATTCTGTTCGGGTTTTAGTAACATCAGTATAATTCCGTATTGGTATCATTCCCCCCTCTTCCACTTTCTGTGACATTGCCATATAAAGCTGCCATTACAGAATGGATTCTGCCCTAAATCTCATTGGATCTCTATATAAAAATCCTTGAAACAGTGAGGATGAGAGAGCTATACTTTAGGAGATGTTCTAACTAACCAAGGAGATGTGGTTCTCTTTCTCCTCAAGACAGAGCTGCAGAATTTTTCATCTGAGGTCTTTGTGAGGTCAGAGTATTTTCTTTTCTTCTTTTCTAAAAACTTAAACTGAACCCTGGGATAGAGCATGATGGCAATCATAGGTTCATTCCCGTGACAGGGGCAAAAGGTGCCAGTGTCTTATCTTTTCAGGTCTGTTTCTACATAACTGGTACTCTCATTTATTTATGCCCAATATTAATTTTAAAAAGATAAGGTATGGCTAAAATAATGATACATCCCAATGACATAAAGTGAATGGAAATTAAGAAAAAAAGGACACAACACTAGAGAGCTAAGATGAAGCCGAGGGTAGATTTAGAAAGTTGAAAGGTGTACTCAGCAATGTAAGTTAGAAGACTGCAGTTTTAGCTAATAAATTTCTATCTTCTAAAGGAAAGAGAAAACAAATTATTTGCAAGATTTGAAGTGGTAATGCTATTAATGCTAACTAATTTCTCAAGAGGAAAAAAAGACCTTTTCTTTTATTCCAACTATAGATACATTGTTCTCACAGCTAGTGCTGTGATGAGGTAAACATCCTCTACAAAACCCTTCCAGTGACTATAGTAAAAAAAAATGATTGTAGGCATTTTTCTTATTATCTACATTTAATGTGAGCCTGTGAGTGATTGTAACATGGAACCTAGAAAAATGCAATTATATGAGGGTCTGTAAAAAGTGATCTCTGCGGACAAAGGGTTATGATAGTCTGATTTTGTTTCCAGTAAAAAATTAGAAATCTAGAGCAGAAGTTGGCAGATTGGTCCCTTCAGACCAGAGTAAATATTTTTGGTCTTGTGTGTCATATGGGCTCTGTCACAACTGTTCAGCTCTGCTGTGGTAGCATGAAAGTAGCCACAGATAATGTGTAAATGAATGGGTGTAACTGTGTATCAATAAAACATGATTTACAAAATCAGGCAGTGAGCCAGATTTAGTTCTTGAATCAGTTTGCCAACTCCTCATCTGAAGAAATAAGGATTTTTTTCACTTTGAAGTTTTTTTTGTATCTGTAATTCCTCAGAACAAAATTTTAATAAGCATTAGAAAGCAAGGATTAGAAACTCAAATATATTTTTCAATTTGAGGACCTGAGACAAAAATTCTACTACCATGTAAGGGTAATATATGATAAAGTCCCTCAACCTGAAGTCTGGTTTGCCATCTTCATATGAAAAGTAAATCATTTAACCAGAGCTTCCTCACCTCTGAATAAGTGAGGTTGAGTGAGTTGGAAGTAATCAGCATCAACATTTTTCGCCCCAAATTCCACATCCTACTGAAAAACAAATGAATGCTCGTAAATAATGTGCACCCAGGAATGGCCAGGTGTGGATCTTGGCTCTTCCACCTGCCAGATCTGTGAACCTGGGCAAGTCACCTCACCTGTCTATAACTTGATCTTCTTATCAGAGAATTGGGAATAATTCCTTCATAGGATTGCTATGAGGCAAACTAGCCATTAGCTGAATGATTCATATGCATTAGTAGATGATCGTTTGGACTCCTGAAGTCTATGCCAGAAGCCTCAAGTTGTTGGCCAGGGGGACTGTATAAAACCTAGAACTATTTAATTGACCATGCAAAACTTGGGCTATATAAGTATCTGAGATGCAAATATGAGAAAATATGACATTACAGGAAAATATGGATTTTAGGGGAAAGAAAAAGAGGAAATCAAAGATCTGACCATGTTAGGCCTGCAGTGTTGAATGGAAGTGATCGGCTGTCCACGTTAGCAGGACATGTGGCTCCCACCTGCCTAGCCTGTCTCGCTGATGCTCAGCCTGGTCTCTGGTGACATTCATAATCTGGTTTGTCCTGCTGCTTTTCTTTTGCAGTGCCCAGAAGAAATAGGAGCCCCTCTAGGTACTATGTCTGCATTTTTTTTCTTTTTTCTACTTGGTCCACTTCACTTGTTACATTAGTTGCATGGCTCTTGTCAGGACCCCAGAAAGTAGTGGCTTAGACAGTATGTAAATCAAGAACTTAATAGGTGAGCTTGCATACTGGGAAAGTTGGTGCAGGGTGCCCAGGAAAGGTGGTTCGCCCTGTTTTGACTTCATTGGAGTCAAGCCTCAACTGTGACTGTGGCTCCTTCTGCTCCCACCAGCTCTCCTTCAGCTTCTCCAGGCTCAGGAGAAAGAGGATATATGTTATCGTGCTTAATTGTTGAGAGAGAAAGAAAGCAACAATAATGGCAGACTGATGCTGCAGCCGTGTGGCTGACAGCATCTTGGTGCTCCAGCCAGGTATCAGGCCTGAGCCTCTGAGGTGGGAGAGCTGAGTTCAGAACATTGGACCACCAAAGACCTTCTGGCCCCACGTAATATCAATCGGTGAGAGCTGTCCCAGAGATCTCCGTCTCAACACTGAGACCCAGCTCCACTCAACGGCCAGCAAGCTCCAGTGCTGGACACCCATGCCAAACAACAAGCAAGACAGGAACACAACCCCACCCATTAGCACAGAGGCTGCCTGAAATCATACTAAGTTCACAGACACCCCAAAACACACCACAGGATGTGCTCCTGCCCACCAGAAAGACAAGATCTAGCCACATCCACCAGAACACAGGCACCAGTCCCCTCCACCAGGAAGCTACACAAACCACAGAAGCAACCTTACCCACTGGGGGCAGACACCAAAAACAATGGGAACTACAAACATGCAGTCTCTGAAAAGGAGACCTCAAACACAGTAACTAAAGCAAAATGAGAAGACGGAGAAACACACAGCAGGTGAAGGACCAAGGTAAAAACCCACCAGACCAAACAAATGAAGAGGAAATAGGCAGACTACCTGAAAAAGAATTCAGAGTAATGATAGTAAAGATGATCCAAAATCTTGGAAATAGAATGGAGAAAATACAAAAATGTTTAACAAGGACGTACAAGAACTAAAGAGCAAACAAACAATGATGAACAACACAATAAATGAAATTAAAAATTGTCTAGAAGGAATCAATAGCAGAATACTGAGGCAGAATAACAGATAAGTGACCTGGAAGATAAAACAGTAGAAATAAATACTGCAGAGCAGAATAAAGAAAAAAGAATGAAAAGAATTGAGGCCAGTCTCGGAGACTTCTGGGACAACATTAAACGCACCAACATCGAATTATAGACATCCCAGAAGAAGAAGAGAAAAACAAAGGGACAGAGAAAATATTTGAAGAGATTATAGTTGAAAACTTCCCCAAAATGGGAAAGGAAGCGCAATCAAGTCCAGGAAGCGCAGAGAGTACCATACAGGATAAAGCCAAGGAGAAACACGTCAAGACCCATATTAATCAGACTATCAAAAATTAAATACAAAAAGAAAATATTAATTGCAGCAAGAAAAAAGCAGCAGCAAGAAAAAAGCAACAAATAACATACAAGGGAATCCCCATAAGGTTAACAGTTGATCTTTCAGCAAAAACTCTAAGCCAGAAGGGAGTGGCAAGACGTATTTAAAAAGATGAAAGGGAAAAATCTACAACCACGATTACTCTACCCAGCAAGGATCTCATTCAGATTCGATGGAGAAATGAAAACCTTTACAGACAAGCAAAAGCTAAGAGAACTCAACACCACCAAACCAGCTTTACAACAAATGCTAAAGGAACTTCTCTAGGCAGGAAACACAAGAGAAGGAAAAGACCTACAATAACAAACCCAGAACAATTAAGAAAATGGTAATAGGAACATACATATCGATAATTACCTTAAATGTAAATGGATTAAATGCTCCAACCAAAAGACATAGACTGGATGAATGGATACAAAAACAAAACCCATATATATGCTGTGTACAAGAGACCCAGTTCAGACCTAGGGACACATACAGACTGAAAGTGAGGGGATGGAAAAAGATATTCCATGTAAATGGAAATCAAAAGATAGCTGGAGTAGCAATTCTCATATCAGAAAAAATAGACTTTAAAATAAAGACTATTAAAAGAGACAAGGACACTACATAATGATCAAGGGATCAATCCAAGAAGAAGATATGACAGGTGTAAACATTTATGCACCCAACATAGGAAGGCAAATGCTAACAGCCATAAAAGGGGAAATTGATGGTAACACAGTCATAGTAGGGGACTTTAACACCCCACTTTCACCAATGGACAGATCATCCAAAATGAAAATAAATAAGGAAACACAAGCTTTAAATGATACATTAAACAAGATGGACTTAATTGATATTTATAGGACATTCCATCCAAAAACAGAGTACACTTTCTTCTCAAGTGCTCATGGAACATTCTCCAGGACAGATCATACCTTGGGTCACAAATCAAGCCTTGGTAAATTTAAGAAAATTGAAATCATATCAAGTATCTTTTCTGACCACAATGTTATGAGACTAGATATCAATTACAGGAAAAAAAAACTTAAAAAAATACAAACACATGAAGGGTAAACAACATGCTACTAAATAACCAAGAGATCGCTGAAGACATCAAAGAGGAAATAAAAAAATACCTAGAAAGAAATAACAATGAAAACACAATTGCCCAAAACCTATGGGATGCAGCAAAAGCAGTTCTAAAAGGGAAGTTTACAGCAATACAATCCTACCTCAAGAAACATGAAAAATCTCAAACAACCTAACCTTACACCTAAAGCAATTAGAGAAAGAAAAACAAAAAAACCCCAAAGTTAGCAGAAGGTGAGAATTCACAAAGATCAGATCAGAAATAAATGAAAAAGGAATGAAGGAAATGATAGCAAAGATCAATAAAACTAAAAGTTTGTTCTTTGAGAAGATAAACAAAATAGATAAACAATTAGCCAGACTCATCAAGAAAAAGAGGGAGAAGACTCAAATCCATATAATTAGAAATGAAAAAGGGGAAGTAACAACTGACGCTGCAGAAATACAAAGGATCATGAGAGATTACTACAAGCAACCCTATGCCAATAAAATGGACAATCTGGAAGAAATGGACAAATTCTTAGAAAAGTACAACCTGCCGAGACTGAACCAGGAAGAAGTAGAAAATATAAACAGACCAATCACAAGCACTGAAATTGAGACTGTGATTAAAAATCTTCCAGCAAACAAAAGCCCAGGACCAGATGACTTCACAGGCGAATTCTATCAAACATTTAGAGAAGAGCTAACATCTATCCTTCTCAAACGCTTCCAAAATATAGCAGATGGAGGAATGCTCCCAAACTCATTCTACAAGGCCACCATCACCCTGATACCAAAACCAGAAAAAGGTGTCACAAAAAAAGAAAACTACAGGCCAATATCACTGATGAACATAGATGCAAAAATCCTCAACTAAATAGTAGCAATCAGAATCCAGCAGCAAATTAAATAGGTCATACACCATGATGAAGTGGGGTTTATCCTAGGAATCCAAGGATTCTTCTGTATATGCAAATCAATCAGTGTGATACACCATATTAACATATTGAAAGATAAAAACCATATGATCATGTCAATAGATGCAGAAAAGCTTTCAACAGAATTTAACACTGGTTTATGGTAAATACCCTCCAGAATGTAGACATAGAGGGAACTTACCTCAACATAATAAGGGCCATATATGACAAACCCACAGCCCACATCATTCTCAATGGTGAAAAACTGAAACCATTTCCACTAACATAAGGAACAAGACAAGGTTGCCCTCTCTCACCACTATTATTCAACATAGTTTTGGAAGTTTTAGCCACAGCAATCAGAGAAGGAAAAGAAATAAAAGGAATCCAAATCAGAAAAGAAGTAAAACTGTCACTGTTTGCAGATGACATGATATTATACATAGAGAATCCTAAAGATTCTACCAGAAAACTACTAGAGCTAATCAATGAATTTGGTAAAGTAGCAGGATACAAAATTAATGCTCAGAAATCTTTTGCATTCCTATAAACTAGTGATGAAAAATCTGAAAGAGAAATTAAGGAAACACTCCCATTTACCATTGCAACAAAAAGAATAAAATACCTAGGAATAAACCTACCTAAAGAGACAGAAGACCTGTATGCAGAAAACTATGAGACACTGATGAAAGATGTTAAAGATGATACAAACAGATGGAGAGATATAGCATGTTCTTGGATTGGAAGAATCAATATTGTGAAAATGACTATACTACACCAAGGAATCTACAGATTCAATGCAATCGCCATCAAACTACCAATGGCATTTTTCACAGAACTAGAACAAAAAATTTCACAATTTGTACGGAAACGAAAAGACCCTGAATAGCCAAAGCAATCTTGAGAAAGAAAAACGGAGCTGGAGGAATCAGGCTCCCTGACTTCAGACTATACTATAAAGCTACAGTAATCAAGACAGTATGGTACTGGCACAAAAACAGAAATATAGATGAATGGAACAGGATAGAAGCCCAGAGATAAACCCACCCACATATGGTCACCTAATCTTTGATAAAGGAGGCAAGAATATACAATGGAGAAAAGACAGCCTCTTCAATAAGTGGTGCTAGGAAAACTGGACAGCTATATGTAAAAGTATGTAATTAGAGCACTCCCTAACACCATATACAAAAATAAACTCAAAATGGATTAAAGACCTAAATGTAAGGCCAGACACTATAAAACTGTTAGAGGAAAACATAGGCAGAACACTCTATGACATAAATCACAGCAAGATCCTTTTTGACCCACCTCCTAGAGAAATGGAAATAAAACCAAACATAAACAAATGGGACCTAATGAAACGTAAAAGCTTTTGCACAGCAAAGGAAACCGTAAACAAGATGAAAAGACAACCCCAGAATGGGAGAAAATATTTTCAAACAAAGCAACTGACAAAGGATTAATCTACACAATATACAAGCAGCTCATGCAGCTCAGTATCCAAAAAACAAACAACCCAATCCAAAAATGGGCAAAAGACCTAAATAGACATTTCTCCAAAGAAGATATACAGACTGCCAACAAACACATGAAAGAATGCTCAACATCACTAATCATTAGAGAAATGTAAATTAAAACTACAATGTAGTATCACCTCACACCAGTCAGAATGACCAATATCAAAAAATCTACAAACAATAAATGCTGGAGAGGGTGTAGAGAAAAGGGAACCCTCTTCCACTGTTGGTGGGAATGTAAATTGATACAGCCACTATGGAGAACAGTATGGAGGTTCCTTAAAAGACTAAAAATAGAACTACCATATGACCCTGCATTCCCACTACTGGGCATATACCTTGAGAAAACCATAATTCAAAAAGAGTCATGTACCACAGTGTTCACTGCAGCTCTATTTACAATAGCCAGGACATGGAAGCAACCTAAGTGTCCATTGACAGATGAATGGATAAAGAAGGTGTGGCACATATATACAACGGAATATTACTCAGCCATGAAAAGAAATGAAATTGAGTTATTTGTGGATAGGTGGATGGACATAGAGTCTGTCATACAGAGTGAGGTAAGTCAGAAAGAGTGAAACAAATACCATATGCGAAGACATATATATGGAATCTAAAAAAAAATTGGTTCTGAAGAACCTAGGGTCGGGACAGGAATAAAGACGCAGATGCAGAGAATGGACTTGGGGATACGGGGAGGTGGAAAGGTAAGTGAAGTGAGGGAGTGGCATTGACATATACACTACCAAATGTAAAATAGATAGCTAGTATGAAGCAGCCGCATAGCACAGGGAGATCAGCTCAGCGTTTTGTGACCATCTAGAGTGGTGGGATACGGAGGGTGGGAGGGAGACACAAGAGGAAGGGAATATGGGGATATGTGAATACATATAGGTGATTCTCTTTGTTATACAGCAGCAACTAACACAACAGTGTAAAGCAATTATACTCCAGTAAAGACGTTAAAATTAAAAAGTTAAAGGCATTCTGTGATAAAAGAATTTCTGGTTAAATAAGCTGAGGGATGCTGAGAGAAGCAACGAAACCAGGTGTCTTTCCTTTGGGCCTCTCATTATCTTTTAATATATTAATACTACCTGGCTCCGAGATAGGAGTGCAGGCTACAGCTTTCTTGAATTGATTTAACAAAGAAAACAATTTAAGCAATCATCCTTTAATCCTTCATGCATTTGTGGCCACTCAGCCATTGACCAAGTCTCTCATTGAACGCGATGTGGGAAGCACTGCCTCTACCATTCCAAAAGTCCCCTTAAAATTTGTAATTTTAAGACAAACATTCTAGATGTATCCGTTGCAAATAGTATCTACTGACACTATTTCAGGGGTTATTATCCACTGATTACCTGATGATTGAGCTTACTTTATAACGTTGCTGTATAATAATAGTATTGATGGTATAATAGTCATATAGCAGAGATTGAGTGAATAGTTATAGGCAGTGATTAAGTACTTTGCTGGATTATCTCATGTAATCCTCACAAAAATATTGTGAAGTGGTTTATCTTATCCCTGTCCTACAGAGGATGAAAATGAGGCACAGGGAGGCTAAATAAACTGTTGAAGGTCACACAGCTACTAAGTAAGGCAACCAAGATCTTTAGCCCTCACTCTTAGCTGTTGGACTCCACTGTATTGGCTAGATGCAATGACAATTGGAAATCATCTGCTGCAAATTATATCTAAATTAGTGTGAGCTAATGTTTCTTTTGCTCAATAATTATGTATGAAGATAAACTGCTTATTGAGAATAACACTAGCTTTTAAGCATAAAACTTCAATAAAAATAGAAAAGTGTATGTTACCTTTCATTTCTTTTTTTCCAGGACATATATCTGGATAATTCAGTAGGTTCATAGAATTGTGGTGAAACTTAAAAAGAAGAGGACATGAAACATAGCTGCTTAACAGCTTTAAAATATTATATGATCTAATGAGGTGGTTTCTAAAGACCCATAGCCTCTTAAGGCACAGATTTCTTATATCAGTTCCTGTAGGTCCTGATTAGCCCAAACTGCTCCCAATCTGAAGCAATAAAGGCCAAGAAAGATCAACAAAAGCTATACATAATTTGATATTCCTCTGTGAGGTGATAGAAATTTAACAGTGCTTAATAAAGAAATAGATATGCCTAAATTCCCTTGCCCTCATGTCATCACCGTCCACCTTTCCCTGGAGTCTTGTGTATGATTTTGCCCCAAGAGGTACAAACTTCCACTTTATTAAAGGCAAAAATATGACAGTGTATTGGGAAGATGTTCAGTGAGGTCCAACAATAGTAAGTTAGAAGAAAACATTTTTTTATTCAGTAGATTGGTGGAGAACAAATACACAAAATAATTAATAAAATATTTGTTCTAAGTGTATAGATATATACACAAACATAAAAATATACATATATACATACTGCATTTCATGAATATCAAGATGCTATTAATTGTAATATACAACATTATCATCAAAGCTTTTAACAGAAAATATAAACATTGTATAAACACACAACAGTATCTTTTGTAAGATACATTCAGATTTCAGGCATCATAAGAATTCATGTGTACCTTGTGATGGAGTCTGGCTGATATGGAATTGATGGGTTGTTGACTGATCAGATATGGGGTTTGGTAGAATGAGAAAAGGAGAAGTTGAGGTTGTTCTGGTTGGCTGGCTAAGGGCAGGGCTGGTGGATCTGGGAAACAAATTGAAATTGTAGCACACTGTAAAGTTTATTTAAGAAGTTCTTAATACGTGTCAAATTGAAATTCTTGTTGAATTAGTTGGGGTTACCTTTAAATGGGTCACCCTCTAATCATGCCTTATTTGTCCCTCTGGTATATTTACAAGTACTGAGGATGGGCGGGCATCATTAGTTATCTCTTATTATATTTTACCACAAATACCTTAACTGTGAGTTTTTCAGAGTAATGTGTCCATTCATGTCTACAGGGTGGTAACTATTCGAAGATTTCATGACCATGCCTCAGTGTTCATGTTTCACTGATATTATTCCATTAAATCAAAACATGATTTTCTTCCAGAAAAAAAGGTTTTTTTCTTAAATAACATGTATTTTTCTACCTGTGAAAAAAAGTTCATAATTGAAGACAATTTGGAAAATGTTGGTTTAAAAAAAAAAGTTGACTTAAAATCATCTATAATTGCACATCTACCTACCTATAAATACTTAATTTGAAATGTTTCTAGACTGTTTTTGTTTACAGAATGTTTTCATATAAAATTGAGATCAGTTATAGTTTTAATTCTTCCCCATTTAAAATGGACACTGTGAACATGTCATTATTTTAAAAAACAGTTGTTTAGTCTGGGTAGGTAAGAAAGCACATATTCAATAGTTTGAATGAATGAAGTAATTGTTTATTTCATACAACTGAGAGTCATGTTTATCCATGTTATTCAACTGACTTCAGAGAGAGGAGTTTTATAACAGTTCTAACGAAAATCTACTGCTATGTAAAAACTCAGCAAGAGGAAAGGAAACCTAATTATTATATCTCTAACCGTTTGTATTTTGTAAGGTTACATAATACAATGAATTCAGGTGGCTCCAGATATTTATAAATTTGAACAAATTATACAAGTTGCAGTTGGCAATAACACTCCAAAATGCAGTATTTCTGAAAAACTAGTGACTCCTTATAATTTCAAATGATTTTCAGAAATCTCCTTAAACTTAACATTTGCTAGACAGTTTCTGGACCTTAAAGATCAATAAGAATATTCCAAATTCATAAAACTCTTCAAGTCGCAAGTCTGCCCTGATTAAAGAAGTTTCTATAGCATCATAATTCATTATTCTCTTCCCAAAGTGTCTGATATCCACAGTGATGTTAAAAAAATAGAACTTTTAGAAATGAATTTATTTAAAGTGATTTATAATACTTATCATTGGGCCTGTGATTTTAAGCTCCATTTTGATAAATATCAGGTACTGTATTTCAAAATAAGCTTTGTTTGAGCTTGGCCATTTAGAGTTATACCTAATATAAATGTAAACTGTTGTCCACTGGCTTGCTAGGGTGCCTTGAAATCTACTGCCTTCAACCATCAGATAAATGTGTTAAAGGTCACTTTAAAATTTCTGGTGCTGGGCAAGGAATAGCTGCCCGGTGAACACATGACTGGCTACCTTCTGGAAGGCTGCTCTGAGCGGCTTCTAAAGGGGTGGGGTTACATAGAGCATTGGTAGGGTAGAAATAGGGGAGGCACTGAGGGCAACATGATTATGTTGGTGAGAGAGAAAGCAGCTAAAAAAGAACGAGGCAGGCTCAGAAAGGAGCCAGAAAGAAATTCCAGCATGTACAAATTAGTTACTTCTTGTTTTGAGATTTTTAAAATACTGTTTTCTTGTAATTTTCCATTTTCTGATATATACCCTACATAGATTGTGGAAATCAAGAGTTTTTGTTTGTTTGTTTGTTTGCACGGATGTGTGTTTGTTGCACATTTATAACAAAATCTGACTGTTATTTCAGAGGTTCTGTATCAGTCATCAGGCAGTTGATGAGAAAAACGATCTAGGATCCATTCCTGAAATTGGATGGTGGCATATTAAAGGGAATAGCTTCTTATTTTAGTTCTGATAATGACTTTGTAGTATTAGTTATGCTGTAAGTTGAAACTCATGGATTATATACTACCTAATAACAGGGACTGGATTCTTCAGGCTGTTATCCTTTCCTGCGTGTAGTTAGTAAGTCAAAAACACTCAAAACTGCAAGGAGATGCCATTGCACTTTAAGACAAAATTGATTGCCTAATCAATGTTAAGAGACATTGAGAGAGACATCTAAGACTTCATGTTGGTTAATTGGATAGTCTAGTTGTTCTCACAATGCAGAATACTGATTCATCAATATCACTGACCACTTAGGATGAAGTATTACAGCCCTCCATGTGCTTTACTTTATCACTGCCTTTCACATTTTGAGGATGCAGCTATGAGGCTATGATACTTGCTTGGCCTGAAAATGTTGATGATTTATTGATTTAAAAAAATAATGGAATCTATCGGTCTCATTTTGACTTATTTCTAATTGCAAGAAGGATGGATTTAATTGAAATATTACACTGGAAAAAGTGCTTTATTTTTGGTTATACCTGGGAAAGAAAAGATTTTACAGCATCTCCATTTGTCTATCAGTGTGTGCAGCTTCCTTGTCTTTTCTTTATTCCAGTAGTCACCTCAATAAATCACTTATTTTTAATGACATTTATAAATGTCTTTGCATTTTATAAATGTTATTGCATTTCCTGTTACAAAGCAGCATTAATGGGAAATTGTTAATGGAAACTTGAATCATCTAAATGATCAAGAATTTCAAAATGACAAATCTATTATTTATTATGAATAATAGTCCTGCAGTTTAATGTAGCTACAATTTTTTTTTTTTTTTGACAAATGATAATCATTCAGCCCTGAACAAATCTATTGTATTATATCGTCTATTGTATTTGAGGGCCAGGTAATAATTAATTGCTGAGTAGTGTCCTTGAAGAGGCAAGGTTGGTACTAGTAGAAATCTGGAGAAAAGCCTTCCATAAATGCATGGGCAATCAAGAATATTAGATAGACATTAATCACAAATAGGTGTTTAAATATGGTGACCAAATCTTTTGGAAGTTTGTGATAGATTCAGCCTTCTCAGGGAGGCAAGAACCAAGTTGGCCAGGTAAGAGGGTGAATAAAGGAAGAGATGGTAGAGGTTTGAAAAACATCAAGAAAACCTAAGTTTTTTTAAGAAGTAGGAAACAGAATGGGCTAGGGAACTATGGCATCTTTGCTGCAAAGTGAGGACAAGAGGAAGATGAGAGAAGTGAAAAGTTGGTAGGATCAGACTCCTGGTGTGACTGAAGCATTCTGAAGACGGAATTCCAGAGGAAACAAGATGGAAAGAGAATATTGTGACTGGAGACGAGGCCATTCAGAATTGAGACTCTGGAGTGGCTGCATGAGTTAGAATAAAGTTAGAATAAAGACAGATTCTTGGAAGACAGTGGGTCAGTTAGAATAAAGACAAGATTCTTGGAAGACAGTGGGTCAGTGAGGCCTACCTGTGAAGCTAAATAACTGGGCAGATCATCTACCTGAATGTTGAAATCACCCATAGTTACAACAAGAGTAGCATTGCAGAGGCTGACATTGAGCTCAAAGCTAAACTCTGCATAGTCTATGGAGGGGTGTGACCTGGGGGTGAAGAAGAAGGCTCATGGGTGCTTTAATATGATAATGTCACCTACAGCTGTATGCCTTTGTGGAGGAGGAAGGGAGAAATGTCTGGAAGAGCCAATGGCAATGAACAATATGGATTATACCAATCCTTATCTGAGGCCCGCCACACGTATGAGAGGGGTGAGAGTAAAGAGCCGCCACATGCAAATTCTCCTGAGAATGCAATATTGTTAGAGGAGAGCAGGAAAATGAAAGAATGCTCCCAGAAGATGCCGAAGATACAGATTTTTACTAATGATTATCTTTTGTGTGTTTGGCAAAAACCATATCTAATACTTCAAAAGCCTATGAAGTACAACTCTGCCCTTTCTGTAAAAGGTTCTAGAATTTAAAGATTCTCTCAAACTGTTAATGCCTGCTGAAGAGTGCTATAGATAACATGTGATTTACAAAGCAGAAGGGTACATGTGTCTATTACAAAATGCTATTAAAAGAAATGTTAAATAAAGCTTTTTATTGATAATAACTGGCTATTTTAAAAGAATGGCTCTGAAGGGGAATCATTTGTTCCCTATTTAATTTTTATCAGCCTATGCTTCTGCCCACCATCCCGTTAGTCTTCTTAATGGTGTTTGCCTTCTTAAAATATGGAGGGGATAAAAATTGATAGCTCATAAACACATATTAAAGAGTAATTTGAGATTTATAGAAGAGAATAAAGAGGAACAGAGGAATGGCCACTGTAGGCAATGCTAACATGCAAGCAAAATGAAAGAATCCATACACACAGTGTGAGCTTGGAAGCATTGTGAGTACACATGTACATACACACACAGAAAACTGAATTGTGACTCAATCATAGGAAGCTGTTGTAAAACTCTCCTGTAATAATCAAATATATTTTGTACCTAATTTGTCTCTTTATGGAAAGACCTTTTTCTATATCCTACATAGCCACCAATGTTTAAAAACATTTAGAATTGACATACACGCGTTAATGGAAGCAAATCTGAAAAAGAGGGGATATATGTATATATAGCCGATTCACTTCGCTGTACAGCAGAAACTAACACAACATTGTGAAGCAACTATACCCCAATTAAAAAAAAAAAAGGTACAGAGATAAAAAAAAGAATTGACAATCTAGCAGGTAGAACATTGTTACAGCTAAAGTTTGAAATGACTTAGCTACAGGTGATGTTCACTAAGTATAGACTCCTAGTCTCAAAGATCAATATAAACGAAAAAGAATGTTTTAGTAACACAATGGGATCAGTATAAGGTGCATATTATGTGAAATTTGAATAAATGCAGAAATCGATTCCATGATATTAGCTCTATTATTGATGGAAGTACAGCGAGGAAAAGGTGATAGCAGCAGACTGTAGAGAATGATGAAAAAAAGCCCAGACACATTAACCTCCACCTCCACGATACATCCAAAGCAAATACCACCTGCATATCTTGACTCAGGGGAACAATATTTACTAAATCATGCTCTGATACATAAGGGAAAAGAAGAGAAAAAAAACGGATAAAGAGATACTAAACTAAAAATTATTTAATTCTATTTTCTGTTATGGTTCACAAGGCGAGAAACGAGCCTATATGCAGAACTGAGTAGAAGGCATCTTTGAAAATCTACATTTTCAAATGTAGATTTGAAATCATTTGTTCAAAATGATTGAACAAATAACCCCTGAATCATTTGTTCAGGGGTTATTTTTAAAAATCAAGATCATTTACCTACTACGGGGAATGCTGCAAGATCTACGTTTTTAAGTTAGAGGAATATATGTTATCTATAGGAGATAATATATGTGAATTTTTTTTATTTAGACAGGTTTTTTAGCATTAGTGATGTGAGAGCTATTCACAAATGGCTTCAAAGACGTAAGATTTGAGCTGGATATTGATGGGTGGAGGGATTCGGATGTATGGAGCTGCCGTCAAAGCAGCCATTCCAGGCAGGAGATGCAGCATAAGCAAGTGTACAGAGGTGTGAGTGAGCATGGTGTAATCAAGGGTCAGAAAGGAAGTGTGACTAACTAGAATAAGAGCTCAGAAGGAGAGATGATAGGAAAGAAAGCTTGAATCCCACTTAATAATGGCCTTGAATTTCAGGGTGAATACCGGATGATAAACGAGCAGGCACATGGAAATATCTACTAATGAATGTTGTGTATTTTGTACTGAGATTGGGTAATAGGGTACATTTAGATTCACATCTCCTCTGGTTTTCTGCTTAATACCTTCCAGCTGAGTTCATATGTCCTATTTTGGGATTGAGAAAATAGACACTGGTGGTGGTTTGGTGAACAGTGAGGAGAAGCCCGGGCTTCTCAAAGTTCTACTCACTCATTACGTGAGATGGATGAGGGACAGACCCAGTCGGCAAAGCAGGCTTTCCTAGTGAACAGGCTCAGAGCTCGAGTTCAGTTTACATTTCAGCCTACCTGGGCTTTCAGGGTCCCAGGAGGAGACAGCGGGCCCCAGAAGAAGGGAGTAGGCCCTTCAAGTAAGGAGGCGGATGATTGTTGTTTCATGTGATGGCAGCATGGAGACCTGACAGTCATTTTTCACCTAACCAACCATGTCCCCACCTCACCTCCTCTGACTCTGTCATTAGCATATAAATGTCACAGCCTAGAGCATAGGTGTCGGGTACAACTTCCTCTGAGGATGAAAACGTTCTGTAATATATATGGGTACTGAGCGCTTGAAATGTGGCTCGTGCAGCTGAGGAGCAAAACATTTTATTTTAATTGATTTAAATTTAAATCTAAATCGTCACTTGTAGCTATTGGTTACCGAATATGTTAGAGCAACAGGAGAGCTGAACTCTAGCTAACAACTTTAATGGGCACGTATCACGTGCCTGACCTAATCTAAGAACTTTCCGTGTACTGACTCGTTTAAGCCCCATCAGATTCATAAGGAGTAAGCATTATTATTTTCTCCATTAGAGAAATGAGAGAACTGAGCCAGAGAGAGGTTTAGCATAGGGAGGAAATGGCAAAGTCGGGGTTTAAACCCTAGGCAGGGTATCCACAGAGTTTAAACAGCTGTGTCTTCTCCTCTTTCAACCCTAAATTCATCTTGCTCTTCTTCATAGGTTGCTCACATTTATTCGTTTATGTGTGTATGTTATTACCATGTCTGTTTATCCATAAAATGGTAGTCATTCCTCTTGAGGCTTTATGTTCTTTCCATTTACCACCAGCTCTCTTAATGTGTGAGTCCCTGACTAGCTCCCGGGCCAGCATGTCACTCCTCCAAAGCAGTGCTTTTGAAACTTAAAGGTACCCCAGAATCGCATGGAATACAGCTGGTAGTTTTTGATTCAGGAGGCCTGGGTGGGGCCTGAGACTTTAAACAAGGCTCCAGGTGATGCTGGTGCTCCTCGTGGTTTGGTGGCCCCAGTGGGAGACCCACTGGTCTAAAGTAAGTCCGACTCTGCTGTCAGGTTAATTGACTTTAAAATAGAATTGTTAATACTTTAAAAATTCTTTTAGCGAAACTCATGATCTTCCAGCATTATTTTTTGCCTTGTGAGTTGCACAAGTAGTATGTGTGTTCTCTTCTTGCCAAGAGATGAAAATCCAACGAAAAATAAGGAAGGGAAGGAAGAAAGGGAGTAAGGAGGGACAGGAGAGGGACAAAGGAAGGGAAGGAAACAAGAAAAGTAAAGGGAAAGAAGAAAAGTGATTATATAACTGAAAGGCCAGATGTAGGTCACAGCAAACCTTCTAAGATTCACACGGAGATTGCCACCTGGTACCCATCAGGACACATCTGGCCACAAAGCTATTGTGATTGAAATAATATCTTTAAAAATCAAATTAGAATATTCATGGTTGGAGTACGTCTCGTTTTTCTTCAGATCCCACCAATCCATTTTATTTTACAGGTAGTGCTTTACACATTTATAGCATCTCCCTGTCAGTTAAAGACTTAAGTTTGCTACTCCAGAGTTAGAGCAACAGAAAAAAATAGCATCAGGGCTTGACCACTCCCCACCTTTTAGTTTTTCCTTCCTCAAAGTAAGTTTTATTTTCACATAGGCTAGCTTGACACGGTGATGATGGTGATGATCTTTGTCAGCTCCAGGCTTACCTGAATTTTGGTGTCAGTAATCTCAGTCAAAAGAGTATTTCTTTTTCCCAATAGACCTAGTCAAGGTCCACGATTAGTTCCGACTGGCTCAGCTTTAGTCACATGCTTATTTCTCTAACTAGGATGGCTGGGGCTAGGGGAAAGTAGTAGAGCCTAGAGCAAGAGCGTGAGAAATCTGGCTACTCAAAGTAGAATTCGGTTGCTGTTACCTGTGCAATGGCTACAGGACTCTGGACAAACACATGTGCCAGGTATATCCATTCCGTAGGATATGAACCAAAGCCATGTTTTGAAGTGTAACATTGGTAATGTTGTTTTTTCCACCTGAAATACAGTGACCATATACTTCATCAGATCAACCTGTCCATCATCCATGGTATATCTCAAAAGCCTCATCCATAAAACTTGTTATAACCCCTGCCTGAAATTGTTTTTCCCTCCTTTAGTTACTGTGATGTTCTCTTCAAATATCTCTCATTTGTACCAGATATAAAAATAACTATATATTTGTTCCTCTTTTTCTCCTACTATATTTCCAGGTATTTGTAAATAGAAACAGTTTTAATGCATTACTGCATACTGTAGGCATGATAAGTGAGTTAAGTGTTTGTATTCATTTTTCATTCAGTTTTGGTAGAATGCTGATCTCTAGTATGTAAATCTAGGACCAAATATCACTTTTCTTGCCCGTTTTCACTTTCTTTGAATTATTATTTGAGGCCAACAATCACCTATCTTTTCGGATGATTTTTAAAAAGAGATTATGATTGCATATATTGAAATGTATAAAATAATTATCTGGAGGACAGAAAACAGTATAGTGTATGTGATTCAGGTAACGGCAGGTAGAAACTGATATAGGTGATCTTATCTGGGATGTAAAGCCAGGACGATTCCCATACCACTAAACCAAGCTGCTTGTTCACTTACTGGCAAGGGATACTTGCGTACCGAGACTTACCAGTGTCCTCTCTCGATCTGATATCTGTCCAGGTCTTATTACAGTTTGCTTAAGACCATCAGTACCAATAAAGGCCCGCTTAGAACTGTGCCAGTTACTACTTTCCATTATTCTTTAGAATACCTTAAAATTCTGAACCAGAATTCCATTAATTTTACCCTCCTCAAGAAACTCTTATCTGAGTTATATTTGAAAATTAGGTCCTCCACCAAATTGTAAGTTGGTAAAAGTCAGAACTACGTGAGATAAGTATTTCTTACCTATAAGCTAGTTTATGTTACTCAGTATCCCTTGTGTAAGGATTCACGTGATTTTAGAAATCAGTAAGGCTGGAAAAAATGGTCTGTCTTGAGTAAACTGGTATAGATCTTTAATTCAAAAAATAAAAGTTTCCATTACAGTTGATAAAAAGTTCAAAATTGAAACTAATACATAAATAAAATTACTATATTACTCTGAGATTTATGTGTAAAGATCTTCCCTTTTATAATTTTGTATCAACTATTGAGAGTCTGATTATAATTTTTCTGAAAATTCCCTTGAATTGTTTTCACCTCATTCTTGCTTAAACAGACTGAAGAAAGCAGAGAGCAGAGAAGCAGGTGTTTCTATTCGCCTCCCTCCCTCTTGGAAAATAGAAGTTGAGGCCCCAAGTAAAGTTTATTAAAATAAAAATTTTGCAGCCAAAAATGTGGTTTAATTTTAAGATCTGTGTTTCATAAGATGACAGTTTCAAAAGTTAAGATCTCATTAGTTTCCATTTTATTCACTGGAAAACAGGATCTGGGAGAATTATCAGCTGTGAGCTGCAGCCAACACTTCCTAGTGATATCCCAAGTAAAATTCTTTGAAATAAGAAGTGGGAACTTCAGAAGGAAACTGACAATACTGAAATTCTTCAAACTGAAACTAGTTATAATAGAACATTAGAATGATGAAACACAGCAAAGCATCACATGTTATTATTAGACATCAATCTTTACCCTCGAGATCTTCCTTTTGCATAGTCTAAAACGTTGCTATGGTTTCAAGTATAATTTCTTTATTTTGGCACCAAGATTAATGCAAAATACACAGTATGTAGGTTGCAAAGTTAATGGCAGTTCTCCTAATGACTGAAAAGCATGAAATCACGATACGCATCATATTTATTCATCATTTGTAAAGTTGTTGACAGTTCTCTTGGTGTGAGGCAATTTGCTGTCCATTATCAGATGCTGGTAAAAATATTAAGAAGTCATGATTTATGCAGTGGGTTTTATGAGCTGTATTATTGAGGTATTGCCTTCCTTTTCAAGAATGATCCAAACAGTGTGCCTCCTTTTTCACTCCACCAGTTCCTACCTAGAGTGGGTTGATGGACAGAACATTTGGGGATGACGGTCATCCTTTTCATTGACTAGCAGTGTGACCTAGGGCCAAAACACTCTCTGGACTTTAATTAACTGAGCTCTAAAATGAAGCATTTGAGACAGTTGACTATTAAATTCCTATCCAGCTCTGAAGAAGGGTGTTTATTTCTGTATCCTATTTTTATTACCCAAATAGTGTACATTCATTGTAGAAATTTTTTTAAATTACAGAAAGCAAAACTAAAGCGAGGAGTATCCATAGTTCCATGCTGCAATATAAAATGTTTTGATTCTATTAGTATCCTTCTAGCTTGACCCCAACCATCAAGCATTCCTGTAATGAATTCATTCCTGCAAACTAGAGACTCATCTCTAGTCATTAATACTATTTTTAATTGTATGACAGTAAGACTCTGGTAGTTTAACCTGAGACCCTCAACCTTTACAATCTTTCCTACAGAGAATAATAATTCTTCAGTTAGGACAAATTTTGTAGTGACTACTGCTGTATGAGATTGCTGCCAGTGTTGCACTGTGTTGACTGAGCAAGGGATCTTGAACTTTCAGCCACTAGGGAAGCTGTCCCCAGCATTTATCATTCAGAGATATCAGGAGGCATTCACCCTAATTGAATCAGAAATGGGAAAGAAAAATCAATATGTATGACCTTAGTTTCCTGGAAACAGTGAAGGTTGCCTATGCCTATTTCAGGGCGATTTACAATAAAAGAAAATATGTTTTGGGACTTCCCTGGTGGTGCAGCAGTTAAGAATCCATCTGACAATGCAGGGGACACGGGTTCGAGCCCTGGTCCGGGAAGATCCCACATGCCACAGAGTAACGAAACCCATGCGCCACAACTACTGAGCCTGTGCTCTAGAGCCCATGAGCCACAACTGCTGAGCCCGTGTGTATAGAGCCCGTGCTCTGCAACAAGAGAAGCCACTGCAATGAGATGCCTGCGCACCTCAAGGAAGAGTAGCCCCTGCTCGCCGCGGCTAGAGAAAGCCCGCGCGCAGCAACAAAGACCCAACGAAGCCAAAAATAAATAATTTTTTTTAAAAAAGCATATGTTTTGCTCTAAATTTCTTGGACTGTTAGTTTAAAATGTTTGGCCAGTCAAACCCAAGCAAAACAATCTTCATAAAAGTTTATTTGTAGAGTGTATTTGAATTTTACACAGTTATAAAAAATTCAGGTAGGAAAAATCATAGTAAAATATTAACTGTCAGGAAGCTCAATTTAGCGTATGAGTCCACTTTTCTACTCTATGAAGGAAATCTTAATGTTGCCATTGATAGTAACTTAGCTGCTTCTGGTTTAAAAGTCAATCAGGTTTGGATGAACATGAGCAGCTCATGTGCTGCTTTCTTGCCCATTCCTTCCCCTGCCTCCCTTGGGAGCTTCTGGGGTTTAGGAGAGTTTTACTAAATACTATAGTGTAGGTGTGGGAACTGGGTTTGCAATTGATAAATGGTTATCTTCTTTCATTGCTGGCTTCTGTTGAGATGTGACATCCTATCAGATCAAGAATTGTTCGCTCTTCCTGTTACATCTGCTGCTGAGGTGCACTTCCTACCGTGACACTCAGTTCTCTGGTCTATATGTACCATGTCTTCTTGGACCCTACTGCTGTGTCTCTTCAGATAATTTTGGTCTCTCAACCAGTTCACAACTCTCCTGACATCTCAGAATTCTCAGCTTTTCTTCTCCCTATCATACTGTGGCTTGTACAGGACTTAGTGAGGCTATGTTCAGGCCCTAGCTAGGCACTTTTCTCAGACAGTGGTTTTCCACCACGCACGTGCCCTGTTAGTTGTAAATTCTCTGTAAGACTTGGAGTATCTTACACAGCATCCTGGACAACTCTTCTCTGAGATTACATCCAAACTTATTGAGATATGTACTGGAGTTCCAGTACTCTTGCCGAACCATCATATTGGATTTCTACAGTGGGAGGGGTCCTGGGACCCACCACCAGAAATCTTCCAGATCCTGTAACATCACTATTTATTGTTTTTTCCTACCCACCGGTGAAATTCTTATCACCTTTTGATGAGAAAACATGTCTTAGATAATCATAAATTCCTTTCCACTCTATGTTTTAAATGTTACTATTTTAAGTCTTGACTAGAAAAGAAAGAAAAGCAAAACTTTTCTTTCTCTCGTTTTCTTATAATTGAAAACTGTGACATTCAAAAACATTTGTTGCTTCTAAGTCCTTTCCCAAGTCGTTAAAACAGTGGAAAAGCCCAGTGTGCTGATTGTTCTTGATCAGCTCTTTCTGAATGTAGTGTATCTATTGAAAGAAGATGAGGGAAGGGGACTATCAATGGAAAAAAACACACAGTTGTATATCAAAATGTTATGCCACTATAGTTAAATTTACATATTCAGTGTTTGAAATATCTTTGTTTTAATTTTATTTGCTTTCATAAAGAATTTAGATTTTGTGATATTTCAAGAATGGAAACTCAATTTATTATGTTGTGCCTAGAGGAATACAAATAATAATTGGGTCATAAATTAGAGGATGCCTATATTCTAACTACAGAAAAGCTTATCACTTCTAGGGTGTTCGTTCTTTTCTCAATTACTATTTTTGCATTCTGTAAGCATTATCACAATTATATAAAATACTTTTTTATTTTCTCACTGAAAAAATTTGGGGGCTTCCCTGGTGGCGCAGTGGTTGAGAGTCTGCCTGCCGATGCAGGGGACACGGGTTCGTGTCCCGGGCTGGGAAGATCCCACATGCTGTGGAGCGGCTGGGCCCGTGAGCCATGGCCGCTGAGCCTGCGCGTCCGGAGCCTGTGCTCCGCAACGGGAGAGGCCACAACAGTGAGAGGCTCGCGTACTGGGGAAAAAAAAAAAATTTGGTTCAAAGAGATGGAGTTAGCTAAGGTGAATCAACAAATAAATAAGAAAGCAAGGATCCAAATCCACGTCTCTTTACTCCAAAATCCATTCACTTAACATCTATGCTGTATTCCAGGAAGATAACTCAACCTCCTTAATCTGATCTCATTACAAACTTCCCATGAATCTTAGGAGCAAGGACAACACCTTACATCTTTAAAATCTCCATAGCACTTATCAAAGTTCTAAACAGAAAAGTAAATACAAGTATTTGAGTGGTTCCAGAAGGCACTGTATTTAAGTTAAAAAAATATTAACAACCATTCATGATTAAAATACATTCTTCAGTTAAATGAATATACTCAAATCTACATAGATGAATCTCACAAAAAGAATATTAATCTAAAATACAAATAAAATTACATTTCGATTCACCTCAAAATTTTCAGAACTGGCAAAATGAAATATATATTATGTAGGGATACATACATAATTTAAAAGAAAACTATTGAGGAAAGCAAGAGAAGGATGATAAAATTCAGGAAAATGCTCTGGAGAAAAGAAAAATGTGATTGGGGAGGATTCAAAGGTATTGTTAATATTTCATCTCTTCAATTGGATGATGATTACAATAGTATTAGATTTATTTTTAGCTTTTAATTGTCAAATACATACTACATCTGTTCCTTTTTACTAATGATCTGTTTCACAATAAAAAGTACCATTGCCACCCAATTATATGTCTACTAGAGATACCTTTCAAGACTTTGTAGGATGGTCATAGCACTTGTGATGCTCTGGCTGTACTTTAAATTGGGATTTCTCAACTTCAGTACTGTTGGTATTTTGCTGGATGTTTTGTTGTTGTTGTTGCTGTGGGAACCTATGCTATACGTTGCAGTATGGTTATCAGCACCTTTACCTACTAGATGACCATAGTACCCCCACTCCTGAGTCTTGAAAACCAATATGTCTTCCAACATTGCCATATGTGCCTTGGCGGGGGGGTGGGCATGGTGGGCAGAATTTCCCTGGTTGAGAAGCACTGTTTCAAAGTCCTGGCTTCCTGGTAATACTTATTTTATTCACCGACTTCAGTACGTTTGTACTGTACTTTCTCACTCTCTTCATTATGTGATAGTTACTTATTAGCACAGGATGGAGCATGCTGGGAATTTTTAGAAAACAGTCTTTCTAACTTTTTCCAGCACGTTGTGATTCAGGATACACTGAAAAGTGTGACATTTGGATCCAGCATTATGAGTGTTCAGGTCATCGTCACTAACCTGAGAACAGTAAACAACAACAGTGTTTGCACCTATGGGTGGCTGCAGTTTTGACCCATGGTGTTGAAGGGTCACTTCTAGAGAACAAGCTCTACCATGCAAGAGCAAGTTGCAAATATGGAAGTGGAAGCCAAAAAAAGAAAAAAAAAAAACTACACAGATTAATGATAAGATTCAATTTCTGTTTAGAACAAAAGAGATAAAAAGACTAAAATAAATGCTTAGAGGAAAGGTTTACTTTTCCCATAGATTTGCAAAAGAACCTTGAGAGTTGATTACACAACCCTATGTATTTTTTTTTTTTTTAACCCTATGTATTTTGAGATTTAATTAGGTAATGTCTAAAGAAAAAAAAAAAAAGAAAAGCTGAGCTCCTCAAAGAAAGATGCTGTCAAAGTGACTTTTTTATTAACTCTGGTAATATTGAAACATCTTCAGCTGATACGTGTTTGCTATTGAAGCTTGTTCATTTTGCCTCCACAAGCTAGTTCTTCTAATCCTTCAGTTTAATTGGCCATTACTTGCCCTAGTAAATCTATCAGTAGGAAGATATTTTGAAGTAATAGAACACTTAAATTTCAGTTGTGTTTCTTTTTCATATAAAGGACCATGAATATTTATATGTATAAAATCCTCCTCCCACCTCAGAATAAAAGCACATAACCTCATAAAACCTACCTTGGACATAGCTTTTCTCCTCTCTGTAGTTTCTACTGCAGTTCCCCACAAATATTGGTTATGGTTACAATATTTGATATAGATATTCTATAATCATTCATTTTCAACTTTTAATTTTTGCTCTCTGAATAAGTGTCCTGCCTGTATATATTTGAGCAAATGCCTTCATTTGTTCATTCATTTAAGTCCTTTAAACATTCAGGGAACCCATTATTAGGCACCTACTTTCTACATGGAATTATGAAAATCATATTTTTATGATTTGTAGAGATACAGACAAATTACACTTGTGCAGTATTTCAAAATTTATACATTTCCTGCATCTTCATTAACACTATATTGTGGATTGTTGATAATGATAGTAGGTAAAAATAAATTTTCATTGTTATCTGAATATAGGTTTAATGGCATACGAGCCTGAGAATTTTAAATATATTTGTGTCATTTGTAATTATTTTTTTGGGAAATCACTATTCTTGTCCTCAATCCATATTTTTTTTTTTTTTTTGGGTTAATGGCATTATTGCACTGAAACTGTTTTTGTATACTGTTGAAATTAACCCTTTGTCAAGTGTTTCTTTTGCTTGGGAAAAGTGGTAATTATTAATTTATTCCTCACAACAACTCTATCAAGAAAATATTATCCCTATCCTGTTAAAAATGAGGAACCTGAGTATTAACCTACATATGCTGCTATAAACAGGAAATCTACTTAGAACCTACCCTTTGACAAGATACTGAATTCCATAGTAATATATATGTCAGCTTTTACTTTCTCAACCGTGTTATCACCTTTAATTCTGAATTTGGAAAACAATATCATGTTGTGAAACATAAATTTATTTTTGCGAGTCAAACTAAAGATGATTTGTATCTCAGAATATTTTTCTGGAAACTTTTCATATTTCGTTTTCTCCTCATGGCCTTTTTATTATGGAATAATCAAAGAATAATCTGGCTGTAATTTAAATAAAGAAGTGTATAGTGAGGACCAATCTGTTAGAAAATGAGGAATAAAATCTATCACTTAATCAGCATAATTTCTCTAATGGAAACTTCATATCACCTCTAACAGAAGATTGATTATCCATATACATTTGGCCAGGATTGTAGCAGAAGGAAGGAGGGAGGAAAACTTTATGATCTATTATAGCTAGCCAAAAGTTACAAAATTCAGATATATTCTTTCAGTATTTACACAAATCAATTTTACCTGATTTTTAATTTTTTTGACGTATAATTTACATAGAGTATTGAAAACAAATCAGAAGTTTACAACTGATCAATTTTTACATATGTGTATTCCCATACAGCAACTTCCCACATCAAAATTCACTACTTTTTCAGATCCCTCCTTGACCTTCCCATGTGTACTGCTATTGTACATTTGGATTATTTCCAATATGGGGCTATAATTTTGGGACATATGCACTAATTTATGATGGGTTTCTATGTAATAGTGTAATTGCTGAGTCATGGGGATAAATATAGTTTGCTTTAGTAAATAATGCCAAAGAATTTCCCAAAGTACACTCCCACTAGTTAATATGAGATTTCCATTTGCACTGCATTCTTTTGATACTTACATTTGATATTGTATACCCTTTTCATTTTAGCCAGTCTAGTGTCATATTGTCACACTATATTTTTAATTTTCATTTCCTAAATTACTTATGATGTAATCACTTCTTAATTTGCTAGTTGGCATTCTAGATATTTCATATAGTATTTGATTAAGATTTGCTAACTTTTAAAAATATGGTTGACTGTCTGCATATTGATTTGTAGTAATATACATTTATATATGTGAGATATGAGTCCTTTATATATTGTTTTCTATACTGTTTGCCTTTTTACATGATACCTCTTAGATATGTTTAATTTTAATGAAATCCAATTAATCTATTTATGAAATTATTGTTTACCCAAGACCATGAAGATAGTTTCCAATAGTTTCTTCTAGAAATTTTATTATTTTATCTTTCACATTTAGGTTTATGAACTGTCTCACATTATTTGTGTATGTGTGTGGTTCAAGGTAGAGTTTATTTTTTCCCAGATACCCAATTGATCCAACAACTTATCTTGAAAAGACCCTTTTGTCACTGAATTGCTGTGACACTTTTGGCATAATTATAGGTGACTGTAAATGTAAAGGTCAACTTCTAGTCTCTCTGTTCTGCTCCAGTGATCTAATTGTTAATCCTTGCACCAAGAACACACTACATAATTAATGTAGCTTCTTGGTAAGTCTTGAAGTCTGGTAGTGTAAGTCCTGCAGCTTTATGTCGCTCTTTAAAGATTTCAGTGGAACTCTAGATACTTTGAATTTCCACATCAATTTTAGAAATAGATCTTCAATTATCACATTAACAAGAATTGCAGCTACAATATAAACAAAACAACTGATATTTTAATTGGGACTGCATTGAATTTATAGATCAATTAAGAGATAATTAATGTCCTTGATTATCCCGGTTTATGAACATGTTATATTACTCTGTTTTTAAGTCTTCTGTAATTTCATGCAGTAATCATTTTGTAATTGTCATTTTTATACTCTTATAATATTCCAGCACACTTATTTCCCAAGTGTTTGACACTTGGGGTATCTTTTATTTTGGTATTTTCCCTTAATTTTCTAACAATTTGTTTCTGAAATATAAATATGTTCATTATTTTTGTACTTTGACCTTGTTTCCAGTGAACTTGTTAAATTCATTTAGTTTAATTGTTCATAGATTCTTTTGCAAATAAAATTAGTTTTGCTTTTTGTTTCAAATCCTTGTGTTTTATATTTCTTATTACACTGGCTAGTACCTTCAGCATAATGTTAAGTAGATGTGGCAATATTGCATATTCTTGTCATGTTTCCAACCTCAGAGGGAAAGCATTCAATATTTCACCATTAAATATGGTATTATTTATACATGTTTTTGTAGATGTCCTGTATCATATTGAAGAAGTTCCCTTATATTCCTAGTATTTTAAAAGTTTTTAGCATGATTTAGGTATTGAATGTTACCGGGTGATTTTTCGGCACCTATTGAAATAATCATATGATTCTTCCTTTTTATTCTATTAATGTGGTAAATTATCTTGATAATTTGTAAATCATATCCTTAACTGAAAAAATTATAAGATTATAATATACAAATAATATCTGTGGGATAATAATTATACAAAAACTAGAAATATACTGTTGTAAATTCACATAAAAGTAAATATCCCCAATGATTTGTGACAATGTTTTAGTCATACAAGTATTAATTGGGAGAGATTCATGGATAGGTGATTTTTAATCAGAACCGTAAAGAATTTATGTACAATACCTTGTCCATGGCAGGCAAAAAGCAAAAAGTGGAAACTGCATGATGAGTTATGAGTTCTGGCATTTCAAAACTGCTGATTTTTTCTAGATTAGAAGCCATTTGAATTTAAGCTGCAAGGATGTGACATATTTTTGAAAATATGGACTTCGATTTTTGTTTTTGCTTTATTTGTCTTGGCTATCCCAACATCTAGCAGGGTGTCTGGAAGATTGCTCAAGAAATGTTCAGTGAATGACAGAGTGAACAAATTGATGAAGGTGGCCCTTGGAATTTATAATTGGGGAAATCAGGAAATAGCAGTAACATGAGTCTTATGTATCAATGATGAAAGCATAGACATAATATATGCTGTCCTTTTTGCTTTGTTGTATCAGAGAGGCAATTTTGATATGATTTAGCAATTGCATGTTGGAGATAAATGGAAAAAAACAATTTGAAGGAAAGTAAGAAGCAGATTATGTTACAGCTTCTGAATTTGGGGAACTGATATATGAGGATAATAGAGAAGCAAGTAATTGGTGGGTAGTGAATGGAAGATTATTAAATCTGATATTTTAAAGTGTACAAGGAAATGGGCATAAATGAAAAGATAAAATGGCATAAACTCATTTCATATTACCACATGTGCCTTTAGTTTTAAATTGCACCTTAAGGTCCTTTGAACAAGGCCCTAGCAACAATGAGAAGCCCAGAAATGCAAATATTGGGAAGGCAGGGAAAGAAAGAAAAAAATGATACTAGGTCCCACTTTTCTTAAACGTTACGTCAAATCTGATGGCCAGATGGAGTGAAGGGAGGTTGAGTTGATTTTGGGTAGAGGTAGAAGGCTGTTTTTGACAACAAGTGCATTGTGAGCTAGGGGTTTCTATTTGGGAGAAATACTTAATTTTAGAAATTTAGAGGGACTAAGATAGGGACCAGAGAAGAGGAAGTAGATCACTGGATCCTGATGGATGACTAAGGTATAAGGGAGAGCATTAAAGGGAATGGACTTCATGTTTGTTTGTTTGTTTTCTAATTTATACAGTTTTTCTCAGAGCAGAGATGGCAGGATTTAGGGTTGGGACCCATGATTCCTGAGTGCCTCAATATTTACTGAATACCTTCTCTGTACCAGAAACTGCTCTAGGTACCAGGATTTCAGCAGTGAGGAAGATATACAAGGTCTCTCATTCTTGAGAGAGGAAAGAAAATATGCAATTCAAGATAAATACATGAGCAAGATAATTTGAGTGAAAAATGCTATAACAAAATTAACAGGGTGGTGCCGGTCCTGACAGTTAACGACTACTTTATCTTGGGTACTCAAGGGACACTTTTCTGAAAATGTGACCTTTACGATGAAGCGTGAGTAGTCCACCATATAGTGATTTGGGAGAAAAGTGTGCCAGGCAAAGGAAATAGCAAGTTCGAGAACACTAAGGCATTGGTTTAGCGACCAAAAGAAATCCAGTGTATCTGGCAAAGCATGGGGTCAGCAAATCAGCATGGAATGAATTTGCAAGGTACAGGCAGATCCCATAGGACATTGTAGACCATTGGAAAGAGTTGGAATCCTACCTTAATCAAAGAGAAAATTATTGGAAGGCTCTAATCCAGAAAGTGAAAGAGTTCCAGTTTACATTTTAGAAGATGTCTTGACTGCGTTGTGGAGAATGCAGAAGTGGAAGTAGGGAACTTAGGCAATCATAGCAGTATACATGAGAAATAATGATGAATTGACTAAAGTAGTAACAAAACATGCAGGTATTCCTGGGATGTATACTGAACAGCAACTGGGAATTGGATTGTCTATGGGGAAGGGTAGGAGGTGTTTCCAAAAAGTAAAATATATTTTTTTATGGAGATGTGTGTGTGTGTGTGTGTGTGTGTGTGTGTGTGTATACATATGTGGGTATATACACATATATAGTGTGTATATATATATATATATATATATATATATCCCTGATACAGGTAGTTTGATTATCTATTAAGGGTTTTTAAAAGCCATTCAAAAAAGTTAAACTAGTTTTACTTTGCTTTTTCTTTTCTTGCATGTGTGATACATTTTTGTCTGACATTGTTCATAAATGAAATAAGTAATTTCATAAGAAGTATAACTATTGTTTTCTTTTTGCGAGATTGGTGAAGTTGTTTTTACACTGACCTAGGGAGCCATTGTTGAAATTAAAAACCTCATTTTCTCATAACTGACATCTCGGTGAAGGGCCAAGTGTTCCTGACATAAAATTGGATGAGTTTATTGAGTATTTTCCCTTAAGGGTCTTATTTACTCCGTTCTTGATTGTGTCTGTGCTTTTCAGACTTTCCCCATTAGCGACTCTAGCATTCAGCCTCTTGCGATTATTTATTTATTTTATTTTTTATGTTGATCTCATTAATGTACATGGAAATTAAACTAATGGGTGTATGGGAGATTGTTTCTTTTTAAGCTGTGGTTTCCTTCTGGTAGTTACTTTTTTTATGTGAATGCATGTGACCTGCCTACCACTGTAAAGTGGGATAAGTATTGAGAACACATTTAGTTAGAGATGAAAGTGGTCCATTTGTGTTCACATTTACTCAACCTGCCTGCATTTGTAGTTTTGCGCAAAAGCTTGCATATCAAAATTCCTGCACAGAATCCAGTATGAATATCGAGCTATTTTTCTACTTGTATTAGTTTCCTAGGGCTTCCATAACAGAATCTAAGGACTGAGTGGCTTAAACTGCAGAGACGTATTGTCTAGCAATTCTGGAGGCTATAACTTTAAGGTGCCAGCAGGCTTGGTTTCCTCTGAAACCTCTCTCCTTGGCTTGCAGATGGCTACTGTTTTGCTGCCTCTTCACCTGGTCTTTTTTCTCTGTGCACAGGTATCCCTGGTGTCTGTGTGTCCTAATCTCTTCTTTTTGTAAGGACACCAATTAGATTGCATTAGGCCCCTCTCTAACAGCCTCATTTAATTTAATTACCTCTTTAAAGGCACAATATTTAAATACAGTCATACTCTGAGATACGCGGGTTAGAGCTTTAACAGATGAATTGGGGAGGGACACAAGGTAGTCCCAACCCCACTGAAAAATGGAATGAAACAAGTTGAAATTGTAAAATCTCTAAAGTTCTGACATGAGTAGGGTGAAGTTAGGCACTCAACTTTAACTGATAACATTCATTATTTTATTCTCTCCCTATCCACACATGCAGAGCATCTCTGGATTTAACCTCAAGACGAACCCATTTGACATTTAATTCTCTTTGACATACAAGAGCATGAAATACCAGTCTGGTTGGGCAAAACAAAACTTAATTTCATTGAGCATTTTTAGTCCAGAACTCTCTCATACTTGGCAGATCCTCACATTACATAGAACTAGCTCATCAGATACAACTTTACTAGCTATTATAGTAAGTACCCAACGCTGTGTTTGAAAGAAGCATACACTTTGGGGGTCATAGAGACATGAGCGTATATCCCACTTACTTGATCGTAAGCATCAATTTGCTTATCTTTGAAATAGGGTTATTGGTATGTACCTCATAGGGTTTTGATGGGGATTAATTGAGATGACATAGATGTTAATCTTGACACACATGTGTATGCTCCATAGATTTTAGGGTAATTAGGATGCAAGGATATTGTAGATTATTATCTTTTACTCAGTCACTCCTAATTCAGTTTCCCCTGTAGATATTTCCATAATTTGTTTATCCATTAAGCTTAATAATGTGGAAGAGCTTCACCTTTGCTAGAAGATATAGCAAGGTTCAGAGTAACAGAGACTTTCAGAAGTTTGTTTAATTTGTCTTAATTCCATTGTATACAGACAATGGTGGATGGACATCCTTATGTATTAATCATCTAGTGTCCTATCTGAAGGAAGCATTTTTTGATTGTTACAGGATGTGGTAAAACCACTCAGGGACACTCAAACCCAAATCAATTAATATTTATCATAGCAGCTTATATTGTGCATTGTTTTTGCCAGTTCTTAGAAATGCCTGCAGTAGAGAGTTGCATGTATTTGGCAATGAAATGGATGGAAGAAACTGAGTCATGTCCAGTTTGAATAGTGAACTCACCTGTTGGTCTCAGAACAGTGAAATCATCAAAACTGAGGACCTAAGAAACAGGGTTTGAAGTGACCTCATAAACCCAAGAGCAAGAGGCTATATTTACCTCAAATTGTAGTTAGATATAAACAAACCTGGCCACACAATATAGCTGACCAGACTCTGTAGCTGCAAATACTACACCAAGGCCTTGACAATGGTGGGAGAGCATTCAGTGTTCCTCAGCCAGCCAGTGTCTGTCCTCCTCCTTTTCTCTCTTACTACTTCATTTTGAAGTCATCATGGGAGTTGGGACTTGGCAGAGAGGAGGGGGGCATAAACACTAGATTGCATATACCATCAGAATACAATCAGGAGAAGACTCTTCCTTCAAGATAATATACCTAGTGGGAAATCTATTCAGTTGGGCATGGTGATCTCTAGCGAAAAAGGGACAGAGCTGTAGGGTAGGAAAAATAACCCTTTGCTTTATCTAAACAGCAGTCTCTCATCTTCCACGCTAAGCGCTAAGAGCAGCCATCTATTCTCAATGCCACTCTCACACTGAAGCCAAGACCCAATGACTCCCAAGTGCACTTGCTGTATTGCAAACTATCAATAGGGTACAAGAGTAATTCTGCCAGTAAAATATACTCAGGTTTCCTTTTAAAACACCTATATTTGGGAATGATGTTTTTTCTCACATGAAATATATGTGTCAATATATGTTATATACTGTATATATGCATATACATTAAACTGAGCCTCTGAATACATTTCTAATTTATGTACAAATTAAATGATCACTTATTTATTGATTGATTGATTTAACATCTTTATTGGAGTATAATTGCTTTACATTGTTGTGTTAGTTGCTGCTGTATAACAAAGTGAATCAGCTATACATGTACATATATCCCCATATCCCCTCCCTCTTGCATCTCTCTCCCACCCTCCCTATCCCACCCCTCTAGGTGGTCACAAAGCACAGAGCTGATCTCCTTGTGCTATGCAGCTGCTTCCCACTAGCTAGCTATTTTACATTTGGTAGTGTATATATGTCAATGCCACTCCCTCACTTGGTCTCAACTTACCCTTCCCCCTCTCCATGTCCTCAAGTCCATTCTCTACGTCTGAGTCTTTATTCCTGTCCTGCCCCTAGGTACTTGAGAACCATTTTTTTTTCTTAGACTCCATATATATGTGTTAGCATATGGTATTTGCTTTTCTCTTTCTGACTTACTTCACTCTGTATGACAGACTCTAGGTCCATCCACCTATCCACAAATAACTCAATTTCGTTGCCTTTTCTGGCTGAGTAATATTCTATTTTATGTATGTGCCACATCTTCTTTATCCATTCTTCTGTCGATGGACACTTAGATTGCTTCAATATCCTGGCTATTGTAAATAGAGCTGCAATGAACGTTGTGGTATATGACTCTTTTGGAAGTATGGTTTTCTCAGGGTATATGCCCAGTAGTGGAATGACTGGGTCATATGGTAGTTCTATTTTTAGTTTTTTAAGGAACCTCCATAGTGTTCTCCATAGTGACTGTATCAATTAACATTCCCACCAACAGTGCAAGAGGTTTCCCTTTTCTCCACACCCTGTCCAGCATTTATTGTTTGTAGATTTTTTGATTATGGCCATTCTGACCAGTGTGAGGTGATACCTCATTGTAGTTTTTTATTTGTTTTTTTGTTTTTTTGGGTTTTTTTGCGGTACGCGGGCCTCTCACTGCTGTGACCTCTCCCGTTGTGGAGCACAGGCTCCGGACGCGCAGGCTCAGCGTCCATGGCTCATGGGCCCAGCCGCTCCGCGGCATGTGGGATCTTCCCAGACCGGGTCACGAACCTGTGTCCCCTGCATCAGCAGGCGGACTGGCAACCACTGCACCACCAGGGAAGCCCCCTCATTGTAGTTTTGATTTGCATTTCTCTAATGATTAGTGATGTTGAGCATCCTTTCATGTGTTTGTTGGAAATCTGCATATCTTCTTTGGAGAAATGTCTATTTAGGTCTTGTGTCCACTTTTGGATTGGGTTGTTTGTTTTTTTGATATTGAGCTGCATGAGCTGCTTGTATATTTTGGCGATTAATCCTTTGTCAGTTGCTTCGTTTGCAAATATTTTCTCCCATTCTGAGGGCTGTCTTTTCGTCTTGTTTATGGTTTCCTTTGCTGTGTTAAAGCTCTTAAGTTTCATTAGGTCCCATTTGTTTATTTTTGTTTTTATTTCCATTTCTCTAGGAAGTGTGTCAAAAAGGATCTTGCTGTGATTTATGTCACAGAGTGTTCTGCCTATGTTTTCCTCTAAGAGTTTTAAAGTGTCTGGCCTTACATTTAGGTCTTTAATCCATTTTGAGTTTATTTTTGTGTGTGGTGTTAGGGAGTGTTCTAAGTTCATTCTTTTACATGTAGCTGTCCAGTTTTCCTAGCACCACTTATTGAAGAGGCTGTGTTTTCTCCACTGTATATTCTTGCCTCCTTTATCAAAGTTAAGGTGACCATATGTGTGTGGGTTTATCTCTGGGCTTTCTATCCTGTTCCATTGATCTATATTTCTGTTTTTATGCCAGTACCATACTGTCTTGATTACTGTAGCTTTATAGTATAGTCTGAAGTCAAGGATCCTGATTCCTCCAGCTCTGTTTTTCTTTCTCAAGATTGCTTTGGCTATTTGGGATCTTTTGTGTTTCCATACAAATTGTGAAATTTTTTGTTCTAGTTTTGTGAAAAATGCCATTGGTAGTTTGATGGCAATTGCATTGAATTTGTAGATTGCCTTGGGTGGTATAGTCATTTTCACAATGTTGATTTTTCTGGTCCAAGAACATGGTATATCTCTCCATCTGTTTGTATCATCTTTAACATCTTTCATCAGTGTCTTATAGTTTTCTGCAAACAGGTCTTTTGTCTCCTTAGGTAGGTTTATTCCTAGGTATTTTATTCTTTTGGTTGCAGTGGTAAATGGGAGTGTTTCCTTAATTTCTCTTTCAGATTTTTCATCATTAGTGTATAGGAATGCAAGAGAATTCTGTGCATTAATTTTGTGTCCTGCTACTCTACCAAATTCATTGATTAGCTCTAGTAGTTTTCTAGTAGCATCGCTAGGATTCTCTATGTATAGTATCATGTCATCTACAAACAGTGACAGTTTTACTTCTTTTCCAACTTGGATTCCTTTTATTTCTTTTCCTTCTCTGATTGCTGTGGCTACGACTTCCAAAACTATGTTGAATAATAGTGGTGAGAGAGGGCAACCTTGTCTTGTTCCTGATGTTAGTGGAAATGGTTTCAGGTTTTCACCATTGAGAATGATGTTGGCTATGGGTTTGTCACATATGGCCTTTATTATGTTGAGGTACGTTCCCTCTATGCCTACCTTCTGGAGGTTTTTATCATAAATAGGTGTTGAATTTTTTCGAAAGTTTTTCTGCATCTCTTGAGATGATCATATGGTTTTTCTCCTTTGGTTTGTTAATATGGTTTACCACATTGATTGATTTGCATATATTGAGGAACACTTGCATTCCTGGGATAAATCATGATGTATGGTTTATCCCAGGAATGCATGGTGTATGATCCTTTTAATGTGCTGTTGTATTCTGTTTGCTAGTATTTTTTTTTGAGGATTTTTGCATCTGTGTTCATCAGTGGTATTGGCCTCTAGTTTTCTTTTTTTGTGACATCATTGTCTGGTTTTGGTATCAGGGTGTTGGTGGCCTTGTAGAATGAGTGTGGGAGTGTTCCTCCCTCTGCTCTGTTTTGGAAGAATTTGAGAAGGATAGGTGTTAGCTCTTTTCTAATTGTTTGATAGAATTCGCCTGTGAAACCATCTGGTCCTGGGCTTTTGTTTGCTGGAAGATTTTTAATCACAGTCTCAATTTCAGTGCTCGTGATTGGTCTGTTTATATTTTCTACTTCTTCCTGTTTCAGTCTTGGAAGGTTCTGCGTTTCTAAGAATTTGTCCATTTCTTCCAGGTTGTCCATTTTATTGGCATAGGGTTGCTTGTAGTATTCTCTCATGATCCTTTGTATTTCGGCAGTGTTAGTTGTTACTTCTTTTTCGTTTCTAATTCTGTTGTTTGAGTCTTCTCCCTTTTTTTCTTGATGAGTCTGGCTAATGGTTTATCAATTTTGTTTATCTTCTCAAAGAATCAGCTGTTAGTTTTATTGATCTTTGCTATTGTTTGTCCTTCATTTCTTTTTCATTTATTACTGATCTGATCTTTATGATTTCTTTCCTTCTGCTAACTTTGGGTTTTTTTTGTTCTTCTTTCTCTAATTGCTTTAGGTGTAAGGTTAGGTTGTTTATTTGAGATTTTTCATGTTTCTTGAGGTAGGATTGTATTGCTAGACACCTCCCTCTTAGAACTGCTCTGCTGCATCCCACAGGTTTTGGGTCATTGGGTTTTCACTGTCATTTGTTTCTAAGTATTTTTTGATTTCCTCTTTGATTTCTTCAGTGATCTCATGGTTATTTAGTAGTGTAGTTTTTGTCCTCCATGTGTTTGTATTTTTTACAGTTTTTTTCCTGTAATTGATATCTAGTCTCATAGCGTTGTGGTTGGAAAAGATACTTGATACGATTTCAGTTTTCTTAAATTTACCAAGGCTTGATTTGTGACCCAGGATATGATCTGTCCTGAAGAATGTTCAACTCCATCTTGTTTAATGTATCATTTAAAGCTTGTGTTTCCTTATTTATTACCATTTTAGGTGATCTGTCCATTAGTGAAAGCAGGGTGTTAAAGTCCCCTACTATTATTGTGTTACTGTCAATTTCCCCTTTTATGGCTGTTAGCATTTGCTTTATTTATTGAGGTGCTCCTGTGTTGGGTGCATAAATATTTACAATTGTTTTAGCTTCTTTTTCGACTGATCCCTTGATCATTATGTAGTGTCCTTCTTTGTCTCCTGTAATAGTTTTTATTTTAAAGTCTATTTTGTCTGATATGAGAACGCTACTCCAGCTTTCTTTTGATTTCCATTTACATGTAATATTTTTTCCTTCCCCTCACTTTCAGTCTGTATGATCCTTAGGTCTGAAGTGAGTCTCTTGTAGACAGCATATATATAGGTCTTGTTTTTGTATCCATTCAGCCAGTCTATGTCTTTTGGTTGGAGCATTTAATCCATTTACATTTAAGGTAGTAATTGATACGTATGTTCGTATTACCATTTTCTTAATTGTTTTGGGTTTGTTATTTTAGGTCTTTTCCTTCTGTTATGTTTCCTGACTAGAGAAGTTCCTTTAGCATTTGTTATAAAGCTGGTTTGGTGGTGCTGAATTCCCTTACCTTTTGCTTGTCTGTAAATGTTTTAATTTCTCTATCGAATCTGAATGAGAGCCTTGCTGGGTACAGTAATCTTGGTTGTAGATTTTTCACTTTCATCTTTTTAAATATGTCTTGCCACTCCCTTCTGGCTTAGAGAGTTTTTGCTGAAAGATCAGCTGTTAACCTTATGGGGATTCCCTTGTATATTATTTGTTGCTTTTCCCTTGCTGCTTTTAATATGTTTTTCTTTGTATTTAATTTTTGATAGTTTGATTAATATGTGTCTTGACGTGTTTCTCCTTGGCTTTATCCTGTATGGGACTCTCTGTGCTTCCTGGACTTGATTGACTCTTTCCTTTCCCATTTGGGGGAGTTTTCAACTATAATCTCTTCAGATATTTTCTCCGTCCCTTTGTTTTTCTCTTCTTCTTCTGGGACGTCTGTAATTCGATGTTGGTGCATTTAATGTTGTCCCAGAGGTCTCCGAGACTGACCTCAATTCTTTTCATTCTTTTTTCTGCTCTGCAGTATTTATTTCTACTATTTTATCTTCCAGGTCACTTTTCCGTTATTCTGCCTCAGTATTCTGCTATTGATTCCTTCTAGACAATTTTTAATTTCGTTTATTGTGTTGTTCATCATTGTTTGTTTGCTCTTTAGTTCTTGTACATCCTTGTTAAACATTTTTGTATTTTCTCCATTCTATTTCCAAAATTTTGGATCATGTTTACTATCATTACTCTGAATTCTTTTTCAGGTAGACTGCCTATTTCCTCTTCATTTATTTGGTCTGGTGGGTTTTTACCTTGCTCTTTCATCTGCTCTGTGTTTCTCTGTCTTCTCATTTTGCTTGCCTTACTGTGTTTGAGGTCTCCTTTTCAGAGACTGCATGTTTGTAGTTCCCATTGTTCCCATTCCCACTGTGTCTGCCCCCAGTGGGTAAGGTTGGTTCATTGGGTGTATAGGCTTCCTGGTGGAGGGGACTGGTGCCTGTGTTCTGGTGGTTGAGGCTGGATCTTGTCTTTCTGGTGGTCAGGAGTGAGTCTGGTGGTGGTTTTTTTGCTTTCTGTGAATTTAGTGTTATTTTAGGCAGCCTCTCTGCTGATGGTTGGGCTTGTTTTCCTGTCTTGATAGTTGTTTGACATGGGGTTTCCAGCACTGGATCTTGCTGGTTTTTGAGTGGGGCTGGGCCTTAGTTTTGAGACAGAGATCTCTGGGGGAACTCTCCTGATTGACATTATCTGGGGCCAGGAGGTCTCTGGTGGTCCAATGTCTTGAACTCAGCTCTCCCACCTCAGAGGCTCATGCCTGACACCTGATGGAGCATCAAGACCCTGTCAGCCACACGGCTTAGAAGAAAGGGAGAAAAAAAGAAAGAAAAAAAAAGAAGAGCGCAACGAAACCAATAAACAAATACATGAATGATAACCAGCGCTAAAAACTAAAGCAAGATAAACATATAAATCAGAAACTGGTCAGTTGCATACAGCAAACCCCAAGTCTACAGTTGCTTCCAGAGTCCACCGCCTCAATTTTGGGATAATCTGTTGTGTATTCAGGTCCACAGATGAGAAGGGTACATTAAGTTGATTGTGGAGATTTAATCCGCTGCTTCTGAGGCTGCATGGAGAGCTTTCCCTTTCTCTTCTTTGTTCGCACAGCTCCTGGGGTTCAGCTTTGGATTTGGCCCCGCCTCTGAATGTAGGTCGCCTGAGGGCGTCTGTTCTTCACCCAGACAGGAGCAGGTTAAAGGAGTGGCTGATTAGGGGGCTCTGGCTCACTCAGGCCGGGGGGGAAGGAGGGGTACAGAATGCGGTGCGAACCTGTGATGGCAGAGGCCGGCGTGACGTTGCAACAGCCTGAGGCGCTCTGTGTTTTCTCCCAGGGAAGTTGTCCCTGGATCACAGGACCCTGGCAGTGGCTGGCTGCACAGGCTCCTGGGAGAGGAGGTGTGGCTAGTGACCTGTGCTCGCACACAGGCTTCTTGGTGGCTGCAGCAGCAGCCTTAGCGTTTCATGCCCATCTCTGGTGTGCGTACTGATAGCTGTGATTTGCGCCCATCTGTGGAGCACGTTTAGGCGATGCTCTGAATCCCCTGTCCTAGCGTACCGAAACAATAAATGTTCATTTAAAACCAGTGTTTCTGTATATACACTGCTCAGGAGGATGACTACATTTGATTAATTAAAACAAAGGATAGCAATTTTATTATGTTGATTCTAAACTACCAAATCGAGAATTTTCAGATTCAGGAGAAGGGAAATTTATGTAAGAATGTCTATTATGTATTATGAATATCTTTATAGGTGTTTTGGGAATATCTGAAATTTCAAATTTATAATCAAACTGCAGTGAAATCTTAGTTTTATCTGTGAAGTATCTGCTTTCCCCTGGGATTTCATGTGAACAAATAGAAACTCCTTTCTTTGAATTTAAAGTCCAATTGTTCTCTGTAAAACTCTCTCAATAAGTCTTTAAGTATAAAATATCTATATATTGATTATTAATTGAACTCTATTAACAGTTTTAGCTTACACTAAATGGGGTTGTCTTTGAGAGGCCTGCTGACGTTTTTCCTATATTATTAAATTACAGATCACCACATTAAAAGAAAATGAATCCAAAAGCAAGCTGACTTTGTCTTTTAAAATGTCTGCTATTTTAATGATATTTTAAATGTATTTTAATGATAATACTCATGCTGTTGGGAATAACAATGACATGAAGGTTTCCACTTCATAAATTGAAACCTAAAGTTTAAAGTAGTTGAAATATTGAAAAATCAGCATGCACAGGACATGTTGTATACGAACACCAACTTTTGGAATGCATCTCTGTGATTTAGATTTTAAAATTCTTTGAAGTTTAGCGGGGACTCCAAGTTTTTGGGGATAGCCTTAGAAAATAAAAATTATATTTTAAATTTATTCTTGGGGGAGGTCAGAGAGATCTGATGTTAAATACAAGTTGTACCACTTACTTGATTTCAAGCAGGTCACATATTTCTTTAGGCATCAGTGTCCTTGGTGACAGACTGATATTGGGATAAGGTTATGTGGGGATTAGTTGAAATGACACTTATATAGCACTGACACACATAGCAAGCATACCGTAGGAATAAGGACTATTAGAATGGGATGGTGGAGGACTGCTATCTTTAATCTGATTTGTCATCATAATTCAATTTCCTTTGGATCGTTCTATTTTTGTGGCATCAAGAAGTAGATATTCATTGAGTGAGATAACATTAAACATGAATGAATGAAGGATTTTTGTTGTTTTTACAGAAACAGGAAAAAATGGTACAGATAAGGTAAAACATAGAGGAGTTGAACTATGCATGTGTATTACATAAAAAGGAGTAGAAATTATTCTGGATGCCAGTTGTAAATGACATCTCACTTTTCCACAACTTTTCAGGCATTCTAGTTCCAGAATGTTTATGACACTTGGAAGCCTAGACTTCGTTTCAAAGTAGGGTAGGTGATGAATGTTGATCACAAACTCAAAAGCGCTGTGGGCCAGGCAGGACACATAAAGGAATACTGCTGGAAAAAGCCATAAGAAGTGAAGGCCAAACTGAAGGCCAGCCGTTGTCTATGGCCTGCCAGTTTGCAGCCTTTGGAGTAGCATTTAGGGATATTAGTCATGTGGTACTTTTTCTTAATAATCCTTTATGTTTAAACAGTCAATATGGTAGTACTTCCCCCAGACATGAAATCCTTTTAGGCAGAGTTATAATGCATATGAAATTATTATTTAAATAGGAATATTCTTAATCTAGTAGAAATAATTTTTTTTGGCTGTACAGGCTGTGTTGCGGTGGTATACTGTGTAGCTTGCCATAGCCTGGTTTTCTGATTTAACCCTTGTTACACAGTTGCTTCCTAAAACGTTGATCACATTTATACATCAAACAAAGTATGCTGTCTTTGATTTTTACACAGTTAACATTGGAACATTAGTTGATGCTTGAAAATCACATATGCGTTAATACAAAATATTCATTAATCGGTGTGAATTAGTGTAATAAGAATTTTGACTCCGAAGTATATTAACGAGAAAAAAAGAAAGCAGGTGATTCCCCCCTTTCCGCCCCCCCACCCCAGGAAAGAAATGTACTGTGATTAAAAGGCAAGCTAAAATAAAAGTTTCTGGTAAACATACTTGAAATATAAGGAACAATGTTGCTTGATATTTGTTTGTGACTCTAAAAGGTGTCCATAAGCAATGTATTAAATAGTTAAGGTCAGCTTTGCAAAAGGCCAACAAGTATGTCTCATTGCTATTTTTCTTGTTTACTACTCTATATTTTTCATAGATATTTTAAAATGCAAGAATTTTCATAACGATACTCCTAACTAGGATAGGCCAAACATTTTCCATACGCCTGTTTCTAAACAGCAAAATATTCTGACATAAGAACTTTTCATATTTATAACCCATGTAAATGGTAAGATACTTCATTGGCTTACGGAAGTTTTTCATAATCATTTTTTTCAGTCAATCTCATAGAGCTGCATTCTATAATTTTACTATTATATCTAGCGAATTCTCTTTGAGGATACATTATGCTGAAGAAATTTGGTGATATTAAGGGTAATCTTAAAAGGAGAAACACGTAATTAAAGGAATGAGAAGTAGAACCTGTGAGTGAAGATTAAAGGGAAATAGGGTCATTTAGTTTGGAGAGTGGTAAAAATGATCTTTGGTTACAGGACAGCTTTAATACTGAAGAGAAAGAAGAGTTAGTCTCCATTTATACAGATGATGAATTAAGAGAAAATGAACAGGAAATTGAAGGGAGATAAATGGAATAATCAGGCTACTGTAAACAAACTCGAAGTCACTTAGCATGATTGGACTGAATCCTTAGTCCTACTTCTTTGACTCGGGTACCACCAGGTAGTACTTGGATTTTTTTTTTTTTTATTCCTTAAACCTGTACAGAGTAATGGATGTAAAAAGTTTTGTAGAGTGTGAAGGGGTTTTGTGAAAACTCCTCAATAGAGACAGAATTGTAGAAAAGATTTTAACAGATATTTTAGTGCCTTTATTTCAGTACTTCAAATGAACTTTTCAAGTAAACTTTTAATATACATTAATATTATGCTGTGGAAATCAGAAACCCTAGGATAAAACAGCATGCCTGTTGAGGCACCCAAGGACACCACAGGGAGCTCACAGGAACACCCTAGATTTTTGGACAAAATTTTCAAGGAAAATAGTGATGCTCAACGCCTATGAGATGCCACACAAACTACCACCTCCAGGTAGTTCAGATTTAACATGAGAACAGAGTAATTCCTTTTGACGACGTCATGGTTTTGAGAAGCTGGATTTTCAGTTGTTCCTGTGATAAAAAGCAAGTACCATGGGAAAATCGGTGTGGAATGTACTATAAGGCTGGTGGTGTCTAATCTGATTCCAAGGTTTAAGAAGCTGCATGGCTCCCAACTGGCACACATATATTATTAGTGAGTAACTGTGGTTATTTAAGAACAAAGTAAAACATATTATTTTTTCCTTCATTCATGTGTATTATTTTTTTCAAATGGTTGCTAAGGGTTAACCCATAATTATTTGTAATGTTAAGTTGTTGGGTACTTATTAAACAGTACTTCAGTACTTATTAAACTAAATTGTTAGATTTTTTTAAATTTATGAGGTGCAGTGAAAAAAACTATAAATCACAAAGGTCACTGTGAAACCAGAAAATTGAAAATATCTATTATTTAAATTTGTTTTTGTTTTAAAGGTACAGTGTACATCTCATATTCTTCATAATTTGCCTACATTGATAAAAGAATGGGTTGAACTCAACTGTCATAAATTTGTGACAGAATGTTAGATTTAAGGCAATGACTTAATTACTCCTTTAAATGAGTTCCATGAGCAGAAGATGCTCTTTCCCAGTCAACTTGTGGGGTTTTGAAGATGTTTCTTAGTAATTATCGTTAATGCCTTGCAAAATCTAGATTTCCTTTATTACTTCTTTAAGGCTAAGAATCTCACAAATGAAGAATAATACTTTAGTTATAGCCTGTGTCCTACGTCCATATGGTGTTGGCATATCTTATCTTTATAATGTTGGCAAAAAGCATTTATTGGGGCCTTATACCATTTTTAAACACTTTGAAATAAAAAAGTAGGCTTTTAGATATATCAAGCTTTCTTTAATAATAGTGTTTTCTTTTGTCAAATTACAAACGTAATGTCCTTAGAGGAAAAACTAGAATCACTAATTATAGGTTTAATAAAATGTTGCTGATAGGCAGGAATATTCAATTCTGAATGAAAACTTGCAATAGG
The DNA here is from genome assembly GCF_937001465.1 of Orcinus orca. Classification (NCBI taxonomy): domain Eukaryota; kingdom Metazoa; phylum Chordata; class Mammalia; order Artiodactyla; family Delphinidae; genus Orcinus; species Orcinus orca. The sequence continues at coordinate 37,183,198 of NC_064570.1, read as the reverse complement.
GAGAAAATATAAAAGGATGTATTTCTACAGTTTATTCAATTTGCTCTTTTGTTACATATTCCCAATATGTTGGGGCGTTTGAAAATAAGTTAGTAAAATGTAGCCTCCAGCTCTCAAAGTCAGTTTGTGTTTTGACTTCAGTGATGCATTGCAATTTATTCAATTATTCGGCCTCCTGAAACATTGCAGGGCAATATTTATCAGAGTACATGTGACCATAGAGGTGCCTTCCTAACCATTTCCTTCTCTTTTGAGAATCACAGTCCTGCATGGTGCTCACAGAAAAATCAAGCATTTATTCTGCCTCAGTGCCACATTACCTGTCATTACATTTGAATCAGAGGTGAAGAGTTGGAAGTGAAATATAATTAGTATATGCTCTGTCTTATAATATTTATGCAAGTTGAATATTTAAAAATTTTAATAATAACACATAAGATTGTATTACATCATTGTCAGTCTGAGTTACTGTTGCCATGTATGCTGGCCATAATTCTCTGTAAAACCCAATAGGGTAACTGGGAGACTAATTACCTGGAATGGGTCACATGTAGCTGGCTAGTACAGGTGCTGTCAGAGTAATCATATTTTAAATTTCTAAAAATGTTTCGACATTGTGGGTGTTGTGACTGCAATAGAATTATTTTGATTTTCGTTTATCCTAGCTTAAATCAAGGTTCAGAATTATGTAACAGTGTAGTTAGGAATACTGTTGTGTGTATACTGAATTTTAAACAGAACTTTTTTGGTTATATATGGAATATTAAAAACAGTTAAAATTACAGTTACCAATGGGTTACAGATAATTTCTTATGTAAAAAATATTAAATAATACATATAACAAGATTAAAGTCTGTTAAGTTTGTTTTTATTTTTAATTTATTATTGCACGTTAAGAATTGCATAGCTATTTATCATAAACCATTCTTTGAATAATATGAATTTCATAGATATTGCCTGTTTGCTGACCAATTAGATTTATACATATTTAAGTATCATGAAATTAGCCCTGATACCATTTTATCTTGAAAGCAGATTATAAAAAGTAGTAAGAGCCTCTTATAAATTTTATCAAGTGTATTCAAAATAATTTCCTTTGTAGCCTGTCATTTAAGGGTTGAAAGGTGGAACGATTTCCTGGAAGAATGGGAACTCAGCCAAATTAGTTTCTAAGTTCAAGCTCTTACGTTTTCCTCGCTTCCTGTAAATCCTCACCTGGTTTGTTTCCTTATTTCACTCAGATTTCAGCTCAAACATGGCCTTCTCCTGCTTTATCATATCATAGTTTCCACTCCCTTCTTTGCACTCCATCACTTTACACTGCTTTATTGATCCCTCACAGAATTATTTGGCATTATTTAGATTTGTTCTTGTTTCTTTTTCTATTGTGCGGCTCTAATTTCATGGGAACAGGAACTTTGTCTTGTTCAGTACACCTGGAGCAGTATACTTTCTAGAAATATTTGTTGAATGAATGAAGAAAAAAAAGGATGCTATGTCATTTCCATATACAGCTCTCTTTACTTAGCCTAACTTGCGTTTATCTCCACTAAGTAGAAAGCATGCAGGGAGAAATATCTCTGGTGTGTGGCAAAAGATGTCTGACCAGACAAAACCATTAAATTTAATATCTAGAGTTGGACAATGAAAGCGTGCAGTAACTCATTATAGAACATTTTTCTGTATCATGTCCTGCTTACACAGTGAACTGATTTTATCTTAAATGAGATCTGTGGCTTCTTGGTTTCTATGAAATCCTTTGATAATTTCTGTAAATAGAGTGAATTTGGCCATAAAGAAGTGACGACTTATGAGCAATATATGCATTTAGACCACAAAAGTATAATTGCAAGAGAACAATAAATGTTTTAGTTCCACGGGTATTCTTAATACACCTTTGGTGGTACCTAGAGTGTTTATACCTAGCTAAACTAATTTAGTCACATATTTTGTCTTTTTCAATAAACTGATCATTTGCTGGATCATTTGCTGATAGAACTAATCACAGTCAACTCGTAAGTACTTCATAAACTTTTCCTAATTCAAAGCTGACCTTTGACCATGATGAAGGAAATTTGGTGTAATTTCTTTGGAAGCTTTGTCACTATCTTAAAGAAAAATATTATAATGTCAGGCTTCTTTTTTTTAAGGAAATTTGATTTATGTCAGAAAGATAAAAATAATAAAATAAAGACTACCACTAGATTAGCATTTTGCCATTAAATATAGGTTTTTCACATTTTCTACAGCCTTATCTGTATCATTCAATATTAAGCCTTTTTAAAGACATGTTGTCTAGGAACTTTATTTTTTATCATGAGAGCTAATTCTGTTGTCAGAAACCCACTGAGATTTTCCCCTGGATTCTGCTCTTTAGCATATCATTCCAATTTTAAAAGTTTAGGACCTAGAGATTTTCATCTCTTCATTTTAGTCATAGTAATTTGAAGTGAAATGGCAGGGTTTGGCATAAGAATAAAATAAATGGATTAGAGAGTTTATTTCTATAGTTTATTGAGGTCTTTTCTAGAATAACTTTTTCCTAAAATGATCGATTTTTTCAGGCAATTATAAAACTAAGGTATTTGCCATAGTACTACTAATAAAACAATGTTAACTTTTCCTGATAGGACCAACATTATTAGAGAAATTGAACATTTTTTTTGTATTACAGAACACTGATTTTAATATTTTTGCTTTTGAATTCTTTAAATAATATGTATTAAGTTTTTAAAAACTGTGCTATGGAATCTATTACTGGATTTTGAAATTAATGTATCTAAACCTGTATTTTCTTAGGTGAAATAGAATGGAATGGAATATGATAGGATAGAATAACATAGAGCAGAACACTGGAATAGGGTAAATAGAATAACCTGGTTGCAATCTAAACTGTGTTTCTTCTTGTGGGTGAAAGTCAAAAAAGTTCAAAAGCCTATGAGTATCTGCAGAAGCTTGTGGAATCACTGCTTGGTTTCCTTTTGGTACGTTAGATTTGCCTTGAATTCAGCCCAGGTTTTTGCTATGAGATTTGAAATGTATGTGTGTACAGCAATCTGTTTTTCACTTACTTGCTAGAGTTCAAAGCACTTACAAAACATTATCTTGATTTTAACATTCGGAAGTCAGTTTCTGTTGTTTAATACCTAATAAAGGAATAATTTGAATACAGCAGAATCTGGCTGAAACTTTGACTCCTTATGTTACATCATGTGAGCAAGATTGCTTCTTCTAAATACACTCTTGGAATTACATCCAAATACTCTCAAAACTTTTCAGTTAGATGGCTAAGTGAAAATTATATTAGCTCAAACCATTCATTGATTTTATAACTAAAGTAGAATATGATTGGAATTTATATAATATCGCCTCTAAAACTCTCTCAGTTTAAATTGATGTCAGTCTAGCCCCAAATAATAACATATTTCCTATTATCTAATTGCATGAAATTGTAAAGCACATTTACAATTGGGAATCTCTTGCTTTCATAAAAGCATGATTAGCCTCTAAAATATAAATTAAAAGTGATTGGGTTGATTCTTAACATTACTTACCAACAGCCTTGTTCTACTCATTCATTTTAACATACATCATCATAACGTACATTACATTCATTTAAGGTACATTTAGCGTGCCAATGTATATATTAGCATACACACGACAGTAAGTCCCCTACATCTGAACCTTCAAGTTGCAAACTTTCAAAGATGTGAACGTGCGTTCCATCAACGTCAGGCGTGAGTGAAATTGCAGCTTGCCCTCCATCTCTGATCGTCTGTTGCTGACGATCCTTCAGCTGTACCATCTCCCACCTCCTCTCCCTCCTCCAGCCAGTAACTCTTCTGCCGGTTCACTTGATGCCAGCCCCTGTATGCCAGCTGTTGTACTGTATTACTATACTTTTCAAGGTACTGTACTATAAGATTAAAAATGTTTTCTTTATTTTTTGTTTGTTTTTTATGTATTATTTGTGTGAAAAGTATTATAAATCTATTACAGTACAATACTATGTAACCGATGTGTTAGCTGGGTACCTAGGCTAACTTTGTTGGACTTAACGAACAAATTGAACTTAATGAATGCATTTTCGGAATGGAACTTGTTCACATGTAGGGGACTTACTGCATACGTTATGTATATTACATTTAACACATGACTGGGAGTTTTACTGGAAATGCTGTTGTGTTTCACTCTCTAGCAGCTTTAAGCTAATATTCTAATTGCAGATATAAAGTGAGGTAAGCTATTCCTACCTCAAAAGCAACAAAAAACGTTATGCATGCAAAATATCAAGTAGATTCTTAGCAAAATACTTATAGACCTTTTGGGAAAATTCAAATAGAAAGCTGCAAAGAGGCAAGAAAGGAAGGTATATCTTTCTAACACTGCTAAAGAATCATATTCTTTCTAGAATTATACTTAAAACTGAATGTAAGTAAATATTGATTTTATTACAGTCATAGTATTATTTCATCTTGTTTTCTCTGAAAGTATGAGGAAAGTGAAATAAGTTGAATATTTATGATATTTTTAAAAGTTTTTCAAGGTTAATGCAATAAAATAGAGCAAGCAATATTAACATTATAACTAATGGATGGTTCCCATTTTTCAGTTCTTTAAACTTCACCTCAGAGTGACATCTTGATAATTATCGATACTATGGTGATAGCTATTCCTATGAATATAAGCGACTAATACTTTTAGGTTTAGTGATGCAAAGGGGTCACACAAGATAGAAATTGTACTTTTAGGTTTAAGAATTTGATCTTGTTTATATTTATTTCTAACATGCAATAGAGATTTGTTATCTGGTCATTTTAAGGCAAAAAAGGATATTATATTGAAGTATTTATCCCTATTTCTACATTCTAGTGTCATTGCAGCCTATTCTATAATAATCAGAGGGAAATTGAGCATGGGCTTTATAGAATTTAAAGAAATATTTGATATGTGCAAAATGACATCTTTGCTGAATAAATAAACAAAGTAGGCTTTAAAAAGCTTCCACAAAAGAGCTCCCACACAGAAAGGTGCTAATTAGAATCCTCAATTCATGGAGTGTTAAAGAATCTTAGCTTTGGAAGGAAATTCAGGGGTTGTCCGTCCCAACTTCATACTACAAGGAGATTTTAGCTGAAAGGATTAGTCAACATTTTAAATCAAACTTCATCAAGTACCTGCTTAAATCCAACACACACTTCTAGATTCAAGGAAAACAGAGTAAAGAAGACATACCCTGTATCTTGCAGGAATATATGGTCAAAACAGGCTAAATACTGTAAAAGACATCCCCATAATTTCAGTGACTTAACACAGTACATGTTTATTTCTTGTTATACCAGAGCAGGTGTAGTACTCTTCTCTATAGAATTGTTCTGGGATCCAGCATCCATTTTGATCAGGCAGTAACCTTATCTAATTCCAGTAAGTCCTGTCCATTCAATTATGGGATGGGCAAAGAGAGTGAGGACAGGATTGTATTGGGAAATGTGTATGGGCCAAGCCTAGACGTAAGTACCACTTTTGCCCACATTTGATTGGCCAGAATATAGCTATATGTCCACACCAACTAGAAAGGAAATCAGAGAAATGCAGGCAAGTTTGGCCACCAGGTGGAAGAAAAAATGAGTTTAGTGACGAATTAATCTCTCCTATAAAGCCTTCACAGATTACTAATATTGCTAAAAGATTATCCCTCTACCTCCTTTTTAACCACTTACATGTCATCACTTAAATAAGAGTGAAGAGCCACATATGTGTGATTCGCAATTAAATCTGAGGATTTTTTTTTTTTTTTTTTTCGCGGTACACGGGCCTCTCACTGCTGTGGCCTCTCCCGTTGCGGAGCACAGGCTCCGGACGCACAGGCTCAGCGGCCATGGCTCACGGGCCCAGCCGCTCCTCGGCATGCGGGATCTTCCCGGACCGGGGCACGAGCCCGTGTCCCCTGCCTTGGCAGGCAGACTCCCAACCACTGCGCCACCAGGGAAGCCCTAAATCTGAGGATTTTAATAAGAATTCCAATGAGTAGAATGATTCTTCTCTTACCTTGTGAATATCTGTATCTGACTGAATGAAATAAGGACACTTTCAGTTGAAGCAATAAATAGAAAGTGTTTTCAAAGTGTCATTGTAACTTGGGTTATTAAAATATGTGCACCGAATTGTATTAACACAATTGATTTTCTTTGCACTTTGAATTCTATTAAGCAGCAGTTATTGTGTGGTTCTCATCTAATAAACAACTGTGCAGCGCTTGTATAAACCTGTAGTTCACCCTGGGTGACAGATAATACACTCACACATACCGGACAGCACATCTATAAAGAGGCATTACCATTTGTAGGAAAAAAAAATAAAAACATTATGCTTCAGGCAGGGATTGTTATAATTGCCAAAGTCAATATTAAGACAGTTGAAATGATATTCCAAAACAGATTTGCTTAGTTTGTCATAAACTTAAATAGTTGAACTCCCCAAATATATTCAGAAGTTAAAACAAGCACTTAAAATACATGACAGGACCTGCATATCCTGTCTATACCAGACTATCTGTACCTAAAGGGAAAAAGACAGTTGCATACATTTGGGGTCTGGTTGGTTCACATATTTCAGTGACCACCCACTTAGTATGTATGTGTACTTTTTACATATCTTTGCCTTTATACAATGGGAAGTTAATAATAGACTTATCCACAAGCCCCCAATTTTTCACTGTTTCCCTTCTGTTTATGGAATGAACTCCAAATTCTTTAAATTGTCATTCCAGATTTTCTTCATTCTGGCCTGACAGAGTTTTCAGCATTGTTTTCCAATCTGCTAAATAAACTTGTTAGTCTACAAAACCTGTTCTCCCTAGTGTGTGTGTATATTCTCATTCTCACTCTTGTTTTTCTCTCTCTCTTGTTTTTCACATGCGTAAATTTATGTTACCATAATCTGCTTTTAAAAATTTCTCTTAGGTGCTAGGGCTGCTGCTTCGTGCTCCTTTCTCACCAGAAATTCTGCAGGTCATAGTTTGGATTTCAGGACCAGCCAATCTTTAACAACTAGCTCAGCTAGTTTTTTTTTGGATTCTTTAGGATTTACTATATGTATGTATATAGGATTATGTCTTCTAAAAAAAGAGATTGTTTTTCCTCTTCCAGTTTAGATACCTTTCATTTCTTTTCTTGCTTCATTGTTTTAGCTACAACTTCCAGTAGAATATTGAATAGCAGTGGTGAGAACAGACATCCTTTTCTTGTTTCTAGTCTTAGGGGGAAACATGTAATGCTTTAAATAGTGCTGTCACCTGAAGTGTTTTCCCTTCCTCATTCTAGATTTAGTAAAAATAACTAATAGCTTTATAGGAGATAGAATAAGCATGAAAATTTGGGGCATGTTAATACATAATCTTATAACAAAATAATATGTCTATGTTCTATGGTATGATAGGGGAAAAATGACGTTGCATTATAATTCAGCTAGAATTTGATTATCAGTGAGGTTGAATACCTTTCATTTGTTTTCTGTATGATTTCTTTGGTCAATTTATCATTCACATATCTGCCTGTTTTTCATTTTTGTGTTTGTCTTTTTTCATTAGTATGCAATGTTTATTAAGACAATTAAACTTTGCCTGTCTTATATCATGGAAAAGTGTTTCCTAGTGTGATTTATATTTAAGTTGTTTTTTTAAAATGCTTTTCTACATAGTTTTTAAACTCTGTGGCATAAAATTTCTTCCTTGTTTTATTGTTTTGACTTCACATTTTGCTTTAAGTGCTCTATCTTGGTAAAATAAAAAGCGAGTAATGTTAGGTAGATCTCCCAAGATATTTTTTGGAAATTTTACAAACCTTTGCAATCCAAATCCAGGAGAATTTTAGACCAATTACAATTTACTGCATAAATTCACAGTAATATAAAAAAAAATCAGAACAAATTTGGTGATCTTTGGAGATACGTAAATTCAAGATGCATAGATAGAAGCAACATGAATTTTATCTCACATATGAAATTTAGACATTTCCTAATAAGGGAAAAACAAGGTCTGGAGCATGAATTACACAACTGTGAGTTTAGAGTTTGGCAGCTCCTGACACAGTGTGATTTCCTTAAGACTGATTTCCTTACGCTTCTGGTGTAATTCTGCCACAGTTCTGGAAGTGACTACCATTGGCATCAGATAATGTGGCTCAGATACAGATTTTCAGAACTTCTCATTAAAACAAATAGGTATGCCATGAATATATTATCACATACACCACTGATATATCATACATTATTATGGGTATCTGGATTAAATGGGAAAAGCTAATCCTTGTTTAGAGATCATTGCATATCAAACATAATTTTAAGTGTGTCACATACATTAACTTTTTAATTGTCCCGTCATCCTTAGGAAGAAGGTACTGTGAAACAGCCCCATGCAATGGATGAGGAAACTAAGACATAGTGTGGTTGAGGTCACAGAGCTTTCTCAAGGTCACAGAGCTAGTCCTTTAGAAAGCCAGTATTCTTACCTAGGCAGTCTGGCTGTAGACTTTATACTCTACCTGACTGGCTAGTTTGGATTGGAAGAGTAATTTCGGAAGTAATTTGAGCACAATGTGCTCAAAGAGAAAAGACCCAATTCTGACTAGAGTACAAAGAATGAATTCAGATTTTCCAATATAATACAAAACTAAGACCTTAAATGATCTATACCAGGCGTAGTACTATGTTTGGGGAGGGAATGTGCACTTGCTTTAGATGTTGGTCATGGACCCAAGTTGGTGTACCATACAGGCACTACAACATGATCAAAATTAGCAAAGATAATAGGAGTGTTAACTTGAAAATAAAAATAAAATGATAAATTCCTAGATCAGGAATTCAAAATCATGTTGAGGAATTAATGTACTAAGCTCTCAGGCCATATATAAGATTTGTGGCAAATCATGATCAGATCTAAGCACAACTCAGTAAGACCAATGGATCACAGACGTGAATATATCAGAAGGCAAATGGGGAAAAGATCATTAATACAGGCTATGCAGACCTTGCTTGTCTTGTTTAAAACTGAACATTTTATCCCATGTGTAAGCAGTGAGGAATTTGGAATCAGAAGTGAACTCAAATACAATGACATTAAGTTAGCTAATATCTTAACGTGTTATGGCACCTGTCTTTGTTGTAGGAGCGGATAACATAAAGGCATGCAAAAGCAATCGACAGAAATGTAAAGCTCTATGCGGTTTTAATTACTTTGGTAATTAGAGTTTAAATCGAGAACCAGAGAAGTTACAAGAGGGAAAAGGGGTGGGGATCAAGAAAGTAGAAAGGCAGTGAAGACAACCGGAGGGAGCCCAGGGAGAGTGGTTTGGTACTCAAGGCATGTTTTCTCCATTTTACCGATTTACCTGAGGGTAGGCCCTGGATACTGGGTCTTTTATCCACAGTATTACTTTCTGAGGAGAATTGTTACTGAGACTGTTATATTGGTTTCTTTGCTTGTGAAGCAATGTGCAAACATCAAAGAAGTTTTCTCTTGGAATCAAAGTGCCCCTCAACTGGAATCCTTCTTAAATGATGGATGGCACTTGAAGATGTTAGTTGTCATTTTTAATAATTAACTATGCCTAATTTTGGCAATAACTGAACTTTTATTTTCTGTAAGAGCTTTAGAGGAGCAAGAGATTTAAATATTGCACAGTGCCTAGAGCCACAGATTCTGAATAAATTTCCTGCTGCCCTGTCTGATATTTTTTCAGATGGATTTTTTTTTCTTCTCATAGATAAATGGATAGATATGTGTAGGTAGGTAATGGTAGGTAGGTTGATAGACTGATTAATTGATAGATCAATCTAAATAAGATATAAATATATAATTAAGCTTTATAATAATGAATCACTTTATAATTGCAAATATTTTTTTAAAATCACTATTTTCTTATGAATTACAGAAAATAACCCATAATTGTTACTGTACTGTACCATAAAAAGGGACTTCATCTTATGCAACTGTGTATTCTTTGAAGTTAGCAGTAAAATATTTTGAACATAGCAGGTCCTCAATAAATATTTGCCGAATTGGGTTAATTTTTTTTTTACTATTATTATCCAAGTGATTTTTATGAAAATAAATTTAATTATATTTTGCATTTGGGAAATTTCAGTTCTAGGTGGTTTTGCTTGATCAGAAGCCAATAAATTGCCCCAAACCTTGCCTCCTCTAAGATCAGAGAGACATATCTATATCCATATTTTAATATTTTGAACTTGAAACTTATAGACCTGATTGAGAAAATAACTCAGTTGGCAGATGGTTATTATATTTTATATAACACACATTTATAATGGACATCTATGCCAGGCACTGTTCTAAACACTTAAAAAATTATTAGGGAAGTGTAGATCATGCAAATGCATGTATGGAAATGTTTAGTTTATGAGAAGTCTGAAAATATGCTCTATTATCTTAGTGTTTACTAAGATGCTAAGTCTATTAGTAGATTCCATGTTATTTATTACAACTATGAAATGTAGACATTACTGGAATCAACATGTTAAACATGTAAAAGAGATAATTTTGCAAGATGAGGACTTAATCGTTATTCGTTTTAGTGCCAGTCCAATGACCTTTATCTGCCTTTGGAAAATATAGATTGAGAGTTTTAACTGGCTGTGTTTTGACCTCCCTATGGGAAGTGTCAAGGTGAGAGTCTCCTAGGTAGATTTTCACATTGGAGTTAAGCAATCAAAGATCCTGTTCTTGCAGATCTTGGCATAAAAGAAGATGATATAATAAAGGAAGGAGAAAACAGACATCAGATGATATAATGGTTGGAGAAAATAGACATCAGAACTTGCAATCATAAGCAAAGTGAGAATTTAGGAGTAAAGTAATGATTACACTTCCATGGTCTTATTCAAATACACACACACAAATATAAATCTTTTCTTTATATTTTTTCCTAATTTAGTGCTTATATATTTTGTTTATTCTATCCTTCTATTACTAATAAAAGTATAGCAACAAGTTGACATAATTTATGTTAACGAGCTTCAGAAATATCAGTTTAAGAGTAAGCTATTAGATGGAATATAATCTCTGTATTGAGCATGGTAACTACACTTGAAAGCTTAATCCTTGAATATGTATTTCTTGCATGGCATAATTAACAGTTATGTTCTACAAAATAGTCTTCTCGAGATATAAATTTATATTTAGTAATTGATGGATAATCATTAATTTTCAGATTAGTGTTTACTAGAATTTCCCCCTAAAGTTCCTTTTCTTAAACACTGTCTCTTTTTCTTTCGAAGCTGTGAATTATTGATGTAGCATCTTTTGATGGTTTTTAAGAGTTCATTTTAGCAGATGGAAGCCTTTTTTTTTTTTTTTTTTTTTTTTTGGCGGTACGCCGGCCTCTCACTGGTGTGGCCTCTCCCGTTGCGGAGCACAGGCTCCGGACGCGCAGGCTCAGCGGCCATGGCTCACAGGCCCAGCCGCCTCGCGGCATGTGGGACCTTCCCCGACTGGGACACGAACCCGTGTCCCCTTCATCAGCAGGCGGACTCTCAACCACTGCGCCACCAGGGAAGCCCTAAGAGTTCATTTTATGTCCTTCCTAATTAACTGAGATGCTGGGTTTCAGCTAGGAAATTTCATGTCCTACAAGTTTTTCCACGTAACTGTAAAACATCAGAATGTGGTAGATTATTTCATTTGCAGATTCATGTGTCTCATTAGAAAACCCTGTTACTTTTTCGAGATTGAAATTTTACACTGTCACCTTCAGTATAGAAAATGTTTTTTAAAAATGCGTGTTTGATTGTCACTTAAAACTGCAGAAGTAGTGATGAATACAGACGTCTGCCACCACACGTACAGATTGATAATGACTTTGTTTGTACCTTGGCCTAATGCATATCCTGTCAGATCATCAAAACAAGAGAAGAAAGAGCTCATCAGATAGTAAGAAATGGCCAGATGCTCACAGAATGATGAAAAGTCATTGTCTCTTATCTTTTAATGATCAAATTATGCAAAGAAGACACTATTTTATTATAAATTTTGAAAGGAATCTAACTTATCAAATTTAACTGCTACTTCAGGGGTATGTCAAGCATCCTGGTCTCAAACGTTTGCTGCTCTTCAGCTTCCATGTCCATTGTTTCCTCTTTACTGTCAAGGCTTCAACGAACTGGATGATATCTCTATCTTGGAATCTTTAGGATCTCAAATGTTCCCAAACCTTTTTTTTGTAGCCATTTGCCTACACTTCATTTTCCACTAATGCTTACAAAACTCTTAAATAAATGCCTGATTTTCAAACTCTTCCTTATGTCTTAGTCTATCAAATTCCTCCTAGCAACATTTTGTTTTATTTTGTTTTTACGTCCTAAATATGGGCCTCTTAATCAGCCATAATTAGCTTTATTCTTACCACCATCTGAAGGCTTCCTTGATCCACTGATCGTCCACCACTGGTGTCTTGGTAGAGAACTCTGAGTATCCTGTGCTGGCCATACTTTCCTTCTTAGAGGGACTAGCTCTCCTAGAGTGCTGAGGGAAGTAATAAGACTACACTAATGGATTCACCATAAGATCGCTTATTTTCATAATGAATTGATTTAATTCTGGAGGCAGAAACAACTTATACAGGTTTATACTTTAACAGCCAAGCCTAAAGAGATGTCCTTTTTATTTTGGGAAAAATAAATCTAAGCTCTAACAAAACATCTTTTCTCAGTAATAAAATTAAAGGGATTGGGCAAACCTAAAGTAAATTTTTGTTCGATACAGGCGTATGTAATTATATTTCAATAACTGTTAACCATGGATTTAAGTGGACGGAGCAATAGACTGGGGACAAGGGGATTAATTAGTAGAAAATTGAATTAATTATTACACAATGTACATCTATTCCTATCATTGGTTGGAAGAAAAAATGAAAGCATTTTCTTCATATTAAAATTTATGACATGCTAATCCCCCTATCTTGAAATACATCATTTACTCAGTGTTTGTGTGCATTAGTTTCCAGCATAACAATTTGAGTGTAAAACATATCTATGTTTGGGCTATTCCAGGGCCCTTTGACTTTGAAATGAAATTCATGGCAAAATGCTACTATATTTTAATATCTTAAACTTGAATTGAACTCTTTCACGTTATGAAACTCTCAGATATATCATTATCCTACAATAGTTTTATGCAAGTAAATCATTTCATTAGTGCTGTATCTAAAACAAAACATTTTCAATTTTCACATAATGCAGTTTAAAATGATGAGCTCTGGTTCTTTGGGGAATTCTTTGAATTGTAGAAGTCATAGAAGTACTCTGTGTCAGCTACAAAGCCCCGGGGATCTTAACAGAAAAAAGAAAATCTCCCTTCGAAACATAAAAAAAAAATGCTGATACAAAGACTATCCTTTGTGCTCAAAGAAAGATGGACTTTATATAATGAACAGTAAAAGATTGTAGCTAGTGTCTGTTTTATTTTTTCTGCACTAATTGTGCTGTAATGAATCTGAAAAGTCTAATCTGTGTGATTATTTCAGTGAGCAGTTTGCTTAGAAAATTATTCTAGAAGATTCAGGAATGTAGCAGTCCTTTTCTTTTAATATATTTCAAAAATAGGTATTTCATGTGTGTAAATGTACTTATTATTTATATACAATATATGAAAGCTCTTAATGATTGTCCAGAGTTGTACATCTTCTTCTTTATATGGTTAAAAGTAGCTGTTTGCTTATTGAGGCTCCTGTTCTTTGGAATTAAGTTTCGTGAGTTCCTTGCATGACAGTATTAGATATATTATAGAAACAATAACAACATCAAATAATTTAGGGAAGACATATGGAAAATAATGGCAAACATTTCCCCTTGGATTATAATTCTCTGTTGAAAGACAAATAACACTTATACTATATCTTGGATATTTACCCCTTTGATCAGGCATATCATTTGGAAGTATATTCTCCCATTTGATAGGTAGCCTTTTTATTTTGTTGATGGTTTCCTTCAATGTGCAAAAGATTTTAAGTTTCATTAGGTCCCATTTGTTTGTTTATGCCTTTGTTTCCCTGGCCTGAAGAGACAGGTACAAAAAAATATATTGTTAAGATCAGTGTCAAAGAGTGTAGTGCCCATGTTTTCTTCTAGGAGTTTTATGGTTTCAGGTCTTACATTTAGGTCTTTAATCCATTTTGAGTTTATTTTTCTATATGGTGTGGGAAAAATTTCTAATTTAGCTGTCCAGTTTTCCCAGTAGCACTTATTTAAGAGACTCTCTTTTCCCTATTATATATTCTTGTTTCCTTTGTCATAGGTTAATTGACCATATGCATATGGATATATTTCTGGGCTCTCGATTCTGTTCCATTGATCCATGTGTCTGTTTCTGTACCAGTACCATCCTGTTTTGATTACTATAGTTTTGTAGTATAGTCTGAAGTCAGGGAGTGTGATAACCTCAAGCTTTGTTCTTTTTTCTCAAGATTGCTTTGGGTATTTTATGGTTCCATACAAATTTTAAAATTATTTGTTCTAGTTCTGTGAACAATGTCATGGTATTTTGATAGGGACTGCATTAAATCCAAAATATATAAAGAACTCTGACAACTCAATATAAATTTAAAAGAAAATGATTAAAAAATGAGCAGAGGACCTGTATAGGCATTTACCCAAAGACATACAAATGGACAACAGACACATGAAAAAAATGCTCAACATCACTAATCATCAGGGAAATGCAAATCAAAACCACAGTGAGATATCATCTCACACCTGTCAGAATGGTTATAATCAAAAGACAGGAAATAACTACTGTTGGCAGTGATGTGGAGAAAAGGTAACTCTAGTAAACTGTTGGTAGGAATATATATTGTTTGAGCTAGTATGGAAAACAGTATGGAGATTGCTCAAAACATTAAAAACAGAGCTACTATATGATCCAGCAATTCCACTTCTGGGCATTTATCTGAAGAAAATGAAAACACCAGTTTGAAAAGATACATGCACCCCAATGGTCATAGCAATATTATTTACAATAGCCAAGATATGGAAGCAACCTAAGTGTCCATCAACAGATGGACAGTTGTATATATACAACAACAGCAACAGTTGTATATATATAAAGAAGATGTTGCACAGACACATAGACACACACATGCACACACACAGTGAAATGTACTAAGCCATAACAAATGTAATTTTTCTATTTGTGACAACATGGATGGACCTGGACAGTATTATTCTTAGTGAAATAAGTCAGACAAAGAAAAATATTGTATGTCTTCACTTATATGGGGAATCTAAAAAACAAAATGAATGAATATAACAAAACAAACAGACCCACAGATGCAAAGAATAAAATAGTGGTTACCAGAGGGGAGGAGCTTGGGAGAAGAAAGAAGTGGAGAAGGAGATTAAGAAGTACAAACTTCCAGTGCAAAATAAATGAGTCCTGGGTATGAAATGTACAGTGTGGGGAATGTAGTCAATAACTATGTAATGTCTTTTTATGGTGACACAATGTAACTAAACTTATCCTAGTGATCATTTTGAAATGTTTAGAAATATCCAATCCCTATGTTGTGTAGCAGGAACTGACATAGTGTTGTAGCTCAATTATACTTCAGTAACAAACAGACTCATAGAAAAAGATCAGATTTGTGGTTACCAGAAGTGAGGGGAGGAGTAATGGGTGAAGGCAGTCAAAAGATTTAAATTCCCAGTTGTAAGATAAATAAGTACTAGGGATGTAATGTACAATATGATAAATATAATTAACACTGCTATATGTTATATATGAAAGCTGTTAAGAGTAAATCTTAAAGAGTTCTTGTAAGAGAAAAATATTTTTCTCTTTAATTTTCTATCTGTATGAGATGATGGATGTTCACTAAACTTATATATATATTATAAGTATCATATTGATATACTTATGACTTATCATAAGTCAAATAATTATTCTGTACACCTTAGATTTATACAGTGCTCTTTTTAGTTATATCTTGGTGAAACTGTAAGAAAAAAAGATGATTCAGAAAAACCAACATGATCTACAATCATTCTCTTTTTATTCTGCATCCTTAAATATTGTACTTTTTAAAATTTATGGCTAGGTAAAACCATTATGTTACTTCATAAACGGTTATTTCATTCTTTAGTTCTTTTGTTTGTTGAAATTGCCACAGTCCAAATATGTAGATAGGGCAGTTTATGATGAGACCAAAACGTATGTTTGTAGGAAAGTGAAGGAATGTGAAAATATCACCAAGAGTAATAATAATCCTATGAAAAACTATTAAAAATTAAGTGCAATCTGCGTGCTTTTCTTTGTAATACAGAAATAAAAGCAGAAGGTTTGAAGCTATGATTCTTCAAGTATAATCACTGCACCACTTGCATTAGAATCATTAATGGTATTTGCCTAAAAGCTGAGGATTTCTGGGCCCTACTACGTGCATGCTGAATAAGAATCTCTGAAGGCAGGGCATAGAAAACTGCATTTTTAACATCCTTTTCAAGGAAAGTTTGAGGACCACTTTTCAAAAAGTGTATTATTGCATACCAAATGGCTTAATTGACTTTGTTTCTCTATCAACCATCCCACTGCTTGCCCCTCATCCTTTTTAGCCTCAATCTGCCACTCATAGTACATGCTTGTGAAATCACTTATTACATCCCACACAACAGTTATTTTCAAGTTCAGTTTTCCTCTGCCCGAACCATTTAACTCCTCTTGATCCTCCTTCTAAGAATTTTCGCTGAGCCATTTTGAATTCTTTCTCGGTCTACATGTCCTTAACTATTTCCATGATTGTTTTATTTATTTTCGTTCCTTAACCAAGATCTTTATTCAATAAGAATGATACCATTTGATCTGAAACATGCTCAAAATGAAACTGCATATTATTACCTGTCTCTTATGTCATAGAACCAATAGATAATCATGGCTTTCTTTGTCTCCCCACCATAGATTCAATAACCTTATTCTTTTACCATAATTCAGACAACATACTAATAGTGTAATCATTGAAGAAAATAAAAATGTCCCATGACTCTAGGTCTGAGAGCTAAAAGTATGTTAAAACTCACTGTTTCTACACTTGGCCTGAATTTAGTCCCATAGCCTTGTATTAGGTTCAACCAGAAAAGCAAAACCAGCAGACAATATGTTAAGGGATTCATTATAAAGAATTGGCTCACGCAATTGTGTCTGCTGGCTTGGTAAGTCCAAAATATATAGGGCTTGCTGTCAAGAAAGGCAGACTAGTACTTTCAGGCAGTAGCTGAAGATTCTGTCCACAGGGGGAATTTCTTTTCTCAGAGAATCTTCAGCTTTGCCTTTCAACTGATTATATCAAGCTAGCCCAGATTATCTAAAATAATCTCCCAACTCAAAGTCAACTGATCATGGACTTTAATCACATCTACACAGTACTTCCACGCAACATCTCAATTAGTATTTGATTCAGTAACTGAGGACTATAGCCTAGTCAAGTTAACACATCAAAAAAACCATCATAAGTACCATGTAAATTTTTACTTGACAGAGTGCTTTCTGTATTGGTGTTTGCAGTAAATTGTTTACTAAATCAAGGGTTTTATGCATTTGAGATACCTGCTTAAGTTTATCTGTTTTCTGGAAACTATTCCTCCAGAGAATACTGTAAGCCAATATGCTGCCTATTGGTCAATAGTTTGATAGAATTTATAGCTGTGTTTCCAGTCTTTTAATGGCTCACTCAGAGTCATCAAAATCCATACTTAAACGCCATGTTCAATATAATTAAATATTTAACAGTTATAGAAAAATCTCTTGAGCTTTGTCCTGATTCTTCCTATAACAGCTTGATTAGAGGAAACACAGCTACTTACAAAGCGCTCTGGACAAAATTTAAAAAGCATTATTCCTGAAGTATTTATTCAGAGAAATGTTTTAACTAAACATCAGGTTTCCTAGCATATCACTGATTCATGTGACAGCCATGTCATCATTTTTTTGTCAGTGGCAAGTATTCACACTTAGGAATTCTTTTTCATTAAGGTGCTTACATGAAGGAGACAAAACAAATATTTCATGCTATCAGAAATCACACAAGTAACAAAACATGAGATTTTGAGAAAAATATAATAAATCGCTAATATATATAACATGATTTTGGTGTGAAAAATAGGAATGGTTTTTAAGGGGTTTGTCTCTGAACCAGCTGTGTCCTTTGACAATTTAAATAAATAGAAACCCATAGAAATGGAACGCCATATGGGACCAGATTCCTTTTGCTTGTTAATATTGCAAAAACAATTGCTAACTGTGCAAATGTGGTTATCCATGTTAAAAAAAGATTAGAAAGCACTTGACACAAAAGTGTCCTAAGACAAATTAATGATGGCAAAGTGCCAGAAACAAGGATGTCTTTCCTCCCTTGTGGTAATTACTGCCCTTTTGAATCTTGCACGCGGAGAGAGGAAAGCTTTTCATCATTGTTCTTCCAACTCAGACATAGTAAAACAGAATGTCGGGAACACAATGAGCCTTCACATTATGGACACTTGGTACTTTGATGTCTATATTATCTTTTGGAGATACTCCTTTTACTAAAACAATGAGGATCGGAGAGCAGTTTTCCTAGAAGTGGTAATTATTCTAAATGTACTGACTCTTGTTTCCTTGTTCCCAAACTCCCTGCACATCCACACAGACACATGAAAGTGTGTCTTTACTATTTTAAGAAAGGGTAAGCAGTTGAGATCTTGGCTTGTAGGCCCACTGTTGGCTGTTCCTCTTGTGCCTTTTTCTTCAAGGAGACCATCTCCAGTTTATAAATTTAATGTTGAGTTAGTAGAACTCCCCTATTCATTCTAAGCTTCAGTTTCTTAGGAAGGAGGCATAATTATTGCCTATTGCAGGGTTATTCTGAGGCTCAGTGAATTGAGGTGTGTAAAGCACTTGGTGAATTATAAAGCACAATCCAAATGTTAGTAATTGTGTTAGATGATTTTAATCATTCAGATGAAAAGTCAGGCATTCCGTCTTGTATGCAGATGTTTGGCATTTTGTAGACATACCATTTGAATGGCTGATTGAATTTCTCACCTTGTCTTTGGAAACTTGACATCACTTAACAGTTTTGAACATACCGGAACATTTTGTCAAGTAGTCTAGCACGTTGTTTTGTGAAGACATTTGTTGGAAGAATAAGTTCCTTTTACAGTGGTCCTATAATTGACATTTTAAAATTTCCTCTTTCATTAAATATTTTTAGTATGGCATGTTTTTTTGGAACTGCAAATTGTTAATAAGCATATACCCGGATTGTTGATAAGCATATACAGTGTTAAGTGATTCATTGTAAAATTTAACCATATTTTATCGTTATTTTAACAATCTTCTCAGATGACAGGGTGAGAGACAAGAAAAATTGCAAGTAAGATTAAGACATTAATAGAGAGTACTTCTGACACTGCCTATCCTGCCAATTCTACTCCACTGTTTGTTGGATATGTGGTCAATTTTTAAAATTCTCTTTTCAGAGTTTATTTTTTAGAGCAGTTTTAGGTATACAACAAAATTGAGCAGAAAACAGAGATTTCATATACGCTCTTTCCTCTCTGTGTGAACAGCCTCCCTAACCATCAACATTGTTATAATTGATGAACCAACACTGACACATCATCGTAACCCAAACCCCATAGTCTACATTAGGGTTCACCCTTGGTGCTGTGCATTCTCTGTATACTAATATTTATCCACCATTATAGTGTAAGACAATAATTTACACTGCCCTAAAAATTGTCTGTGCTCTACCTATTCATTCCTCTCTCCCCGCTACGCTGCTTGGAACCCCTGGTCTTTTTACTGTCTCTGTAAATTTGCCTTTACCAGATCATCGTATAGTTGGAATCACACTAGGGTTTTGGAATTCCATTCCTTTTGAGATTGACTTCTTTCACTTAGTGATATACAGTTAAGTTTCTTCCATGTCTTTTCATGGTTTGATAGCTTATTTCTTTTTAATGCTAAATAATGTTTCATTGTCTGGATGTACCTTGCCCACTCAAGGACACCTTGTTTGTTTCCAAGTTTTGGCAGTTATAAATAAAGCTGGTATAAACATGTGCAGACTTTTGTGTGGATGTAAGTTTTCAATATCTCTGATAAATACCAAGGATTACAATTGCCAGATTATATTGCAAGAGTATGTTTAATTTTGTAAGAATCTGCCAAACTGTCTTACAAAGTGGCCATTACCATTTTGCCTTCCCACCAGCAGTGAATGAGACTTCCAGTGCCTCATCAGCATTCGGGGTTGTCAGTGTTCTAGATTTTGGTATTTTTAATAGGTATGTATTGATATCTCACTGTTTTAATTTGCAATTTCCTGATGCTATATGATATGGAGCAACTTTTCATATGCTTATTTTCCATCTGTATGTCTTGTTTGCTGAGGTGTCTATTAGGATCTTTGACCCGTTTTTTAAAAATTGGATTGTTTTTATTGAGTGTTAAGAATTCTTATATTTTCAATAACAGTCCTTTATCAGATATGCCTTTTGCAAATATTTTCTGCCAGTATGCGGCCTTTTATTCTCTTGACATAGTTTTTCACAGAGCAGAATTTTTTAATGTTTTCGATTCTTTCTTTCATGAATCATGCCTTTGGTGTTATATTTCAAAAGTCATCACCAAATCCAAAGTCATCTAAATTTTCTCCTATGTTATATTCTAGGAGTTGTGTAGTTTTGCATTTATATTTATATAAACAACCCATTTTGAGTTAATTTTTGTGAAAGTGGTAAGGTCTCTGTCTAGATTCTTTTTTTGCCTGTGGATGTCTTGCTGTTCTAGCACCATATGTTATGAAGACTATTTTTTTCTCTATTGCATTACCTGTGCTACTTTGTCAAAGATCAGTTGACTATGGTCTATTTCTGGGCCCTCTATTCTGTTCCATTGATCTATTTCTAAAGTTATGAAGTGTCAGTCCTCCAACTTTGTTCTTCTCCTCCAATATTGTGTTGGCTACTCTGAATCTTTTGCCTCTTAATATACTATGATCTGGATGTTTGTGTCTCCTTCAAATCTTTGTGTTGAAACCTAACCCTCAAGGTGATGGTATTAGGAGGTGGGACATTTGAGAGGTGATTAAGTCAAGAGGATAGCGCCTTCATGAATGATTAGTGCCCTTATAAAAGAGGCCCTAGAGCTCTCTTGCCCCTTCCACTATGTGAGGATGTGAGAAGTCTGTAATCCTGAAGAGTGCACTCATCCAACCGTGATAATACCCTGGTCTTTGTCTAACAGCCTCCAGAACTGTGAGGAATAAATTTATATTATTTGTAAGCCACCCACACCATACAAACTTTATAATCATTTTGTCAATATCCACAAAATAACTTTCTGGGATTTTGATGGAGACTGTATTGAATCTATAGACCAAGTTGGGGAGAACTAAATCTTGACAGTGTTGAGTCTTCCTATCCATGAACATGGAATACCTCTCCATTTATTCAGTTATTTTTTATTTCTTTCATCAGAGTGTTATTATTTTTTTATAGGTCTTGTAGTTGTGTCCATTTTTAAAGTGTGTAAAAAATTTCAAAATAAAGTTGTCCCACCACCACCTGTTTGTTCTCTACGTCTGTGTCTCTATTTCTGCCTTGCAAACTGGTTCATCTGTACCATTTTCCTAGATTCCACATATATGCATTAATATACGATATTTTTCTCCTTCTGATTTCACTCTGTATGACAGTCTCTAGGTCCATCTACGTCTCTGCAAATGACCCAATTTTGTTCCTTTTTATAGCTGAGTAATATTCCATTGTATATATGTTCCACATCTTCCTTATCCATTTGTCTGTCGATGGGCATTTAGGTTGCTTCCATGACCTGGCTATTGTAAATAGCACTGCAATGAACATTGGGGTGCAATGAATTGGGAGATTGGGATTGACATATATACACTCATATGTATAAAATAGATAACTGATAAGAACCTGCTGTATAAAAAAATAAATTAAATTAAATTTTAAAAACAACAAAAATAAATAAACTTTGTCTAAGTTAATGCAAAAAGACTTGAAAATTAATTTTCTATATAATTAGAGTTATATAAATCAATTATTTCACAAATTCTGGAACAATATGTAATATTATACCTTTCCTTGAACATTCTGGTAAATATATGTAAAGTGAGTTTTTAAATCTCTTTTAGTCTGTGTGTATGTGTATGATTATGTTACGCCATATTTATTTGTTAGTTGTTTCTCAACTAGGTGGTTTCACCTTGTTTAATATATCATTTTCTTTCTTTTATAATTAGTGTTTTTGGGTATCATTTCTAAAAACCTTTGCCTATCTCAAGGAGTCAAACATTCTCTTTAGGTCTGTGATATATTTCATATTTAGGATTAGAGGTTGAAATTTCTTTTTTTCCCCCTCCTATTGAATTATCCTGATATTTTTATTGAAAATTAATCAACTGTATATGTATAGGTCTATTCCTGTTTATTCTTTTCCACCATCTTATGTTTATCCATGTGCCAACACTAGTGTTACAGTAAATGTCAAAATCAGGAAGGATAAGTCCTCTAATTTTTTCTTTTTAATAATTATTTTGTCTGTTTAAGGCCGTTTGGATTTTAATATGAATTTTAGAATCCACTTCTTGATTTATTAAAAAAAAAAAAAAAAACCTGTGGAGATTCTAATTGGAATTGTATAGAATACATAGGCTTCCAGTCCATGAGCACAGTATGAATCTTGCAATATTTTGTAGTTTTCTGAGTTCAGATTTTGCACATCTTTTGTTAAATTTATCATATTTTAATGTTGTTATAAATTGTATTTCTATTAAATTTAAAATTTTTCTGTCATTAGTTATAGAAAGTCATTTTTTTTTTTTTTTACGTATTAGCTTTGCATTCTGCAACATAGTAAACTTACTTATTAATTCTAGTTGTTAGTACTTCTTAGTACTTAGGCTCCTTTACAGAGAAGATTATGTCACTGGAGAATAAAGTGTTCTGCCTTCCTTTTCAAAATTTATGCTTTTATTCCCCTTGTCTTACTGCTCTGAATAGAACCTCCAGTATAATATTGAATAGACATTGTGAGAGCAGACACCATTGTTTTCATCCCAGAAATACATTCAGTCTTTTACCATTAAATTTGAATTTAGCCCTTGTTTTTTTTTTTTCTTTTTTTTTGAAGTAGAGTTGATTTACAGTGTGTGGCAATCTCTGCTGTACAGCAAAGTGACTCAGTTATACACACATAGACATTCTTTTTTTTTAATATTCTTTTCCATTGTGGTTTATCTCAGTATAATGAATGTAGTTCCCTGTGCTATACAGGAGGACCTTGTTGTTTATCCAATCTATATATAATAGTTTATATTTGCTAATCCCAAACTCCTAGTCATTCCCTCTCCCACCCCCAAGCCCTTGGTCTTGCAAATGGCTTTTATGAAATTGAGGAACTTCACATCTATTCATTCCTAGTTTGCTGACATTTTTTCATGCATAGTTTTTAATTTTGCCAAATGCTTCCATCTATCAAAATGATTATATTATTTTTGTACTTCATTCAGCTTTTTTGGTAAATTGCATTTGGGGAGGGTTGAGTCAACATTGCATTCATAGGATAAACTACACGGGCATGATGTATTATCATTTTTGAATATTGCTGGACTGTATTTGACAGTATTTTGTTGAGGATATTTCTGTCTATTTTCATGAGGAATATTGTTTTATAATTTTCTTTCCTTGTAATGTCTTAACCGATATGGTATCAGAGTCAATATAGTGTGACCCTCCTCTGTTTTTTGTAAGGGTTTGTGTAAGAATGATATTTTCTTCTTAAATGTTCCATAGAATTCACAAGAGATATTATCTGCACCTTGAGTTTTCTTTGTGTGAAGGGTTTTGATTAAAAATTAAATTTTGGTAATACGGAGAGCTAAAGAAATTTTTTATTGCTTCTTAGTTTTGTTAATTTGCTTCCCACCCCCACCCCCAGGTAATCTTTCATTATATCTGAGTTATCATATTTATTGGCCTAAGCTGTTCATAATATCCTTTTATTACCCTTTAGATATCTGTAAGATCTAAAGTGGATTCCCTCCTTATTTTTGATATTGGTAATTTTTGCTTTCACTCTTTTCTTGCTAGGGGTAATCAAATTTATTAATATTTTCAAAAGACTAACTTTTGCTATATTTTCTCTATTGTTTGCCTGTTTTCTATTTCATTTATTTTTGCTCTCAATCATTTCTTTCTGTTCATTTACTTTGGACTATGTTCTTCTTTTACTTTCTTCTTATAGTATTAAAATAGGTTATTGCTTAATATTTTTTTCTTTTTCTACTTTAGGCATTTAAAGCTATAAGCTTCCCTCTAAGCATTATTTTCATAACATTGTGTATTGTTAATATGTTGTATTTTTATTATCATTCCATTGGAAAGATTTTCTAATATTTCATTGTGATTATTTCCTTGATTCATGGATTATTTGACACTATGTTATTTATAAATTATATGATAGTTTTCTACATATTTTATTGTTTGCGCGTTCTAATTAAAATCTGTTTTGATCAAGGAAAATATTCTGGGAGATATCAGTCTTTTGAAATTGTGAATTATTTTATGGCCAGGCATATGATCGATTTTGGTGAACATTTTCTTTATACTTGAAAAGAATGTGTATACTGCTGTTGTTGCATGTAGTGGTCTATGAAGGTTAATTAGGTTAAGATGATTGATATTATTGTTTAGATGTGATATATCCTTACTGATTTTTTGTCTGTGTATTCTGTCAGTGGCAGGGAAAGGCATTTTAATATCTCCATTTGTAATCATGATTTTTTCTATTTTTCTCATTATTTCTGTCAGTTTTTGCTTAATGCATTTTGAAGCTCTGTTCTTACTTAAATACACATTTAGTATTATGTCTTCATGATTAATTGCCACTCTCTTCATTATTTCTTATTCTCTCATATTTGTCTTGATTTTACTTAAGTACTTTATTAATATAACCTGACCATTTTTTATGCTTACTCTTTGCATTCTATAGTATTTTCCCCTTTTCTTTCAACATATCTGTTTCTTTATATTTAATGTTCTTTCTTGTTGACAACATGGAATTTTATTTTCCTTTTTTATCTAAACTGGCAGTATTTGCCTTTTAATTAGTGTGTTGCTACCTATACATTTAATTTAATGGTTGGATTTAAATCTACCATCTTACTATTTGACTTTCATATATCCCCTGTTGTTTTTATTTAATTTTTGTTTTTATTCTGTTGCTCCCTTCCTGCCTTCTTTTGGGTTAATCAATATTTATTCATATTTCATTTTATGTTCTCTATGTCCTAGGTCAAAAGTGGCTTAAGTATTGATTGAGGTTTTCATAACACACCGTGTTATCTTCTGTCTTTTTATTTCTGTATGCACTAGTACTAGGTTAATTTACAAGATATTTCTAATAGGGTTTCCATTTTACTACATATAATGGGAAGGAAAGAGAGGAATTAAGAATTACTTTCAATTTTTGATAACCTCTCATGCCATTTACTGGAATAGGGCATGCTGGAGGATGAGAAACAAGAATTGTTAGATATAACTTTATACATATATAGTTTGAGATGCCTCTAAAATATTGAAAAGAATATGTCAAGGGGTACCCTACGTATAAGACTGTGGGGATTAGAAGTGAAAGTTTTATTTTATTTACCTTAAAATGTTATTGAACTTTTTAATTTTGAACCTTTATATGTTAAAATACAAATAGATGGAATACATTTTTATTATCCAGGTCCTATTCTTAAATAATGTTAAATATTTATAAAATTAATGTATTAATGCTAAATAATAATAAATATTTTCTATATTTATTACATTCTTTTGAATAGCCCTTTTGTCTTCCTTTAAAAACATTTTAAAGGTAAATCAGCCTCTACAAATAAAATGCTCCTGTTCCATAGAGATCATAGAGCAAATCAGTTCCATTTTAATTTTGGCTAATTTTGTGGGATCTCATTAAACCTAGATCACTTTTCATAGAATGCATCGATTCTAAAGATTACTTTGTCAGATTTAAACGTGACAACTTGTATTATTTTCATAAAACTAGTTAACTCAGTGAAGTGTATACAAGTTTGAATCTGTTTACAATGTGAAAGAAATTCAATGTTTTTCCCCCTCCTATTCAGTATCTTGCCTGAAAGATATAGCAAATGATCATTCAAACACTTCTTGCTCAGCGTTTGATTTAAGAATTCCTCATGCAAATATGTATTTCTTGGAAGGTATCCTGAAGACTTCTCATTTGCATTTGAGTAAACTGAATCCCAAAGAGCTGAGTGATTTTTCCAGTGAAGTCACTGATAGGGTGGGACTTGGGTCAAGCAAGGTTTTCTCACTTTTCCCCTTCTATTTTATTTTCCTAACAATTTATCAATGGAGGTTAATTTTTGCATGATCTCAAAAATCTGTAGTGGATTTATGAGCTATTGAGTCATACAGTTAATTTGTTCCTTCGTTAAATAACTTTAAACTGCTATTTTGTGTGTGTTTTATATTCATCTCCCTTTTCCTTCACTCTCACACTCTTTTCTCACCGAATTTGCTACTTCCTATTTACTTGAGAAACATTTATATTAACCATATTTTCTCCAATGTATAATATTCCTTTAAATTTGTATCATAATGTGTTCAGTCCTTAGTGAACACATATACATATCTGTCACTAAAAATTATTATGAATTTAAGAAAAGCTGTTTCTTTCTAACAAACTGGTGATTAAACCTCGTTCCCTGATTTGAGATTCCAGTCTTGTTATAGTCAAATGTATTTTTGAAATACTAGCTTCTTCTCATTTATCAGTTGAACAGATAAGCAGTTGTCAAACAAGTAAATGTTACTTAACTACAACACTTGACTGTCATTCTATATGTTAGCAAAAGTATTAATCATAAATAACACAACAATTAACGTACATTGAATGTTTTCCAGGTTATTTATATTACACACATTATTCATCATAACAACTCTATAAACAAGAAAAGTACTATTATATTCCCCATTTTATAGATGTGGAAACTGATACTTGAAGAGATTGTAAAAAATGCAAGTGTAACTCAGTAATCCTTTAAACAGAGTTGGTTTTACCACTGAGTTTGAGCCTTCAACTACCATGTTTCTACTGCCTGTTAATCCTGAAACAGGTTTCAGCTTGTTTGTTCATATACCCAACCTTTGCGTCTTCGTCAGACATACTTTTGTTTTTTGCTTCACACTAACATTCTCACACAGTCAATTTTACATTAACCTTTACTGAAGGTTTTTACTGTCTAACTTCACAAAGCATTTGAAATCATACGTTTTGATGTTAATTATTTTTGCAAAGTTTATCGAACTCTCTATTAGACAATCAAACAGGGCCTGATATAAAATATATTTTATTATTGTGTTATTGAGTTTATATTTAAAAGCTTTCTTTATTAATAAGTTTTGGTCATTATCATAAGTAACTGGGCTAAAATTTGTGGACTTTCTTTACTACACAAAGATAAATTAGAAAAAAATAGAAAAAAAAAAAAAAAAAAGATAAATTAGACCTGAACTCATTGCCATGAGATATAGGCATACATAAGAAAAATATTCAAGAATTATTGATTTAAGTAAGTAAAAGTATTAAGGGTGTTATCTGTAACATAAGATGAAAAATAAAAGATGTCTTGACTATAGAATAGTAAGCTTATTTGTGTCCTTGTCAATATTCTTTAGAACTTTCTTTAGCAATGTGTTTGTTTAAAAGGTAGAAATATTATTTGAGAATTATTTATTTTTACAACTCACATTCTATACCCAGCTTTTATTTTTAAATACCACATTTATTTTTTAATAAATGTTTTTTGTCTAAAATTCAGAAATGTTAATATATTTCCTTCCCCTCTTTCTTTCTTCCTTACTTCTATTGTCTCTTTCTCTCTCTTACCTTTTTATATGGCTTCATGTATACTACATTCTTTGTACTCATTTTTAAATTCAAATTCACTAAGATTTTCATAAAGTAAAATATCACCCTTTAGGATGTACTATTATATGAATTTTGACAATGTATACAGTCATGGAAACACCACCACAGTCAAGGTAAACAAATATATTACCATCTTTCCCCAAAGTTCCTTCATGTCCCTTTGTAATCAGTACCCCTTCCCTTACCATCCCAGGCAACCACTGGTCAATTTTTTGTACAGAGTTTTGTGTTTTTAGAATGACACATGTGGTCTTTTACCTCTGACTTTTTTCAGTTAGTACAATGCTTTTAAGATACAACGTATTGCTACATTTATCAGTACTTCATTTTAATTAATGATGGCTATTGCATGACTGCTGATTCTATTGTATGGCTGTAGAAACTCAGTAGCTACTGATGCATATAGCATTTACATACGGGAATGGGCAGGTTTCAACATCTACCAGGCCACTATTTTGGGGGATTCAGTCACTCCGGTCAGGAATTGCTTGGGTTTGGGTTTTGACATTGCTGTGTTTCCTGGTAGTACACTACAGGTTTGAAATTCCTCTAGAGATGGGGCCATCTTTGTCTTGTGCTTAAGGTGAAAGCTGGGATGATGGAGGGTTTTTCTCAGTATTAATTCTCCACCCTCAACTTTCTGTCATCCCTGCAGGTCTGTACCGCAGAGGCTGGGCTCCCTTAATGTTCTTGCCTTTCCCCACCAGTAGACGGCTCTTGCTTGGTACTCCATGATAGGCCCATGGAGAAATGGGGGTTCTCTATTGTTCTGCCTCAGCCAGAGTTTGGGGGAAGATATGCACCCTGGGTTCTGGGTAGGGAAGTCTCAGCATGCCTGCCATTCCTCCGCTTGGCAATCAAACTCTCCCTGCCTTGTATGTATCTGGTTTTGACCTTGACCTTGAATGGGTGTTTCTGTTCTTAGTGATAGGAGATCCAAGCTTTGAGTGGTTGTAGGATCTTAGGTCCAAGAGAGTTTCTTGTCCTTCCCCTAAGCCCCTTGGGCTTTGTTTTTCTACTCTTTCTCCAGCCACAGTGCATCTTTGCTGCCTCTTCCCTATGTCTTAAGGCTTTTTGCTTTGCATGAGATAAGAGTCCAGAAAACTATAAGGCATTTGTGCCTGTACTCACAGCTGCCAATCTCCTCTAGACTGCCTGCCTCACCTAGGGTATCTCTTTTCAGGCTCCTGTCCTGCCCCCAATCTTTCTTCTTAGCATCAGGTGAACACTGCTGCAGAGAGCATGCAAATGAATTTGAAGTCCCCTCGTGTGTAGGGTCTGCAGCTATTCCAAATGGATACACTTAGCCCAAACTTCTTGAGCATCTTGTTAAATTTGTAGCTAATTGTTTTTGAGTCTCACTTATGGAGGCCCTTGCTTCATCTTTCCATGTTCTTCGATAGGCAAGATGGTTTGTGAGTCCTGTATTTCCTTGGAGGGACTTGTCGCTCCTTGGAATTCAGATTTCTTGGTTGCACTATGACTACAGCTTCTTGATGGATTCAAGAAAAATTCTGTAGAATATCTGGCCTATTTTCATTGTTTGGGTGGGGCGGGTCACTTTTGCAGCTCTCTATATCCTAAGTAGAAATCTACATCCTCTAGCTTGTATTATTTTATAAGCTTCTTTTTACTTACAAATGTATTCTGCACAACACGTGAGGTGTCCTACAATTTATTTCATTAACATGCTATTTTTAGATTTATTTTTCAAAGCCTCCTACTAAAATTTTAGTTAGATGACAGGATTTTACTTTGCACAAGTCGTAGCAGTGACAGTACTTCTTCTAAAAAGTAGCTGTATATAATCCTTGTTAACTGAAAAGAAAAAAAAAAACCAGGAAAACAAAAGGAAGGAAAAGAAAAATCCATCCCATTAGTAATAAGTTTCCTTCCAAACGAGTTGGTACAGTGCATTTTTTAAAGAATCATGAAAGAGGAGTGTAAGCTCTGGCTGTGGTCCCATGTCCTAGCCCTCTGCAGCAGATTTCTTATCTGGAACACACATTAAGTTTTCTGCTTCAAGGATGACCAGTGCTCAGGGCTCACATTCATTCTCACTCCTAAATTTTGTGATGCTGCTTTTCCTTGTTTGACATCTTCAAAGTGAAGAGTGTCATTGCCAGGGAAGCATGAAGATACAGTCAGTCTCAAAGGCTGTCTTGGAAAACCTACAGGAAGGTCTGGTCTTATTGCAGCAAAAAATGAAGGAAAAAGTATTAATATGCACTTCTACACAAAGATTTTCTTTCCTTAATTGTTTAAAGATCACATTTTGTAAAATTGTATAATATGGGATGAGACTGTACAATTTAGCATTTTGAATGCAATAACTAGAAAATAAATGATCTGAAAATTAACTTGGTGCTTGGAATATAATCAAGAAATAGGAGTGCTTTTAGATTTAATTGCTGAGACACTATTTTAGCATAGAGTACCAAAACGTATTTCATAGTACCAGTGATGGTTCAACCAAAACAAATATGTGTTCAAGGAGAAATAGTCTTGAAATAAATATTCCTTGTGTCAAATCTTGTATAAATATTATCGTTTAACATTCTGAAATCCTCTTTTAAGTGGTTTTAAAAATTTAACTAAAGATAGAAAATACAAGAAAAGTTAGTTTAAAAACACCAATAAACAAGAGACCTTGTTCACAAATAGCCAGGATTTGAATGTTGCGTGTTTTATACAGGCTCTGTCAAGTTTTGATTATCCACATCCAGATGACAGTTAAATAAAGTAAATTATGAATTAACTTGTCAATGAACACTTACCACCTGTTTATTTATTTTTACTTGCCTAAGGCAGCCAATAGCTCAGAAGAAAGCTTCTGAAACTATACCTATAGTCATTTCCTTAAGCTCAGAAATATTTTTTGTAAGAGCATAAATATTTAAATTTTTCATAGCCATTCATCAGTTTGAGGGGAAATCTTATCTATCTCGGGTATGGAGTAAGGGACAAAAAATGTACTGCTTGAGGCAAGGGATCCTAACTCTGTTTTGTTCAGTGTCCCTCATTCCCAATGAAGCCTCCCTGTTTGAAGTCCTGTGTGTTTGCTATTTTCAGATTTTTACATTTGACCAAAACCCTCAAAATGCATCTCTAAAACAAGTATATACGGTATTTCTCCACTTTTCCTTTAAACCATGCTATATTTATGTTGCCAACCAATTCAAGAGTATCTTAGGTAAATTTCATATGTACCTTTCCTTTTCCAAGAATTAAGAATTAAATTATAAGAAGAGCACAGTAAATTGTGCCTCGTCTTTTCTCAGTGAGGCTTGTCCAATTATTTGAGTGCACTGTACTTTGAAGTTCATAATCATTACTTTCTTCTTATTCTAACTTTCAAAAGTGAGGACCTGATTACTGCCATATGACTTGTGCAAATATTCCACTTTGCAATATGTGCTGCATATAAATGTGTGGTTTGTATAGTAGGGGGTAAAATGGACAGCCTCCCTGCCATCTGTGTGCTAATTAACCAGTGTCGAGCACAGCCTTGTCATAGGAAAAAGTCATCTTCGTTTCTACAGGGTGCAAATTATGTTGCCAAGAAGATCACAAGGACAGGGTCAAAGTTGGCTGTCAGCAGTGGTTCTTGGTTTAGTTTTTGCTTTGAAAAGTTACAGGAATTTTCAAATAAAACAGACTAAACTACACTTCTTTATTTTATATACCTACGTAATGAAGTTGTAAGCATAAATTAAAAAACATCCTTTTTCTATACTAGTACATATTTTTAACTGGATCCGTTTCTTTATTTACTCTAAGGATTACATATGTGGGGGAGGGATTAAAGTATTACATTACTTATACATAGAAACATAAAATAATCTGTATTAATGGTTCTTTTGCTTTCCAGTGCTGGAAAAAGAGACGAGCCAAATGCTCAATCAAATAGAGTATACCTTTAAAAAATACACAAGGTATTTGTAATTTTAAATATAATGACCCATGAATTAACTCTTTGGTAAGATAAATAATAAAACTTAAACACTTTAAGGCATATATTAGTGTTAAAATTCAGGGCAGCTCCAGTGACTCTAATTAGTAGGAATCCTAGCAGGAGAAGTACTTAAGGGAAATTAGTTACCTATTGTTGTTAACTATAATTTAAAAATTTAATAATGTTTGGCAACGTTTTGTTAGCAAACATGGATGTATGTGTATCTGTAATTTGTGCCCTAGTCTGCCAATGGTATTAAATAATTGAAAATGAAACATCACAATATTTTGTACATTATGTCAACATAATTACTCTCATAATTAAAACCTCAGAAAAGTTGGAAGGATAGCACTTCACTCCTGTGGGTGTACATAGAGCAACAATATTATTCCTCACATCTTTTCAAGCATGTGCTACAAAGATGGAGAAAATAAAAGAAGAATCATCAAATGGTGCCTAAGTGGTCTGCCTGTGTTGTTAGGTGATTTCTTTTAACCGAAATGTTCTCAGTTTGGAACTAAAAGTATTGACTTGTTTTCTATGAACGTGAGAAAAGAGTTACTTCAAACAGAATAACATATTATTTATTTTCTGCATGCCAGTTGTCCTTTGGTACTTTTGTTGGAACAAATTTCCATTAACATTTGAGCTTTTAAAAGCATATTTTATCAACAGATGTGGTTAGCTATAAATTTCATGCTACCTGTAAAAAACTATTCAAGGCTAGTTTTGCTCGTGGGCAAAGTGGCAGTGAATGGTATGACTGGGGAAACACTGAAATACGCTTCTCCGTAAGAATGTGTATTCCTGAAAAATATGAACCTTTTAACGTGGAGGGTCATTATTTTGACTTAAGGGGCTCTAGAATGTCTCTGCAAAAAAGAAGAATGTGATTTTTCCTAATATTACACATTAATCCCTTAAGGTTAGCATCCATCAATACATTACATCATCCTAAAAAGCTCACTTGAGATACCAGTTCCTCTGTTAAGCTTTCTTCTTCCCAAGACCACCTTAGTTTCTCCTCTGTGTTCCCACAGCAATTGGCTTACAGTCCTTAGAGGGCAGGGACCAGGTCCAATTCTCTTTTGCATGCACTGGACCTAACAAAGACCATTAAGTATACAAAAACTTATTTAATGAGTGAATAAAGGAACATGCATCCATTAACCTGTTAAACTGTCATTCTTCTTTTTTTTCCAGTTATACGTATACATATATTCTTTCTTTCTTAGATTCCTTTCTCATATAGGCTATCACAGAATATTGGTCAGAGTTCTCTGTGCTATACAGTAGGTCCCCGTCAGTCATCTATCTTATATTTGGTAGTGTGCGTGTGTTCATCCCAAGCTCCTGATTTATCCCTTCCCCCCACATAGTGCAAATCCTTGAGAGAATTGGATTTAAGACAATTTGGATAAAAGGTCTTATCCTGAGGGGAAGGTGTCCAGACTTTGTAATTGGACAGGCCTGCACTGGAATTCTGGTTCCATCATTTATTGGCTGTGAAAACTTAAATTATTGAAGACCTCTGCACCTCAGTTGTGTCATTCTAAAGAATAGTGCCAAATATGGTGCCTTGCAAACTTGTTGGAAGAGCTGAACACCTTATTTCTACAATGCCTGACAGTGCCTTCTTGCATGCAATAGGTGCTCAACAAATGATAATAGCTCCTCTTTAATGAAGGAAAAAGATTTCCAGACCTAGCAAGGATCACAAGAGCTTCAGGAGAAACTTGTGAGATGGTTACATATAGTATTCTTGTAGGCTTTTTGTAGATTTTCTTAGCTGAAGACATGGAAGGAAATAAATGCTGGGCATATACACTGAGAAAACCACAATTCAAAAAGAGACATGTACTGCAATGTTCATTGCAGCACTATTTACAATAGCCAGGACATGGAAGCAACCTAAATGTCCATCAACAAATGAATGGATAAAGAAGACTTGGCACATATATACAATGGAATATTACTCAGCCATAAAAAGAAACGAAATTGAGCTATTTGTAGTGAGGTGCATGGACCTAGAGTCTGTCACAGAAAGTGAAGTAAGTCAGAAAGAGAAAAACAAATACCATGTGCTAACGCATATATATGGGATCTAAAAAAAAAAAATGGTACTGATGAACCTAGTGGCAGGGCAGGAATGAAGACGCAGACATAGAGAATGGACTTGAGGACCTGGGGTGGGGGAGGGTGAAGCTGGAGTGAAGTGAGAGTAGCATCAACGTATATTCACTACCAAATGTAAAATAGCTAGCTAGTGAGAAGTAGCAGCATAGCACAGGGAGATCTCGGTGCTTTGCGATGACCTAGAGGGGTGGGGTATGGAGGGTGGGAGGGAGGCTCAAGAGGGAGGGGATATGGGGACATGTGTATGCATATGGCTGATTCACTTTGTTGTACAACAGAAAGAAACACAGTATTGTGAAACAATTATACTCCAATAGAGATCTATTAAAAAATGTATAAATAAAAAAATAACTGATGGTAGTGATTTTGGCATCTACAAGAGATATGAAGGGATAATGTGTCTTTGTGTTGTTTTGGCCAAAAATTTTGCTCAGGTTTTTCCATAAAATGATATGGAAAAACCGAACGAACTTAATATCTAAAACAGCGTTATGGGCATGTGACATATTCGTCGGAGTTTTAAGTAAGCTCTGTCATGTAGTGTGTCATGTCTGTTCAAATGTTAAAAGCAGAATAAGAAAGTAGAATTTTAGGTTTGATTTAAAATTTCCCTTCCAACTCCACTTGTCTGGTATCTTGAGAGATATTAAAATGCATGTCCTATAGAATATGAATACTTAGAATTGTATAGATTGCTAATTTGATTTGTTGAGGGATCACAGGGTGCTGGACCATTATTCCTTATTCTGGCCCTTCTACCCATGAGCTTATCATTTGCATCCAGTGTCTGATTTCAGCACAGAGAATAGCTGAAGAGGGAAAAACCATGCATTGCCATAAAAGGCTGTTGTCATTGAGAGTGCCATGTTAAAACTGTTTTTATGCAATTTCATGGGAGTATCAAAGAGGTCATCGAAAGTTCCAAAGTGTACCCCCCTGTAGCTGTGCTCTCTGGGGGCTCTCAGGTGACATTCAAAATATTAATTAGTAAAATATTCTAATTTTCCTATTTTTTCTTCACAGAATTTTAAGGCAAATTCTGCCCGTCTCAACCCTGATAGGTAAATCTAAATAAATTTGCACAAATAGAAAGGACATTAGAATATAAGGGTGATGTGGATTGGTTCCAAGGTTACATCTGGAAATTTCCTATTACAGAGAATATCCAAGTTATTCCTGCTAACAGCAGTGGGGCAAGCATTTTCTGAAAAGGCCATAGTGAGAATTAGAGGATACAGTATGAAATCTGGGCAAATTATAACCACTCACAACATTATACACTCTTTTCTTTCTTTATTGAAGCGCCAGTTTAGTAGGTTTGAGTACCATGAAAAATGAGATACCCAAAAAGTAACACATTGAGCCCACTTAAAAAAATAGTAATAAGATCATTTAATAGATGTGTAAAAGCACTAAATGATTTTGCAAAAGGATGGGCTCACTTCTGAGTGAATCATAAACTCATAAGCAAGCATTCAACAGGAGATCAGTACCATTTTGTGTTATGTATACTACGACAGTCTCAGCTCCAATACAAAAGTAAATCCGGTGCAAACCATGTATTTAACTTTTTGGCCTGGCATCAGTATTCTGCTGCTCTTATTGCACCTAAACTACAGAATTCAACAATCCTGTGTCTGATTAAGGAGCAATCAGTTGCCGATTTACACATTGTCTATATTTGTCTCAAAACAAATGAGGGCAGAAGACTAAAACACAAGTTCTAAAGTAAGAGACACTCGGCATCTTGTAAAAGATTACTGTAATAAATCATTGAAACTTAGTGTAGGAAAAATCAGGAAAAAAGGCAGGTAAATAAAAATAGCTTTATATTCATTTATGTTATGGTGGAGAAATGATTTTGATAGCAAAGGGAATAAATCACACACGTAACTGAATACTATTGAAGTTCTATCTAGCCTCAGTTTTTCCATATTGATAATTTGCCCTCACCTGAAAACACATATATCATTTAAAACTAAAAGTTACCTTCTGTAGAATTTATAACATCAGTTATACCTTCTAAGGCTATCAGAGACCAAAGCGTAGAATAGGTAGGAAAGGACATAAAAGGCAAACAGATACATTAGTACCATTTATTAAGTGAATCCTGTTTGCCAGGAATTGTAAATATCAGCTTATTTAATCTTCACAATGGCCCAATAATATGGATATTGTTAAGAAACATAAAGGAAAAACATAAAAATAGAAAACAAGGTAAGGTGAACAAACATCTGGTTATACATTACATTTTTTGTTAAAAGTCAAAGACTTACAGATTGGGTCAAAAATATATATACTATTTATGCTATTTACAAGACACTTATTAAAATGACAAATGTTATGTATAAGTGATGATATATGTATAGCAGATAATAACAAACACAAAATGAAAATTGGATATATTAGTATCAGGTAACATAGGATTCAAGAATAGCATTAAATGTAACAAAGAGGAGAATTTTGTATTGACCAAGGAACCAACTACATTGGAGAACTGTTAAGAATTTTTATACATTTTATGATACAGTATTGTAATATATATATATTTAAAAATGGGGTAGAAATTCTCAGAAGCATAATGGTAGGGGGAGTTAAATGCTCCATACTCAGTCTTTGAAAGATCAAGTTGACCAGAAGACAAAATAAATTCTTAAATAATTTTAATTATATAGTTAATAAGGTCGATTATATAAATATATGTTAAACTTTGTACTTTAACAATTATTCTTTTTTTAAAAGAATTGTCAATGGAAAAGATGCAAAGACATATCTGTTGGTGGAATATAAGAAAACCTGGAAAGTTTCTGCAAAACAGAAACTATATAATCACATTCACTGGCAAGCATAAATTAAAACTAAACATGTAAAAAGTAGATTTAAAATAAAGATATCTAATAATTTAAAAATTTTAAAAACTTTGTTAATATTTATCTTTGAGAATTGTTAAAATTTAACAAAAAATCTCTGATGTATGCCAAAAATGGTGGTCAAACTGTCACAATTTTTTGAAGCTTTAACCTAATACAGTCT
Source organism: Orcinus orca (assembly GCF_937001465.1). Taxonomy (NCBI): domain Eukaryota; kingdom Metazoa; phylum Chordata; class Mammalia; order Artiodactyla; family Delphinidae; genus Orcinus; species Orcinus orca. Next base: position 37,146,047 of record NC_064570.1, on the reverse strand, counting down.
AACTCAGTCCAAACTGGATATTTAAATTTTTCAATATTAAATATTTTAAAACACTGAATAGTCCAAATAACAACATAACATTATCACAAACTCACCACTCAGATATCTGTAGTGATATTTAAATTTAGTTGCTTCAGGTAGCTTTATTGTTAAGAAAAATGAGTTTATAGATACATACAAAATCCCCTCCTTGGGCTTTCCTGGTGGTGCAGCGGTTAAGAATCCGCCTGCCAATGCAGGGGACACGGGTTCGAGCCCTGGTCCAGGAAAATCCCACATGATGCAGAGCAACTAAGCCTGTGCACCACAGCTACTGAGCCTTCGCTCTAGAGCCGGTAAGCCACAACTACTGAGCCCACGTGCCACAACTACTGAAGCATGCGCACTTAGATCCTGTGCTCTGCAACAAGAGAAGCCACAGTAGTGAGAAGCCCGCACATTGCAAGGAAGAGTAGCCCCCGCTCACCGCAACTAGAGAAAACCCACGTGCAGCAACGAAAACCCAACACAGCCAAAAATAAATAATAAATAAATAAATTTATTAAAAAATTAAAAAAACAAACCAAAATCCCCTCCTTAATCTCTTTCTCCTCTCTTACTCCTCCGTAGCTGAAGCAGAGTGGTGTTGGCACACAGTGCAACAAATAGGCCAATGGCAGCATAACATCTAGAAATACACCATTTATATATGGGGACCAGGAATATGGCAGATCTCTTAGGTTTAAATCAGATGGACACTTTTAATGACTCACTTTAAAGGCACAACTGACTAGAGAAAGGTGAAAAAACAAAACACAGTATTTCCATTCGAGACCCATAGGTCCAAAAAGATTATTGATTCTTTAGATTAGCCCATTAAGTGTGCATAATATTAAAAGTGTATAATAGTGGTCAATGTTAGTTACACATAAATGTTGCTAAAAGCAGACCTGATTCTTATCTTTTATTTTCCCTTCATTTGGGCTAAGTGATAAAATAAGAAATGGGATAACTATACTAATATGGTATGTGATGAAACTGTCAGAGTACAGTTATTAATCAGGAAGTATATTCTAATGTCAGACTGGATGTCTAATGTGATCTTGAAATTGTTCATGATTAGATTGACAGCATATTTCAGTTATATTGATAAAAGTGAAATTTCTCTTGGACAAGGATGATCTGGAAATCATGAAATTTAGATCCAGGTTATATCCAGGCCTTACCAATTGCAGCTAATGTGGAATGTTCCTTAATCTTCAGAGAGTAGAATTCCTTAGCATAACACTATAATAATACAGACTGCTTGCTAAATCGCTATAGGAAATATTATAAAAGGGATTTTTAATATCATTACCTTTACTTATGTTAAGCCTATCAAGTGCCTATCCTCTATACCTAAAAAAAAAACCAAAAAGGAAAAAATGACTATATGCCAAATTTTATTATTATCATGACATTGATTCATTATAGGCAGCAAAAACAAAAAGAAACATCCTAGTCAAGCATTTTACAATTATATACTGCATTGTATTAGCTTATTTGAAAATTTTCCAAAGGATATACTGAGAATAGACTATAGACCAGGAAACCATATTAATTGAAGTTAGTTGTTAAGATAAATAGGATATGGACAATATCATGAAAAAGGTCACAGTTTATCCTGATATGGTGTTTTGCTTTTATAGGAATTTTCAAAACTGTAGTAGTCATTTTTTTAAATGTTGGACAACAATTATAGGATACCCTGGATATTCTGCACTGTCCTGGGTGCTAAGAAACAAGGTCCCTTAATTGGCCTCTCATTGGCAAAGTCTTACATAATTCTTATGTAATGCTTTGATAGTTCTGTCTCATCCCTACTCTGTTGTCTTACTCATGCATTTCAGAATACTTACTCTGTTGGTATACATCCACTCACTTCCTGTTTATCTCTTCAAAAGGCATCCTTTTTTTTTTTCATTTAAAGCAGAACCATATTTAATAATAAGGATGCAGGTAAAAACTAAATTCAACACTTACTGAATGCCTACTGTATACCAGGCCTTGTGCCAGTTTCTAGTGATACAGAAACAAATACTGTCAGTTTAAAGCCATTGACACAAATTACTTTTTTAGAGTTTGCTCTTTCACCTAAGGTTATGGGTTGGGTTTGCTACTATCTTGTTGAGATGTGTAACTAAAAATACAGGAGATATATGGGATATATAAGATATAAACAGTCCTTCATCTGATAGGAAGTCAAGAAAGAAAGGGTGCTTGCTTTAATTAAGAAAGAAATAGAAAAATAATTTTAAGTGATAACAACCAGTGGTAAGAGTTTGGGAAGACCTAGCTATTCTAGACAGAAATTGGCAATTAATAATTTTTTTTGAATTTTATTTTATTTATTTTTTTATACAGCAGGTTCTTATTAGTGTTTGATTTTTTTTTTTTTTTGCTAATTCATCCTTATCATTTAACTCAATCATCAAAATAGACAGTTCCTCTCAATCTTAGAGTCTGTGTATAAAACCTATAAACTGAGCTGATCTTATTCATATTGAGTGGCTACTGGGTTAACTTGTGTTTCTTTTAAAGGTATTTACATTTAAAGAGGTTTCTTTGTGACATATCTTAACTCAAGGGCATGGATCTCACAATAAGAAAGTAAAGAGGGAAAGCTATTAGGAAGATATATTAGGGCTGAAGTCTTTGACAGTTTCTTCTGAACATAGCCCTTCTTGTATATGAATATATCTAAATTTGCTCTACATATTTGTTTATGTAATTATACATAACTGCTATGATTAACAAAAAAGTGCTTTTAACGTCCCATACTTTTTTTTAAAGAACAGACTTAATGTTATCTATTAGATACTTGAGTATGCATGTAAAAGTGTTCTACGAAGAAAACAAATGTTTGCTCTGGAACAAAATATGCATTGCTCCCCTAACTCTGATTTTCCTGGGGTAAATGGTCCTAAACGGTGATAGTCTAGAAACCCTTCTGGAAACACACACACACGCGCGCACCCAAGTGTGAACCTAAAATTTTTTCCCAACTACAAAAACTAACAGTTCGTTTGGAAGTGTGTCTGAGCACCTCTGGCACTCCTGTCTCTGAGTTTAAAATGTAGCAATTTTAAGTGTCTTTTTTTTAAGTGTCATTTTCTGTTTACTGCTCACACATCCTTAAGCACAAGCCCATGCCCAAAGGGTTAACCATATGCTGTGCTGTTAGTTTCATTGTATATTTGTTTCATTTTTTAGTACAGTGAACTTTGATCTCAATGGTGTAAAGAACAAAATATATAAAATAAAGATCTAGAGTATGAAACAAACTTGAAAGTAGTTTTTTACTGAGGAAACACAGCTTTTTATAAACCAGAAAGTTTTCCAGTTTCGAATACACCAAGTTTCGAGAATGCCAAATTTAAGAGATTGTTGTGGAATATAATAAACTCTGCCCATGTGTAGTATCGTTGTATTGTAGGCTTCCAATAGACCTAAAAAATTTTAAATGCTACTATTATAGCTTTTATTTTTAGTTTCTTTATTGTCATTCTTTTCTTTCCTGAAACTGAATCATCACAATATCAGAAAAATTTTTTCTGTGGATTCATATCCCCCGTATTTTTCTCCTGAGAGTCATGTTGCTCCTTTTTCTCACGATTCATATTTTTCTAACTTTTGTGCCTTTTTAGTTCTTTTTCTAACATACCCTCTTAAAGACAATCTTAAAGGAGCTATGTCTAAATGATGGTAAATAATCCATAAAAATAGCATTAGCTCAGTGACTACAGTCAAATGGCACGACTAGCTTCTGCCCTCAAAAATGGTAGGATTGGATCTCTACAATATAATGGTAATATTTCCTTTATTACCATTAATAAGGTAGTAATAAGATGGAATTAACATCTAACGTCTTTTCTCACAGTTAAGAAAAATTGTGAATTTGAGACTATTACTCACGGATTGGTCAAATATATGTGGTCAAGGAACACATTTCCAATTAAAGGAAACATATTATACATATAACCTAGCTCACACCAGTGCTCCCAGAATGTTCTTTGATTAAATGAATAAGCAACTATTACTTTAAAATAATAAGGAACTTTGTTATAAATCTGTTAAAGGGAATCTGTTAAGGAATTCTTAATCTCTTATTAATTTTAAAGAGACTTAAAGTTTGTTTAAGGATCCTACGCTGTGTTTGTTCCTTGGAAACTGCTAACTATTTGGGGGAATAAATAAAGTATATGTTTCTAAACTATTTCACTCAGTTACACTAGATGCAGTTAATTAGATCCTTCTCTGTATTGCCACATAACTTTTATATTTTTACTTTATTTATTTCCTTAAAAGTACTTCCTAGGCGGGGGCTCCATTTTATTTAAATTTTCTTTTTCCTACCTGTACAGTGCTTGATACATAACTATGTGCAACAGATATTTTAAGAATGAATGAGTAAATGAATTAAAAAACATCGATTTTTCCTAATTGCATAATTTACCATTTTTCTTTTTTTTTTGGAAGACAGTGGTAAAGGACTACTTGTTTTACACTAAGTAAAAGAAACCCTCTTTTTGTTTTGACTTCAATAAAGTCAATAAATATTTATTTCTTACCAGAACAATAGGGTAAGCAACATAACACAGTACAAATAATTTGCATGTTAGTTGCCCAGTTTCAGTTATAAGTAATAAAATATTACAATTGTGTTACGTGCATTCGAATTCCATACCTTGTTTTCTATAGGGTGACTCTGGCTAATGAGCATTAGACTTGCCTTGGATGCTTGTTTTGGGGTAATTTACTTAATATATGGTTAAAATACCAGAAAAATGTTCATAAAGATTTCGTGTTGATGGGTGTTCCTGTGTTAAATGTGGCAAGTACAACATGGAAAACAGAAGCTCAAGCTTTAGAGTGCAATAGACTTGATTCAAATTCTCGCTCTATTACTAGGCTGCTTGCTGTGTGATCTTGGGTAGCTTTTTTAGCACGTCAGACTCAATTTCTTGGTCTGTAAAATCTGAATATTAATAACACTTGATTCATAACATAGTTGTGTGGGTTCAAGATTTTTAGTCCAGCCCCTGAGTTGTATTAAGCACCTAATATAACTCAGCTAGTAGTACAGCATTTGTTTTTGTTGTTGATGCATTAAGCTGTATGAGCAAATAACCCACATTCTTCAGTAGAAATTTAGATTATCCATGTAATGCCCACTGATATGGTGAGATCTGAACAGTAGAATACAAATTCTTATTTAGGGTGCCAGAAAAGTGAATTATCCATAACATAGTCTTCTTTTCATATATTGATAGGTTTGTTGTGGTTATTTTGAGATTTAAACAAACTTTTCAATGACATAGAGACATGTATGTGTGCATTATATATGGAAAAGTGTTTATATAATTCCAGTTAATAGATAATTAAATTGCAACAACTCTAGAAATATTATGTAATATTGTTATGTTTGTGTTATACTATACATATTTTATCCTACACAATATTTACTTCAAATATGTCTTTATTTCTATTATCTTTTTTGTGATTTCTGAAGAAACTGTATTTGAATGGAAATTCCAATATATATTATTCCCCTGCATGCAGGGGGAAATTATGTAGAATATGGTTAGAAGCTGACACCATGGTAAATATGACTATAATGGTAGAAATATTAGAGGCTGATCAACATTTATTGAATTTTCCTTGATTCTTCAAAAAAATCCCCAAATTTTGCTAATGAAATGACCTGGTTTCTCACAGGATAGCCTCTGTCATGGGAAATAAACTTTTAAATCTTTGCACATAGTAAGTATTCAGAAAATGTTACAGAATTGAAGTGGATTTGATCTTAAAGTCATTCAAATATATTCTTTAAAAAATTGCTGTTTTCCTGACTCTTTGTAGTCTCTTCTGGGGTAGGAGAAATCATCGACATTTCAGAGTACTTAATATTTGCTAGACACTGTCACACACACTGAGTTTGGCAGTGGGTAAGATAAGGGTTTATTCTAAATTAATTTACTTAAATTTTTTGGTGGGGCAGTCCTCCTAGGTCTTGGAAATGTCTAGGAGTTCTCTGCCCTCTTCACACATTGACTGAGGGCCTCTTTGTGGTCTTGATAGGATAATAGCCTGTTGCCAACAGGATGATTTGCCAGCAAAGAATTTAAAATTTGAATTTAGATAGAAAATCTGGTACTTTCAATCAGTGAAAAGAGGAGATTGTTATTCGTATCTGAAGCTATGATTGATCTTTGATTTTTGTCTGCACAGTGACAAAATATTTTAATGGAAAATATAAAAAGTCAATAAAATGTGAGCTTTTGCTTAAATAATGTTATGTGTACAAATGTTTAACCATTTCTGAAAATCAATTTGATGTGTTCACTATTCTTTGGATGGTTGGTATTGTTCAAATGCAGTGTTAGTCGTGCTTAAAACATGCTTAAGACGTAACGGGCTTTCTTCTGTCATGGAATATTTTGTGTTCGTTTAACCCGGTTTTGTAGGCTTTACAGTTTATTGACTGAGAATAGAACATGACCATTTGTTTTTAATAAGGTATGAAAAATACACATGGGAGCACATTGCTTTTAAAAAGTAAATGTTAAAGCAAATTACTTTTTAGACCTGGTGCAGTTCTCTAGGGACATTTGCAGTAACTTTTCTAAACCATTCATTGTAATTGTTTTGTCCTTATTTGTGGTTTTATTTTAAACACAGTTTTTAAAAAAATGAATCCCCCTTTCTAGTTTTGTTTAAAAAGTAATGTATGATTCTCTTTTAAATTACTTTTAATGATTTCCACTGAAACAATCAAATAAAGAGGGAAAAGTGGATGCCTTTGAAATGCAGTAATGCTGAGGCTTTCATAAACGGTAGTCGTTATATATACGGTACTTAGTATCAGTTGGTCAGTCTTGAGTCATGACTCAGTAATGTTAGTTAATGGAGCATTAGAGTGTTTTGCTTTATGACGCTCTCACAGGGGTGGGGGTGGGTGGGCGTGGGGGAGGTGGCTCCCTGTCAGCTACTGGGAGGACAGCCTCGCGGCGAGGCCCTGTGAAGTTCTCTTCAGTATCGGTGAACAGGGATGGTATCTGCAACAAGCCATTTGTGTACTTTCCTAGTCATCATTTTAGCTCTCCACAATTCTAAATCAGAATATCTTGTCTTGTTGATTATTAAAGCTCAGAATTCAAATACATTATTTTAAAAAAGATCTAGTATGAATATTGATTCAAGTTTTAACATTAGTTTCTCTGCAAAAATATCTTTTTCACATAATGAGAGGCATTGGACCATGAATTTAAATGGTCCTCACAATGTTTAAAGTTTGATTTTCTGATTATTTTACTGAATATTTGTTTGATTTCCTAATTATACTCAAGATCATGAAATTTAAACTTTAGCTTTTCTTTAGTGTAGTAAAGACTTTAGGAATGGCGTTCATGCAAAAAAGGGAGAGAACAAAAATCAGCTTATTAATAGCTCTGCTCTAGGCACATTCATGAAGAAAACTAAATTACTCAACATTTACACCACTGGATAACTGCATATTTCTGTGCCTTTATTCACACTCCTTGAAGCCGTAATGCCTTCTGCCTGTGGGTCTTCTCTCTCCATATCCAAGTCCTGCCTATCTTTTCAAATTCAGATCTTACATCACATCAACCTTAATGAGATGTTTAATGATCTCCCCAGCTGTTAATAATCACTTTCTTCGAGTTCTCACAGTATCTGCATCTCTTATGGCATGTATCACTTTTTACCTCTCATTACAGTAATTTACATACCTCTATCCTTTCTCTGTTTTAGAACTCTTGAGGGCAGATTCTCTGTTTTAGAAATCTACTTTGGGTACTCAGTATCTGTCAAGTAATTGAGTAAGTGAATGAATGAGCTATATTAAAATTAACTTGTTTACAGGACTCAGGTAACTATAGCTGTATACAAACATTTTAAATTTTATTCTCCCTCACAAAACTCCATTAAAATTGAATAAAGAAATAGAACCCTAACATTAACACCACACCCACCAGAACAAAGAGAATAGATAAGATATGAGAGATTTTAAAGCTTTACACATGGTACATCATTTTGTAACTTCAGAGTCACTAGATCTTAAAAGTGTCCATAGGGAAAAAGCAAAGATTATAACCAAAAACAGTGTTTTTGACTGGATATTAGAATAGCATTTAGTTTTTCTACTGAATGTTAGAAGTCAACAAAACAAAAATTTTAAACTAAAGAGAAATTATTTTCAGTACAGGATTTTATACCCAACTTAACCATCATTAAGAGAGTGTAATAAAGGTCTTCTCACATATCTAAGGTCTGAAAATGTTTACCTATAAAGTGTTCTCTCTTAGGAAGCCACTGGAGGATGTCTTCACAAAATCAGACAAAAAGACTTGAGAACAAAGAACTAGATGATCACTCCCACACCCCCATCAGGTTGGTGAAATGCAGTCCCCAGGCCACACCACTGGTACCCAGTCTAGATTGCAGCATGATTAGGAGTTAGAGATGTTTAGAGATGTGTGTGAAAGTTTGAAAGGAATTAAGGATTGAAAACCAGTTAACTCTAGGGGAAAGTAAAGTCCCTCAGGAGGACTTATAAGTACAGTCTGTCCTCATTATTCACTACTTCTGTATTTGCAGATTCGCCTAACACTACAGTTTATTTGTAACCCCAAAATCATACTCATGGCACATTTGCAGTCATTCACAGACATGCACAGAGCAGCAAGTTTGAGTTGCTTGACATGCACAATCCCATCTGAGGCCAAACAAGTCGACACTCTGCCTGCCTGTTTCTGCTCCCATAATTTGTGTCCTTTTCGCTATTTAGTGCCATGTTTTTTTTTTAATTTTTATACTTTTTTGTTTGTGATTTCACTGTTTCAGATGACCTCCAAATATGCAATAGTATTGAAGTGCTGTCTAATTGTTCCTAAGTGCAGGAAGGTTGGGCTGTGCTTTGTGGAGAAAATGCAGGTGTTAGATAAGCTTCACTCAGGAGTAAGCTGTAGGGCTGTTGGATGTGACTTAAGTGTTCATATTTCAACAGTATTATTAAATAAGGTGTCTTTAAACAGAAACACATAAATAAGGTTCTAGATCGATTGATTGATTACTGTGTTGTGACAAAAGGCTTGTAAGAACCTAACCCTGTATTTCACATGGGAGCAATGGGTCAGTGTTCACTAATTCAGTGTTTGCAGCTACTTTATAGAATGGAACTATGGTCAATAAAAAGATTTGACTGTATGTTATTCCATTTTGCCTGACAATGAACAACTTTTGTTAATAAATATAAAATTTATAAATTTGATGTCAATATGACCAAAATGTGTTATGTAACCATAGTGGGAAAATGGTAGGAGGAAAGGCAAAAGAGGAAATAAACAGGAAATAAATAGGCAATAAATAAATAGGAAATAAGTACCCAAAACTAGTATCGGAAAATATCAGTATAAGCATATTCTTTATAATCATTTAGTTAAATATCAGGAGAAACAAAGACTTGAAAATGGTAGTTTATAGAAGCAGACAAGGAGATGGGAAGAGTGAGATAGGAGAATGTGGTTTGTAAACTACATTTTGATATTACATGTAGCTTTAAATCATGGATAAATATTTGCTTGAGAGAAATAGATTAATATTTAAAGGATAAAATGAAAACAGTTTTGATTATATAATTGAAATTTAAATACAACTACACAATGAAAACACTTTAGATTTTAAAGTAATTGATTTGTTTTTTTAATCCATGGTAGGAAAGAAAATTTTGTTCAGGTTTGTTTTTTGGGGACACTAAAAACCAACTGTAAGATCCTATATGACTCCATTTTTAAAATTGAAGATTATTGTTAAATAATATATATTTGTGGATTTCTTGCATTTGCTTTGTTTATCCAAAAGTATTTTAGACATTTGCTACTGTGAAAGTGTGACTAGTTAGATCACTTTCTTATCCTAGAATTCCAATTTACAGTCTCAACTGCATGAATAAATGATTCTACTGGACTTACTCTTCCATTGTGTCACATATTACAAGACAGTGTTGCATCTTGGCAAAAATTCTGCTGGCAGATGTAAAGCTTAAATTTACACAAAGATATTCCTGCCAATAGTTTCTGAGATATACATAAAACTAAATCAGTTGAGCTTCACATAATACCATTAACACCATTTCTATGGAATAAGAGTAGAAAATAGCTTGGTTGAAAGTTTTGAAAGCTCCATTTTCAGAGGAACAAAAGGAAAAAGAGGAACTCTTCTAGTAAAAGATAATTGGCAAAGTGATACATAAAAAAAATGGAAAAGGCATTATTGACTTGTAGAATATTCTAAAAATACCTCATTCAATAAGTACATCTTGCTAGTTGACACACAATTATGTTAATGTAGTAAGAGTTGAAGAGTAATTTAAATATAATTAGGGCTTAAAACATAAATGGCATAGAACATGGAACTTGTTTTCCTATTCGTGCAGGTTTTTTTACGCAAATGAAAAATAAAAAGTAAACTAAATGAAAATTTTTGCTGTATTTCCAATTTAGTTTGAATTTATTCTTGCATGGCTGATAAAGATGATGAAACAAATGAGTTTCATCATGAATTCTCTAATAAATGATACTTTTCAACATCTTGTTTTGCAAAAAAGAATGAAAATCATTTCTTTATTCTTAATAAAATACCTGTTTTCTATGCATATTCATTTTCATACAGTGTCCAGAGCTGCATCCATAAAACAACAAAATAACTTATTAGAAAGGAGAAATTTAGTCCACCACCAACAAATAACTAAATAATGATATAAAAATCACCTTGTTTGATATTTTTTTTCGGTGGGTTTACTGACTGTTTTAGGGAGTTGACTTGCTTTGACATAACCTGTGATCAATTTTAATATGACATAGATTGAATTAGTAAGATCTGTGAAAAATCATCTAGACAGACTTTCTTTTTTGCTTGACACTACAAGTAGATCAAGTGTAACTCCTGGGGCTAGGCATAAATTGGGTAGGCAAAGTGATCTTTTCTAGATCTCTATTTCAGATTTTAAAAATAATGTAAGGCCAGTTTATTTATTAGCTCATTCAGCAAACTTGTATTGAATTTGCACTGTAATTCAAGAATCTGCTAGATGTAGAGGATATAAGCAGAAGATAAATTTTAAAAAAACATGAGAAATACAGTGTTAATCTTGCTATGAGGGGGGACTTTGGGAACCTACAGGAAGGAGATAATGCCTGAGTCCTAAAGGTTAGCTTTCAAGTAGAGTATATTTCGAAGTTTTAGAAACAATATCAGTGAAATGATTCAGGAGCAGGATGTTCCTACTTATTCCTACACCCGATTTACAACCTAAATTGAAAGACGAGATACCTGAACAAATTAAAGAACATAGTAAATGAGAGGAAATGTAGAGTAAATTGTAGATATGAAAGATAAAGGAATGCAAAAAAATAGTATGTGCTATTCTTTGTTTCATGTAACATTGTCTCATTAGCATCTTTCCATGACAGTAAGTATGTAGCGCACCAAGTTTAATGGCTTCCTCCTCTACCATCTTATTTTGGATGTGCCCTCATCTATTTTCCCATCCCCTTTTTGCTGGCCATGTAAGTTATTTATAAAATTGTACTAATATAGTATTTTGTGATGATTAACACATTTATATGTATGCGTATGTATGATACAGGCATACTTCAGAGATACTGCAGATTCTGTTCCAGACCACTGCAGTAAAGCAAATATTGCAGTAATGAGAGTCACACACATTTGTTTGGTTTTCCAGTGCATATAAAAGTTATGTTGACACTATATTCTAGTATATTAAGTGTGCAATACCATTATGTCTAGGAAAACATGTACATACCTAAATTAAAAAATACTTTATTGCTAAAAAATGCTAACCATCATCTGACAACATAGGATTACCACAAACCTTCAATCGGTAAAAAAAAAAAAAAAAAAAAAGGTATTTGAAAAGCACAATAAAACAAGGTATGCCTCTATATATCTTGTGTACATTCTTGATTTTTTCCTAAAATCATAGAATTTTAATTATGTCATCAAAGAATATGACATATTTAAGCCTCTTCATTTACATCGATGGATTGCTTCTAATAAGTTTGTCCCAAATTATATATAAAGAATTGTACCTATACATGTGTGTGTTGATTTGTTGATTGTCTCTCTCCCACTAGAATGGAAGTCTCCTAAGGATAGGAAGCTTTGGTTTTATTCAAACAGACCTAGAATAATTCCCAGAATATAATAGGAGGTCCATAAATATTTATTTGATTAAATGAATGAATTTTCTTCTTCTTCTTCTTTTTTTTTTTTTTTTTTTTTTTTTTTTGCGGTACGCGGGCCTCTCACTGTTGTGGCCTCTCCCGTTGCGGAGCACAGGCTCCGAACGCGCTGGCTCAGCGGCCATGGCTCACGGGCCCAGCCGCTCCGCGGCACGTGGGATCTTCCCGGACCGGGGCACGAACCCGTGTGCCCTGCATCGGCAGGCGGACTCTCAACCACTGTGCCACCAGGGAAGCCCTCTTCTTTTTTTTTTTTATTGAAGTATAGTTGATTTACAATGTCTTAGTTTCAGCTGTACAGCACAGTGATTCAGTTTTATATACATATAAAGAATATATATATAAACACATATATATATATATTCTTTTTCAGATTCTTTTCCCTTATAGATTATTACAAAATATTGGGTACAGTTCCTTGTGCTATACAGTGGGTACTTTTTGGTCATCTGTTTTATATATAGTAGTATATATATATGTTATATAGTATATATATGTTAATCCAAAGCTCTTAATTTATATATGTTAATCCCAAACACTTAATTTATCCCCCCACCCCCTTTCCACTTTGCTGACTGTAAGTTTGTTTTCTATGTCTGTGGGTCTATTTCTGTTTTGTAAATAAGTTAATTTGTATTTTTTACAAATATTGCACATATAAGCAATATCATATAATATTCGTCTCTGTCTGGATTACTTCATTTATTATAATAATCTCTAAGTCCATCCATGTTGCTGCAGATGGCATTATTTCATTCTTTTTTATGGCTGAGTAATACTCCATTGTATATAAAATCAATGAATTTTCAAAGGAAATAATTTTAAGCCGAACGATTTAGATTCAAAATCTGGCTGATCTATGTAAAACAAGTAATCTTTCTTAGGGAGAAACCAAAATAATTAACACAGATTTTCTTCAGAGAAATGTTTATGGGTATGACTACAACCAAGTGCTAAGAACAGAAACTGGGGGGGAGAAATTAGGTTTTAAACTAAAAAATAGATAAGAGAGAGTTGTCAATAAGAGGTTTTGTTACCCAGCAAAACTGATTTGTATAGAGCACTCTGTATTAACATCACAAAGCAGGCTGTTGGGTGTAAAGGGTGAGAAATGATACTGGAAAGTGGATTATAGAATTCCATGCACCTCAATTTCATACATGTAGAGGCTATTACCACCTGGAAATGTGATGCCATCTTTATCTTCTTTGCTCTCTCTTCTGTTAAGGGTACTCATAGGAAGGATTCATTTTGAATAAGATGCATATTACAGAAATGCTACTATACCTGATTAGAATTAAATAGATTTTTATCATTAGGAAGAATATGAGCTCCTTTTTGTACTAGTTGACGAGGTTACTTTATTTGCTCCATGTTATGTTTATATTACAAAATTGCCTTCTGTGAAAAATATACTCTTGGACAGGAATCAATCAGATATTTTGTGTACCTTTTCACTGAGAAATTAATATATCCTAGAGGAACATTTGTTCTCTTGCACCCTGTCTGATAAGCCTGGGTAGGAGACAAGACCTTGGTTCCTGTTTTAGCGTTATATATTTCCATCAGAACAACTAACTTCTACCTGTCCCATAAAGAATTATATGGATAGGCAGCTCATGAGGGATGTTTAAGTCCAGGAGGTTTAAATAAACCTGTTAGAACATCTGCGTTATGATGCAAGAGGAACAAGCAAAGGCAAGTGCTTGATACGGGGTGAATACCTTGCTGACAAGTCAATACAGGTGCAGTCATGATAGCAATTTGCCATCCTGCCAAAGTGCAATTATCAGTTATGTCTTTGAAATAAGTAAAGATATTCTACCCTCATGAAGTATGAAAAACATGCTAAGTGCAGAAGAATAGTTCTCCCTGATTGTTAAGGAACTTCTTTTCAATAAGGAAAAGACAAATATACTCTTATGGAATAAGTCAAGCATGTTTTGTTTTATTTCCTTCTTTTGTTAAATTCAATTTTGCTCCATGTCAAAGGGGACAAGGACAAGATTTCTGTAGGGCCCAGGATGGGGTGGGTTTGCATTCATGATTTACCTATGTTATTATCTCATTTCATTTGGTATTAGTTGTATCAGTCAACCAAAAGATATATAAAGTATTGTCCTCATGGATATTACACTTTAGTTTGGGGAAAACAGACAATAAAGTAGCTAAATACTGCGTAAGTTATATAACTAAATACATACAAACATATATACATATGTATGTATCAACATAGACACACATAATAAGAGAAAGTGGGTAAGATGGTATTTAGTGTTATGGAGAAAAGGGAAAGAGTCGGGTGTACTGATGGGAGTGAATGCAAATTTAAATTGAATAGTCAGAGAATGCCTGACTGAGAAGGGGGCATTTGAGTAAAGATCTGACGTAGGAGAGGAATGAGGTGAGTGAACACCCAGTGAAAATATAAATAGGAAGACCACAGGTCCAGGCAGGAAGGAGGTGAGATCACCCAGAACTGAGCTCTGGTCACTCTCACATTAAGAGGTCAAGTTGATGAGGTAGAACCAGCAAAGGAGGCTGATGAGGAGAGGCCAGTGAGATGGGAAGAGACCCAGAGGAGTGAAGTGTAGGGAAGTCCAGGTGAAGAAGACGTGTCAAGGCAGAGTCGCTATGTCACTTGCTGCTAGGTCATGTAAAATATGGACTAAGAATTGACTATTTTGGTGTGTGACGATCACTGATGATGGCAAGAGCACTTTTTGTTCCATGGTGGGAGTGAAAGTCTGACTGATACATGTTCAAAAGAGAGTAGGAAGAAAGAAATTTGAGACAGAGAATACAGACAGTTACTTCTATAGAGAAAGAGGGTAATGATGTTATAATTGGAAGGGAAAATGGGGACAAGAATGAGCTTTGCTGCTGTTGTTCCTTTTGGGAGGAGAAATTAGGGTATGTTTGTATGCTAATTGGAAAGATCTAGTAAAAAGTAAAACGATTGATGATGCAGGAGAAAGGGGAAGAATCACTAAAGCAAGGTCCCAGAATAAGTGAAATGAGTAGAATCTAGGGTGCATATCTGTCTTCCAGTTGGGTATCCTTTTCCCACCCTTCCTGAACTCTTTTGTCCTATCATTTACACAAGATAGTGCTCTTGTAAAGCCATGTACAAGAATTTCATTAAGTATTTTTCTGTGATTTAATTCTACTCAGGACTTGACATTTACAGATAAATAGACTTAAAACAAGTTTCTATATGGATCATTCTGAAGTTTCTATATAAAATGCAAAGTTAACTTTAGTTTCTTTTGTTTCTTTTGGCAACTTGCATGGACAAATTGAACTCAATGTTGTTTTATTTTTGTGGTCCCATGTAGACATTGTTTCCCTACTGAGATTTAGTTAGAACATTTGCTTCCGGTGAATCATCTGCTGACTTGGGATAGTTACCACCTATTAGTGGACGAAAAAGACACTGAAAATATTGAGGTCTGTAGCGTGATACAGGATGAGAGTATTTTCTGCCTGTGTATATTCATGTCCAGAAGAAAATGCAGAGGAAAAATGCTTAAAATGAGATGGCACGTGGGGAGGACATAGTTTTGTTAGTCTGATTTGAATATAAAACAACAATTTTAGGGCTTCCCTGGTGGCGCAGTGGTTGAGAGTCCGCCTGCCAATGCAGGGGACACGGGTTCGTGCCCTGGTCCGGGAAGATCCCACATGCCGCAGAGCGGCTAGGCCCATGAGCCATGGCCGCTGAGCCTGCACGTCCGGAGCCTGTGCTCCACAACAGGTGAGGCCACAACAGTGAGAGGCCCGTGAACCGCAAGGAAAAAAAAAAAAAAAAAAAACACAAAACAATTTTAGTAGTATGGGAATTTAGAGTTTGTTATTAATTGATACTCCATTCTTTCATAGTCAAGAGTAAGACACTGTTGGAGGGCTAACACTTCTTGGTGTGTGTATATGTACACAGGCATACACACTACATTTATGCACACATACATATATGTGCGTACATTCACATGTGCATGTTTGTATCTATATTTTGAGTAAGGTTAAATTACTCTTTAGTCTTAATATTATTCTTTTAGTTAAACCGTGATCCTTTGATAACTTTCATTTCCAAAAATAAGCTGGTAGTATACCAAACATCACAATTGTACTAAAACATAGTCATACCTCGAATTATTTAACCCAAAGTCACTATAGGAATGGTTCTGCTAACATACACGAGATATAAGTCGTTTAAACATATATTGATTAATGAAGGCTGCTTTTGTGTCTTTTTGAAACATCAGTTTAGTCAGCCTAAGACAACAGAATCCTCTGAGAATTACATGTTTTCTCATTCTTGTGTTGTTTCTAAGTGCTAGTGAGCAATCTGTGACTCTGCAGAAACAGCTTAGATACATCTACTTGGAAATATTGTTCTGGAAAAAAAAAAAAAACATTGCAATTCTGATTGATGACCAGCATAGCAAGCAGTCTTTCAGATGCCTCCTCTTGAGCCCTGAACAAATATACCTAGAGAATGATTTTTGAATTCTTTTCTGTCCAAAGGTTTTAAGGAATTTTGTCTTTTCAAATTATATGAAAAAATTTCCCTAAGGCATGGATCACTGGCATTAATAGAAGTGGTATCTTTCTGACTTTTCTGAAATCTCTATAAGGCTTGAATCCTTTCTGGATATTTAGTTTTGCACAATACCTTTTCAGTGTTTGTGAATATTAGGTATAGTATTGTAGGATGTGGACACTCCTTGAACAAGAATAAAGTCTGACTTGGGAATATAAGCCATTTTTCTCATTATACTCAGTCAAATACTACAGTCAAGTACTACATTGGGTCCTGAGCTAATTAAGAAAGTAAAAACTTCCCCCCCGGGGCTAATATGCATATCCAGTAGTAGAGCTACCTAATCATTCATCCATTCTTTCATTCTGTACATGTTTTTTGGCCATTCAATATGGATGCTTTGTGCTGAGCTGTCTATTCATAAAAAACAGAGATGAAATCATAACATATTCAACTAAGATGTTTCCAACTCTTTGTTGTGATAAATTTTCTCTTAATTTACAACTTATAACTTTCAAAACTTTTTATTCATTTTTAGGAGGCTAGACTTCTCCAAGAAAGAAGTGCTAAATTTACCTTAATGGTACTTTATATTTTTTACGGATGGTACAAAATGGCAGCAACATTTTAATTCCATATCTATATAAGTTTTCTTTTCCTAGTCATTTATTATATGATGTCTGTATAAAAGTTTCATTTTTGTTTTCTTCTTGATCATCTGAAATCATAAGAATGTTTCTATTCTACTTGATTATTACTAACTGCCCCCATTTTCTAAAATAATACATTTTAAACATTATTTTTCCCCCTGCCATTCAAAGAAAGTCTTTTAGAATTATCATTAATTTTAACTTGAGTTAAGGATTAGAAAGTAAATTACTTCTTTTTATAACTTGTAATTTGGAACTTTAGTATTACCAAGCCTGTGTTATTATTGTGTCATATAATATTTTTGCAAAGAAATTGAATATGGAAAAATATATACATATAAAATTTAAGATAAAGTTATTTTATTGGTTATTTTCAAGTGTGTATAATATCCCTATAAAATATAAGCCATCTACTAGTTTGTAGAGATTTTTTTTTCCATTTCACTTGAATAATTTTTTGTCCAGATGCCCAAATACCTGTGAGGCATAGGAAGAAATATGTCACACCATCCAGAAAACCCTTATCAAAGCAAAGCTCTTTTCTCTGGTGGTGTGAGTATATGGTATGATGAGTGGTTCTGTTTTGCTGTTTGTACACTGGTCATTCTAGCAGAGGCTATTTATTAAGGAAACAGATGGAGAAACATGTTATATTTTGTGTCTTCTGTTAGCTATAAAATGTTAGGAGACTTGGAAAGCAGAACTAAACTAACTGAAGGTGTCAAAGAATAAGTCAGGTGTGATGGGAGAGAATGGATTCCAGCAGAGGCGGGATTTTTTTTTTTTTTCCTATTGAAAGCTTTGGAATAACCTTCAATTTGTATTTTTCCTATGTAAGCTGTTAGGTCAATGGATATTTTGTGAGTTTTTTCAAATTACTTTTATATGAACTTGACAGTCTTCCAGGAGCCACCTGTTTATTTGTTGAATATATTGATAGGTTATAAGAGAACCCCAAAACTAAGATGTCTTTTAGAACTAAGTCAGTGGAATTTGGTATCCTTTTCGGTCAGTCTTTTTTGTTGTTGTTCATAACAATTTGTATAATACAAAAATTTCCAAGAAGTACTGTTTCTTCAAAACAGGTTTATTTCCTGCAAAAGTGCTTCAGTTTTGCAGCTGAACATGTGTTCTCTCAGATCGTCAAGACCTGGCTCACCTTCTAAGAATTCAATTGTTGAATCATTAACAACAGATAATGTGTCACTATTATCAAAGGCACAGTTTTTCCCAATGATTAGATCTAATTCCTGCTCATATTATTTTAAGCCTCTGATGTTTTCTCTTCTTCCACTCCCTTCTCTTCTTTGTATTCTATTTTTATTTTATTATTTTTGACTTGATGTTTCCCTGCATCCCTTATTTGACAAATAGCTGTACTGTGGTCTAGACTTTGGTACAGCAAAGGGCCAATCTCTTTACTTTGTTGACCACAAGAATATGTGGTGTCTTCTTTTAACAAATAAGAATTGTTTTCAGTAATGCTAATAAATCTGCCAGGTAAGATGTTAGGAGGTATTTGGGGAGGGATTTCAATTTTATTTATTGTGTTATTACTTATGATGAATTTAGCACTTACACACGAGTCTTTTTGTAAGAAGCACTTTACAAATATCTTTGAGTTCTCCCAGTGACCCTGTAAGAAATAGAAATAGAGGATTTATAACCTCCATTTCACAGGTGAAGCTGCTGAAACCACACATTTTTATTCTTGTGTGTTTAACTCTTTGAGAGAAATGTCTCTTCAAGTTTGAAAGATTCACTATTACTATTCTCCTGAAAGTCAAAAAACAGAGGCAAATAATACTCTACATATGATGGCCTGAAATGCAAACCTCCTCACTGAGTGTATTTATGCCCCTTAGAGGAACCAATCACATATTTCTGTCTGTATCCTTTTCACGTTGATTGTGGACTGATTTTCTCTGCATTTTAGAGCCTGTGTAGCTGACGGTTTTCCTATGAGATGGTTCATGTATTTGATTTAAAGGAAAGTAGAACTATAACTTCGCTGTTTTGCAAAACTATTCTAATACTGAAGCTGACATTTACATTTACACACATTCCTCCAAGGATTTCAGTGCTTCTGTGTTTCTGTAAGCTTCAGACTATTTTTTTCTTTTAATCTATTTTTTACTGTGAAACACTTAGTATATTTGCAGATTCAAACACCCATAAAAAAGTGGTATTAATACCAGTGTTATGATTTTAGATTTATAGAGCATTCTTACCTCTAATAAATAGTTATAAACCACCCAGTTTTCCAAAGATGCCACAGATTTCATTTGTTTCTGCTTTTCACTAATGACTTGCTGTTTTGGGTAGACTCAGTTTCCCATGCACCAGTCTATCCCTGTAGTGACCAACCTAGGCTCAATTATGACTTCTTATATCCTAGAAGGTAATGCCTCATAGCTGAGGGAAGGTGAGCCTCTGGGCCAACATGAATATACAAGTGATCCTGTGATGGAAGGAAGCAAAGAAAATGGATATGAGACTAACCATGGTAGTAGCTAGTAACTTGGCTCCCACTTGCTGCAATCTTGCTGTAGTTCTTAATAAGCCTGTTATATACTCAACACTCCTGTTGAGTGAGAGCTCCTGCATTCTAGAAAACAACTCTCCTACCATTTACCTATGTGTTTAATATAGGTCCATTACTCTTTCACTGAAATCAGTCTTTAATATGCAACAAAATCATTTTACCATTAAGTGATATTTTCAAACTATTCACCAGTGCAAAGTAATTTACAATAGAAAAAAAGTATATATATATATTATATATATATATAATATATATATATTATATATATATATTATATATATATATATACACACACATAGTCTGTTGTCTAATATGCCATTTATTCTACCGTGGGCAGCTTTTTATCACAAAAATATAGGGAAAGACATTCTAATAAGCAAACCTTTATATTACAAGTTGAGAGACCACATAATACTATTAGTCAAGTAATAAATAGAGCACAATTGAAGGTATATTTATTATATCATAGGGGGCACAGAGTTAGGGAAAGGTATGTAGTGATAGAGCGGTATCCAGGATATTTCAACCTGTTTTCTGCTCTAGTCTAGCTCAGAGGAGAGAATTAAAGATAAAAATCTTCTGACGGGCAGACAAGATGGAAGAAAAGTAACAAAAGATAAAACAAATGGAGGAATGCAAGCATGTCACAAGTTACTAACTCATGACTAAAGATGAATGGATATGACTGTGGCAGGCAGCTACTCACTATCAAGAAAGTCCAATAAGTTGAAGATTCACTTTACCTAGTCTTCACAGTATATGGGCTACCTACTGGACAATCTCTGGTCTGGGGCCTTAATTCTAAATAGGTAATGAGAAGTTGTCTCATAATGTATAAAACAATACAATTAGTTTTCTAATAGTATATCGTGTTCACATGATTTCCAAGTATTTTCAAAGATCGATCTATCAAAAGATATATATATATATATATATATATATATATATATATATCCACACAAACATATACCTGGAAAGGATATTCAAAAATACATAAAAGGCATTTATTCATTTCTTTATTAGGCCCTACCTTCTCTGCCTTCCCTCTTTTAACCTCCATAACCAGTTACAATATAATTTTTTTTTTCTTTTTTTTTGCGGTACGCAGGCCTCTCACTGTTGTGGCCTCTCCCGCTGCGGAGCACAGGCTCCGGACGCGCAGGCTCAGCGGCCATGGCTCACGGGCCCAGCCACTCTGTGGCATGTGGGATCTCCCCGGACTGGGGCACGAACCTGTGTCCCCTGCATCGGCAGGCGGACTCTCAACCACTGTGCCACCAGGGAAGCCCCAATATAATATTTTAGATATCAAAATTCCTTAGCTTCATTTTTGTAGGCAAATATGATTTAGACAAAAGCTCTCAAACGTCTTTAAATCTGTCGGCATGCAAGAATTTTCTTCCCTTCCTGCCCAATTTCTCAGAGTGGTGTTTAGAAATGCCAGTCTTGGAGTCTTCTGATTTCCCAACTCTTTCTCTGGATGCGATTGTCTAGACTTCAGTGGGCAAGTGGCTCAAAGATATTTCATCCATGGGTTACTCAGTGGCCTATAAGATGACCCGATCTGAAAATATTTGTTGAATGAACTAGAAAATGCCAAGTGAATGAAATGGTTATTAGTAGGAGCTAAGTTAAGTTAAAAGGAAATAAAGAGAGAAGAGCTGTAATAGAGCATACACCATGAAAAATGATGACAAGCCTAAGTGCTAAGGAAGACAGAACTACACATTAGCAGAACCTTTGAGATAAAATATGTATACAAATTTAGCAGAAGGAATGGGCCAATTTGAATTAAGAGGAATGAACAGTTCCTTAGAAGCTGAAGCACAATGCAAAAGACACTGTATGACGATTAAAGGAAGAGACACTGATCCTTAACCCAAGTCCGTGTTTACCCTAACAGTACTTCCCCTTTTCCTAATTAAATCTATGCATTTTCCTCTGAAATTTGCTTACATAAAGTATTCTCCAGTAGCACTGCTTACAAATGTCATAATTCATAACATTGCATGAATGTCATAATTGTTGAGGAAAAGTAATCATGTTTTGAGGAGACTGGAACTACTATTTTCCAGTTATGTTATGATGCTCACAGGGGTACCCTCAGTCTCCTTATTGTACAAACTTAAGAATCCTTATAGAATCCTCCACCTTGTAACTAATTTATGACAGTTTATGTTATATGGTAAAAATAGGGAGATTACATTTTCTCCATGCTGATTCTTTAGAGAAGGAAAACACAAGAAATAGACTAGGTGTTAGCTTTAAATAGAAGAGGGCAGAAGTCTGAGGAACTGGGGTGCTTTGTGGGCCAGTCTGGGTCTGAGAAAGAACTATTCGGTCTTAATAGTTGGAAGACTTATGAACTCTTGCGTTTCCCTCCCACCCTCCCTATCCTACCCCTCTAGGTGGTCACAAAGCACTGAGCTGATCTCCCTGAGTTAATTTTGAGAATTCTGTACCAACTAACGTTATGTGATATCATAACATTTTCTGCTCTAGTATTGAAACACAATTGGTTGGATCCATTGCCTCCTTGACAAGATCCATTGCCTCCTGGATACACAGGTGGTGTCCTAGCTCTGCAGTTGTGTTCCCTACAGTGAGTCCTGATGGTGACTAGGATGCTGCCAAAGCAAGAGGAGTGAAATCTTGCCTGTGACCCATCTTCCCATTCCAAGGGTTTGGAAGGAGCTAGGAATATGCTCGTTTACTTTTATTTGTCTTCCTTTCCTCAGACTTCCCACTTACATAGAAAAAAATAGTGAAAGTGGGTCCAAACAAGCCATCTTTATCTCTTCAAATCTTAAGATCAAATCTTAAGATATGACATACTTTGATTCCGTATAGGTTTCACTCTCCATGTCCCCAGGACCTTTGTAATTTATGACCTTGTTTTTGTTTGTTTGTTTGCTTGATTTCGTTTTTGCGGTACGCGGGCCTCTCACTGTTGTGGCCTCTCCGGTTGCGGAGCATAGGCTCCGGACGCGCAGGCTCAGCTGCCATGGCTCATGGGCCCAGCCGCTCCGCGGCATGTGGGATCTTCCCAGACCAGGGCACGAACCCGTGTCCCCTGCATCGGCAGGCGGACTCTCAACCACTGCACCACCAGGGAAGCCCTGACCTTGTTATTTTTATGTGATGTCAATTCTAAATACCCAGCAAAAGTATACAGCGCTCCAAAAATTCTGAAATAACCTAAATTAGATTTTCTAAAGGCTCCCTATTTATTTGCTAAATTATTCTTGCTTGTTATACTATATTAACACCCACAAATCTTTGATAGCATAGCCATTTGTTTTTAAAGTGTTTTGTTTATTAATCAACACAAGTTTTGCCTTGAATTGTCAGTTCTTAATATCATTTATCTTTTTTTTTTTTAGATGTCTTAGGCTTTGCAGATCATTCCCTTCTTCAAAGTTACCCTGGAATTTAGATCATGTCTGTATGTACCCAGAACTTCATCAGGCCAACCTAACTTTCCCCCCTTCTCTGGCTCTTCCTCTTGTCTGGTTCTTTCCTCTAAGGAGTTGTTGCGTACTTACTTTCCAGCATCAGATTTGTCCAACCATTTCTGCCTCTAAAGCATCATTGAATCTGTACATGATACTCCAATGCTATTGTTCCCCACATCTTAGTTCTTCCTTCCTTCACGCAAATCTTTCCTAAAATGCTATTTCTTTCACAGTCCTTCTTCAGGCAAATAAGAATTTAATTCAACCTGAACTTTATTAATCATGTCTTTGGATATTTAGCACAATGCTAGCTGTGCCTTTAAAGTCACTGATATGCCCTTAATAACCAGAAGGTACAGTTGGGAAAAAAGAAATAAAATAAAACAATGAGAGAGCTGAATTAGAGGTATATTATCAAGTGCTCGTTTCTACTATGTTTACTATATATTCCTTAGAAAGGTAAGTGCTATATCCTCCTTCATCTCTTCCTATTTAACCAATTGCCCATTGTGACCCTAACCTTGGAGCCACCACACAATATGGGTATAATGCATGTCTCTGTGTGTACTGATAAAATGTTAACCATTCACATACTTCATGTTCAATTTTGTTAAACATTTTTCTTCATCCTCCATCAATGTGGTCTGCCTGACGTAATAAGCATATAGGGGGTCTGTCCATGTAAGCTTTACTAATTGCATTTAGCTTAGTACTCTCCATAAATTCTAAAACATATTCTATAGCTAACACAAAAGTTATAAACATTTAAAATTTCATTGTTTGAATGAAGAATGTTGGATTGCCAAGTTTTGATTAGAAGTGCAGTCTGTATTATACTTATTGCAAGCTTTTAAGTATCATTATCTTCTAGTAGAGTAGCTCCTCAGTAGTGCCAATCTTTCCATCATACGACTAAATAAGGTAGAGTTATAATGCTGGCTACCATTCAGATGGTGACAGGTGGCGGAGAAAGCACACAATGGAATTTTCCATCTGTTCTCTACTCTCTATCCAAGGCTTAAAGGACAGCGTGTGTTTTGTTATATACTGTTCAAACCTTTTTCTCCACCTAAAACATCATTTAAAATTTTTTTTATACTTTAGCTTACCAGGAGACATAAATCTTGAAGGTCAAAATCACATGTTCATCTTTCCTCACCTTTTTTGAGAAAGCACACGGGTTTATTCCTTATGAAGAGATGAATTCTGGCTTGGCCTTTTATACTTTATCTGTAGAAAATATCTCAGCTTCCGACAGCTTTACAAAAAGCAGAATATATGTATCCATAAAGAGTAATACATATAAAGAAGGTTGGTATGCCTCATATTCACTGAATTGTTAAAGGCATTAAAGGTAGCCTCACTGTGTTATTAGTAATAGTTTTGTAAGTTTAGATTTTGATGATACTCATTATGGAAGCAAGATTATAATACTAATAAAGAATATAACTTATGATAGATAGAGGGCTGCCAGTTTGAAATTTTGCATACAAGGGGAACTACTGTCTATTTTGGATAGAAACTGTGAGTTTTTGAATTAAAATTTTAGTTTTTTTCTATTTAATTTTCCATGGGACATTTTTTATATGGCCTCTTCTGTGCCATTATAATACAGTAAAGTTTAAGAACCATAAAAGAGGCAGAAAATATGTTGTTATAAAATTTTTGTACGGAAAATGCCCTTCTTTCCCTGAGCACTTGGGATATATTCCTGGATGGCAAATAGTAAAGACTGTATTTTGATATGTTTAATTGTAATGACTTTACGTGAGTGAATGGGTTAAATTTAGTAATTCCATTTTTCTTCAAGAATTAATAAATTCTCTCTCTCTCTCTCTCTCTCTCTCTCTCTCTCTCTCTCTATATATATATATATATATATATATATATATGGCACTGTGCTATGTGCCATATAATGTACAAAGTTAAATATGTCCCTGTCTTTGAGGAGCTTGCAGAGTTTCTGGAATGGAGGCATGAATAAGGAAATAATGCACATAAAGCAGGGAAGATAAATTGGGGTTAAACTGTGTCCCATTGGTTCCCAAACCTGGATACCCAGAATGATCACCTAAGGCAGTTACTAAACTTACAGGTATCTTGGTTTTGTCAAAGGCAAGTCTGATTCTAAAAGTCAGGGTTGGATGGGGTTAACTTAAGAGGTGACCCAGAGGATGCTGAACAGAGGTCTACACAAAGGTTTTCAGAGATACTGAATCCTAGGGTGAGAAGTGAAAAAATCTGTCCTTGATTTGGCAAGCGATAGGAAGACACGAAAGGTTTTTGAAAAGATATATATTAACAGAAGAGTGCTTTTAGAAGATTATCCTGGTATGAGGAAAAATATGTTGTAGCACTGAAGATGCAATGGATAAGAGGTATTTATGAAATAAACATTGGACATGTTGAATGCTTAGGGCTTAGCAAGAAGTGGGATGCATGGGACCAAGGAAAATGGAGTATTTTTGACAACAGTTTCTACTGGAAAAATAGAGGTGTTGGAATTGGCAGTGGAATAATAGACATAGGCTAGTAACCAATAGTCAGTTGGCTACTGGGTTTAGCCTAGAACATAAAATTTGTTTTGCATGTGTTGAGTTTAAGACAGAGGTGTCTGTTAGGTACCTGTGATCACACCTATGACAGTCAAAAATGAGAAAGATTTTTGGATGATAAACATAAGTATTCTAGTTTAAAACTTAGAAACAGATGATATCTGAGAGATACTATAGAAAAACTATTCAAACAAAGGATTTTGACAACTTCTACATTATGAGTCAGGAGAGAGTGAGTAATCTCTGTAGAGAGATATATTTACCTAGTAGGACCAGCTGAGAAATGCCTATGGTAGAGGTCAGTCATGGAATTTAGGAAACTGTGAATAACTGGCAATGTGAAATACTGCAGAACAATTAAGGAAGGTGAGACTTAGGAAAATTCAGTCTTGCTGTGCTGGAAGTCAGTAATTACTAGAGGAAGGACATTTTTCATTTGCAATCCTGGAACAAAACAAATTACAATTGGTTAAGGAATGAGTGACTAGTTAGCAAGTGGAGGCAGAGGTGTAGAAAACATTTATTTTTTTGTTTTATTTTCTTGTGGAAGGGAACAGTAGGACAAGAAGTTCATAAAGTGCTAGTGAGACAAAACATAACTGAAAGAACTAAACCCAAGAAAGCTGGATGTGTGGTTGTGTGTCTGTATGTGTGTGTATATAGACAGCTTTTTGGTAGAATATAGCATCTGCAGAAAAATCAGTGAGTGAAGAAAGGAAATAAAAATACTAGGAATGTGTGGCTAAAATACATTAAACCTTATGGGACTTTACTGACAGTATAACAATGTCCTGAATGTATGGGGCAAGAAAAGGATTCTTACATAACCCTGATATTTTTGAGATCGATAAGTGACTAAATACGATGCTATTATAAGGGTAAGAAGAAAGAAGAGGGATTGCATTGAGGAGAAAGATGATGTGATTGCATTAGGTGGTGGGGTTTTTAGGTGCCATGAGGGCACCTGTAAGATATGTCCAGCAAACAATTGAATGTATATAGCTCAAGGGAACCAACATGTTCGCAGAGACTCATTGAACAGTGATTTGCAAGGAGGTGAGACTTGAACCTGGGGAATATGATAAAAAAAAAAAAATGACAAAGTAGAGAAAAAGAGACAGTGAAAGGAGTTCAGTAGCACCTTGTCATTTTCTGACATCCAAGGGGGAGATAGATGGTTAGGCAAGGAAGAAACTGGGAAGGAACAGGAATAAGGAAAAGAGGAAATCCTGGAGCTATACAAGACAGTTGAGAGAGGAGAGATTTCAAAGAGATGACAGTTTTTTAATTATAATAATTGAAGCCAAGATATTAAGAATAAAGGAAAAATTTTAAACATATATATATATATATATAATCTCATGGATTTTAATGTCATTGGGTGCCTTCATGAGAGCTATTTTAATTAAGTAGGGAAAACAGGGAACAAGACTAAAATAGGTTGAAGGGTGAATGTCAGGCCAATAGCGAATGTGGAAGCCACTGAATATAGACTATTTTTTGAAATTTTGATTGTAGAAAAATACTGGGTAACATATCAAAGAATGTTTTGAGACATAAAGAATATATGTTGAAATAAAGCTTAGAATATGCAGAAAAATCTTTAATAATCCTACCACTGCAATGATATGCTCCATCACTACTAAGTGCTACATTTCCTTGTATCTGTCATGTGCATTTTCACTTTTATTATGGTAGTGTTTTTTAAAAGATAGCATTAAATAGATTTTACAAAGGAAGGTATCTTACAGTGGAGGATTTTATAGTTAATTTTAACACGGAAAGATTTTCTCAAGTACAGGAAACTTGAGAAGGAAAACTGAGAAGGAGGGATAGAAGATAAATAAAAGTGAGGAAAGGGACAGAGTTCCCAGAAGAGATTTGACGAAAGAGTTTTTTTTTTTTTTTTTTTTGGCGGTACGCGGGCCTCTCACTGTTGTGGCCTCTCCCGTTGCGGAGCACAGGCTCCAGACGCGCAGGCTCAGCGGCCATGGCTCACGGGGCCAGCCGCTACCGCGGCACATGGGATCCTCGCGGACCGGGGCACGAACCCGCGCCCCTTGCACCGGCAAGCGGACTCCCAACCACTGCGCCACCAGGGAAGCCCCTGATGAAAGAGTTTTAAGGACAGAAATGGGTTTGCAAACAAGTGGGATTTGTTCTGAAACACAAGGTAAAGAGGAGAAAATGGAGAGGAAGATGTTGGAATTGAGAAATATGAGGAATTTGGCAGCCAGAATACTGGGAATGTCACCCGCATAGATCTTAAAATCAACAAGATTATTGGCACCATGGCCTTCCATAAATGTTGTGATTGTTTTATAATAATTGTTTGTGCGTGAAGAACTGCATGACTCCTCCAATCAAACTCTCAGCATTTATTGAATTGGCTTTTCCTGTAATTACTCTGCTACAGAAGAACAGAATCCTAGGTTATTGAATAAGGTGAAGCTTTCAGCAATTCTAGCTTGACTGTTATTGCTTTTCTTATCTATCGTAGACTTTGTGCACAGAGTAACCAAGTTATATACAGGGAATTTTACGATCACATGCCAGATTTTGGTTCCAAAGTATTATTCATTTCTCAAAATATTATTTCAAGTCTTTGTGAGAATCAACAGTATCTCGTTATTCACAGTAGTGAGAATATGAAAATAGCTTTAGTGTACCATAAACATATCCAACATCTCCAAAAGTTTTCTCCCATCCTCTTTATTATTCTTTTTGTATGTGTGTATGATAAGATCACTTAACATAAGATCTACCCTCTTAGCAAATGTCCAAGTATTTAATACAGTATTGTTAACCATAGGCTTTATGCCGTACAGCAGATCTCTAGGACTTATCTTTTATAACTGAAACTTTACAACCTTTGACGAATACTCCCCCATTTTCTTCTCCCCCCTACCCCCCAGCTCCTAATGAGCGCTATTCTACTCTCTGCTTGGATGAGACTGACCATTTTAGATTCCTCATATAAGTGGTGTCAGGTAGTATTTATCCTCCTATGTGTGGCTTATTTCACTTAGCATCATGTCTTCCAGCCTCATCCATGTCAAGTGTCAGAATTTTCTTCCCTTTTAAGGTTGAATAATATTCCATTTAGGTTGCTTCCATATCTTGACTCTTGTAAATAATGCTGCAACATACTTGGTAGTGCAGATGTCTCTTTGAGATCCTGATTTCAATTCCTTTGGTTATATACCCAGAAGTATCACATATAGACCAATGGTAGAGAATACAGGACCCAGAAATGAACCCATGCGTTAGTGGGCGACTAATCTTCTATAAGGGTGCCAAGAACACACAGTGAAGAAAGGATAGTCTCGCCAATAAATGGTATTGGGAAAACTGTATATCCACATGCAAAAGAATGAAATTGAAAAATTTATTTTACACCATACATAAAAATCAATTCAAAATGGATGAAAGGCTTAAATGTGAGACCTGAAAGTGTACAACTCCTAGAAGAAAACATAGGGAAGAAGCTCCGTGACGTTAGTCTTAGCAACGATTTTTTGGATTTGATGCCAAGAGCACAGGTAACAAAAGCAAAAATAGAAAAGCGGGACTGTATCAAACTAAAAAGCTTCTGCACAGCAAAGGAAACCATCAACAAAATGAAAAGTCAACTTGTGAAAGAGAGAAAATAATTGCAAATGAAGTATGTGGTAAAAGGTTAATATCCAAAATATATAAGAAACTCCTACAACTTAACAAAAATAATTTAAAAAACAGGCAAAAACTGAATACACGTTCCTCCAAAGTAGACGTGTAAATGACCAACAGGTATATGAAAATGTGCTCAACATCCCTAATTATCAAAGGAATGAAAATCAAAACCACAGTGAAATATCACCTCACACCTGTTTTGATGGCTTTTATAAAAAAAAAAAATCCAAAAGATAACAAGTGTTGGCAAACGTGAAGAAAAGGGAACCCTTGTACACTGTTGATGGGGACATAAATTGATACGGTCAATATGGAAAATAGTACGGAGGTTCCTCAAAAAATTAAAAATAGAACTGCTCAGTATGTTTTAAATCTACACCTCAATCATTCTCTCTTCATTCCTGCTGCATGTTTGCTCCATGCTCAAAGTGTATTTTAATTAAAGGTCTACTTCTTTGGTTCATTAATGAGAGATAATCTAGCACATTTTCACTGTGGAAACATGTCTCATGCTATTTCTCAGATATTGGCTTTTGGCCAATCCTAGTTACATTTTCTTATGTTCTTTATTTCATTTAAGTGCGTTCCCCTTAGCTTTTAAACCTGATAGTATGTTGAGAGACATTTAATCCATGTAGTTTATTACTTTAGCTCTTACGCATCCCATCTTATCACTTCAGTGTATAGTAAAAGTTCTTTCATTCAAAAGATACTAAGCAGCTTAGTGAGTATTTAAAGAGTCTTACTCTGGGAGATATAAAACTTGGCAGTTTAGGCCAATTCCACAATTTTAGCGTTTTGACTTAATTTAGCACAGAATTTAGAATCCACAGGAGTGGTATATATGTATTTATGGTTTCATTAGCTTCCGATCTTGCAGTTTAGCTATTATGAGTTGCTAGGCTATTTTCATTTGTTAAAAATGAAGGAATCTGTATTATCCTCCAGCTTGAACTGCTGTTTTCCCCCAGTTGGCAAATTAACCAGAGTAAAAAATATTTTTGATGTGTCAGTAACAGACATTCAGAAAAATAAAATTAACTTCCTCTGAAACCGGGGCTTTACCAAAGTGTAATACAACATTGGGTCAGGAATTGGAAGACTATATCTACAGTTTTGTGGTTGGGACTTTCAAGTCAGATAGCTCTGAGTTTGAGTCCAGTCTTTGTTATTTCCTGGTTTCGTGATCATGAGCGTGCTTTGTATCCTATCTACTCAGTATCAAGATGTATGAAAGGGGCATATTAAGAGTTCCTCTCTCATAAATTTGTTGTGAGGCAAATACAAGGTGATAATTTACTTAATGCAGAGCCCAAAGCATAGTGCTTAATGGAAGGTTAATTACTGATAGAATCTAAGCTGCTTAAAAGAGGACCTGAGGGGCTTCCCTGGTGGCGCAGTGGTTGAGAGTCCGCCTGCCAATGCAGGCAACGAGGGTTCGTGCCCCGGTCCGGGAGGATCCCACATGCCGCGGAGCGGCTGGGCCCGTGAGCCATGGCTGCTGAGCCTGCGCGTCCGGAGCCTGTGCTCCACAACGGGAGAGGCCACAACAGTGAGAGGCCCACATACCGCAAAAAAAAAAAAAAAAAAAAAGAGTACCTGACTAATACACGATGATAGTTGGTAGAAGTCTCATGTTATGAAATGCCATTTCTCCCCTGCACCCTGCATTCAGCATTCCTCTTCAAACCAATTTTTTGTTTTTTATTCTTTCTTTCTTTATTTTTTTGGATCTCAAAACTGCCGTTTCCTCTACTTTAGTGATAGTCTCAGTTTTCATTGCAGTTCATTGGAGCTAATAAAATAGTGTTGCAATTGTTTGGGGGTTTCTTATTTTTAGTCAGTTCCTACTGCATTTCTTGCTCCACAGTGCCAGTAGGTCAGTCATTTTAATGCACACGTTTAAGGAGGCACATTCTTGTTCAAAAGCCACTGATGCCTCTCCGTTGTCTGTTGAATATAGCATGTATGTTCATCACGGCATTCAGTGTCGTCCAACCTGACTTGCATCAACATCACCCGCTCCACCCCTGTCCCCATTTCTCAAGGACCAGTGACACTGGATCTCCTCCAGGTTTTCCTCCAAAACAGGATGATTTTCCACACCTCTGAGACTGTGCCTTGCCTGCCTCTACTACCCATAATTCACTTGTCCCATACCTGTGTTTCACAGCCTCGTTGTCTTTGTGACCTGGTGTTTTGGGAGTAGTTTAGATTAGTCTTCATGGCCTCAACACTTCTTCCATAAAGGGATGCATCTGAGGGGCAGTGCGGTGGACCTGGATTTAGGAGGCAGGTCTTTGCATCCTTAACACCACTACAGTTTAGCAGAGGGGCCTTTGGGAAATTCTCTCAAGGATCTGAGCACTAGTTCTCTCAATTGTAAAAGAGATACCAACTATTTTCTCCCTCCTCACAAGGTTGTTCTGGGGAATCAGGTGCTGAATTTATTTTTCTATTGCTGCTGTAACAAATTGTCAAAAGCATAGCGACTTAAAACAACACAGATTTGTTATAGTACTGTAGGTCAGAAGTTCAGCAGGGGTTTCAATGGTCTAAAATCAAGGTGTTGGCAGGGCCATCTTCCTTTCTGGAGGATTAGCGAAACAGTCCATTTCTTTGCCTTTTTCAGCTTCTAAAGGCCTCTCTGAGGTCTTTGCACATAGCCTTACATTTCAGAATCAACAAGAGTGGGTCATCGTGCAGCGGACTTTCTCTGCCATCTTCTCATGCTGTCACCTCTCTCTGACCTCAACTGGGAAATGTTTTCCACTTTTAAAGACTCATGTGATTACATTGAGCCCACCAGAATCCAGAATAATCTCCCCATCTTGAGGTCCTTAATGTTAATTGTATCTGCAAATTTACTTTTGTGATGTAAGGCAGTATATTCACAGATTCCAAGGATTGGGGCATGGACATTTTGGGGAGCCATTATTCTAGCTACCCTAGACACAAAAAGATGCATCAGCATGAGTGGTTATCAGTGACATAGTGAAGAGCCCAAATGTACTTGAGAGGAATATTTGTTCATCCCTTAAAACGTTTGGTGTTTCTTGCTACCTCCCATGATTTCTTTTTTTGAGGACTATGGAAGTTCAGAATTTTGTTTGTGTGTGTATGATTGTGCTTAGGTATTAAAAAATTGGTTTTTCTCTGAAAACAATCCAAAAGATATTAACTAATAACAAGAAATGATAAGGAATTGAAAAAGTGATTTGAGTTATTTTATTTCCTACAACTTCTATTCAACCTCATAAACTAGAGAGTTTTGTCTAGTTCTATTACTCTCAAATAATTTGAGTGAGCAAATGCTCAGATATGTATGGTATTGCTAGATCATGATGTGAAAACACTTGTGGTTGTACTCATGTAAAAGGAGGATTCTCCTAAAGACGTGCGGGAGGTGAGTGGATGATGGCTGCTCTTTCTGTGAAAGCAACAAGAGTGGGCTGTTTCTCCTACTTTTAACAAGACTGCCTAAGGGTAGAATCTGAAATGTGTACTTGTGTGATGCACTTGCTATTCCTTTTCCCTTCGTGGGTTAAATTATATATTAATGGGAAACTCACAAAGCTATGTTTTGTATGTATTTAGTAGACTGAATTTTATTCCATCAGTTTTCCTTTGTTATAATGCAAGCATCTTTAAATTAAGGATTTACTATACTATTAACTTTATTGAATTAAGTAGGAAGACTCTTCTAAGGTAAATTCAAGAAGTGTAAAGTGTTATCATTGAAATAATTAATGTGCAGAACATTTTAACAAAGATTGACTCTTTTTATGATACTGCTCTTTAAAATTGTAGCCTTTGCTTCATTAGAGTGATGAAGAATTTTCTGTGAACATATGTAAGAAGGAAAAAAGAGAAGAAATGAGCTCCAGAATACATTTTAGTTCATTGACTGTTATGTTAACAAAATTCTAATGAGATTTTTTTCTTACTATTTTGGTGCTCAAATGATAGATTAAGCTTCAGGTTCTGTTTTTCCATTAATCTTCTCTTGGCCTCAGTTTCTTCATCTTTAAAATGGGGTGATGAGAAAAACGCTTTTTGAATTGCCTTCCACTTAGTGGGAATGTCTTGGTACCTGGGCAGAGCTCACTCAGAGCAGTTCTTGTACATGAATGCCTACGGATAAGTAGTTAATTAGTACATCTGTGTTTTTTAAAATGAATCATGATTTTTCTCCTTTTATCTCATAAGCATTTTGCTTACATAGTTATAGTTCAAAAGTGAGTTAAATAATTATGTTTATTACCTATAAGCACCGAGGATTTATTTTAAGTTTTTTTTTAAGGCATGACTTTATGCCTCAAACACCATCACAAATTCCTTAGTCCCTGTTGTACATTTATCATTAATTAAATATAAACTTTATGTTTAGCTATAATTTTATACATGTAAATGTAATTTGCCCATAGTAGATTGAGGGGCGAAACTATGTTTTAGATATCCTATTGTAATGCCACTGAACAGTTAATAGGCACAGCCTAAATCCTAACTTATAATGCACTGTTTGGCTCTTCAGAGCATGTTTCTTGTCATATAGGCTTGTGATCTAAGATCAGTGTGCTAACATTGCACAAGGAAAGGGCAAAATTATGGGAAAACTTCTCCTATGTGAAATATTATATAACCTCAGAGCATAACTCTCCTTGCAAAGCATCATATGCTATGTGCAGCTTTTAGAAAATAAAGTGTGAATGACAAGCAAATAGACTAAATGCCCTGATGAGAAGATGAGGTACAAACTCAGGTTCTAAATTTCAGCAAGTAGTGAAAGGATGGTGTTCTACTTCTTGAGGCAGGATATTGTGAAGTTTATAAGATAAAGGCAGAGCCTATTGATATTCAATTACTACTGTATTTGAGCATCTACTGTGTCGCTGTGACACCTCTATAAATGGATTAGTCTAATCTGAGAAAAGTGTTTAAAACATGAAGGGATAGTACCAGGATATGAAGTTTGCTTGACATCAAAGTACCTGCTCTTTCCTCTTTCAAAGTAAATGGATTTTGTAATACAGAGGTCATTACAAAGAATCAAAGGATGTTCTTGATACTCAGGATAGTAGAGGCTGCTGGTGGCACAAGACTCTTTTTAGGGAGAGGTGTGGGGGGTTAGTTATAGGACTGCCATTGCAATGGATCATTAAAGCAAATGTTTTATGCATTTCTATCCATAGTCTAGGTTCCCTCACTAAGGAGATAGGATGAGGCTTCCATTTTCCACTAGCATGATCCATTAGGTATCCTGAATGACTCTTCTTATTGAAACAATAAGATGCTGGATAAAAATAGTTCTAAAAACTTATTCAAATGCACTGCTGGCACAACACACACAAATACACAAAAGAATCAAAGAGTATTGAAGTAAGATGGAACTTAGAACTCCGGAGTTGCATAAGCACCAAGATTGCTTTCATCATGAGGGTTTATACTGCATTCTCATGACCTGGAATATCTCCTTTAAAGGCTGCCTGAGGCACAGAAGATAGGAGTTAAGACCTAGAGCTAGACAGACATAGGGGATCTAATATATCTCAACAAAAAGCTGGAAACCCAAAAGACTGCCTTCTTATATAACGATGAAGGAGAACTAAGACCCATTACATAGTAGGAGATAGCAAAGAGACTTCCCTGTCTCAGCCTTGATGCAGGAAAAGGGAAACAGATGCATTTTGAGAATCAACCCCACAAACTATGTACGCCTGAGAATTATGATCACGCAAAGCTTTATGTCACTTTTTTAATACAAATAATGTTACCTATTTGAAGAGGGGGGTGAATCTCAGGGGAGAATTTAATTTAAAATTATCTTTGGTCAACAAGACCCAGTCAACAAGAATAAAACATACAGCTCCTTTTGTAGAGATTTGGCTTTACCTAAGTTTCAGAGAATTTCCATAGGTCCCGTTAGAGTAATAAGCAGCTTACAGAAAACATAAAGTCAAAAAAACCAACATAACTGAGAATGTACAGAAGCAGGAGAAGCAGATCAATAGAGACCGGATATTGGAAATAACAAAATATGAAATATATATGTTTGTTTTTTAACAAGGGACAGGAGGCTATAAAGTACAACCAAGCAGACGAAAAGATTATCAAATGGAGTAAAAGTCAAATATGACAATTGAGGTTAAAAGTATAATAATGAATTACAGCAGGTTAGACAAAGATAAAGGTATAAAATGGTTTCCAGGAATATTGATTCAGAGTAATAATGCAGAATGAAGTCTAGACACACAGATGAAAAACAGGAAAGGAAGATTAAAGGATAGGCAGAATCAAGTGAAAGGTTCTCATCTATGACTATTCAGAGTTTCAAAGGCACTAATAGAAAGGGGAAAAATGAGTAAATTTCTAACAATTTTGGAAAGACTCCAATCCTAAAATCCACTAATCCCAAAGAATTCCAAGGATAATCAATAGATATTTTCAACTAGATGTATCATAGTAAAACTGTAGACTCTAAATACAAAGAGAAGATCTTACAAACCTCCAGAAAAAAATTATAGGGTGTACAAACATCAGTAACTTAATTGACGTTAGACTTTTCAACAGCAATAATGTAAACAAGAAGACGGTGAAATAGTGCCTTCAGTCTATTGAGAGAGAATCATTATGAACCTAGAATTCCATATCCAGGAAAACTGTCTTGCTAGCATTAGGTCAAAATGAAGATCTTTTAAACAACCAAGTGAGAGAATTTATACTCACTAGAGGAAAGTCTGAAGGAGGTACTTGAGATAGAAGGATTATAATCACAGTTATATGGTCTGAGATTTAAGGAGGCAGTGTGAGTAAAGATATGGGTAAATATTGAGTAAATTAAGCAAACATTGCATGGATAAAAACTAGTACTGGGAAAAAAAAAAAAAAAAAAGGGCTTCCCTGGTGGCGCAGTGGTTGAGAGTCCACCTGCCGATGCAGGGGACACGGGTTCGTGCCCTGGTCCAGGAAGATCCCACATGCCACAGAGCGGCTAGGCCCATAAGCCATGGCCGCTGAGCCAGCATGTCCGGAGCCTGTGCTCCGCAACGAGAGAGGCCACGACAGTGAGAGGCCCACATAACGCAAAAAAAAAAAAAAAAAAAAAAAAACTAGTATTGGGGCTTCCCTGGTGGCGCAGTGGTTGAGAGTCCGCCTGCCGATGCAGGGGACACGGGTTCGTGCCCCGGTCCGGGAAGATCCCACGTGCCACGGAGCGGCTGGGCCCGTGAGCCATGGCCGCTAAGCCTGCGCATCCGGAGCCTGTGCTCCGCAACGGGAGAGGCCACACAGTGAGAGGCCCGCCTACCACAAAAAAAAAAAAAAAAAAAAAAAGTAGTACTAATTTCTAACTCATGAAGGGGAAAAATGTAGGATCATGACAAAAATAGCACATTTGTTGGAAAGAGGTGATAGGTCTTGGTATCTAAGGACTTGGTGTCGTCTGAAGGAAGGTAAAGATATTAATTAACTTTAAATTATGGCAAAAAAGTATGCATTCTAAAACAGCAAAGGTAATTTTTAAAAGAATAAACACAGGGATAAACTTTCTAAACAAATAGAATAAAAAATGGAATGACGGAAATTCTATTGTTTAAAAATAGGGCAATAAACAAAAAGGGTAGAAAACCTAAAATGAGTTTGTAGAAATAGTAGCAATGACAAGTTTTTAGATATAATAATATGCATAAATTGACTAAAACCTCTAGTTAATACAAAAGGATTGTTGGATTGCATTTTTAACAATTCAGTTATAGTCTGTCTCAACCTAAAATATAAGGAGGCAGAGATTGAAAGTCAAAGGACAGAAGAACACATATCATATAAATTATAAACAAAGGTAATATAACATATAGCTCTATTAGTCAAATGACATAAA
The DNA here is from genome assembly GCF_937001465.1 of Orcinus orca. Taxonomy (NCBI): domain Eukaryota; kingdom Metazoa; phylum Chordata; class Mammalia; order Artiodactyla; family Delphinidae; genus Orcinus; species Orcinus orca. The sequence continues at coordinate 37,108,446 of NC_064570.1, read as the reverse complement.
GGTAAAAAAGGCATGTCAAATCTAGAAGAAGTTATTTCAACAATGTAACGACTGCCACAACAAAAAGATTAATTTCCCAAATACATAAACAAGTCTATGAAAATAGTAACCCTCAGCTGAAGAAATGAGCTAAAGAAATGAACAGTGGTAAATGGGAGTGTTTCCTTAATTTCTGTTTCAGATTTTTCATTATTAGTGTACAGGAATGCAAGAGATTTCTGTGCATTAATTTTGTATCCTGCTATTTTACCAAATTCATTGATTAGCTCTAGTAGTTTGCTGGTAGCATCTTCAGGATTCTCTGTGTATAGTATCATGTCATCTGCAAACAGTGACAGCTTTACTTCTTCTTTTCCAATTTGGATTCCTTTTATTTCTTTTTCTTCTCTGATTGCTGTGGCTAAAACTTCCAAACCTCTGTTGAATAATAGTGGTGAGAATGGACAACCTTGTCTTGTTCCTGATCTTAGAGGAAATGGTTTCAGTTTTTCATCACTGAGAACAATTTTGGCTATGGATTTGTCATATATGGCCTTTATTATGTTGAGGTAAGTTTGCAACAAAATGAATAAAATATATAGGAATAAACCTACATATGGAGGCAAAAGACCTGTATGCAGAAAACTGTAAGACACTGATGAAAGAAATTAAAGATGATACAAACAGATGGAGAGATACACCGTGTTCTTGGATTGGAAGAATCAACATTGTGAAAATGACTATACTACCCAAAGCAATCTACAGATTCAGTGCAATCCCTATCAAACTACCACTGGCATTTTTCACAGAACTGGAACAAAAAATTTCACAATTTGTATGGAAACACAAAAGACCCCGAATAGCCAAAGCAATCTTGAGAAAGAAAAACGGAGCTGGAGGAATCAGCCTCCTGGACTTCAGACTATACTACAAAGCTACAGTAATCAAGACTGTATGGTACTGGCACAAAAACAGAAAGATAGATCAATGGAACAGGATAGAAAGCCCAGAGATAAAACCATGCACATATGGTCACCTTATGTTTGATAAAGGAGGCAAGAATATACAATGGAGAAAAGATATCCTCTTCAATAAGTGGTGCTGGGAAAACTGGACAGCCACATGTAAAAGAATGAAATTAGAACACTCCCTAACACCATACACAGAAATAAACTCAAAATGGATTAAAGACATACATATATGGCCAGACACTATAAAACTCCTAGAGGAAAACATAGGCACAATCCCTATGACATAAATCACAGCAAGATCCTTTTTGACCCATCCCCTAGAGAAATGGAAATAGAAATGGAAATAAAAACAAAAATAAACAAATGGGACCTAATGAGACTTAAAAGTTTTTGCATAGCAAAGGAAACCATAAACAAGACGAAAAGACAACCCTTAGAATGGGAGAAAATATTTGCAAATGAAGCAGCTGACAAAGGATTAATCTCCAAAATTTACAAGCAGCTCATGCAGCTCAATATCAAAAAAACAAACAACCCAATCCAAAAATGGACACATATACAGATATATGTGTAGAAGATATACAGATTGCCAACAAACATGTGAAAGGATGCTCAACATCACTAATCATTAGAGAAATGCAAATCAAAACTACAATGAGGAGAAGCAGGAGAAGCAGATGGCCACCAGTCAGAATGGCCATCATCAAGAAATCTACAAGCAATAAATGCTGGAGAGTGTGTGGAGAAAAGGGAACCCTCTTGCACTGGTGGTGGGAATGTTAATTGACATAGCCACTATGGAGGTTCCTTAAAAAACTAAAAATAGAATTACCATTTGACCCAGCAATCCCACCACTGGGCATATACCCTGAGAAAACCATAATTCAATGAGTCATGTACCACAATGTTCATTGCAGCTCTGTTTACAAAAGCCAGGACATGGAAGCAACCTAAGTGTCCATCGACAGATGAATGGATAAAGATGTGGCACATATATACAATGGAATATTACTCATCCAGAAAAGGAAACGAAATTGAGTTATTTGTAGTGAGGTGGATGGAACTAGAGTCTGTCATACAGAGTGAAGTAAGTCAGAAAGAGAAAAATAAATACCATATGCTAACACATACATATGAAATCTAAAAAAAAAAAAAAAGTTCTGACGAACATGGGGGCAGGACAGGAATAAAGACACAGACATAGAAAATGGACTTGAGGACATGGGGAGGAGGAAGGGTAAGCTGAGATGAAGTGAGAGAGTGGCATGGACATATATACACTACCAAATGTAAAATAGATAGCTAGTGGGTAGCAGCCGCATAGCACAGGGAGATCAGCTCCGTACTTTGTTACCACCTAGAGGGGTTGGATAGGGATGTTGGGCGGGAGATACAAGAAGAAGGAGATATGGGGATATATATATATATATATATAGTTGATTCACTTTGTTATAAAGCAGAAACTAACACACCATTGTAAAGCAATTATACTCCAATAAAGATGTTAAAGGAAAAAAAAAAAAGAAATGAACAGGCATTTTACAAAAGAGGAATTTAAAATTGTTAATAATCACCTACATGGATATTAAAGCTATTTAGCAATAAGGAAAATGATAATTAAGCCTACCCTGGGAACCCATTATAAAACCACCAGATTTTGGAATTTTAATAAGTCAGTCAAAACTGTTGATATTCTTTGTATGTACTGTTGGTGCCCCTCAAACTCCTTTGGTGGGAATTCAAGCTGATAGGACTCTTTGGGAAAATGTTTGTCATCCCCTAAAAAAATATTAGTTTGTAAGTCCTACTGCCTAACAATTCTAATCCTAAATTTGAAGTCTATAGAAATTCTTAGACATGTGAAGAAGGTATATAAAGAATATTTATGACAGTAACATTTGTAGCAGTGTGTGTGCATGTGTGTCCTTATGCATGGTTACTCACACACAAATATATACCCAAAACTGGAAACCATGCATTAATCTATTCACAGGAGAAAGGATAAATAAACGTCATATTCATTAGTGAAATGGATGAAAAAGTTACAGCTAAATGCATTATAAGACCAATATCAAGATCATAATTTGGAGCAAAGTAACAAATCATAGATCATCTCAACTATAAATCATTTTATAATGTATAATATAACATAAACTAAAATATCGTTTAGTGATACAAACATAAGTGGTAAAAACTATTTTAAAAAGGGCAATAAAATCATTAACACCAATTTCAGGATAGTTGTTACCTGAAGAAGGAAGATGAGATAATAAAATGGGGGTACCACATGCGGGACTTTTGAGTTACTGGCTATAAACTATTTCTTAGTCTTAATAGATATTTTTATTATTTAAAATATGTGCATATATACTTTATATTCATGCATAGCATGAACTTTTATGTCTAATTTACAATTAAGCATGTACTAAAGGAAGTTAGATATGTAGTACTTTACAAATTTATCCTAGAATAGGATGGAAGAAGATTCAGTTGCTTTTCTTCACTCTTTCACTGTTAGTGGTTAAAAGCAAAATCTCAGAAACTCTGGGTTCAGTTTACTACCTTTGTGACTTTTGGCAAGTTATTTAGCTTCTCTGTGCTTCAGTATCCTTATTTCTAAATTAGAGAAAATATAGTACCTAATTCATGAGGTTGTTATGAGAATTATATCAATTCATATTTGTAAGTACTCAGAAAAATGCCTGCCACAGAGCAGCAACTATATACAAATTAGTTAAATAAAAATTATGAAAGTAAATTCATTTGTCTTCCTTCTTGCAGTTATGTATTTACTTCTCAAAATCTGTAGGATAACAAAGATAGTGAAAATATCAACAGACATTTTGATTGGTTATGCATTGAACTTATAATCAATTTGGGGGCAAATTGACATTTTTCAATACTAGGTTTTGTAGTTCATGAACATGGTCTATCCCTGTATTTGTTTAGATTAGACATTTCTCTCAGACATGGTTAGGAATTTCTAAATTCATTGCTTTGAGAATATATTATCAATATGTCATTTTTAAATGTTTTTTTGCTAAATATAAATACAGCAAATTTACTAATCTCACATTCTTTTTCTATTAATTATCTGTATATTTATTTTTATCTTCTGCATAGGAAATCATGTCTTCTGCAAATAGTGATAATGTTATTTTCCCCAAATGAAGGAATATGAAAAAATAATTTGGGAAAGGAGTTGTGTCTTTAGAGTATTCCCTGACAGAATAAAGATTCAATGTCAGCACACCTAGGGTAGTTTGTTAGTTTGGAGGCTGCTTTAACTCCTCCCTAATTCAATAGTATTCTACTTCTTATGGTGAGGAGAGAGAGAGAGAGTTCAAATCATTAGTATTATTTACTCCGAAAATCAGAAGTGAACCTTCTCTCCTCCCTAATAACATTTATTATAAAACTTCAATGATGAACCGTGGATACTGTTTGAAAGATTGCAGTGGCACACCAGTTTTCTTCTAGTATATGTTGATAACTCACTATCTGACTCTGGAATTTTCATTTTTTCCATATCATCTTTTCTATAATATTTGTTGTTCATGTGCAGCTGTTACTTTATTAAACGTTCTACTTTCAACTGAAGTAATTTCCCCAATCTAGCAAATTCTCCTGTTTTGTTATATATACCTCATGTTGGAGGCCAGCCCCATGAGACAAACATCTGCCAAACATTGTACTGTTTTATAAAGATATTGCTTTTAGGAAACGGTGAATGTCTTTCTTCATTTTAGGGGACTAGAGAGTATAGCAATGCTGTATATATTGATTTGTACTTCTTCCTTTTCTCCTGTGGTGGGTGTTTATTTGTTTCATTATAGAAGCCAAAACAATGGGAGTTTTTTTTTAAAAAAATTAAGAGGCTATCACAAATATAGCTATGGTGCAACCCAAGATAATGGTTTTGAATATGAAGAAGTCCTGCAGGAAGGACTTGCAAGGCTTTTTATATTACTTCATCGTTAAATGGACAGTACAATCAGATGCAGTTTCCTGTTAAGCACTGCTTCTCTCCATCCTTAAACATTGATATTAGAGAGGTTAAAAGTAGATAGTAAGACGCTTTAACAAAAAAAAAAAAAGCATTACAAAACAATAGTACAACCTAACATATGCCTCGTCTCTTCATGAACATCTAATTATTACTCTAAGTAGCCACCTCTATTTATAGTCAGCTTTTGATTGTCCTCAGTAGGCTTTCTCCTTAAGTCCCCTCACTGCCTTAGCCTCAAGCTGAATGGAATTCTCTAAAGTTGAAGCCAGGTGATGAATTAAACCCCTTGGCTCTGATAATGAACTAGTAGAGTCCGGTTGTCTGAACAGCTATTCCTGTTCACTTGCGTCATCGTGTCTCCCTCCAGGGTGATAATTGCTCAGACCACATTGTGGCTCCTTTCTTTATAATGCCTATAACGGTGCTTTTTCAAGGGAGGGAACTGCATATTTTAGTGCCGTGATAAAATGCAGGAAGGCATGCTGCCATAACGTGGTTGGCCCCATCTTGTGTACAGCTATGAACATTTGTATTTATGACAGCCATTTCACACTTGTATATTTGGAAAATGGTGAAATGTTTATGTGCTCATATACTAGAATTTGTGAATTTTCCTTATTCTGCTAAGGATAAAGAACACTTGTCTAATTTCAAACATTTGTTTGAACAGTGTCAACCTTGGGGGAGAGCGGGGGAAGGAAGAGTGGTTGCCTGCATCCTCATAATATGCATGTTAATTCATACTGATATTTTGAACAAGGCACAGCTGCTGGATAACCATGTGATCCTTCTGTCTCACAGAGGATGATGCATTTTCATGCAGCCCGTCATGGAGCAATAGAAGGAAAGCTCCCATTTTAGAAATTTGTTACGAATGGAAAGTAAGAGAAAGTCGGGCTCACCTGTGAATACTAAACAGGAGAGAAAGCCCATCACAGTCAGTGATCAGAATGTCCAGAGCTCTCTGTGTTGATCATTGATACCCAAAAAAACTGCATGAAACACTATTTGCTCAGACCATCAAATTGAAACCATCACTCCAGCCATAGTCAGTCATAGGACGCTTGCATTAAAATATACTCTTACTCGTCCTTTGCTTTAGAAATTCGTCTCCGTTCTGTTTTCCCTTTATCTACCCACGTCATAAACAGCCCATGGTGCTGGTGTCTTCTGGGCATCATTTCCTTGCTCAGTCTGCTGCTCCTCAAAGCTTTTAATAATTCTAAAGGAGCAACATCACCTTTCTTTGGAAGCTCTTCTTCATTGAACAAATGGATATGGAAAAAAAGTTCATTTCAGATATCTAATTAAATCATCCTTTACCAGGGTAGTTACCCCTTGGAATGTTGACATGCTACTCTATTCTCAGCAAGTCAGTTGGCAAGAAGGAGACTTTCTTTAATCCTTGGGCTCTGAGATCATCATTTGGGCAAAATACTTTGAAGATTAGGGAGATGTTGCTGCGGCAATAATCCGAAAGGTCTTCACCCACAGGTACAGGTCACAGATTTATCTTAGGAAAACTGCACCGGTTTCTGATGAAGGGTGATTTCCTTTCACATATTTCTGTGAAAAATGAGGTACTGCAGAGAGCCCTTGCATGTCTATGTATAATTCATAGCCTTGTTAAAGAATGTGAGGCAGTCTGATCAATCTTAAATGTAACCAGCCACCTTTGCTATCTCAGAGTCCATTGAAAGGTAACCCAGGAACCAGATGGAAACTGACAGTCCTTAATACTTTTATGTAACTTCAGCACCACTACCAGAGAAAGAGAAAAGGGAGGGGAAAAAACCCCATACAATCCTAAATCTAACAGCCATATACCAGAAAAATTCTTCTCCCAATAGTTGAGCACGGATATTGAGCCTTGGACTTCAGAAAATCTTGGTTTCAAATCCCTCCTCTAATGTTTGGTCTTGTGCAATTTACTTGAAATGTCTGTGCCTCAGTTTCTTCATCTAGGCAACAGCTTAATAGCCTACATTTCAGGATTCTTGAGGAGTAAAGCGAAGGTAAGTATTCTAAATTCCTGATACATTTTAGACACTAATAAGCATTGGCAAATAGAATTTATGTGTGAATGCATCAAGAGGATAGAATTCATCTTCACATTATTTTTTCCATAATGTCTTTCCTCCTGGGATAAACAGTGTCTTATTAGCATTCTTCTCTTGATAAAAAGTTGCATGAGAAACAATACACAGCGGCATATAAAAGCAACAAATTCTAGTAGTGAACAATAAAATCTTGTGCCTGAGATTGCCCATGCTTTTCTCTTAGGCTGTAACTGAATGGATTTCTTTTCTAAAGGATTGCTTTCCACATCCCTGATCAGGTTGGTCATCCAAAAAATCCAGTTCATTGTCAAGATGGATGAAAGATGACCAATAAATTTTGAGCTAACGTTTTTTTTTATCACTTCTGTTATGCTCTAGTCAGCTAACCAAAGGGTAAAACACACTGTGAATCTCCGTCCTCTAGCCTGAGTTGCTCTTGTATACCCTTTTTGAAAATGTCATATTGACACAGACCCTTAATGAATGGAGGCAGGTTCCAGGTCTGAGGTTTACGATTTGCTTCAGAGATCAGGTTGCCCAAACTTCCTATGGCTCTTATGGTCTCAGAATATGGAATCCGCCCTGCACATCACCTAGAACTAATTTATTCACCCAGCATTTTCAGAACAGTGAATTTTTTCTTGGATTATACCAAGTTTAATTGGGGTCCTCATGATTATAAAATTAGAAATTATTCGGGTAAATGAAAATTCCTTAATTTTCTTGGACCATTTATGGAAGTCTCTTTGAAATAAAGCAGGAGAAAATGTAATTTATGTAAGTCCTAGAAAGTTCTAGTTTTATTTCCTGGTTATGAGAGAAAGTGGTTTGAAGCATTGTCTGTGTTAAAACCTAGCACTCACTTTAAAGCCCTCACCTCTGTGCACCTGACATAGGTTTATTCATTTAATTCTCAGACTATCTTATGAAGTAGGTGCCACTGTGATAATCTTTTTAAAGATGATAAAAATTTGGGTATAGATAGAGGAATTAAGGTGGTCAGTCGCACAGCTGCTAAACAGCAAAGGTGGCAACATGTTCCCACAGTCAGCCCACACACAATCCTGTACCTTTGTATATTTGTATTACTTGGTTGTTTCATCACGCCCTACCTCAAAAGGAAATGAAGGATCAGAACTTCCATCATGGACTGGATCTTTATTCATTCTTTCATTTTTTGGTGTAAGCATTAGGTCAGTACAAAAATATCCAATGATTAAAGTCATGATTTTGTAAAAGGCTTTATTTTTTTAGCTTCTTGTTTCAGTGCAACCAGGGAACCATGGAAAGCAAAATAATAACTCGAAACTAATATCTAATAATATAAAATTAATAAGACTGGAAGCTCTATGTTGCAGAGATTAAGAACGTAACTTTGAACCAGTTAGACCTTCAGGCAAGTAACTTAACCTCTCTGGGCACCGATTTTTCTCAACTGTAAACTAGAAAAAAATAAGTTTCCTCTACATTGGATTGTTTTGAAGTGGAAATAAAGTAGTGCACATGTAGCAGGTGTGAATCCCAGGTGGATGTGGGATCTAGTCTTTGCTTTCTACAAAAGACAAACCCAACAAAAAGCTGAATTTCTGTTTCAAATTTTTATCCCTCTTAACAGGCAGAAAATTTCACCTTAGTCATTTGAATAGCTCTCCCCTCCATGCATTCTGGTCAGGGCTGCAGTAAGTTTTGTGTATAGAATGAACGGATAGTTTACACTTTGTCAATTTTCTCTAAAGTACTTTGCAAACCCAGATGAACGCTGAGCCTTCCATCCAGGTTAGGGATCCTGAGCCCAACTATACATGTGGTAGAGCCGCCACTGCACTGGTGTGGGTGAGGCAGAGAGGGAGGTGTGGTCACCTCCAGTCAGTGAGTCATCTGTTCACCCAGTGTACCACTGAGGCATCCATCATCCCTGTCCAGCTGCCTCTTCGGGTCTGCTTGCTCTCTCTGACACTTCCTCATTGGGTCTTGTCGTATTTCCATTGTCATTGTGTAGCTTTCTCCCAGAGATCTCTCACATCCTGTGGCTTCCCCCATTCTGGATGAAAACACTTTCTAGTCTTTGGTGGTGGTGGCGTGTGTGTTGGTACGGGGAGGACAGGGAATCCATTCCTCGTGAATTCTCTGCCTTATAAGGATTTAATCTTTTGTAACTCACCGCCCAGTCCTAAACTTATCTCTTTCATACACCTCCCTGAGGCAATGGTGAAAGTACCCATTACCAAGGGAATGGTGGAGGGGGATGTTAAAAGAGGAAAGTAAAATAGAGGAAAGAAATACAAATAAGTACCTTAAAACATGATATTAGTCAATATCACTCAGAGGTTTAGCCTAAATAGATCAGGGTTCGATAAATGATTGCTGTGGTTACTGCTACTCTTGCTGTCATTGTCATTATTGATAATAGGTAAAGAACATTACGAAAAACAAAAGCATAGCCACTAGACCAGAAGACGAAGAACATGTGCCCTTAAAATGAAATCTAAAGCAGAATGGGTCTGCCCTAACTCTCCAAGGGTAACTGATGCCTGGAAGACTGTAACAGTGATTCTTGACTATCCACACCCATGCCTGAGGTGGGGTCTTCCTCTAGACGCCTCTGTCTTCTTCGCTTTCATAATTCCTCAAGCTATACGCCAAAATAGTTTTGTGGGTCTATTCTGTGGATAAGGCATCTTAATGCTGAGGGATTTCTGCTTTCTGGCAGAGTATAAGAGAGAGGAGATTAATGATTAATAGTCTTTATTGATTCTCACTGGTAATGATTTCGTTAAAGATAGCAAACCAAGTGATTAGTAATGATTATACAGCTAGTTAGAGTTAAAACAGCATCTATAAATCACTATAGTAGCGAGCAAGTACTCTTCCTGATTTTTAACACTTGTTATTTCACAAAAAGTTTTATTATCATTACTGACATTCATTCAGTCCTTCAGGAATATGTATTGAACACCTGCAGTGTGTCAGGCACTGTTCTAGGCACAGAGGGTATGTTAGTAAACCAGAGAGAAAAATCCCAGCCCTCATGGAGCTTACATTCTGGTGAGGAAGACAGGAAATAAGATAAAAAGGTAACGTATATAATATGTTACAGTGTGGTAAGTGCAAAGGAGAAATAATAGAAGTGGGAGGTTTGGAACACATGGTAGGGGTGAGACTGTAAATGTAGACAAAGTGATCTGGAAGCTTTGAATGAAAAGATGAATTTTGAGTAAATGACTGAAGGAAATAAGGGCGTGAGCCACACAGGTATCCGGGGAAAGAGTTTCCTAGGCTGAGAAGACAGAACGTGTGAAAGCATTGAGGCAGGAGAATATCTGCTGTGTTCAAGAATCAGCAAGGAGCCCAGTGTGCCTGTAGTGGAGTGAGTTCAGGGAGAGTTACAGGAAGTGAAGTCAAAGAGGTGAGAAGTGGGTGGGAAGTCTGATAATGGAGGGACTCAGGCCATTACATTTATTCTGAGATGGAAAGCTGTTGGAGAATTTTGAGCAGAGGGGTGGCATGACCTGAGTATATTTTAAGAGAATCATACTGGCTTTTGTCTTGAAAACAGACTGCAAGGGAACAAGGACATGTAGAGCTTCTCTAATTTATGTGCTATTATAGAGAACATTTTAATGTAGTGGAGACCCATTGAATTCTAATTCTATAAATCGTCCTTTTATTTTACTGCAATCTGAGAATTTTGGGAAGTGAAATTCTTTTATATTTGTAACTGCTTCCACTTAATACTCAATGATTGTGCTGTGGGTAGTAAGCGTGAGATGCTTTTCTTGGCACTGAGAGTGATACACTGATGAACCCAAGAGGACTGCCCTCAAGAAATTCGTATTTCGGAAGCAGTGATAGAACACGTAAAGAGGCAGGCTTGTAGAGCATTGGCAGAGAAGAAAAATTACAGGGATTGGCTGCAGTGCTGTGGTTGTTTAGGACTCTGACAAAAACTCTCAGGACCAAACTGTCATCTCCAAATATTGTAGATACGAGAAATATCCAAATAAATCTGTGGCCCAATGGTCTTTCTGCATTTCTCTTTGTTTTCTTCCCCCCGCCCCGCTCCCCCCCCCAACCCCGTCTCTCCCTCTCTCTCTCTTCATTGTGAGGGGAAACTAAGCATATTGACATCATTGTTGAGAGCATTAATTGAGGAGCTTGCCAAATCACTAAATTTGCAAATGACTAGCCATTTTCCATTTGGAATGATCAGGGCAGGAACACTTCAACAGGGCTACTTATAATACAATGGCTTTACATCTTTGGATCTCTTAGACCATGATGGAATTACCTTAGTAACAACCTATCATACTTATCACGAAATAGATGGACTGCAGCTGTTAGATGGAAAGCATTCTACTTTATTAGTAATTGAGGTTTAAATGGCAATTTGAGGGGAGATAGCCTTAATATGCATGCTCTCTTTTTTCTTCCTCAGCCTGGGCGAAGTGTCCCTCTTCTGTGTCCGTCTAATACCCTGTGAACAACTGTGTTAGTAGAAAGTGTCAAAATTAACTGGGAAGGGGCCCATGCCATTCCACCACCTCTTTGAGGGCAGGGTTATGTGTGTTTCAGACCTGTGCATACCCACTGCAGTGCCTGACAGACATTAATGTTCCATAAATGTTTATTGAATTAAACTGTTGAATTGGGTGCTAATATGGTACTTACATGAGTTTCATATGGAAAGCAAATTGTATTGGAATAAATGCTTTTGAGGGCCAGATATTTGCCAGCTATCGGGCGCTTATCACCCAAGGCTACATCAGATTCCACTATCATCCTGAAGGAGCTCACAGTCCAATGAGGGAGAGAGACCTGAAAACTCATAACTGGGACACGGTGGGATGTGACCATGAAAAGTTTAGTCCGAGAGATAGACAGCCCAGAGGAGGGCTACTCAACTCTCTTGAGACTGCCACAGGATTCACAAGAAAAGTTTGATCAGTATCTTGAAGAGTGGCTATAGCTTGTCTGGGAAGGAGTAGGAAGTCTGTTCCAGGAAATGTGCATGGGATATAGGGAGCTGTAGAGGTATGAGATAAAATGGATTGTCAATCCCCAAGATAATGTTTCGGCTGTGTTTGTGAGTTTAGTGGGCGAGTGGAATGAAAACTTCAGCCAGAAGCCAAAGGGTATCATCTGACATGAGAATGAATTTGACTATATAGATTTAGTGAGAACGGATTGAAATTTATAAAGAAATAATGGGTTATGACTGTATTTTAGAGGCCATTCTGGTGGTATACAGAGGATGGATTAGAAAAGGAAAAGACCAAATACTGAGAGTCCTGTTAAGTTAGTGACAAGCTATGACGGGTTATCACACAGTATGATGTTGTGGTTGGAAATGTAGACACTGGATGCAGACTATCTGGATTTGACTTATGGTCTCCATGACTTTGTGCAAGTTACTTAACTAGTCAGTGCTACAGTTTTCTTATCTACAAGATGGGCATACAATGAAACCTACATATAGAGATGTTATAGGTATTAAATTAAGTAATGCATATAAAATGCACAAAATATAGTTACCACTTAATAAGTTTTATTATCATTAATATCTCATTCACATACCATAAAAACCCTGTGAGGAAGATGCAGTGTTTGTACCCATTTACAGATATGAATACTAAGGCTTCTGGAATTTAAGTTACTATGATGGTTAATCACTGCATTTCAAATATTTATTAAATATGTATACAACGGGTCATATGACAATGGGTGAAATAAGGGTTTACTACTTATTAATATCTATTAATGGATTTTGCATTTGCTAGGCATATTAAAATCATGCAGCCTTGAAACTCCCATTCTCTTTAGGTTTGTTATGAATTCAGGAGGTTAGAATGGAACTGAAGTGACCTCAGGGCATATTTACAAAATAACATTTGGCACTATAGAGCTGAAAAGTATAGACTGTAAGATAGCATTTGTTCCTTGGCCTTGCTCTGCAGAGACAACCCGCATCTTCCTGACTTGGTACCTATATTACACCTGTCCGTTGAAGAGGCACTTTTTAGACTCTTAGTTTCACAATATGGTCATGTTCATACATTTTACAAAATTACATTTCTTGTCAAAAAGAAAATAAAATTCATCATGTGGTTAATTCCTAGCCTTCTATCAAACTAACAGCCCAGATAAGATCAACCTAATAACTGGTTTATAAATCATATCATCTATCCTGCAGTGTGTTTGTGTGATTTCTATTGTTTATAATAACAGGTGACAATAACATCCGCCGGCTTAACAAATGTTGTATATCCCCCATGGTTCTTTTAAGACACATAACTCTTTATCATACTCCTCTTCAGATCGGCACAATATCACTCGGTCAATAATGAAATTCAAATTTGAGAAGCATCTATGCTTTATCAAGTGGTTCATGGTGGGTAAGGTTTACTGTTTCTGAGATGCACACAACAGCAAATGGCAATTTTGAAGCAGCTATCAGTTGCATTTTCAGAAATGTTTAGTAGCTGATAACAACCTGTCGTCTTTGTACAAGATGAAGGAAACAGATCACCTCATGGGTAGAACCTAACTACCTCTTGTATTTCTCTTAGCCTTTGAAGTTATAAGTTCAGTGTATTGCATTTCCCCAGATCATATGGGTTCAAGGCATCTGAGCTTCACAGAGTAAAAAATTTCTTTCAATTTTCAGAATACCAGTGTGTATGTATAGCAGGGGTCAGTGGAATGAGAAGTTTTTCAAAATTGGAGAATTATATTAAAAGTATACATTCAACTTTTATTTAAAAGCAACTTATTTAAACTCTCCTTTAAGATCATAAATTTCACAGTTTCTAGTATGCAGATGCTGCATCTCGGCAACCTATTTTATATTCACTCATACCATAGCCTCTGTCAGGGCCAAGTCTGAGAAATCTCTTACTCAAGTCAAGCTCTAAAACATTAACTGGATACTGTGTATAATGATGAGCCATGATTGGAAAATATGCATCAAACTTTTTATATTGATTAAAGATTATTAACTCTTACCTTATATATTTCCAAATCCTAGTTTGATTTTTGTGTGCACTCGTATGTTTTCTAATTAAAGTCTAATTTAGAAAAAAAGCTATCGTTATTCCAACCAGCCATTTACTTCTAATGAAATTGCTCTGTAAAATAGATATAAAACCTCCTATATCACTAAATCTCAATTACATTGTGGAATGTGAAAACTGACACAAGGCAGTAACCTTCAAATGAGATTAAACTCCAGTGAGAATGGAGGCTGAAGAGCGAATTGGGATGACTTAATATTTTTGTACTTTTTGAATGCTGATAAACTGTTTTTATTTTTTCAGCTTTATTGAGGTATTATTGACAAATAAAAAATTGTATAAGTTATTTTGATATAAGTATACCTTGTGTAATGATTACCACAGTCAATCTAATTAAACATGTCCGTGGCATCATGTAGTTAATGTTTGACCTCACATAGCATTCATTTGTTGAATTCTTGAATAGTTCCAGCATCAGAGTATAGCTTTCAATTTTTGATTGCTATTTTAAAATGTATATATAATGTTGCCTAATATTTAAAATCAATAATGTTTGGGCTTTTGTGTGCTAGCTCTATAATTGAGGAATAAAACACTGTTCCAGCCCTTAATATATTTAGAGTCTATGTACATATTATGTCACAATTTATACCTTATAATTTGCATGATGTTTGTTGACAGAAGTCACTGCATAAATACCATTAGTTTATACAGTCAGGTCCACATCCAAAATATGTGGACATATAAATTGCATGTATATTACATACATAGATATAGACATAGATTATATATATATATGTAGATCACAGAAATAGAAATGAATCTGGATATATAAATATAAACTTCCAGAATTCATTGAAATCTATGGTGTTTGATGCTTTTTAGTAACTTCATTCAAGTATGCTAAAATTAACAGAAAGATATCTTATAGTTAAACTTTATATCATGTCTGTGTTTAGGTTCATGTTTTTTAATTCTCAAGAAATAACTTCAACCATGAATATTTTCAAAGCCACAAACAACCTATGGACATTTTAAAATTTAAAAATTATTATTGTCTTAGATGTATTTGAATACAAGCACATTATTTTCTTATAGATTATTTCCAATACTGTTGTATACCAAATTAGTTCAATGAGTTCCAGGCAGGATTTCTAGCAAATATCATTACTGTAAATATACCCATTTTTAGAGTATAATTCAAACTTAGAACTTTCAGAATGGATACAATGAAACAGATATTCTAAAATTGTCAACATATTTTGAAATAAGATAGCAGAGGAGAGTTCAGGCAATTTTGCTGCTTTTTATCAAAAGACCCATGATTATTTTCTTACAGAAAAACCATCAGTGCAAGTAATTAGTAGATTGTACTTTACTGTCCAGGCTGCTTTCTAATTCCCACCATGATACTGCGTATTTACAGAACTATAATTACACATGAGGGTTCAGACTTTGCAAGGCCATCAACCCTCTTGGAACAACTGGAAATGGGAAGGTGGCAGGAGAGGGCAGGAGAGGGCAGCACCTTGGTGATGTCATACCAGTAAAAGCTGCTCTATAAATTAGCTGTTGAGATTGTAACTAATGGTAGACTTGGCAGAGCTCAGCTGGACCCCAGGGGCTGAGGTCTGGGACTGACATTGCTTCCTTCACAGTGAAATGTAATTGTCAGTGAAGCAAATCAAACTAGAGAGAATTAAAAACCAAAGGAAACAAACAACAGCAACAAACCCTGAGATGAAAAGGGCAAGGTAGCAGGAAACAGCATTATTTTAAGAATTAGTTATGATTTTCATTTTGTCAACTGGATTGTCCACATGTGAGGTAAAATACTTTTTGCATTATTTAAGGTAATATATTTTTGGAAACCAAATCATAACATTTGACCCATAATACCCATAATTATACTTTATATAAAGGAACAGTTTAAAGATTTTTGTTGGCAAATAATTTCTTATAATTTTCTCAAACATTTTTAGTATGATCTATCAGGTAAAACTCTATGTATATGGCTGGGACATGGCTTCTCTCCCTTCCTCTCTCCCTCTCCCTCCCTCCCTCCCTCCCTCCCTGCCTCCCTCTCTCTCTCTCTCTCTCTCTCTCTCTAGATATATATATATATATATATATATATATATATATATATACACACACATATATGCACACACACACACACACATATATATATAATTTTTTTTACTTACTCTGATACTTTCTCCTAACTGTTAAATACGATAGATAGCTTTAAACTGTTTTTCAACTGTTTACAATAAACGACAAATTTAATTGAACTTTTTGCCCTTTTGCCAATAGCATTTTACTACTTTGGGCAAACGTCTCCCCAAGACATGTAACTAGTTAAAACAGAGATAGAAGAAATCTTCAAGGTATTTGAAGGTACACAGATCAAAGTTTCTTAAACACTCTTTAACATAGTGAGGTAATATAGGGGAGAGAGTATGCACTCAGTTATTGGATGTAGCTTCACATTCCACATCTACTGCTTACTTTTCTTAAGCAAGATATTTAACCTTCAGTTTAGTCAATTACTCATCCATCAAATGGGGATTTTAATATTTATCTTTCATGTTTAGACAATTAAATGAGATACAAACTAATAGTGTCTGATAGGTGATATGTGTGTGTATGTGTGTAAAAATATTTGTGTATGTAATATGTGTTTATGTATGTATACACACATACAATTTACAATTATTGCCCTTAATTACCATATCTTTAATGTACAAGACAAAGGGCTACTTAATCATCCTTTTCAAGCCTTTCTTTCTCTTCTATGGTTACCATACTTGACGGATTAAGAAACTTCTGCATACCCCACTTACATCAATGGGTAGATCATCAAGTGAAAAAAAAAAAAAGAAGAAAGCGATTGCATTTAAAATTGTACCAAAAAAAGATAAAATACCTAGGGATAAATTTAAACAAGGAGATGAAAGACTCGTACTCTGAAAACCATAAGACATTGTTGAAAGAAACTGAAGAAGACACAAATGAATAGATATTCCATACTCATGGATTAGAAGAATTAATTTTGTTAAAATTTCCATACAACCCAAGGCAATCTACAAATGCAGTGAAATCCATATCAAAACTCCAATGGCATATTTCACAGAACTAGAACAAATAATTCAAACATTTATATGGTACCACCAAAAATCTTGAATAGCCAAAACAATATTGGGAAAGAAGACAAAACTGGAGGTATTATGCTTCCTGATTTCAAGCTAAAGTAATTTAAGTGGTATGATACTGGCATGAAAACAGGCACACATCAATGGAACAGAATTAAAAACCCAGAAATAAAACCACACATATGGTCAATTAATTTATGACAAAGAAGCAAAGAACATATAATGGAGAAAGGGCAGTCTCTTCAATAAATGATGTTGGGAAAACTGGATAACCACATGCAAAAGAATATTTACAGTGAAAGACCATTGTCTTTCACTGTGAACAAAAATTAGCTCAAAATTGATTAAACACTTCAATATAAGACCTAAAATCATAAAATTTGTAGAAGAAAACATAGGTGGTATCTTCATTAACATCGGTCTTAGCAATGTTCTTTTGGATCTGACTCCAAAGGCAAGGAAAACAAAAGCAAAAATAAACAACTGGAATGACATCAAACTAAAAAGCTGGTGCCTAGTGAAGGGGGCCATCATCAGAATGGAAAGGCAATCTAATGAATGGGAGAAGTTATTTGTGAATCCTTTGTCTGATAAGGTGTTAACATCCAAAATATATAAAGAACTCATACAACTCAACAACAACAAAAGCAAACAACCCCATTAAAAATGGACAGAGGATCTGAATAGATACTTTTCCAAAGAAGACATACAGATGGCACATAAGATACTCAGTGTCACTAATTATTAGGGAAATGGAAATCAAAACCACAAGGTATCACCTCACATCTGTTAGGATGACTATTATTGAAAAGATATGAAATAGCAATTGTTGGAAAGGATGTGGGGAAAAGGCAACCCTTGTGCATTGTTGCTGGGACTGTAAATTGGTGCAGCCACTATGGAGAACAGTATGGAGGTTCCTCAAAAAGTTAAGAAGAGAACTACCATTGACCTAGCTATTCATTCCGTTTCTGGCTGTTTATCCTAAGAACATGAAAAGAGTAATTCAGAAAGATATAGGCACCTCTATGTTCATTGCAGCATTATTTACAATAACCAAGAAATGGAAACAACCTAAGTGTATACGTGTGTGTATGTGTGTGTATATATGTATATACATGTATTGTATACATATACAATGGAATACCCCTCAGCCACAAGAAAGAATAAAATCCTGGCATTTGCGACAACATGGATGGACCTTAAGGGTATTATGCTAAGTGAGATAAGTTAGACAGAGTCAGACAAAGATTACATGATTTAACTCATATGTGGAATCTAAAAAAAACTGATGATTAAATAAAAACAAATTCATAGATACAGAGAACAGATTAGTGGTTGCCAGAAGGGAAGGAGGCTGGGGGGTGAGCGAAATGAGTGAAGGGAGAAATGGGTCATATGGTTATGGATAGTAACAGACTTGTGGTAGTGATCACTTTGTAATGTATATAGATGTCAAATTATAATGCTGTACACCTGAAATACCTTATAGTAAAAAAAAAAAAAGTTTAACCTAATTATAAGGGAGTTATGTGAAGATAGCATGGATATTTCAGCATTCTTCGAAATTTCCAGCTCTAGGAAAAGAAAATCCTAAATCTCAGGAAGCCTTGCCAACAAACAAATCGTTATGATACATTTTGAAACGGTGAGAATTATTGTCAGAACTGAAAAACAATACAGCTCTAGCACCTGATATTTACTCCTGCTGAGATTGTCAAGCACTGAGCAAATGGATATAGAGTCTTGATTAATTAATTATGCATGGATCTGAGAAAAAGAATTGATAGCTTTTAAAAAGTTAAAACCATTTTCATGAAGGAAGTCAAGAATCCTTATTGTTCACCCTTCTGGCTTCCCTTTGCTCCAAAGTATGAAATGTTGGACCAAAGTTATCTTTACTAAACAATATCAGGAATTAGGCTCTAGAGAATCATTTAAATGTTCTAGATTATGGTGTAGTGCAGTAGATATGTTATTTATTTTACACAAAGAATTACAAGAAATATGTTGGATACCAGAATAGTGATACAATATAACCTTCTCTGTAGACATTGGGTCAATTAATCTAAAGCATTTTTAAGACAGTGAATTATAAAAGTGATACATATATAACCGACCCATTTTATTTTAGGACTCTTCTTTGTGTGTGGAATCAGTAGCTGACATTTTCTTTTCACATTAAAAAAATCCATAATTTGTTGTTTATGGATTTTTATGTGTTGGTTTCTTTACAGTGGAATAAGAACTTAAAGACTTGTAAAATCATTTGGGAAAAGATTCCTTTTAGATTTTATCATTGTTTTTCCAACTTTCCTTTAAAAATTACTTTAATGCCTTTATGTAGACTTTATGTAGTCTTTCTAATATGTTAAATTTAGTTTTTATTTTTTTAAATCTGTATTTTGTACTCAGTAGTTTTGTATACGTAATATTCAAATTACATAGTGATGCCCGTCACAAGTACAACTGACATAACCAGGTTTGAGTTTGTGTTTAAAACAGGCACTGTATAAACATATAATTCAAGTGATGGGAGCAGACACATGTAGGCACAACTTACAGCATACAATTCAACTAACCAGAACAAAAGCATATGTCTGAGAATCCTATTATTTATGACCAAGTTTGACTGAATTTCTACTGCTTGACATTGAACTCAAGACATCAGTAGAATATTCATATTTATAGGTAGTTCTTTGCTTTGGAAAACTCATAAATATATTGGACCACTTAAAGAGATTTAGCATCCTAAATTTCTGTCCATGTAATAGCATCATTCAGAGGTATTGTCTAATTTATTCCCCATTGTCAGTGGAATGAAACTGCATATCAGTGGGAGAGAGAAAACATAGCATTGCAGGAATATGGTACCATGCTGAGGGCTACATTATGTGGGAAAAAACGCTATTACTTGAAAACTTGTATCGAGTGGTGTTTTGTGTGGTTTCCTCAACTTATTAGTGAACTCACTGAAAAGAAATGTTATGAGTACATTAAACAAAAAAAATAATTTAGAAGCAAGGTATAACAAAGTATGTGTATATATACATTTGTATCTATAACAACATGTATGAAACATATAGATACATACATATATTCTATATATGCATGTATTATATATACACATATAGTTTTAGTATCACATGGGAGGTGATATGATTGTGGTCCAAAGATTGGACTCTGGACAAATCATCTTCACTGATAGCCATATAAACTTGAGCAAATTAATCTCTCTGCCTCAGTGTTTTCTTCTTTAAAATGAAGCTAATAATATTGTCTACCTCATTAAATAAGCTACTGTGTGTAAAATGCTTGGAATAGTGCCATGAATAGTAACTGCAGTACATGAAATATGTGTGCATATGGACAGAGAAACCATGTGTATGATTTAGGAGTGTCTGTAATGCTTTGAATTTTTAAGTTTAATGTATGAAATGCATTTCATAGCTTAACAGAACTTGTCATTTTAAGCCTGTACCAGTTATCTATTCTACATTAATGGAGTCTATGATAGAACTCCTAAAGAGATAGAGAATATCATCTCTTATTATATTCAACCATGGACAGCCACAGACACCTCCTGTCAATTGGAAATCAAATATTATGACTGACTCTTTTTCAGAACAGCATCTCCACATCTGTGTTGAATTCAATAAGACGGTTATTTTAAAGGGCACACGAAGACATGGTATTTACCATGCCAGAAATAGCATACCTCATGACAAATTCTACAGTGTGCCTGTAGTGGTCTGCAATGGTGTTCTCTTGTATTCCTACTTGCAGTTTCTGATGTAACCCACTGCCACAGTGACTGCCAGTACACGGGAGTGATCTTGATAACATTTCTGCCTTGATTGGCCTTTAGCAGTGAGAGTAAGTGAGACTGTCATTCCATCTCCCATCCTTATGAAATTGAATTTTATGAAAGAGACGTAACCTAGAGTTTGAGAGGTTTGATTGACATCTTCCATATGGCTGTCTCGCTGTAGTCAAAGAAACAGTGCCCTGAAGCATTGGCTGGTGCCTTTCTTAAAGTAGGGGAAGAGCAGATGGGAGGGAAAGAGACAGGGAAGACATCAGAATTCTGGGCGCTCTGATGTCCACTTCTGTTCCCTGTGACAAGTGTGCTTACACCACCGATTCTGTTAAATATACAACATCTGTTTAACAGGGAACACTGATGACAGTAATTACATTATTAATTCACTGCCTTAAATGAGGGCAGGCCAGGAGGATTGGAGTGGCATTTTACCTTGTTTTGAATTCACAGAATAAAAATCTTTACAAAGATGCACAAATATTTATTGGGGGACCAAACCTGAAAGCTGCCTAGACATTGCTTCTCTGATAATAATATGTGAGGCATATTTTTGGACTCTATCTGCTTTTCAGAAAAAAAAAATGTGTATCTGCATTTTTACCTAGTTGACAAATTTCAAATTCTCCAGATGGCAGCTTTAATACGTTTAATGTGATTGTGCTGTTAAAAAATAGCAATAGAGTTTTCTCTAGAGAAAGTCATTTGCTATGAGAAAGCAATACCATATGATGCATGAAAATAAGAACATTGCAAGCTATTTTTGTTATTTGGCTTTCACTGATCTCTTGATGAATAAAAAATCCATAGTGAACAAATAAATGATACTGATGATGAACTTAGCAACTTATTCTATTCAATTCTAAAAGTCCCTTATTAAAATATAGTCAACCTATCCCTCATCTGCTCTTTTGTGTATTGGTAATATTAGCCACATTTTGATTTTTTTTTTTTTGTTTGTATGTACTTACTACATGAGCAATAGGAGATTTGGAAATGGATCAGAACCGGATATATAGTTCCCCAGCAGGGGTGTCATTTGAACAGGTACACCTGAGACCTCTTGAGAGTTTTGAGAATTTCTCCTTAATAACCATTTCAGATATTAGCATATCCCATAGTATAAGACTAATTTTGCCAGACAACATGAAAATTGTCTGGTTCACTTGCTCACCTATTCCCAGTCTCACACCTCACTTGTGCCTCAGACAGTGCTTTACATTTCTCAGTACCTGCAATACACCATCAGTGCTTGTAGAATACATGATTTAAAAGTCTATGGCCAAGGTCTTCTGGACATTGGACATTTTCTTCCTATGTTATGTATATTTAAACTATTTGTGCATTAGTTTCACCTTGAATCAGTTAAGACTTTGTTGTGGAGATACTGGAAATTCAAGGTCAAATGGGTACATTAAACTTCCTAACTCCTACCTGTCATGTACTTTAAGTGAGCCATGAAAACTACCTAGAACAGCTGTCATTTTGATGTGTTCTGATTCTTCTGGGAAGTAAGGTTTCCACTGAGTAAAATTATAGACTCTGGAAAAATCAAAACAGTGATCCATCTACCCAGAGGACCTGGACTGTGACGTTTTTAGCTCATTTCATATGAGCATAGGGAGACTTTAAACTTAAATGAGAGTTTGGCTACTACGCTATGAAACCATTTCACAGCACAACTCCAGATAAATGTCATTTTGTGGTGACTTTGCCAGATTATTAGGTTATTAACTGTATCAGTAGAATAAAATTTGAACTTATTTTCAAAAAGGTTCTGTCTTAGCTGTAAACTTACCTGTAGAGCATTACATAATTTGTAGTTATAGAGTAATAGTAATGATGATGATCATTTTGTGGGGTTATCATAATGATTATGTGAGTTTTTAAACCGTAGAGCTCTATATAAAAATATTTATTAGTGTATCTTTTTGATCTTTTATACCAAAAGCAAAAATCTCTTATGTTTACATGTCTAATTAGGGAAGTATTTGGTAGTAAAGCAGAATTGAGGCCCCTAAAGATTTTGAAATCAACACCGTAAGGTTCTAGTATGTTTAGTTGTAAATTGTTTGTGGTTAAAAACATGGACATTGTTGTTAGAATGACTAGGATTTGATCCCAGTTCTATAATCATGATCTTGAACAAGGGCTGTATTTCCTCTTCTATACAATAAAGGTGATGGTAGATAATCCTTGTAGAATGCATGATTTAAAAGTAAGCATTGGGGCTTCCCTGGTGGCGCAGTGGTTGGGAGTCCGCCTGCCGATGCAGGGGACGTGGGTTCGTGTCCCGGTCCGGGAAGATCCCACATGCCGCGGAGCGGCTGGGCCCGTGAGCCATGGCCGCTGAGCCTGCGCGTCCGGAGCCTGTGCTCCGCAACGGGAGAGGCCACGGCAGTGAGAGGCCTGCGTACCGCAAAAAAAAAAAAAAAAAAAAAAAAAAGGAAGCATTAACTTGCTACATTGAAGTATTGAAGTGCTTATCAGACTACTCAATGAATTTTGAATAATTATTATAAAAATATTGTTTATTTTTTTTAAACCCCTACTGCTGAAAATCAAGTAACATTTAATAGTTACACACATGCACACAAATGCTTTAGCATATGAATACACAGATCAAGTGATCATTTGACTTGGTAAGTTCAGTTCAACAACCAAACAATATTTTTATTTGTGCTCTAGTGTTAACTTGTGTGCGACATCTTCAGAAGACTATTTTCTGTTTTTTTTTTAATCTAGTATAATATGATAGTCATCAACTTGTCTTTTGATAGCATGAGTGTTCACTATGAAATGGTTATAAATTGCTAGGCAGAATGAACAGCTGTGAGAAATAATAAATGATTTTGTTATCACAACAACTAGAATGTTAGCTGGCATATTTAAAATTATATAGAAGCGGCATTATTACACAAAATAGTGGAAAAGGTCCTAAAATACACTATTTGATTCCTATGTGGGTCAATTAAATAACCCTATTAATTCAACCTCAGAAATATGTGACTGACTCTGCAATTCAATAAAGATCTGTTAAGAAACACCATGTATTATTTTTCAGTAATGCAGCTTATAAGAAAATGTACTTTTGTAAGAAACATGGACCCTTGTTTTTATTTAGTTCCTTTGAGCTTATGCCAAATCTTCACCAGAATTTTCTTGAAAATCTTTACTGTGCTTAACTATATGGAGATAGAGTTTTTAAAATACATGTTGATGTTTTTCATATTTGAAAGATGGGGAGAATGATGGAAAAATAACAGAGGAAATGATGTTTCAAATCTGGTTCTTAGCATAGTATACTACAAAAAGTACTACAATCAATACATGGGGTATTGAATTACTCAGGGAAGCATTCATTAAGAAAGACCACTTTGAATACTTAAGGTAATTCATGTCTACCATGTTATTATTTGCATTTGTAACCAACAGAATGAGAAACATGTGATCATCTCTAACTGAAATATTCTGTCAGGAGTATTAGTCTAGAATGGCATTTGTACTAAAATCCAATATCCAAACTTGCTATGCAGTTGAAATATTAATAATAGCAGCCATTTTAGGAAGCAACCTAGGCATTTTAATAAGTATTCTGTGTGCATTACTACTTTAATCTTCATGAAATTCTTAGGAGCTACAATATCCCTATTTTATAGATGAAGAAACTGAGATTTGTAACAATTAGGTTACCTCTTGTGGTAATACAGCAAGTTAAGAGTTCAAATATGTTTTTCTAATTCTAAAACTTGAGTTCTGACCACTATGACATGTTGATTTCTCTTATAACCAGAGTCATTAGGGCCAGATGTCTTTTGGTGGCGTTTTTGTTGTTTGTTGTTGTGGCTTATTTTTTTGTCTTGCTTTTAAAGAAGAGAAATTATGTGGAAGGAGACAGAAAATCCTTGGTTCAACTGAATTAATATAAATTGTTGGTATTTGTGGCCCATTTTTACCAAACACCTTACAATTTCATTTTGTATCCTTTAGTGAACAAACATGTACACACCAGTACATATATATATATATATATACATGCACATGCAAACACACATATACATACACATACACTTGAATAATTCCAGTTGCTTAAGAGTAACTAAAACTCTTCAAGTAAATCTCTGTGCTTGGTTTTGTCTGTATCTTACATGTGTAATCACTGCAGACCCTACTTTGAGTTTGTTCTCTTCATTGCTTATATGAATGTGGTCACTTGGTAAAAGGAAAGAAACTTGTCTCTAGTATATCACCTGCATATAATATTTAAAAGATGACATATATGTTCTCACTTATCTTGTCCATTTTGAACAACACAAGAGAACCTTAAACGGGGGAATAATGAATCATAATTATATAGAGTTTGGCTTCGTGATATTGATATTTTTAGACAATATCACAATGACTTCAGCACCTCAGCAATGTTATAAAGACCCAATACCTCTAGTCTTTACAGCTTTCCTGGGAATTGGCTTAAAATAAGAGAAACCAACTTGTCTGATTCTGGAGCAGCTAAGTACAGAATATGCTCAAGATTACAGTTCACTGTAGGAGACTTCAGGGGAGGGTAAGTAACTACATTGTGGATGAGATCTAGCATGACAAGAACCAGCAAAGGGACAGAATAAACACAGACAGAATTAGCAGCTTTACCAAAATAAGCAGACAGCAAAGGCACAGCAGATGCTGCCCCAGGGAGCCAGACACAGGAGAAACATAAATCCAAGGCAAGATCTCAGGGCAGGAACATCTTGCTGAAGGGAACAGAGTCCTATATGGATCAAGGAGACAGTATCAGAACAGTTTCCTCATTTCCTTCTGGGTTGTTTTATGTTCTCTGTGGGGCAGGAAACAGGGGATACAACTGGGAACAATAAATTGGCCATACTCTACTGGAATGTAGGGAAAAGAATTAGCAGCAATTTCTGTTGACAAAATTCTGACAAACAGCTCTGCTCTATGTCTGCTTGGAAGTTTAAACTTTCATGGTCCTTTTGGATGAAATAAGAACTTTGCACCCATCCTGGGAACTGTTAAAGCCTGTTTCAATTTTCATCTTGATTTTCCCTCCCGTTTCCTTCCCGTTGTACCTATGCTAAAACAAAGGTAATTTTACAAGTTATCTTCTCCTGCAAACAACTAAAATACAAAGCATTTTTTTATTGATTCCTGAAATTCCACAATTTATATGTTACTAACTTTTGACCAACTTTGTCATTTCTTTTTGTCTTTAACGCTGCAAATGAACTTTGAATGGGAGCATTCTACCTACGTAACATCTGAATCTGAGTCTACCTTGTTTATTTTCTGAGAGACTTGAGATTTGATCCGATCTGAAACCTCAGGTTCCTTAAGGGGAGTGGAGACATTGAAAGGGGGGAGGGTACAGAGAGGAGAAAAGGGTACCCATAGATAAGTGCAATTTCAATTTACAGTTTAGCAGTAGCAATTTAATTTGGTTGTTTCTAGCCTTTAACAACACTTTTTGAAAATCAAGGAACTCATGATCTACCATGATACAAAAAAGCCTATTTTTTTCTCTCAGAGGTCATATATGAGTTTTATTTTGCATTATTTGTATAACTCATATGTTAAATTTTAAGTACATAAGAAAATTATGCTAATATGAGGGAGACATTCATTAAGAAGTCTTTGAGGTTATTAACAAAATGCGATATCTTAAGGAAACCAATTCCACACCCCATCAATCAAAAACAACTAGCTGTAAATGTACAATTTGGGTGTTTAAAAAAATATATTTTAATTTATCCACATAAATGCAATTTCCTTGCTAAAAAATTAAATGGCAGTAGCTACCAAAGAAATATGAAGATTTCTATTTGCCATGCAAACATTCGAAGCAAATTTCAGACTGAATATTCTCCTATTAAGAGGTCAAGGTTAGTTTAAAAAACTGTTAACTTAATGGGGCCCAGTTTTCTCAGGTGTAAATTGATGGGTGTGGAATGAGTCTCTTCCAGTTTGAAAGGTCAATTAATTTATTTATCATGAAGACGTTGCACCAGTACTTTTATGAACATTTGTTGTCATTCAAAGTAAGATAAATTTTACTTAATTGTAAGCATCAGAAAGGTTTTTGAAAACTTTTCAGCTTTAGCATACTTGACTGAACTAACAATTCTCTTAGAATTCACATTTAAAATAATGCAAACAGAAAAGTAATTTTTCATGTCTTATCAGTACTACATATGTACCAAAAAATAATTAATAACAGTTGTTGTAATATTTGAAATTTTACGACTAGAATTTGACCCAGCATTTCCAGTTTTAGAGATATAGCCTGTGGATATATCAACACACATATCCAAGGTTGTTTAATGCACCTGTGTGTGTTAAAAGTCTATATCTATTAAAATAGAATAAAATATCTATTAAAATGGAATGTTTAAGGGTATAATGAGATAGATCTATGAAAGCAGGATGTGCTAATGTAGACAAACCTCCACGACACATTACTAAGTAAGAAGTGTAAGGTGAAAAGTCATATTTACATTGCAATCCCATTTATGTAGATAAAATTATGTGAAAAGGATGTATACACACATACACACACACACACACAAACACACACCAGATACATGCCTATATGCTGGCACCTACATAACAATACAGGAAAATCTATGCATCTAAATGTGTTTCCCTAATTTGACACAGGTTGCTTTTGGGGAAAGAATAGAACTGGTTGTTCTTCAAAGGTTGTTAAGGGTCTAAACAAACATTGAGCCTTACTTAGGTTTAAAGGCCAGTGCAACCTTTAGAACAGAGTCAGAGAATGAGAGAAAAAGAAAATTGAATTATACATCAGTTTATAGATACAAAACTCTGAAATAAAATTGTATTTGACCCAAACTGGAAATGTGATAAAAATAATATTCCATTGCAAGTAAAGATTTCCACAGGAAAAAAAATGATAATTGAACCTGACAAAAATTGTCAGTATAATCAAACACATTAATAGTCTAAAAGAAAAGAATAAAGTGATGATCTCAGATGCAGAAATAACAATTAAAATGGTTGATAAAAAGTAGCCACTATTTATGCTTTTAAAAAACCTCATAAAAAATAGTAGTGAAAGGGTACAGAATTCTTTGTGGAAAGCAAGAAGTTATGCATTTATAATGGCTACTGTGCAGAAGCCAAACAACCAAGAACCAAAATTTAGTAAAATTAGACATAAGAAGCAAGAAGAACTACAATCCTGCAGCCGGTGGAACAAAAACCACATTCACAGAAAGATAGACAAGATGAAAAGGCAGAGGGCTATGTACCAGATGAAGGACCAAGATAAAACCCCAGCAAAAAAACTAAATGAAATGGAGATAGGCAATCTTCCAGAGAAAGAATTCAGAATAATGATAGTGAAGGTGATCCAGGACCTCAGAAAAAGAATGGAGGCAAAGATCAAGAAGATGCAAGAAATGTTGAACAAATACCTAGAAGAATTAAAAAACAAACAAGAGAAAGATGAACAATACACTAACTGAAATGAAAACTACACCAGAAAGAGTCAATAGCAGAATAACTGAGGCAGAAGAATGGATAAGTGACCTGGAAGACAGAATGGTGGACTTCACTGCTGCGGAACAAAATAAAGAAAAAAGAATGAAAAGAAATGAAGACAGCCTAAGGGACCTCCCGGACAACATTAAATGCAAAAACCTTCGCATTATAGGAGTCCCAGAAGGAGGAGAGAGAGATAAAGGACCTGAGAAAATATTTGAAGAGATTATAGTTGAAAATTTCCCTAACATGGGAAAGGAAATAGCCACCCAACTCCAGGAAGCCCAGAGCGTCCCATACAGGATAAACCCAAGGAGAAACATGCCAAGACACATAGTAATCAAATTGGCAAAAATTAAAGGCAAAGAAAAATTATTGAAAGCAGCAAGGGAAAAACAACGAATAACATACAAGGGAACTCCCATAAGGTTAACAGCTGATTTCTCAGCAGAAACTCTACAAGCCACAAGGGAGTGACATGATGAAGTGATGAAAGGGAAGAAACTACAACCAAGATTACTCTACCTGGCAAGGTTTTCATTCAGATTCGATGGAGAAATCAAAAGCTTTAGAGACGAGCAAAACCTAAGAGAACTCAGCACCACCAAACCAGCTCTATAACAAATGTTAAAGGAACTTCTCTAAGTGGGAAACAAAAGAGAAGAAAAGGACCTACAAAAACAAACCCAAAACAATTAAGAAAATGGTCATAGGAACATACATATTGATAACTACCTTAAACGTGAATGGATTAAATGCTCCAACCAAAAGACACAGGCTTGTTGAATGGATACAAAAACAAGACCCATCTATATGTTGTCTACAAGAGACCCACTTCAGACTTAGGGCCCATACAGACTGAAAGTGAGGGGATGGAAAAAGATATTCCATGCAAATGGAAACCAAAAGAAAGCTGGAGTAGCAATACTCATATCAGATAAAATAGACTTTAAAATAAAGAATGTTACAAGAGACAAGGAAGGACACTATGTAATGATGAAGGGATCAATTCAAGAAGAAGATATAACAATTATAAATATATATGCACCCAACATAGGAGCACCTCAATACATAAGGCAACTGCTAACAGCTCTAAAAGAGGAAATCGAGAGTAACACAATAATAGTGGGGGACTTTAACACCTCACTTACACCACTGGACAGATCATCCAAACAGAAAATTAATAAGGAAACACAAGCTTTAAATGATACAATAGACCAGATAGATTTAATTGATATTTATAGGACATTCCATCCAAAAACCGCAGATTATACTTTCTTCTCAAGTGTGCATGGAACATTCTCCAGGATAGATCACATCTTGAGTCACAAATCAAGCCTCAGTAAATTTAAGAAAATTGAAATCATATCAAGCATCTTTTCTGACCACAACGCTATGAGATTAGAAATCAATTACAGGGAAAAAACGTAAAACACACAAATACAAGGAGGCTAAACAATACGTTACTAAATAACCAAGAGATCACTGAAGAAATCAAAGAGGAAATCAAAAAATACCTAGAGACAAATGACAATGAAAACACGATGATCCAAAACCTATGGGATGTAGCAAAAGCAGTCTAAGAGGGAAGTTTATAGCTATACAAGTCTACCTCAAGAAACAAGAGAAATCTCAAATAAACAATCTAACGTTACACCTAAAGGAAGTAGAGGAAAAGAACAAACAAAACCCAAAGTTAGCAGAAGGGAAGAAGTCATAAAATCAGAGCAGAAATAAATGAAATAGAAACAAAGAAAACAATAGCAAAGATCAATAGAGCTAAAAGAAGGTTCTTTGAGAAGATAAACAAAATTGATAAACGTTTAGCCACACTCATCAAGGAAAAGAGGGAGAGGACTCAAATCAATAAAGTTAGAAATGAAAAAGGAGAAGTTACAACAGACACCACAGAAATACTAAGATCCTAAGAGACTACTACAAGCAACTGTATGCCAATAAAATGGACAACATGGAAGAAATGGACAAATTCTTAGAAAGGTATAACCTTCCAAGACTGAACCAGGAAGAAATAGAAAATATGAACAGACCAATCACAAGTAATGAAATTGAACTGTGATTAAAAATCTTCCAACAAACAAAAGTCCAGGACCAGATGGCTTCACAGGTGAATTCTATCAAACATTTAGAGAAGAGCTAACACCTATCCTTCTCAAACTCTTCCAAAAAATTGCAGAAGAAGGAAAACTCCGAAATTCATTCTATGAGGCCACCATCACCCTGATACCAAAACCAGACAAAGATACTACAAAAAAAGAAAATTACAGACCAATATTACTGTTGAATATAGATACAAAAATCCTCAACAAAATACTAGCAAACAGAATCCAACAACACATTAAAAGGATCATACAGCATGATCAAGTGGGATTTATCCCAGAGATGTAAGGATTTTTCAATATATGCAAATCAATCATTGTGATACACCATATTAACAAATTGAAGAAGAAAAACCATATGATCATCTCAATAGATGCAGAAAAAGCTTTTGACAAAATTCAACACCCATTTATTATAAAAACTCTCCAGAAAGTGGGCATTGAGGGAACCTACTTCAACATAATAAAGGCAATATACAACAAACCTACAGCAAACATCATTCTAAATGGTGAAAAAGTGACACCATTTCCTCTAAGATCAGGAACAAAACAAGGATGTCCACTCTCACCACTATTATTCAACATAGTTTTGGAAGTCCTAGCCACAGCAATCAGAGAAGAAAAAGGAATACAAATTGGAAAAGAAGTAAAACTATCACTGTTTGCAGATGACATGATACTATAGATAGAGAATCCTAAAGATGCCACCAGAAAACTACTAGAGCTAATTAATGAATTTGGTAAAGTTGCAGGATACAAAATTAATGCACAGAAATCTCTTGCATTCCTATACACTAATGATGAAAAATATGAAAGAGAAATTAAGGAAACACTCCCAGTTACCATTGCAATAAAAAGAATAAAATACCTAGGAATAAACCTACCTAGGGAGACAAAAGACCTGTATGCAGAAAACTGTAAGACACTGATGAAAGAAATTAAAGATGATACCAACAGGTGGAGAGATATACCACGTTCTTGGATTGGAAGAATCAATATTGTGAAAATGACTATACTACCCAAAGCAATCTACAGATTCAATGCAATCCCTATCAAATTACCAATGGCATTTTTTACAGAACTGGAACAAAAAATCTTAAAATTTGTATGGAGACGCAAAAGACCCCGAATAGCCAAAGCAGTCTTGAGGGAAAAAAACGGAGCTGGAGGAATCAGACTCCCGGAGTTCAGACTATACTACAAAGCTACAGTAATCAAGACAATATGGTACTGGCACAAAAACAGAACTATCGATCAACGGAACAAGATAGAAAGCCCAGAGATAAACCCACACACCTCTGTTCAACTAATCTATGACAAAGGAGGCAAGGATATACAATGGAGAAAAGACGGTCTCTTCAATAAGTGGTGCTGGGAAAACTGGACAGCTACATGTAAAAGAATGAAATTAGAACACTCCCTAACACCATACACAAAAATAAAGTCAAAATGGATTAGAGACCTAAATGTAAGACTGAGCACTATCAAACTCTTAGAGGAAAACTTAGGAAGAACACTCTTTGATATAAATCACAGCAAGATATTTTTGGATCCACCTCCAAGAGTAATGGAAATAAAAACAAAAATAAACAAATGGCACCTAATGTAACTTCAAAGCTTTTGCACAGCAAAGGAAACCATAAACAAGACCAAAAGACAACCCTCAGAATGGGAGAAAATATTTGCAAATGAATCATTGAACAAAGGATTAATCTCCATAATATATAAACAGCTCATGCAGCTCAATATTAAAAAAACAAACAGCCCAATCCAAAATTGGGCAGAAGACCTAAATAGACATCTCTCCAAAGAGGACATACAGATGGCCAAGTAGCACATGAAAAGCTGCTCAACATCACTAATTATTAGAGAAATGCAAATCAAAACTACAGTGAGGTATCACCTCACACCAGTTAGAATGGGCATCATCAGAAAATGTAGAAGGAATAAATGCTGGAGAGGGTGTTGTTGGGAATGTAAATTGATACAGCCACTATGGAGAACAGTATGGAAGTTCCTTAAGGAACTAAAAATAGAATTACCATATGACCCAGCAATCCCACTACTGGGCATGTACCCAGAAAAAAACCATTATTCAAAAAGACACATTCACCCCAATGTTCATTGCAGCACTATTTACAATAGCCAGGTCATGGAAGCAACCTAATTGCCCATTGACAGATGAATGGATAAAGAAGATGTGGTACATATGTACAATGGAATATTACTCAGCCATAAAAAGTAACAAAATTGGGTCATTTGTAGAGACGTGGATGCTTGTAGAGACTGTCATACAGAGTGAAGTAAGTCAGAGAAAAACAAATATTGCATATTAACGCATATATGTGGAACCTAGATAATGGTACAGATGAACCGGTTTGCAGAGCAGAAATTGAGACACAGAAGTAGAGAAAAAACGTATGGACACCAAGGGGGGAAAGCAGGTGGGGGTGGTGGTGGTGGTGTGATGTATTAGGCGATTGAGATTGACATGTATACACTGATGTGTATAAAATGGATGACTAATAAGAAAATAAATAAAAAACATTAAAAAAATTTATGTAAAATTAGCAAAATAGACAAGCATGAAAGAGACTTATTCCCTAAGACCTTTTATGTGAAAATGCCACACACACAAACAACAGCAGTAATGTTTTTCAAGGCTATATGCATCTATTTGTATGTCAGGTGTTTCAAAGGGCATAAAATAAGTATATTAGAGTCCAGTGGGTGATAGGGGAATAACATTGAGAGCATGGGTAGTTGGAGTCAAATAAGAAAATAAACAAAACAAAACGAAAAGGAACTCTGCCTTGACCAGTGATGATATAATGTTATGAGGTGACAAGTATGATCAAAGAGATTCTCTATACTATTCTACAATAAATAAGGTAAAAGTGTAGCACATGTCCTGTACCCGGCCTATGCCACCAGCAAAATCTGTGAAAGCTTTCTCTTTTTGGACTAGATGTGGCAAGAGTTCTAAAGCAAGGACACAGCACAGGGCATGCACATACGCCTACATTCCTGTTGGACCACTTACCACTTCTGAGACTGCAAGAAAATCACATAGCCACACTACATCTTAGATTTCTTAGTCTGAAAAATAAGACAATAATATTTACTTCTCTGGGTTTTGTGCAGATTCAATGAGGCGATATATGACCAAGGAATAGTATGAAAGTCTGGCATGTAGTAAGTGTTTTAACAAATAGTACTCAGCCATAAAAAAGAATGAAATACTGCCATTTAAAATGAATACCAGTTGAATGAAATACTGTCCAGCAACATGGATGGACATAGAGATTATCATACTAAGTGAAGTAAGCCAGACAGAGAAAGACAAATATTATATGATATCACTTACATGTGGAATCTACAAAAAAAAGGATACAGATGAACTTATTTACAAAACAGAAAGAGACTCACAGACATAGAAAAAAACTTATGGTTATCAAAGGGGAGGGAATAAATTAGGAGGTTGGGATTAACATAGACACACTACTATATATAAAATAGAGAGTCAACAAGGACCTACGGTATAGCCAGGGAATTATTCTCATTATTTTGTAATAACCTATAAGGGAAAAGAATCTGAAAAAGAATATATATGTATGTGTGTGTGTGTTGTGTGTGTGTGCGTGTGTATAACTGAATCACCGTGCTGTATACCTGAAACTCTCACAACATTGTAAATCAACTATACTTTAATTTTTAAAAATTCAATTAAATTAAAAAAGAAAACATTCTCTTTCCTCTAACTCCACAACCTCCTAGTGATTTCATAGTTAATATACATCCTGTTGGAAGGAGTTCTTAGGAAAGACTGTACCTACTCTAAATTGTTAATTCCCTTTATACTTACTGAAATCTTCCATTCTTCAGCCTTAGCTCTAAACAGTAAAACCTGTGATAAAGCTACTTAGGATGACTAAGGAGCCCATCAAAAAGAGGAGGAAAAAGCAGAAATACTATTAGTGAAGAACTGCACATTAGCTTGTTCAGTCTGCATAACCTCATAAGTAATGTTTGATGAAACCATTAGTTCTGTCATAAAAGAAGACTGATAAATGTTGATGCAACTTCATTTTAGCCTTGCAGACTTAGTGAGTATATTATTCTCTATATATTTGTTATAATTAACGATAGTACTTGCTCTTTTCTTCCATAATTGGAGCATTTATTGAGGGATTTCCCACTGTTTGACTGATGCACTTCATCCTCTATACCTTTTCCCTGCTGTGTCCCCACAGTTATGATGTTCAAAATTTATAGAGTTTAAATTCTTCTTGCTGCTGTTTTACATTTGTACTTACTGTTTATTCATAGGATAAAGATAACAGTTCTGTGTTAGAGGGAGCTTTTATATAGACAATTAGCAATGCTGAGAACAACCACTTATCTTTTGGTAATGTTGATGAATTCCAACAAGGCATACGTAATATTGCTTAACATCACAAATGGGCCTCCTTTATAAGGAGTGTTGACTGCAGGATAACAATTGAAGGAATGTTTCATCAGGAGACAGTTCAAAGTTTATGAGGCTTGGGTTATGTGCATATTCCATGACAGTCTGTTTGTTAATCAATCAGAATATTGAATTCCACTGTTGGGACTCTGGTGGGTATTTTGGATTTAGAATATGTAGCATAGAACAGACCTGGACCTAGATCCTCTCTTTTTTTTTTTTTTTATTCACTTCCAGGACTAAGTGAAACTTAAGATTTGTTTAGGCTGGACTCTTACTGTTACAACGTAACATGGTACCTGGTGTGTCTTAGGAAATAGAGGTGTCATGCAAACAGTTGTCATGAGTTTATTTTCTCCTTCAATGCCTGATGAGAAAATGTGCTGTCAGTTAAAGAACTGCAGTGGGAATAGTGGTCATTCAAGAAGTCTTCAAACCTAGGCTACAGGTATTTAATTTAAAAGCAAACCGTCTGTTTGAAGAGTTAGTGTGTCCTTCTGAAAAGAAATATCATTAAAGCAGAGTGATAAAGCATAGTTAGTGACTTAGGGGTTTTAAAATCATTTTCCTTTAAAAGTTAATTGAAAAACAATTGTTGAATCTCCAGTGCTTAACATCAGGTCCTTTTACAACGTTTTACTAGGAACAGACAGTTTGTTATCATTCCACCTGAGGGCAGGCAGGAAAAATAAAGCTGAGTTTAATTCACACCATTCCCTTTTGCTTTGTTAGATCTGATGAGAGGCTTGTCAGCTATTCAGGTTTCACTTGTCAATATAAAGTGGCACTTCTGGAGTACTGACCAATCTCAGGGTGTTGTTTGGTTGGTCGGTGAGTTGGTTGGTTGATTGGTTTTGCTTTTTTTCCCCCACTGTTTACATATGACTTAATTGTAAACTTGTAAACACAGATGAATATGGAAGAATTTCAAATGCCTTAAGTTTCTTGTTTTTATAACAGTGATGCTTTATTTTTATTTTTTAAAATAAAAAATTGTTTTAAGTTTCTTTCAGGGCCCTTCTTTTTCCTGGTTACTATAGGTAACTGGATATGATTTTTTTTAAAGTCACATTTGATTTATAATCTAGTACTATTAAAGTTAGAAGGACCCTAGACATTAGTCAAAGTCTTACATTTTACAAATGAGTAATCAAATCAGACTCCCAGAGGAAGGAAATGACTTACCTGGGGCACTACAGCTGCCTAGTGGCAGGTCGACATCCAGAATCTGGTCTCTTGACTTGCCAAAGAATTCTTTTTCCTCTCCATCAACCCCCTTTGCTCTATTCCCAACTTATACAGTGACATTTGAGCAGATCCTAACAACAAGCCCTTGGTGTGGACGTCATTTCCCGAACTTGCTGGTTGATGACTTCAAGTGTTTGACAATGCTTATGACAATATAATTTATCCTGTGACTGCACAGATGACATCCTGCGAATACTACTTGATGCCTCCATAAAATCATCCCTGAAAGGATTGTACCTGTCTCTGGATCCACGGCTTCCATAGTCTTCCTTTGAAGTATACCTAAAAATGTCTTTCTCACTGTTAAAGACAAATGCCAAATATGGTAACACAGTTACAATTGCTAATTATAATGTCGGTGTGATCCTTTATTTTCTCTCATCACTGTGCTTATCTATATATCCTGTTTTGCTCTTCTAGGTTTGTGTGCTGGAGAGGCAAATATTTGACTTCCTTGGATATCAGTGGGCACCTATCCTGGCAAATTTTGTACATATTATTATCGTCATTCTTGGTTTATTTGGAACTATTCAATATAGACCTCGTTACATAACAGGAGTAAGTACCCTCCCTGCTTTTCATTATTGAAATAGAGAAAAATATGCAAACTACAAATGTCTTGAAAATTTTTATGTATATCCTTTGCTTAAAGCACCATGTGTTTGTTTATATAGTTTCAGATTATATCTACAGTAATTAAAAATGTCAAGCTTAAAACACTTGGCAGTGAATGGAATCAGATTGTATTTTCATAGATTGTACTTTCAGCCAATATTCTCTTATAATTACAAGCAGGACAGTGCCCCTATATGTATGAATTGTAAAGTCATGGTTTCTGATTTAACAGATTTTAATGGGACTTCTTCCCATTTTAGATAATTATATTTTATAAATTGAATAAAGGTAGTTTAAAATCAATACAAATGAACATATAGTATTGATGGGAAAATGTTAATACATATTAGGGTTAATATTTGACATACTTGAAAGCCAGAATAGTCTGGAACATGGTCTCTGTGTTCTCCATAATTCTCTTTTTGGCTCAGAGGAAGTATTTTGCATTCCCACTCAAGTTAAACGTACTTAACATAAAAGTGAAATGCAACTGTGTTGCAGTTGCTATGGGAACCATAACAAGATCTTTTACTCTTGTATGTGCCTCAGATCTCAGCTATAGCTCTTCATTAATGTAGATTTTTTTAGTGTCATCATTTTTTTCTACTGTTTTTGACAAAGCAAAAATCTATAGGCATTTATTTTAAATTATAAAGCAAAAGTTTGGTAAAGGCATTTATATAAGACAGTGTAGCTAAATATCTGCCTTATTCAACACAAACCAGCAGGCCTTCTCGGGTTTCACGAAAGCCTCCTTAACATAAAAGATGCCCTCCTATGACCTGTTCACTCTCTGTCATCTGGGACCCAGATAAAGCTCATTGGCACTGAAACAGGCAATGTGGTGGCAGCTGGGATCCAGATATCCACTGTCTGGCTAAGGCTGAGTCAGAAGCCCATAGTCTTCTCCTCTGGGAACATACCTCTAAGGGTGTGTTTCCCTGTAAATCTTGTAATACTTTTCACAAGATTACAAATAGGATGTGTTCTGTTGCAGAGTGAAGTTTCTCAATGCATAAGATATGATAGTAGTGTTTACTTTCTTTTATAAATTGTAATTTGATCCAATATAAGGAAGGTGGTACAGTGCTTGGGAGTGGGTTTTCTGAAGTCATAATTCCAGGGTTGAAATCTTTCATCTACCAATTTCTGTGTGACTTTGGACAGCATAACCTGACCAATCCTTAGATTTTTTACATTAAAAATGAAAGCAATAGTTATAGTGACTCATATGCTTCAATTGATATATTATAAGCCATCATGTGAAAGATTCTCAATTTAACTTTCCTCTTTCATTAGACTTTGAGGCTTTTCCATGATTTTATTCTAATAAATAGTGTTGCTCTGAGTATCACCATATAAATATGTCATCTCTTTTTTGTGATAAAGTTCCTGGAATGAAAATCTAGGTGTGGATCAAAATGTTTGAACAGTTTAAAAGGTTTTTTGTGTTTGTTTTTGTTTTTTTTTTTTTTTGTTTTTTTTTTTTTTGAGGAGTAAGTGGGATATTCTATAAATGATCTCGGCACAATGCTTGGTATTTAAAAAGTGCTCAGTAAATGTTAGCTATAATAATTTTATGCTTATTATCATTTGAAAATAATACTGAACTGTATATACTAGAAATAGCCTGATAGCCAATTTAAAATAGAGCATGGTGTTGTAAGCTATTGGTTGAACTCTTTCCGCCACTTTTATTTTAAGCTGCTACAACTCTTAAATTTTTTTGTGTGATATTTCTGTGTACCAAATTATAATTCCATCCCGAAACCACTAGGTGGCATTCTATGCGGGGCGGGGGGGGGGGGGCGGGGCGGCTCCGTGGAGCTCTGGTTCTTTATGCCTCGGTGCAGAAAGAATTCAGCGAGAGGCAAAT
This sequence comes from Orcinus orca, assembly GCF_937001465.1. Classification (NCBI taxonomy): domain Eukaryota; kingdom Metazoa; phylum Chordata; class Mammalia; order Artiodactyla; family Delphinidae; genus Orcinus; species Orcinus orca. The sequence continues at coordinate 37,069,600 of NC_064570.1, read as the reverse complement.
TGATAGATAAGAAGTGATTTATTAGAATGGGAAACTTGTGAAGCTTACAAGCAAGCGGGCGAGAGGGTGCCATGCCACGAACTTACTGGGCTACAGTTTTATAATCAAAGGAAAAGTGGATAGGGAGAGAAGACCACCTTCTTCCTCATTCTTGAGTAGATGGCAAGCTTCTATCATCAGCTCCTCCTCCATGTTGTGTGGGGGAGTTTTCTTGTCCCTACCTGGTCAAGCCAGGACTGTCGGTGGTGCAATGGAAATGAGCAAAAAAGGTGGCAACATATGCTAAAAATGGTAAATCATCTCACGTTTTAGTATAATGTGACCTTTTCTTTATATTTTTGTTTTTAGTGTGTGCAGAGGAGTGTGTCCTAGGAATCATTAACCTACTAAGCTCCTTGGGCAGGATGTGGGTCTCATGCCATCATTGTTTATTGTTTGGGGGCATGTCTCATGCTTCTGTTGCATGGTTTTGTTGCTAAACAAGCCTCCATGGTTTTGTGGTTAAGCAAACCTGCTTTCTTGAATGGTCATTAACTTATGGGGGTCTCCCATACTTTTTTCCTCTACTTTTCTCTACTTACAATCCCCTAGTGGGATTAACTGTTTAATCACCTACTTTGTCCCTTTATTCTGTTCCTATCAATCCTCTTCAATAAAATACATACCCACTAGAGACAGTGTCCTGTGTTTTCAAGACAGGACACTCTCTCTAGTGTTACATAAGAGTTAGGATACTGTGGGACACATTTAAGATGTAGAACTTTTATATAATTGAGAGGATCTCTGAAATCTTTCTGAGATCTTAACACTGTGTCTTAGCGCTACATCTTTGATTTGATCTTGTCTTGCAGACAGAATCCTTAATCTGTTCTTTTTCTTGAAACAGTGTCTTAACTTGGAAAATCTTTTGCCAGCTGGAGATGCTGTAAATGTGAAACTTTTATTTTCCAACCCAGAAAGTCTTGAGTTAGCAATATATCTTCTAAATTCTACTTGAAAACTGAATTGTTCTTTCTTTAGCTCATCTCTCTTATAATACCATGTTATGTATGGCTAAAATATTACAAATAACACTGTCAACTGTTTGCTTGGATATCCCTTTAGCCAGATCCACAAGTTTATAGGTATATTTTCTATCTTCAAAATTATTTCAGGCAATAGTTAAGCTTATTGTTCCAATAATAATTATTGTGAGTCCTCTTTTCTCCAGTCCTCAAAAACAATTTCTTTACTGTTTTTCCTGTTTTCACTGATTCTTCTCACTGCCCTTCTGGTCTCCAGCTGCCACCTTGTCTCAAAATTAATGCTGTGTGTTTTAGGTTTGTGTTACAGTACCACTCAATTTCTGTTCTAGTTATCTATTTCTCTGTAATTTCTGTATAACAAACCATTTCTGTTTACCAAATTCATGGAATCTAGTGGCATGATGTCATGTTGAAGGTCAAAAGTTGATTCAGGAAAATAGAGAATTTGCCATAAAAATGGAGTCAAAAATTTTGTTTGCCTAAAGATGATAAAAGAAATTTTTATTTTTTGGCTGCGTTGGGTCTTCGTTGCTGCACGCGAGCTTTCTCTACTTGCGGCGAGTGGGGGCTCCTCTTCGTTGCAGTGCACAGGCTTCTCACTGTGGTGGCTTCTCTTGTTGTGGTTGTGGAGCATGGGCTCTAGGCACCTGGGCTTCCGTAGTTGTGGCGTGTGGGCTCAGTAGTTGTGGCACGCAGTCTCTAGAGTGCAGGCTCAGTAGTTGCAGCGCATGGGTTTCGTTGCTCCATGGCATGTGGGATCTTCCTGGACCAGGGCTCGAACCCATGTCCCCTGCATTGGCAGGAGGATTCTTAACCACTGCATCACCAGGGAAGTCTGATAAAAGGAATTTTAATTAAAAGAAACTTGAATGGAATCATAGATGACAGAAATTCTGGTCAATGAAGGATCTGAGTTTAGCAGGAATCTTCCTGGTAACTGGGAGATCTGATAACTTCCTACAGTTATCAGACAAGCTGTAACTAACAACACTGTACTGCTGCAGTTAAGAAATTTCCATAGGCTCTCTGTACTCTGGAGACGTAAATATTAACAATGAAATTTCTTTTCCTCTCCCCTAAAAATATAAGCCTTTATGATTTCTATATTTGTCATTTTATATTGCAATAGAAAACAATTTAGTATAAAAATAGAGATAAGCACTTTCATAATTTCACAAGTGAAACTTATTATTGATATTTTTGCACATTTCCTTCACGTATGTGCAACTGAAATGTATCTGATTATGCTACATCTCGTGTATTTTTTTTATGTAATGTGACATCAATTTTGGACTTCATATGGCTATTTCATTGTTCATTTAACCTTTTACACTATTATTATATATTATACTATGAAACATAATATATGCTGTATCTTATGGTATATTATATATTATTACACATTATACTATTTTCATGTTTTTATGATACATATTTCCCTATAATCATCTCCATAAAAAAATACCCTCATCTTCATTTCTGATTTCAGTCCTTAGGAGAAATACCTAGATATAACTAAATAATATGAACAATTTTAAGTTTTTTGTTATATAATTGATAATTACTGATCCAAAATCATTTTATTGAATTATCCTCCCACCAGTGTACAGCACAGTGTATTTCTCTGCACTCTTGCTAACCCTGAATATTATCTGTTCTCATATTTTTTAATCTACTAGGAGAAAAAGTATCATTTTTTATTGCATTTCTTATTTTACTGAGTTGGGCTTTTTCATATATTCATTAACCATTTTTATTTCCTTTTCGAGGGACTGTCATTTTGTGTTTGCTCATTTTTTTTCCATAGAGGTGTTTATCATAACAATTTTTATATTTGGATCACATAGTAAAGGTATTTACCCTTTAAATATCAATTTCATTTTGATTTGTATTACTTTTCTCTTATTAAAATTAACTCCCTTTCCCTTCATGATATCCTCTATTGCTTTAAATTTCATTTTGAAAAGTGTGATGATGTCTTCATTATCCTTAGGGCTAATTTTGCTAAAAGAAAAAGGCAGATGCCCTGAAATAGAATCTAAGGAAAAAGTATCCCTTTCCACATTTGCTATTTGTAAAGAGTTTCAGTTTATTGATGGGACATTTTATTGTTTAATTGAAAACTACCCCCCCTCACAAAAAAGCATGTGGACATCCTCTGAAACACTGAGCACAGTAGCAACCAATAAAATTTAAATAGCACTGGTAATGAGTTTTTTTTCCTCTACTAGTCTTCTATTTCATAAGAGCAAAGAAGAAAAAATTTTAAATTTAAAACAGTTAATTAGGACAAGAACTCGTTAATACCCTTTGTGGGCCTCTGTCATTTCAAAGAATATAATATGTTGAAGTAAAATTAAATAGCTGCTTTCAATTCCAAGCAAAGGAAATCTGAAGCAAGAATCCATAGAAATCGTCTGTACTGTATAATTGTCTATAGCATCGAGAGTCCCAAAGAAAAGGCCAGATTAATTCTGGTGGAATAATTCATACATAAATACATACAAATGGCTCCCATGAAAGAATTAGCTTATGTCATAAATGGAATTGCCAAATGCATCTTCATTTGGGCTAAAGACACTGGCAAGCAGAACATGATTTAAGATATCCAGTGGTTATTAGTTAATGACCAAAAATGTTAATGAGTTGCACTGCTTTAAACTGTCTAAAATAATCTGAGGAGTGTGTAGGTTCCTACCTGGTGAAGGCATAGCAATTTGTTTGGAGATATTGCCACAAGACATGTTGCCATAACTCTCAATTTTTTTTCCCCTCCCTCCATTCCTTCCTCCCTCCCTTCCTTCTTTCCTTCCTTTCTTCCTTCCTTCTTTCCTTTTTTTCCTTCTCCTTCCTTCCTTCCCTCCCTCCCTTGCTTTGTTTCTCTCTGTTTAACCAAGTTATTTTTGAAAGAAAAAAGAATAATTTATAGAGCTTGGAACCACTGGCTTGGTCGATGAAACTCATCCCAAAACTAGAAATAGATTCAAAATAGCTAAAAATCCATTACTCAGATTTCATAAAAACAGAGAAGAGGACGGCATACCAAAATCACAGTAATATTTATAAGAATCATGTTTCTTTTTTTCTTACCACTTCCATTACTATCCACAGATTCTACTAGATACCTTCCTCTACAAATCCTACAGAACTCACATTAACTTTATAAAATTTTTGTTCAAACTGGTATGACTAGGAAATAGCAGAGTCAGGATGTGGACCCATGCTGTTAATCAAACCCCTTCTCTTAACCATTGTACTGAACTGTCTTTTAGGTGCACAGCTCAGAGGGCCACAATTTATCTGACAAATGAAAACAGGTTTTGTTAAGTTATTGGCAAATCCAAAATCCATCATGGCATTTGCAGTTTGAAGATCATTTAGATTTTAAATTGTGCTCTGCCATCCCTATATCAAGGATTAGGTTTTTAGCTCTGTATTTAGTGAGGAAATGACCTTATTTCTCAAGAATTAAGAACACAAAACCTTTAGCGATGGATATTTTTGCAGAAGAACAATATCATAGGGAATCCTTAAGTTCCAGAAATAGTGAATTAGAATGGTATTTAAAACAAATTTTATTATGGCAACCAGCATTTTAATAATGGTAATTCATATGTATGCATATGTACATATGCATATATAACATAATTTACATCTAATATATATTAAATTATATATTATATATAATTATATACAATATATATAATTATGTATAATATATTATATATATATTAATTAAGAACAAAAGTATCTCTTTCCACATTTATTTGCAAAGAGCTTCCAATAACTGATGGGAGAGTTTGTTTCTATGTAACCGAAAAAACACCCATATTATATACCAAAAATATGTATGTATGTATGTATATTATTGTACCTATTGAAGAGTTTTCCATGAAAAAGTACAATAGCTAATCCAAAATTAAATGAGTGGGAAAAATTGGGATTGGTTTCCTGTTTTGTTACCGAAAAATCAAGAGATTAAAATAACGTGATTAAAGCTAATTTCAGGAAGCAGGGCTGTGATGGTTAGAAAGAAAAGCCAGTGTTCGTGAATCTTCATTCCTTGGGTTTTTAAAATAATGAACTATTAGACTGTCATTAGACCCCTACTCATTCTTCCAAAATAATGAAGAATTGAATACTACTTTTAGTTTGCATATTAAGGTTTTAGATGGATGATTTCAGATTGTTGCTGAGCACTAAACTTTTGTTCCTCAATTTGGGCCGCGCTTTTTTGGTTTCTCGTTTGTTTTTTTCTACAGTTATTTTTTTAAAGTATCAATATGTGCTTGTCAGTGAGTATTGCTCTGTGAATTGACACACATCCTTCTCTCCATGGAGGGAGGGCACGGCATACAGAGACAGTAATGAGACAGCTTCAGACAAATCAACACCTGCATTGACTTCCTTGATTTTGCTTTTCCTTGAGCCAGTATACTAAAAGGAAAGGATCCCCATGTCATCCTGGGCAAGTCTTGAGGGCCACAAGGTGCCTGGAGCACCAGAAAAGAAAGCTGAGATCTATTTTGTAAAAACATTCTGTTACGGCGATTCGGGAAATGTATAGACTCTTCAGAGGGTCTGTAAAAGCAAATAGTCACAAAGTCAATTTGTGTGACAAAAAAAAAAAAGACTCTACATTTTTGGAATTTACTATGTACTGATAATCAGCCATGATTTGAATTTTAAGTGTTCAAGGAGCTCAGGTCCCCATGGAGACTATAACCAACAGCAATAAATGAGGAGTAGGTTCTGGGCCCTATTTCCAGGTCATATGCTTCTTTCACTCTAGTAACGTTACCTCCCTAAAAATTTGTGTACTCTTTTCAGTCATGTCTAGGAAATTATTAATCTATGTTTAAACAGTTGTTTTGAGTCTTTTATTCACTTTTTGCAGGAAAAAAACTACCCAAAAGAAAATGTATTGCAGCTAAAGCATTAAAAATGCACACTTTCTGTTCAGGACAGAAAATCAATGTAGATTAGAGATGAAAAGACTTGAGATAGTAGTAAATTAACATTGCTTCTAATGACTTAGAGTAATCGTGAAACTAACTCTTTTCCCATAAGCCTGGAAGGGAAAAAAAAAAAAACATCATTACAAGTTTTTATGGATTTAGCCTGTAGTCCTAAAATAAATGTAATAATGCAACATGGTGAATGCAATTTATTCTCAAAAGGATGTGTTCCCTTAGGGAATTGTGGGCCATTTTTTCTACAAGAAGATAACTTTGTGCTCACATTCTGATGTTAGACTTTGACTAAAGATTTATAGAATGTGACAAATATAAGTAATTACATTTTAACAATCTAAGTTCCTATTTGTAAGTCATCTAATAATTTTTGGAAAAAAATTTTGAGAGGAGACGTGAGATATATATATATATATATATATATATACACACACACACACACACATATGTGTGTATTATTTCTTTCCTAAAATAAAAAAAATCATATTAATTTATGCAGAATTTTAAAAATCAAAATGTAAAATTAGACTTAAAATAAAAGTCTTACCCTTCTCCAGCTGTTCCTAGTCTCTTTATAGTTCTTCTGTGGTCTATATATAGACATCTCAGAGGGTCTGTAAAAGCAAAATCATTTCACTCGAGTTTATTTTTGGATCACACTTTGTTTTGACAGCCCCTACCCCCCAAATCGCCCTCCCCCTATCCACTAGAGTTTGCCTTTCTTTTATTCTTGAACGTAAGAGAAAGGCTTTTTTAAGAAGTGTATCCTAAGTATATTTCCAATTCTTATTCTATTTGTATTTTGGAAACCCACTGCTTTCCTGTTTGAATTTAGACCATTTTCTTTAGATTTGATCATGATTTTAAATGTGGGTTTTTGTTTTTAGGCTAGGCTCTTCTTCCCTGGAGACTTCCCTCTCAGTACCCTATCCTCTCCTGTCTAAATTGGTGACTCTCCAGGCCTATTACACATCCATCTTCCCTGCTCTGCACCCCCTTGAGTTAGATTCAAGCTTTGTTAGATCCTACGTATTTTCTTTATGATACTCTTCACCCAAATTCCTGAAAAATCATGTTCACGAGGTAAGCTTTCTGAGTTTATTCTATCTTTACACTTGAGTAATAGGTTTACTAGAGGACGAATTCATGGGTGAGAATTAATTTTCCTTCAAGCACTGAAGTAATTGTTCAATTGTATTCTAGGAAGCAGTGTTATTCATGGGAAGTCTGATATTGATCTGTTCTTCATTCGTAGATAACTTTTTAAAAATTCTTGAAATATTCATTTCATGTGTGTTGTCTTACCATTTCCAAATGAGGTGTTTAAGTGTGGACCTAACTGAAAATTTTGTAGGCCCTTTTGATTTGAAAGCACAAATACCTTCAACTCTGGACTTTGTATGTATCTATCATTTTGATGATTTTCTATGCTTTTGAACATTTGACTTTGTTATCCCCAGATAATTTCATTTAATAGTTATTATGTATTAATAACTGTTTATTTACTTATTAAAAAAATCTCATTTTCTCTCTAGGGGATTAAATGGTTTTCTGGTTCTAAAGGTGGTGGAGGAACTATCTCTGTTTTCCAGCCCACTTTTACACACCCCTTTGTTTACATGTTCCTTCCTCCAGTCTCAGATTATAAAGAATTCTGCCTAGTAGTTTAGCTTCCTTTGTGTCTACTGCCCCTCCATACACATCCTGGACTGCCAGTTGCTCCACTCTGCTTATTAGTCAGCACTTAAATGTCTGGTCTTCCTCTTCCAGCAGTTGGCAGAAATAGCTCTGCTGCTGATGCTTTATTGCTAATAATTTTAGCAATACTGTACAGGCTGCATGCTCAGTTTGCCGTTTTGAATCAAAAGTGGAATGATAACTATTAAAGTGCATTAAACATATGTTACTTTGGAATCATTTCCTATTTTCAGTGAGAGCTGAGCAGGCGGCTTTGTTATGCAAAGGTGTGGAAAGCCAATGACTGTTAGAATCTCTTCACCCTTTAAAAAGCCATTAATTGATTGTCCATTATATGGTAAGCACTGTGCTATGCAAAAGGCATACCATGTAAACAAAGGCTCCAAATGTTTACATTTTAATAGAGGGGGAAAGAAACATGTAACCATGTAAACACAATGCTTTTCATAAATACTATGAGAGAAATACGTAAAGGATATCACAAGATCCCCAGAACAGGTTGGGTAAGTCAACCTGGGGGCTGGAAAGGTTCAGGAGGTGCTTCATAGACGAAATGACACATGAACTAAGACTTAAAGTATGAGTAGTGTATCATGGAAAAGACAGGAAGAGGGGAGAATTTCAGGCAAAGGTAACAAAAGTGAAAACATGAAGGTGTTTAAATATATAATTGTATTTTTATTGATTTATATCAGGTACACATGGCTGCTACGCAGAGGCTGTACTGATTAAAAGTAAGGCTAAATATGTAGATAGGGACCAGGTTGTGAAGAAAATACTTGACCGTGCTAAATTGTTTATATAAGACATTCTGTAGACAATTAAAGGGTTTTATATAGGTAGTGGTCCTAAATGGCTAGCAACATGGTGGGGAAGGAGAAATGAAATGACAGATATGTTTGTAGATGTTTTCAAGAAGAGACTGGGAAATGGTGGAGTCATTTGACAAGGCAATGATTAAAGCAAGATGAATAATTTGGGGGAAAATTTTAAGAATTCAGTTCTAAACTTTTATTGTCTTATTAGTTACATGGGTGTGACCAGATAGGGATATGTCTCAGACCCTTTGTAAACTGTTCCCTAATAACTTGATACCACTTTTAGATAAAAATAGTAAATATTATCTAATATGTAGATGACATGATTTTATCATCCTAAACTAAGAGTGCCTTTACTGAGTGCCTTTATTAGACACCTGGTATGTTTAGAATTAGTACCAAAAATGTAGTAACAGTTCTATTTTTCTAAAATTACAGTCAGCATTTAGGGGAGAAACCTCCAAATATTTCACAAGCCTATATATAGTTACCTTATGCATAGAGTAATGTCATATAATTACTTATGTGTACATTTTATAACCAGTTTATTTTGCAAGGTTTACCAGCCAGTGCCTTGGCATTCTCGGGTGTTTTTTTGTTTGTTTATTTTTTGGTTTTTCTTTTTAATGACTGAAGAAGCAGTTTGAGTACATATACCCAAAACAGTTGTCTAGTTTACAACAAAATGCAGCAAATTTTTACGGTGTAGATTTTGTAGGACGTAAATTGTCCTTTTGTCTGTTAAGTGTAAACCTGATATTTTCTGTAGCGGAGAACCATGATTCTGCTGTTGAAATTCATTAGCCTACCTGTGTGCCTAGGTGTGTGGTTTAGTCAAGTACAAGTCTTGTCTACTTCTCACCTTCCTGGTATCATTCTAACCACCAGCGGACTGTCCATTAAAGTCCATGGGCCTCCAGTTAGCCAGTATTATAGATTATCTGCATGCCTAGTGCTTTTCAGGAAAACCTCAAAATCACTGCCATTCACAGGATATTTTTTACTCCTGAATTGCATTTTAGCAATATGTCAATTAACCTACATTAAGTGATTTTATGAGAAACAGACTTATGACCTTGATTCATTGTAAAGATTTTGTTGAAAGCATTGCTTTCAACAGACTCACAAGAAAAATCTCTCTTGTCTCTGTAGAGAAGGAAAACTTTTCCCTTCTTCCCTTCTAGGTTCTTTGGATGGTTTAATAATTAAATTATGGATTAACAGGAGAAAGATAAATTTAATTTTCTACCTGTAGGAATCCATTAAAAATATGAGACTCAAAGAAGTGACCAAAGCAGGCAGCTCTTATGCCTTTTAGAGAAAGAAACAATGCATTTTTGAAGAATTGATAAGACAAAGAAGTTTTGCATTGGGGTAGTAAATTAGTGAGGAAGTAACAAGGTTTGTTTATACAGCCTTCTTGGCCGTAAATTCCCTATCTCTGGTGATAAGAATGTCTCTCTTTGTCCTGGTATAGGGGGTACCCTTTACATGGGAGATTTCTTTCAACTAATTCAAAATAATCAATATGCCAAAGCGGCGTATTTTGGGGCGTCATATTCTGCTCTCCTTCATCCCAATCCTGGGAATAGTAATGCTTTCCTTATGCATTAGGTTGTTTAATCTTGAGTTCCTGATGAACTTAAATATTGGATGCACATAATTTTAAGACTAAACATGTGAACTGACAAAGTTTTCCAAAACAAACACACAAGAAAGCTTTCTAGATTTATTTTCTGACAAAACTAATAAAAGTAATTCTTTGTTCTTTCACTATACAAATATTGACTAGCACTTACTCTGTGCCAGACACTCTTCTAGACACTGTGGATTCAACACTGAAAAGACCAAATCCAAGCTCTTGTGGGGAAGACAGGCAGTATATAGGCAGTAAGTAATAGGTCACAGAAAGATGTTACAATATGAAAGTTCTCCCTCTCCCTCTCTCTCTATTAAAGATACATATATCTTTAATAGAACAAGAAATTTATTAATCCCATTCAGTAGTTCCTGGGGGCTTTGATGTTAAATCATACACAACCAGGAATCAGGAATCATCTTAATTTCAGTGACCACATCTACAGGGATCTCATTGCCAGGTGTTACAGGTATCACAGTCAAGAAATCACTAGCAATAAAGGTTCAAATAACCACAGATCTCTGGCATGAAGGCTGCTTCTGAAATGGTCCCAATCAAAATGTAATACTGTCAAATGCATATGTATTTATACTTTATATATTTAGTGATATTTAGTAAATTCTCTACCAAGCTGACAATTATTCTACCTTTACACTTGAATAATAGCAACTGATGGAGTGTAATGCCAGTTACTAACCTTGAGAAGACTAAAGACAAGGGTATTTGGGTACAGAAAAACAATTAAGAATGTATAAAAATGAAACCAAAATGTATTCAAAATGCTGATAACCAGAGATAATTGCACTGTTATCATTTTTTAAAATCTATTTTCCAATTTTTCAATGTCCACACATTTTTTTAAAATCTAGTATATTGTTATACATTTTTTTCTTTTACTTACCATCAACATTTTCTATTTAATTATATAAGGCTGCATCGTTCTTTGAATATGTTGAATCAGTTTACAATGTGTAGAATGTCCAAATCTTTGCACATTTTTTGAGATATTTATCTTGTCCTTTTTAGTTTGTATTTATAGACATTAAGTTGTTTTGATATTACAGAAATTAACCCATCATTTTTCAATGTGTATTAAAAATTTCCTCAAATCTCTCATATGCTATGTGTTTTTATATTGGTCTCTTTGGCCAAAATAATATTTTAAAATTCTTATCTAGTAAAATATTTATAGATTCTGAGTCTCCTGTCTTGGTAATAAAGATATACCCACTCTCAGCTACACATTTAATCTCCTATATTTTCTTCTAAGATATTTATTGTTAATTTTTATAGTAAACTCTTAATTCATCTAGAACATATTTTAATATCAAATGGGGCACCAACACTATTTTCTTCCAATGGGTAACAATTTGTGCCACCATTTATTTCCCCAAATAATTGAAATATCTTATTTGTTTACATTAAATTATCATATATGCTGGATTTTTTTCCTCAGCTCTCTATTCTAGTCCACCGTTTCATTTGTGTACTCTGTCACTACCCAATTAGTGACTACAATGGGTTTATAATGTGTTCTAACAGATGGTAAGGCAAGTCTGCCATCTGTTCATATTTTCTTTTGCTATCCTCCAATATCTATTCTTTAATGTTAATTTTTAAATTATTATATTCAATTCAAAAAATTAAACCTATTAGAACTATAATTGAAATTACTTTTTTTAAAAATTAATTTTATGAAAGAGATACTTTATGAGTTTTAGGTTCCCCATCCAACAAGTTGGTATGCCATTTCATTTATCTTGTATTATTTTGATTTTCAGTAAGACTTTGTAGGCTTTTTTCATGTAGATTTTATACTTTTCTTGTTAGGTTTATTTCTATATACTCTTATAGGTTTTATAACAATTGTGAATGGAATATTTTCCCCTTTCTAAGTGCTTATTATTAAAATGGAGAAAATATGTTGCTTTGGCATATTTATCATTTTCAAATTATCTTATTAATAAAGGTTTTCTAGCATCTCTTGAGTTTTTTGGGTGATATCTTTAAAAAAATAAACTTTTTCATTTATGTCTAATGTTAATAGTATTTATTTTATATCCTTATTGTATTCATAAGACTCTCTAAGACAGTTAAATATAAGTGGCAGCTGCAGGAATCTCAGTCAAGTTGCTGAATTTAAATGTAAAGATTTTAGTATTTTGCTATTTATTGTGTAATTGCTATTGGTATTTATTAAATAGTCTTTACCATATTTAGTTTCCTTCGATTATGAAGAATGGTAATGCGTTTTATTAAATGTTTTTGAACCTATATTAATATGGTAATATTACTTCTTCTTAAAATTTTGGATACATTCAACTGGGTTGATAAATGTTCTAATATTAACCCAACCTTCCTTTACTAGGCTATACCATATGTGTTTGTAATATATTATTCTTTGCTTCAATTATTAAATTCTAATTCTAATATTTTTATTTCCATTTGTTACATCTTTATTCAAAAATGAGATTGATTCATAGCTTTTCACTTATAATATTTTGCAAGTTATACAAGCTTCAAAAAATAAATCGGGGAGATTCCCTTCTGTGATCTGTAATAGTTCAAGTAGGATTGGAGCTATTTATGTTTCCTAGAACTCATCTATGAAATCATCTAGTTCTAGTACTTTCATGGATGGTAGCTGTTTAATCATCTTTCCAATCTATTCTACAGTAATTGGTCTTGTCAAGTTTTCCACTTCTTGCATGATTTTGGTAATATAAATTTTGACAGAGCATCTATTTTCTAGAGCCTTTGTTTTACGTTATTGTCTTGGAGTTCCAGTAATATTGATTTATTTCTTTTTAAAATCTCTTCTTTATTCCTGGGTTGGTCTCTTTTCTTATTCCCTTTTCTTTCTCACTCCATGCATTATTACCTCTGAATCAAGAAAACAGCTAAGGTCAGTGGCATCTCACTCCTGCTTTTGCCCTCCTCCTTTATTCCACAGTAATAAGAGGAGGCACGGTCTTGACGTAACATGGGTACCACCTCCAGGGTATTTGCTAAATTTTATGGTAATAATTGTGGCAAATTGAAAAGGTAGCTTTATGACTTTCTTGCTTTGGGTTTTCTTATGTTAGTTGGTGTGTCAAGTAACAATTGCAAACAATCCTTTAAAAAGGAAAAAAAATGGTGTGACTGAACAAAGGATTTCAACTTCAATTTATTTAATTCTGAAATTCATTAATAATTGTCCTTTTATCATGTCAACCAAATTGAAACTAACTGAAGAAATCGTCTCTAAGAGTAGTAATTATTACAAAACCGCTTTTGTGTAATATTCTCTATACCGTTTATTTCAAAATAAACCTTTATTTGCAACAGTATCACAAAATGGTCTGAAGTTGACCCTTCAGCTACCTTGTGAACAGTTTTAGCTGCAGGATGCTTTTTGATCGTCCAGCTGTCTCCTTAATGGAATAGTTGCCATTTTCCTGGTCATCTCTGGTGCTGTATTTGTAGACATCTTGTCAGTGGTTTTTGGAAGCATTGACTCATCTGGGAACTCCATGCACAGGAGCATGTTATCTAAACTCCACCGTTAAACCTCTGTCTGCCTAGACCTATCATTTTCTGAAATGCATTGGAGTCAATTTGTTTTTTTTTTTTTTGCGGTACGCGAGCCTCTCACTGTTGTGGCCTCTCCCATTGCGGAGCACAGGCTCCGGACGCGCAGGCTCAGCGGCCATGGCTCACGGGCCCAGCCGCTTCGCGGCATGTGGGATCCTCCCGGACCGGGGCACGAACCCGTGTCTCCTGCATTGGCAGGCGGACTCTCAACCACTGCGCCACCAGGGAAGCCCCTGAGGAATAATTTTTAAAAAGCACATCTTTTAAGCTCTTTTGTAGAGGTATGTAGGAATATAAGGATGCTATCCATCAAATATATTCGAGAATTTGGGAAATAATTATATTGATACTAAATTGGGTACAAAGTCACATATTTACATCTGTATATTTATATTTCTGATAGCTGGACAAAACCATAGTAAATAAAGAAGAAAGATATGGAGATTGTTCTCAGAGGAATCAGGATAGATGACTGAGCTCTTATACATGTTACATATAATACATTTTTCTTCTTTCATCAATGGCTATGCATCTTTTCTCAAAAACTGTCTGTCTTTATGGTCCAGCAGCTTTTTAAATTATTATTATTTTTAATTTATTTATTTTTGGCTGCGTTGGGTCCTTGTTGCTGCGCGTGGGCTTTCTCTAGTTGTGGCGAGCGGGTGCTGCTCTTTGTTGCAGTGCACAGGCTTCTCATTGCAGTGGCTTCTCTTGTTGCAGAGCACAGGCTCTAGGCGCACCAGCCTCAGTAATTGTGGTGCATGGGCTTAGTAGTTGTGGCTCACAGGCTCTAGAGCACAGGCTCAGTAGTTGTGGCACATGGGCTTAGTTGCTCCATGGCATGTGGGATCTTCCTGGACCAGGGATGGAACCCGTGTGCCCTACCTTGGCAGGCGGATTCTTAACCACTGGGCCACCAGGGAAGCCCAGCTTTTTTTTTTTTTTTTTTTTTTTTCCCCAGCTTTTTTAAATAAGTGAAATCAGATTAGGATTGCTGGGTTCTGAATATTTTGGAAGTAGAAAAATTATAAATTATTTCATTTCACTCATGTTAATAATCTTTCAGTTTTTAAAAACTTTTGAAGAAAACCATTTTTATTAGATTATTTTTCACAGTGCAAAGTTTTATTTATGTGATATTGGTAACGATTTAATTATTAACCATATGAAAGCATTCAAGCCCCCCTGCTGCTTTTATTTTGTCTTTTTAATAATCAACAGTCATGGAAACCCTGACCTTTCTGTTATTATCCTTAGATTTTCATCTAGCTAGCCTCTTTTTTATATATCGCTGTTGTGATGTATAGCGAATATGAACTTTTCTTTTTATTCAATCTCATATACCAGGAAATGGAAGTCAAGTCAAAATACACACTTTTGGGAAGAGATAGTCTGCCAAGTTATCACCATAAAAACAATAAAGCTTTAGTTCTTCCTATGTCTTGCTCCCCCTTTTTTCTCTAAAGATACTCTAAAGGCTTTTCATTAATCATCATCATTTAGTGGGTCCATTATAACCACGATACCAAAGTAAGTTCAGAGCAGGTATTCCCTAGCAAACGATGTTCCTCTTGTTTCAGAGTTACTTGTATTGCTTTCTCTTTTGGCCTTCGAAGATATATGTCTGTATCTTTCTTAATTTCTTGGTAAAGCAAGAAGATGTTAAGTTTTTTGTGTGGAGGTTGACTGCAAATAAGTGAAAGAACACAATTTTTTTAATTAAGGAAAAATTTAAGCTCCTTTCTAAGTAAGATGATTTAGTAGTAAACCTTTTTTTTCCTGTCTTTGTAAGTTCCTTTTATTCAGAGAGTTTTTTTTGTCCTTTTAATTCCTTCCAATTCCAGCATTGTTTTTGGTATTTATTTATGTATGTATTTATAAATTGATGTACTTATATCCTTACTCTGTTCCAAAATTAATTAAGAGGACTTTCACCGAATAAACCAATCTTTTCAATTAACTTGTCCTCTGAATTCTTCTAAGGCTGTGAGTATGTGTAGACCATGAAAGACTGAGATTTTTTTTTTTAAGTGGCGCGCTCTCAGGCATCCTGCTAACAAATGATGAATCGTATGTTAAGTGTTTTTCTAACAAAGATTTTCCTAACTTTTAAAGTTGCTGGACAGAATGATCATCCCTCAGATGAAGGACTTAAGACTCCTTAAAGCAATGATTCTCAGAGGACTTAAGACTCCTTAAAGCAGTGATTCTCAAAGCATCCCCTGGCAACTGTTAGCAGTGAAAATTATCTCTAAGCCCCCTCCTGCTGAATTAGTCATTGTGAATGGGGGGGAGGGGGACAGCCTTCAGCTTTGAAACAAGTCCTCCAGGTAAATCTGAAATGTAAAGATTTACGACATCTTCTTTTGGGGTGGGTGAGGGGCTTACAAGAGGTTTTTTGTTTCTTTGCTTTGTTTTTCTGCAATGTATTTCAGGAAAATAGATTTTTTGAAAAATCTGTAAATTGATCAGTCATTTGGTTATTTTTATTTGCATTTATACTCATTTAGGCATATTAGCTAAAAGCAAGGCTCTTGTGGGCTTTTTAAATTTTTTGAAGTTTAGTTAATATATTATGTAAACTACAGGTGTACAGTATAGTGATTCACAGTCTTACAGGTTATACTCCATTTATAGTTATTATAAAATATTGGCTATATTCCCCATATTATACAATATATCCTTGTAGCGTATTTTAAAATATACCTAATAGTTTGTACCTCTTAATCCCCTACCCCTGTATTGCCCCTCCTCCCTTCACTGTCCCTGCTGGTAACCACTAGCTTATTCTCTGTGAGTCTGCTTCTTTTTTGTTATATTCACTAATTTGTTGTATTTTTTTTTGGTTCCATGTATAAGTGATATCATACAGTTTTTCTTGTGTTTTTTGTTTTTGTTTTTGTTTTTTTTAATTCTGGTATTTTTCTCTGTTTTCCTAAGGAGGGAAAGGGGGAGACCGTCTCACTGCTGTCCTGTAGGAACATCCTTAAAGGTCATAACCTTAGGTTATACCTAAAAACAACTAACTGGGATTTTATTTGATTTTGTTATTTAAAAATTTAGTGTCATCAGAGAAAGATGTTCCGTCCTGGAAGTTCAAATTATTCAAAAATGAAGACAGCTCTTGGTAATTTTAAAGGACCAAAGGGAAAAGCCTTCAGATGAAGCATTCGGTACCACCCTATTAGGGCTCAAAGTCTTTTCACTCTCAGCCCAATAGGCTTAGGGCTGCCAGGGCACTGTTGATAAGCTTTGGCTCCAGCATTTAGGCTTTCAGCCACAATGTAGCAGACTTCGCTTGATCATGGTTACCCTGACTTCCATAATTTGCTTTCTACCTTTTTTTTTTTTTTTTTTCCAAGAGCAACACACTGCCATCTGCGACAAATTCTTTCACTAACTCCACAGTGAGAAAACATATTTTCGGTTTTAGGGAGAAAGGATATGTGAAATTGAAGTATTGTGATTATTAATATTCCCATGGCAATAAGCTGCTGTTTGTTTCATTATTTAAATTGATTCCTGTTGATATTCTAACTTACTCTTTTGTCTCTAGGATTTGTAATTTAAATCATAAACTGAATGTTCTGAAAAACAGACAGCTTACTGTCATATTGAATGGCAAGTCTCCATGGCTTTCCACTTTACATTTGGCATAGGGACAATAATTTGTGACTGGCATTCTAGATGATTACTTTACTGAGATATGAACAGATCAGAAAAAAATAATTCATGTGTCAAAGTTTACGTAAAAATATTCAACGCATTTGGATATGTCCCAAAACTTGATCCAGGTTGTAGGGATATAACTAAACAGGATGGTAAATATCTGTCTTAATTCTGTCTAGTGATCTCCTAAAATGTTGGTTGAAAAGAATCTGAGGCACACCTCTAGTGATAGTATTTTCAGCTTGGTTTACCAAAAAAAATCACTGTTACTTATTAACGTGCCCTCAAAGCAAATTATGCTGAACCAAGTCTTGCTGATATAACAATGCAGCTTGTAGGGTTAAATCATAATCCTTTAAATATGGAATGCTCATGGGACCTCTGCCACCTGCCAAAGAACAGAATTTTCATGATTTTACATTTACTTACTTTAAGTTGGAACTTAGATGTCCCGAGATCTCATCAGCTTGCAACAAAATAAAATTACAGGTCGTTTAATATCCAAATTATAAAGACTCCAAGTTCACATCTTCCTAGATTAGTAAGGTGCAGTTCTCCCCTCCATCACCCCCTTGCATGTTATATTCCAGCATGCCCAATGCTTATCCATGTCCAAGAAATTAGTCCTGATTATTTTACCTTACTGACAAAATCAGTACTCAAATATACTACCACATGGCTGAAGGACCACATAATCTGTACCAAGAATACTGGATGCTTCATAAAATGTCACCACCTGCTGCAGTATAATGACTACACCTAGACAGTTCAGTTCATTTGCCCTTTTCCATCTGTGCTGCTGCCATAGCTACTAGGGGACAGATTTTATTATCCCCAATACATGCCGTCAGAGAATTACTCCAAGCCACCACAGCCACTAGTGTAGGTCTCTGCTGACTGGTTCAGGCTTTGATTGCAACCCATCCTCAAAGAGCCCCTTCCAGCTCTGTCATGCCCAGTCTGTACTGGACAGGTCACTTGCCTGTCCCAAGTTACCATTCACTCAGCTCCCTAAAGCTCCTCTAGAGTACTTGAGTTGGGTAGGGTTAAAACGAGGTCAATTATATCCTATTCTTAGACCCAGCACTTCCTTCTGATTTCCTAAGCCCTAGTATTACACTTGGGTCACAGGCCCACATTTCCCTTATTTTGAGGACCGCTGTTTTCCTTCCTGTCGTTTAGTATTACCTGGGGATACCCTTGTACATCAGATGGATTCAAACAACATTGATTCTCAAATGGAAAGAAAGTGGATGGGGACTTTGAATCTCCATCCTCTCAGGAATTATTTTAGTCTATGTCAGTACAGAGACTCTTATAGATTCCTGGGGGAGGTATATTGAATACTTTACATGCTCGCCAACGACATGTAAGCATTTGCCTTTGTTTAACCAAACTAGGTCTTGTTACAGTTGCACTTTCTCCACTGACTTTAAGTGAACTTAAGTGTCTGCTTGCCTTATATAACTAAAAGACAGTGTTCACAGAACTAATGGAGGGTGTGCACCAATGATACAGAGTCCTCCCCTCCATCCATTTAGCTATTTTCATTCTTTGACAGTTTTGGTGCCTAGCCTCTCCTGCACAGTCTTTCACACAGTGAAGTGATCCAGCAGAGCATCTGAACACTAACCACGTACCTACTGAATAGAGTTTTATTGGTCAGTAATTTTTAAAGCCGTGACTTTCTCCCCAGGTGGGATAATATTGGACATTAATCTGGAAATAGCTAGTTGCTCATAACTTAATATATTTTTTCTGTAAAAATCATAAAATTTGCTAAGAGTCAAGGTTTCTGGAATATGAGGATAAAGATCTGGCTCCATCATTTCTGAAATGCGGTTGCTTGTCCCAAGTCAGATAAATGCTTTAAGCCTTGGTTTCTTCTTCACATCAGTTATCAGTTGTTGCAAGTATGGAATGAAATATTAATATTAAATGTTGAGCATGTGCCTGGCACAAGTAGGCTCTCAAATGATTATTTATCATGTTAAAGAATTTCACTCCTTTGTGTATTTCAACATCATCCTTGGCCATGCTTTACTGAGATTTAGGGAGCAGCAAAGATACATCATCTAGGAGTCAAAAAGGTTTTGAACTAAGAGATAATCAAAATTAAGTCCTCTTCAGAATAGGTTTCAGTACTCTTCTACCGGCACTTTTAAAAAAAATGTTCTTTATGTATCTCCTTGTCACGAATCTATAACAAAACTTTGAGTAGCAGTAGACCAGCTTTCCCACTCCTCTTTATCTCTTTCCATTTTTAATGTTTCCATTATGATTTCCAACTTCCAGGACTCAGCAGAAAAAGGGCCACTACTTTTTCAAACCTTGCTTGTTGTCATGAGTACCATTACCAGGAATGAAACATTTTCAATCTGACACTGAAAAGCAAGATAAATAACATGTATGGTTATAAACTGTGGCACTAAAAATGTTCCAAAATGTCCATTGCTCACTATTTCCATAATTTATTTATCTGTCAACAGCTCTATTTATTTGAGGATTATTTTTACTGGTTTACTGGTTTATTGTCTATACTCAGGCATAGATGATAAGGCTACACACATTCATCTGAGATGAACAGCACTATAAATAATGTATAATTGTAAATGTAAAATGATAAAGATCCCAGAAAAGCAGCTTTTCCTTTTCTATGAACTAATCAGATAACGCATGAAATGGTAATGCTTAGAAGTATCGAAGACTATGCATGCTACAGTGTACCTGCTATCAGTAGAGATGCAGTTGTTAAATTATTTTATTTTATTTCTTAATAGATCTTTATTGGAGTGTAATTGCTTCACAATACTCTGTTAGTTTCTGTTGCACAAAAAAGCGAATCAGCCATACGCATACACATGTCCCCATATTCCCTCCCTCTTGAGCCTCCCTCCCATCCACCCTATCCCACCCCTCTAGGTCATTGCAAAGCACCAAGCCAGTTTCCCCGTGCTATGCTGCTGCTTCCCACCAGCTAACTATTTTACATTCCGAAGTGTATATATGTCGATGTTACTCTCACTTTGCCCCAGCTTCGCCCTCTCACCCCATGTCCTCAACTCCATTTTCTATGTCAACGTCTTTATTCCTGCCCTGCAACTAGGTTCATCGGTACCATTTTTTTTTTTAGACTCCATATATATGCGTTAGCATACGATATTTGTTTTTCTCTTTCTGACTTACTTCATTCTGTATGAAAGACTCTAGGTCCATCCACCTGACTACAAATAACTCAATTTCATTTCTTTTTATGGCTGAGTAATATTCCATTGTATATATGTGCCACATCTTCTTTATGTGTAAATAGTGGCTATTTACACATAAAGTAAATAGCCTTGTAAATAGTGCTGCATTGAACATTGTGGTGCATGTCTCTTTTTGAATTATGGTTTTCTCAGGGTATATGCCCAGTAGTGGGATTGCTGGGTCATATGGTAGTTCTATTTGTAGTTTTTTAAGGAACCTCCATACTGTTTTCCATAGTGGTTGTATCAATTTACATTCTCACCAACAGTGCAAGAGGGTTCCCTTTTCACCACACCCTTTCCAGCATTTATTGTTTCTGGATTTTTTGATAATGGCCATTCTGACTGGCATGAGGTGATACCTCATTGTAGTTTTGATTTGCATTTCTCTAATAATTAGTGATGTTGAGCATCTTTTCATGTGCCTCTTGGCCATCTGCATGTCTTCCTTAGTGAAATGTCTATTTAGGTCTTCTGACCATTCTTTAACTGGATTGTTTGTTTTTTTGATATTGAGCTCCATGAACTGTTTGTATATTTTGGAAGTTAATCCTTTGTCTGTTGTTTCATTTGCAAATATTTTCTCCCATTCTGAGGGTTGTCTTTTTGTCTTGTTTATGGTTTGGTTTGCTGTGCAAAAGCTTTTAAGTTTAATTAAGTCCCATTTGTTTATTTTTGGTTTTATTTCCATTACTCTAGGAGGTGGGTCAAAAAGATCTTGATGCGGTTTATGTCAAAGAGTGTTTTTCCTATGTTTTCCTCTACGAGTTTTATAGTGTCTGGTCTTACATTTAGGCCTCTAATCCATTTTGAGTTTATTTTTGTGTATGGTGTTAGGGAGTGTTCTAATTTCATTCCTTTACATGTAGCTGTCCAGTTTTCCCAGCACCACTTATTGAAGAAGCTGTCTTTTCTCCATTGTATGTTCTTGCCTCCTTTGTCATAAATTAGGTGCCCATATGTGTGTGGGTTTATCTCTGGGCATTCTATCTTGTACCATTGATCTATATTTCTCTTTTTGTGCCAGTACCATACTGTCTTGCTTACCATAGCTTTGTGGTATAGTTTGAAGTTGGGGAGCCTGATTCCTCCAACTCCTTTTTTCTTTCTCAAGATTGCTTTAGCTATTCAGGATCTTTTTTGTTTCCATACGAATTGTAAATTTTTTTTGTTCTAATTCTGTGAAGAATGCTCTTGGTAGTTTGGTAGGGATTGCATTGAATCTGTAGATTGCTTTGGGTAGTATAGTCATTTTCACAATATTGATTCTTCCAATTCAAGAACATGGTATATTTCTCCATCTCTTTATGTCATCTCTGATTTCTTTCATCAGTGTTTTAGCGTTTTCTGAGAAGTCTTTTTCCTCCTTAGGTAGGTTTATTCCTAGGTATTTTATTCTTTTTGTTGAAATGGTAAATGGGAGTGTTTCCTTAATTTCTATTCTGATATTTCGTTGCTGGTGTATAGGATTGCCAGAGATTTCTGTGCATTAATTTTGTATCCTGCAACCTTACCAAATTCTTTGATTAGTTCTGGTAGTTTTCTGGTGGCATCTTTAGGATTTTCTATGTATAGTATCATGTCATAAGCAAACAGTGACAGTTTTAGTTCTTTTCCAATTTGTATTCCTTTTATTTCTTTTTCTTCTCTGATTGCTGTGGCTTTGACTTCCAAACAACGTTGAAAAAGAGTGGTGAGAGTGGACATCCTTGTCTTGTTCCTGATCTTAGTGGAAATGCTTTCAGTTTTTCACCATTGAGTATGATGTTTGCTGTGGGTTTGTCATATATGGCCTTTCTTATGTTGAGGTAGGTTCCCTCTATGCCATTTTCTGGAGAGTTTTTATCATAAACGGTGTTGAATTTTGGCAAAAGCTTTTTCTGCATCTATTGAAATGATCATATTGTTTTTATTCCTTAATTTGTTAATGTGGTGTATCGCATTGATTGATTTGCATATATTGAAGAATCCTTGCATCCCTGGGTTAAATCCCACTTGATCATGGTGTATGATCCTTTTAATATGCTGTTGGATTCTGTTTGGTACTATTTTGTTCAGAATTTTTGCATCTATGTTCATGAGTGATGTTGGTCTATAATTTTTTTGTGGTATCTTTTTCTGATTTTGGTATCAGGGTGATGGTGGCTTCATAGAATGAATTTGGGAGTGTTTCTGCCTCTGCAATTTTTTGGAAGAGTTTGAGAAGGATAGGTGTTAGCTCTTCTCTAAATGTTTGATAGAATTCACCTGTGAAGCCATCTGGTCCTGGGCTTTTATTTGTTGGAAGATTTTTAATCACAGTTTCAATTTCATTACTTGTGATAGGTCTGTTTATATTTTCTAATTCTTCCTGGTTCAGTCTTGGAAAGTTGTACCTTTCCAAGAACTTGTCCATTTCTTCATGGTTGTCTATTTTATTGGCATACAGTTGTTTGTAGTAGTCTCTTATAATCCTTCATATTTCTGCAGTGTCGTTTGTGATTTCACCTTTTTCATTTCTAATTTTATTGATTTGAGTCCTCTCCCTTTTTTTCTTGATGAGTCTGGCTAAGGGTTTATCAATTTTGTTTATCTTCTCAAAGAACCGCTTTTGTTTTATTGATATTTGCTATTGTTTTCTTCATTTCTATTTCATTTATTACTGCTCTGATCTTTATGATTTCTCTCCTTCTTCTGACTTTGGGTTTTCTTTGTTCTTCTTTCTCTAGTTGTTTTAAGTGTAGGGTTAGATTGGTTATTTGAGATTTTTCTTATTTCTTGAGTTGAGATTGTATTGCTATAAACTTCCCTCTTAGAACTGCTTTTGCTGTGTCCCATAGGTTTTGGGTCATCGTGTTTTCACTGTCATTTGTTTCTATGTATTTTTTAATTTCTTCTTTGATTTCTTCAGTGATCTCTTGGTTATTTAATAACACACTGTTTTGCCTCCATGTATTTGTGTTTTTTACAGTTTTGTTCCTGTAGTTGATTTCCAATCTCATAGCGTTATGGTCAGAAAAGATGCTTGATATGATTTCAATTTTCTTAAACTTACTGAGGCTTGATTTGTAACCCAAGATGTGATCTATCCTGGAGAATGTTCCATGTGCACTTGAGAAGAAGGTATATTCTGCCACTCCACTTTTGAGTGGAATGTTCTATAAATATCAATTGGAACTATCTGTCTGTTGTGTCATTTAAAGCTTGTGTTTCCATATTTATTTTCTGTTTGGATGATCTGTCCATTGGTGTAAGTGGAGTGTTAAAGTTTCCTACTATCATTGTGTTACTGTCAATTTCTCCTTTCATGGTTGTTAGCTTTTGCCTTATGTATTGAGCTGCTCCTATGTTAGGTGCATAAACATTTATAATTGTTATATCTTCTTCTTGGATTGATCCTTTGATCATTATGTAGTGTCCCTCCTTATTTCTTGTAACAGTCTTTATTTTAAAGTCTTTTTTATCTGATACGAGTATTGCTACTCCAACTTTATTTTGATTTCCATTATCATGGGATATATTTTTCCATCCCTTCACTTTCAGTCTGTATGTGTCCCTAGGTCAGAAGTGGGTCTCTTGTAGACAGCATATATGTGGGTCTTGTTTTTGTATCCATTCAGCCAGTCTTTGTCTTTTATTTGGGGTATTTAATCCATTTACATTCAAGATTATTATTGATACGTATGTTCCTATTACCATTTTCTTAATTGTTTAAGGTTTGTTTTTGTGGGTCTTTTTCTTCTCCTATGTTTCCTGCTTAGAGAAGTTTCTTCAGCATTTGTTGTAAAGCTGGTTTGGTGATGCTGAATTCTCTTAGCTTTTTGCTTGTCTGAAAAGCTTTTGAATTCTCCATCGAATCTGAATGAGATCCTTTCTGGGTAAAGTAATCTTGGTTGTAGGTTTTGCTCTTTCATCACTTTAAGTATATCCTGCCACTGCCTTCTGGCCTGCAGAGTTTCTGCTGAAAACTCAGCTGATAACCTTATGGGGATTCCTTTGTATGTTATGTTTTGTTTTTCTCTTGCTGCTTTTAATATTTTTCTTTGAATTTAATTTTTATTAGTTTGACTAATATGTGTCTTGGTGTGTTTTTCCTAGGGTTTGTCCTGTATGGGACTCTCTGTGCTTCTTGGAATTGAATGACTATTTCCTTTCCCATGTTAGGGAAGTTTTCAACTATAATCTTTTCAAATATTTTCTCAGACCCTTTCTTTTTCTCTTCTTCTTCTGGGACCCCTATCATTCAAACATTGGTGCATTTAGTGTGGTCCCTGAGGTCTCTGAGATTGTCTTCAATTCTTTTCATTTTTTTTCTTTATTCTGTTCCTCGACAGTTATTTCTACCATTTTGTGTTCCAGTTCACTTATTCGTTCTTCTGCCTCAGTTATTCTGTTATTGGTTCCTCCTCGTGTATTTTTCATTTCAGTTATTGTGTTGTTCATCTCTGCTTGTTTGTTCTTTAGTTCTTCTAGATCTTTGTTAAAAATTTCTTGTATTTCCTAAATCCATGCCTCCATTCTATTTCTGAGATTCTGGATCATCTTTACTATCATTACTCTGAATTCTTTTTCAGGTAGATTGCCTGTTTCTTTTTCATTTATTTGGTCTTGTAGGTTTTTACCTTGCTGCTTCATCTGTGACATATTTTTTTGCCGTCTCTTTTTTTTTCTTTTTTTTTTATGAATGGGGTTGTGTTCCTGTCTTACTGGTTGTTTGGCCTGAGGCTTCCACCACTGGGGTTTGTAGGCTATTGAGTAGAGCTGGGTCTTGGTGCTGAGATGAGGAACTCCGTGAGACCTCACTCCCATGAATATTCCCTGGAGTCTGAGGTTCTCTGTTAGTCCAGTGGTTTGGACTCTGATCTCCCACTGCAGGAGCTTCAGCGGGACCCTGGGCTCATGAACCAAGATCCCGCAAGCCACCTGAGGTGGAAAAAAAAAAATAACAAAGTAAAAAATAATATTAGACTAGGAAACTAACAGATATGTTAGGAAGAATATAAAAATAAAAATATAGATGAATCAACAACTGTAAGGTACATCAGTACCACAGTAGTACAAAAGAGGAGGAGGGAAAAGAAAAAAAAATTAAAAAGGGGGAAAAACGCCTTGGCTGTGGAGGGTGGGGCCTAAGCAGGGGCGAGGTTTGGGTGGTGGGTGGGGCCAATGCTCAGGACCCACAGGGCTGTGGGGGGTGGGGCTTAGGCTCAAGGAACAGAAGAGGCCCAGACGTGTCCTCCACCCCTGGTCTCAGAGAGCAGGAGACCTCACCTGGGAGCCCAGCAGGCTTCCTGGCCTCAAGTGGGTGAGGCAGATGCCCTCCTCTCCTCTCCTGCTCCTCCGGTCTGGGAGGGCCCCTTCTGCCTGCCTCTCCTGATCTCCCTGGCCTCCCTCCTATACCCCCAAGGACCCATGCAGCTTGGAGGGGGCCTTGGAGGTCAGGCAACAGGCCTGGGAGCTCAGCTGGCCCCCATGCCTAAGTGGACAGGGCAGTCACCCTCTACTCCTCACCCATTCCCCCTGGAAGCCCTCTCCCACCTGCCTCTCCTGTTCTCCCCAGCCTCAGGGGCTCAGATCCTGTCTGGCCTCCACTTCTCCTCCCCCTTCAGTCCCCCTATGTCCTACTTGTTCACTTCGGGGTTCCTTCCATCTCCTTGGGCATCAGAGTCCCCCACCAGCGGCCAGCAGGTGCCCGAGTTGTAGGGAGTGCTAACTCCAAGTCTTCCCACACCGCCATCTTAACTCTGCCTCTCTAAACCATTTTAGAATAACACAGCAAACAGTTTCATGGAATGCTGTGGTAAGGGCCACAGGAATTTAGTGAAGTCCTCCAAGAGTAATGTGGTTTTCAAATGCCCAGGGCTAATGATGTATCAAGGGTCTCTCCAGAGTAATTATATATGGTAGCTTATGGATGGGCCTTGTCATCAGTAACGGAATTATCTTCCCAGTTGCTAAATTCAGTGAATAAGCATCTTAGTCCACTTAAATCTTTTTTGATCTAATTGATTCTAAATCATGGGAGTCCCTTTCCTTCCCGGGCACAAAGAGGTGTTGGTACTCTGTTAAGCTTGGAAAATGCCTACAGATAGCCTGCTACCACCTGGAGAGTACAAATCGTCTTTGGGAAGGACTTTGATTTCATTAATAGTAACATAATAATAAGCACAAGAGAGCTCTGAAGACCCTAGAAGACATAAATGAGGAAATTAGGGAAACAAAATTGTAATGAATACAAAATTTCTAAAATTCCATTTGTGAATCACGTAGATTTCTACGAACTGCCCATCACCTCTAATTTGAGTATTGAAACTGGTAAAACACAGATCTTTTAAACTGTTACTAGATTCTAGAGTATTCTCCATATCGGTATATTTTCCTACATTTTTTCCAAATCAGATCTGTGCTCTGAAAAGAAAAATGGCATTTTTAAAAGGCTGATATTACTAAATGAGGCATTTCCAGGGATCATTCAGAATGTACATTGTGTTTTGATATCAACAAAGACAAACAAATTTGTTTGAAATAGTCAGGAAAACATTGTTTTATGTCATAAAAAATGAGATCATCATAGATATCAGTGTGCATATATTCAAAATTCCATGACCTTTCTTCAGCTTTACCCACAAGTGTATATTACAACTGTTGATCTGAAATAGATTGTCAGATATTTCTCCAGTAAAGATGAGGAGTTTATTGGGGATCAGCAGAGAATTACAATTTGTGGTCCATAACCGTGGTGAGTCATTTGTAAGTTCCTGCACAGCAAGGGAAGGAGGATGCTTTTATAAAGAGGAAAAGGAAGTTGGGAGGGCTAGAGTAAAACAGAGTCCATGGCTTTTCATTGGCCGAGTCCTTACCAGGAAAGAAGAGGAGTCTTTATTCTTCCTTTTGGCTCTGCTATTGTCAAAGGATGTGGAGCTCCCCCTTCTGGTCTCCGGATTCTATTATATTTAGCTGAGGATTCTGTTTGTAAAATTTTTATACCACTTTTTTTCTAGTTCTTCCTCTCTTTTCTATTATTCCCTATTTTTCTATTCTGAATAAGGACTGAAGTTAATTCAGTTAAATTTAATTATGTGGTGAAAACTTTCTTAAAGTTATTTACTAAAATCTATACAAAATGCATAATTTAAAAGTGTAACTCACCAATTAAGAGTGTTGTACTTTGTTAAATGATTTGTTTCATTTTTATTCATAGTATGTGTGATTTTCACATTATTTCACGTGAGAGGTAGAATTCAAAACCTGTTCTGATGTCGCTCTATGCATGACTGTGACATTTCTCAGATCATCCTTTAAGGGGACTAGCGGAGAGACCTAGCATTGCCTGGATGCTCACCTGGCAGAAATGTAGGATAAAGGATTCACTTACTGGCAGGACGGTTGGAAGAAATGATATTTAGTATTTCTTCCAACCACAGATCCTCTGGTTCCTAGATTTCTGGACTTCATGGTGTTTTTTTACAAGTATTGAAAGTTTTCTTCAGTGACACAGACAGTAGATTGTAAATATTTTAATGAAGACTTGTCTGTTAATCATTCCTCATTGATAATATTGTTTTTATAATTTTTGAATGTGCTCGTATGTCAATATGGGTGATGCTTCAAGAAGTCATCTTATCTGTGGAATAACCATGTCATTCAAACTAAGAAACTCTGTGTTGGATTTTTGCTATTATCATCAGGTGAAAATTAAAGCAACACAAAAATATTATTATCATATTCAAAGCACACAGTTTACAAAATGTACAATATCTAAAGAATCATTTTCAATTTTAAGGGGCTTACACAACAAATAAACAGTAATGTTATGTACCATAATAGAGAAACATAAGAAGAGGAAACATCCATATTTGTCTCAGGGAGTTAATGAAGACTCTGTACAGAAGGTAAAATTTTGGCTGAAACTAGGAAAATGCATGGTATTTTGGCCAGGAAGAAAAGAATCTAAGAAGAGAATCAGAATATGCAGGGGCAAAGAGACAAGAAAGAACTTACCACATTCTGAACGTAAAAAGGGCTCCTGCCCAGGGCTTCTGAATGAAAATAGCAGGAGTTCTATGAGCAATTTTTCTCTCTTCCTCCTTCCTCTCTTCTTATCATCCCTTCAGTAATCTTGGACCTCCATTGTATATTTAGTCCCTCCCAATTGTCCTTGCTCTTCAGGGTACTAATAGATGATTTCTACCATACCTACCCCTACCACCAACATCACCACTAACAACTCCAGATTAGTTTACTTGATTTTCACAATCAAAATCCACAAGCATTTATTTATTGAGCAGAAGCATTTTGAAATAGAGTATTATATGTTTTCAGGAAGGTGGTCTCTTTAATTTTCTAACATGGTAAATTACTTCTTCTAACTAAATACTTGATAGGCAAAAAATTTAAGGAGGGGAGCCTTTGAAAAGTAAATTTCTGCTTTATGGTGGACTCCAATTTTCAGTTGGCACAGGTCCAGGAAAGATTAGGTGACTTGGTAACATCTCAATAGCCTTTATAACTGTAAACTGCAAATAGCCTTTAAAATATACTCCTATGTGTAGATGTGTATCTGATATATATAAGAGAAGCATTGTGGAAATGAAAACAAAAATCTTTTACCTTCTAAAAAACCAAGTATGGACCTTAACTCCTCGTGCATAAATAGATGTTTTAGGAATTTTAATGTGATCAAGTGTTATTTCAATCCAAGCAACTGATGATTAAAGAAAAACAAATCTTCCATGACTCAGCACTTTTATCGATCAATGTAGTACCTGCCTTTGAATTTATATGCTGAGGGTTTAAATGTACAATTGAAATAGGTACCAGATCACTCTAATAGCTTAGCCATTGAGCCATGGCATATGTATTCTTTATTATTATTGTATTATTGCAACTTTCATTTATTCCATATCTAACAAGTGTCAGGAGTTTTACATAGACCATGCTTATCCTTATAATATACTACATGAGTTCTGTTATCACAGTGAGGAAACAGATACACCCTAATCTTAAGTAACTAGCTCAAAGTCACAGAATTAGTAAGTACTGATTACGATGATAAATACTGGAACAAGTCATTGTTTTCTCAAGATATTTGTGAAAATGAAAGGCCCATGGTTCTGACATTTTCAAATAAAGTTTTGTCTAGTTCCAGGGGGCTTGATGGCCACATGAGTCCTCTGATACCAGGAATAAATTCAGATCTCAACCCAAGGTCAAGTCCATGCCCTGATATATATATGAACCTTTATGAGAAGTACTTTTTTTATTCTTGTTCATCTTTGGATATCAGTTTGTATTTTAAATATATTAGTGAATATATTACATCTGTTAATGTATGAATATGTCAAAAAAACCCAAAATTCAACCAAGTAAATTTGAGGATCTAATTGGCTCTGTAAGATAATTCATGAATCGGGCAGCACCCCATCTAGCAACTAGAAGGGTGCTCAGAGGAGCAAAATGGAAGGCTTTTGTAGAAAGGAGGGTGAGGTGAGGAAGTTATCTGAGCAAAAGAAAAGGAAGGGCTATTTTGGACCAGAACATCTTTTTTGGGGAGGGGAAATAAGAAGTGTGTTTTGTTTTGTTTTGTTTTTAATCATGCAGATTGCCTTTTCTTCCTCTGGGAGATGGAGAGGGTTCAAGTGAGAGATTACTTCATTGGTGCTGACCAGAAAATTCCTACCTGGTTCAGATTTCATTTCTAGAGAAGGTAGAAACTGCAATTAGGTATTAAGTCTAGGTTTGGTGTCATGGGCTTTAACACAAGTGACACCATTTTGGGTTTTTCCCTTTAACAAGTATATGTACACACATAGTTCTGTACATATACATATGGGTATATATGTGTCAAACTTTCGCTGCTAAATTTAACCTAATATTATTAAATAGAAAATAAAATTCAATAATTCATGTTTTGTTGTAAAAGGTGTAACATAGGTAGGGCCTCTAGATGATTTTTTTTCCTGAGAAATTTAGTACTTAGCTTAGGTAATATGGATGTTTATTCCTCTGATAGCAAATTATATACTGAGTAAGAGAAAAGGCAAATGAGTTGGGTCTGCCCATGCTTATTTTAAGGCTTCCAGCAGATGTTTTAACAAGTCACTAATAAAAGTAAGCTGTAAAATGTTCTGGCTAAATAAAGGTAAAGAAAAATATAATTTCTTGAACAGCCCAGTTGTGTCAGAATATGTAAAGTAATTAATATGCTTTTGTTTACATTATTGTTCATCAGTTTATTTCTTATTCCACAAGGAGCTATTTCAAGAAACCTCAGGGGAAGAGTGGTAGGTGGGTGAATGGGATTGGGTGTTGTTCATGGTTGTTTAACAGTTTGAAGTTTTGATGAGCTCAGTTTGAAATATTTATATTTTCGGGAGAAGGTACCATTAATCCATCCTGTACAAATAGCTTACAGTCAATAGCCATGTGTGTCCTGTGGTCATCACTGATGGAAGCGGAAAGCTTTTAATATACATAAGGGTTGACAGTTACAATTGAATTTCCTGCTCTTTATAACCATAATCAATAGGAAAATAACCTTTTAAAGCAATGTAAATTTCTGTATTTTGAAATTATTTACTAAAATATGCTACATTTTTGTACCTTTAAAAATGAATGCATCAGATAACGTTATTTAAAATGAGCATTTCTCAGAAATTTTGTATTAATCTTTAACAAATTTAACAAGTTTTTTGAAATTAAATATAGATATTCTTTCTAAATATAATAATGAAGTGCCAGAATTTATCATTTCAACATATAAAATGTGAAGCATGGTAGAAAATTTATTTTTAACTTTAAATGAAAACTATAAACAACTGGTTCACCATAACTTTAGTTATACACCATTGTGTTACTTGATAGCGGATTCATCAGATCCCATAACCACAATTTTTATATGTGTAAGTACAGTATTTATCTGCTAAAGATAAGCCAAGTTTACATGAGATCTAAATATAATCAAATTTAATATTTAGTAAACAGATATAAAAGTTCAAAGCTAAAATGTCTTTTGAATAATTACTGACCTGAGTCTTTGTTATTCCTTACAACAGTAAACATTGGGATGAAAAACAAAGGCTTGTTTTACGTTAGAAAGAGGTTCAGATCCAATTATTTAACCTTAGCACTCTCTCTTGCCTACTTTAGCAAAATATATCTACATTCTTTGCTTAAATATTTTCACCCATGTAATGGTCATGGCTGAACATTAGAGTTATCTGTTACCTATTTTGTTTGCACATTTAAACTCATTTATGGTAGGACAGTGGACAGATGAATCCAGAGCCAAAACCTTACAACAAAGAAAGGACCATACTTGAGTTTTTCATTCAAATCACAAAGGATTTAACATCTGGTATAGTTGAACCCATTATACCAACACACCCTTTTATTTGAAGAGTTGAAATATTATACAGACTACTACAAAATAGTAATACTTTTGACTTGGAAAATGGATGAGATGAGAGAAACTGAGAAAAGGTACCCTTCATGTTATAGTTTAGCTTTGAAGTTTGACTTTTATCTGGAAAGAAGAAATGTATTAAATCTAGAAGAATCAGAAGTTAACTTATATATTAATTAATTTATAGAAACTAAGAGTGGAGAAGGAATTTAAGAGCCCACAAATCCAAGCCATTAATTTTAGATGAATTACTAGAAGCTGAGAAAGGGTAAATCATTTTGATGAAACTGTACAGATCTTGTTAAAGACTCAAGCCTAGAGTTTGTTCTCTGGTAATTTTTCAATCATACCAGGCTATTTGAAGTTGTAAGTCATACCAAGAGCATTTCCTAAATTAAAAATCTGTTTTGTCTAACTTATTAATTTGCAATAATAGCAAGTCTATCTCTGAGATCAAGTTGTCATTCTAATGAGTAATGAAATTATAACTTTATGTTGTAGATGTTCTGTTATTGGGGTTTTTAATTTTCTATACCTGCTAATTTTTTATTTTATTAAGACTTTCAACTATCATCTGACAGCTTACTTTAGCATATTTATTTAAATAATTCATTATTACTTGCAACTCCTCTCTTTATATTTCTTGGTTTTCAATCAAGAACCCTGAGCTAGACACCAGATGATTGTATGACTGCAGGCAAAAGAACACTTTTCAGGGTCTTTGTTGTTTTAGTTGTGAATTGATTGAGTTGAACAGTGTGATTCTATACGCTCGTTCTGGTCACAATAATTGACACAATATTCTATTATTCTTTGGCATTTTTATTGGACCCTTTTAATGATATGCTCCAACCTTCCTTGATCCATATACTTTACCCCAGAATGTTGGTCAAATGACATTTCTTATTTCTGACTCTCTCTCTTTCATCCCTTGTAGTTCTTTCCTCTCTTCTCAACATTTACCTTTGATCCCTCTTCTCATTTTTATTCTCACTCTTGGGATTAACAACCTCAAACAATAGTGAAAGAGGTCAAACTACTTGGGTAACTTCTTTTCGATACATTTGTCAGATTTAAAATACCTGTGCTTCATAGAAACTTTTAAGTTCTTCCAGATTAATAGTGCTTGGTGAAAAGACATATTCATTAAGACGTGTTCATTAAGAAGCATGCAACCAATTAAACACTGAAATGAGAACAAACCACTAAGCCAAATGGAGAAAAATGCATTGAAAGGCACATATCTGTTTCATTAGGTTAGCATGGCAATAGAAGGTGATTTTTCACTTATATAGATAATTTTTCTTTTGACTTTATTATTTGTGCAGCTGCATTGGAAGTGTCTTGAATTCCCACCTCTACTTATAATGATTTTGCTGACATGTCACTCATGCTAAGACTTTTAAATTACATAAGACAACTAATTTATACTCTTTCTGAAATTGTGATTATAAAGTCAATATTTGAAATACACTTAATGTTTTACCAAACAAAAGGAGGGCTATAGATTCTTTTATGTTATACCTACAGTTCACAAAAACACCAAATGTATCTCCCTAAGTTATGTTTGTTAGAACTGATGACAAAGTATTATTGTCTCTTGGAAGACATTTGAACAAGATCTTAGACTAACACTCACAGACAGATAAAACTATATCCAGTTTGAAAAATATACAGAGAAGAAAATGCCACAAACTCCCTTTAGAAATTCGTTTTAGTAGAATTAAAGACCTGGCAAGAAGATGCCCCACTCATACACCCATGCTTCTGTCACTTTGTGCTCACATACATCCAACGTGGATACTCTTCTGGGCTGCTCTGGAAACATTTATATATCCACTGCCACCATGGAAAATTATAGAGTTGTTTTCATGATTTAAAAATAGGGAATCACAGATTAGCCAGTTTCCAAAGACCACATCTACTACATTAATGTATGTGAAACCAAATGTAAGCAGGAAGTAAGAAGCGAATAGGAAAGAACATGAACCACTATGGAGATGTCAGGCATGTTTTGTTATTGGATTTTCATTTATATACCCAATAGAGCCCATTCTTAATTAGCATCTCTAGTGATTAGAAAGTCATGACATGTTTGCCAATGTCTGAAGAGACCTGCATGCAGAAGAGAGACTACTGCCTGCCTGATGAATCTATGCATTTGAGTTTATATATATATT
The DNA here is from genome assembly GCF_937001465.1 of Orcinus orca. NCBI lineage: Eukaryota > Metazoa > Chordata > Mammalia > Artiodactyla > Delphinidae > Orcinus > Orcinus orca. The sequence continues at coordinate 37,035,391 of NC_064570.1, read as the reverse complement.
TTTAAGATGTTGGGGGTAGGAGTTTATTAATTAATTAATTAATTTTTGCTGTGTTGGGTCTTCGTTTCTGTGCGACGGCTTTCTCTAGTTGTGGCAAGCGGGGGCCACTCACACTATCGCGGCCTCTCTTGTTGCGGAGCACAGGCTCCAGACGCGCAGGCTCAGTAGTTGTGGCTCACGGGCCTAGTTGCTCTGCGGCATGTGGGATCCTCCCAGACCAGGGCTCGAACCCGTGTCCCCTGCATTAGCAGGCAGATTCTAAACCACTGCGCCACCAGGGAAGCCCCTATATATATATATTTTACTTTCAAAAGTTAAATGCGTTATGAAAAGTGGAAACAACACAAGTAAAAATTCAGTCTCCCCTCACCTCTAAGTAATCCTAATAACCACGGTAAACCACTGTTAACCTCTAGTTTCAAACTTCTGAGCGAGAGAGATATAAATATAGAAAATGTATACAAACACATAATCATGCATTTTTATTTACATAAATAGGATAATTTCTTTGTGGGTTTTTTTATTTTTCACTCATGACCATGCTTCCCACCAATTAAGTATATGAACATTTGGAAATAAAGATGCATAGCTGAAAATTCTTTAGTAATCAGAAATAATTGCCCTGCAGTTAGTGTATCTTCAGTTAGTGTATCAGACAGGACAGTAAATGTTTTTAATTTAATCATTCCTCTCCAATAAAATATAATCACTTGATCTTACTCCTAGTGGGTGGAAGCATCATTAGTTTTCTCCAGTCATTGCGAAATCACAGAGTGATTTGTTTTGCCTTTTAAATCAGAACAGATCATTCATGGAAAATGAGTCAAATATTCAGGACTTTTTGACACTTTGGTGCTCTCTTTGAACTCATTTCCACTAAATATTACTCCTATGAAGGAAAAGGTTTTGAAGCTTTGAGGTGGAGGGGGCTTGCTGGGACATGCTGTGGGAGACCCACCTACTAGGAAGGGAGGGAGGCAGAATAAGGCAGAGGGAGAAGCTGCAGTGCTTTTGCAAAGGAAGCCTCAGCTCATTCTCTGAGGACTGTGGAGCAGGCATAGCCCTTCAGAGTTGGGCCAAATCGCGGCAATGCAAGGGCTGGGGTCTTTCACTCCCTGCATCAGCCTGTCGGTAGTTGCATCCTGTCCCCTGGGAAGGACGCAGCCTTGGACGATGCGGTTCCCTGAGGCCTCGGGCAATGCTCAGTGAGAAGCTCAGCTGTGAGTCCCCAGCAACCAGTATTCCCAGGAGCCGGGCTTGAGGGCCTTTACCTAAAGAGAGAATATAGAAGGGCACCACTTCAGTGCCCATTATAGAAAGCAGATGAATTCATTCTAACATTCCATTAGAATAAGTTGCTTCTGTTTGTACATACATTAATCTAATATCCTATCTCATGGGTGCCTAGCACCTAGTATGAACACTTCAATTTATATATAGAAGCCTTGCCTCAGTTTCTCTAAATATAAAATGAAAAGTCTAATGTGGGATATTTAATATACTAATAGTATTAGTTCTTTATATAGAATATGATGAATATAGCCCTGAAGTGGTAATGTGCATAATATATTATTTTCAGTATATTAATGAAAATTCCTACAGTTTAAATTTAGGGAAGGACTACATTTCTCCTTTAGATGATGAGGTAGATGCATCTGCATTTGGAAGATCTTCAGCGCATCCAGAATCAGCATGTCTGGCATCTTGTGCTTGTAACTAATCAACAAAGCCATCCAGGCTTCCCAGGCATATGGCTACAAAGTGACAGGAATTCAGAGATAAAGCTATGGATTTTTTTTCTAATAGGATATTACAGAAAGCAAATGAGCAGATATCATTTATAGAAAGAAGTAGTTACAGTGTCAGAGAAGGTAGTGAAAGCACTAAAAACTGACTTCTCTCAGGATAGCAGCACAAAAAGAAAACCTCATAAAACTGAAGAAACTTGTACAATTTTGGAAGCCATTGACAGGTGTAAAATTATTCATGGATCAAAAGTTGCTAAGAGCCTAAAATCATTTCTAGTTTCTAGAGAATCAACATATTGAAGACATGACTTCAATTGTAAGGGCTTAGCATATGAAGAGAATTGGCAGAGGATTAATGTTCCAAAGTATTGAATCTCCAAATATAAATTATACTGCACTGACCCTTTGTTCTCTGAATGCAGTAGAGAAAAGATACTATCCTGCTGGATGTCCTTGCTTTTGTCTCTCAAAATACACATTTAGTGCAAGGTCCAGTCCTTTTCATATTCCAGTAAGAAATGGACAAATCTGCAGCTATATTACCATAAACTTTTTTTTTTTTTTGGTGGTACGCGGGCCTCTCACTGCTGTGGCCTCTCCCGTTGCGGAGCACAGGCTCCGGACGCGCAGGCTCAGCGGCCATGGCGCACGGGCCCAGCCGCTCCGCGGCATGTGGGATCTGCCCGGACCGGGGCACGAACCCGTGTCCCCTGCATCGGCAGGCGGCACCAGGGAAGCCCTTACCATAAACTCTTATTTGCTTATATCTCTTCTTCTTCAAAACAAATCTTATTTTCCTGTTAAAATAAAAACAGCTATCAGAAACTCAGAATTGATGGGGTCAACTTAAAATATTTCTGTCACAAGACGGGTGAACGTTTTCCTTAAACTTTGCATCTAGGAGGCTTAGTATCAAGAGAAAAAGTCAACAGAGGTGAATTGTAATCAGACAGTCATTAAATTTCTTATTCACTCTCATAACTATATGTGTATCAGTGTGACAACATGTGTATCAGAAGTGAACATCAACATATAGAAAGAGATGATTGGTGGATGGGTAAAGTCAGTGTAATCAGTGTAAATTAAGCAGATTGTATGATATACACACATCTGGTTCATTAATACAATAATCTTCATAGTTAATTTTTATGTACTGAGTCTCTAAAAGTCATAAGGTTAGAGAAGTAATTTTTTTGATATTCATGAAAACTATAAAGATAAATGAAAGTGGAAAAGAGGGATATTGATCGTTTTCTAAAAATCACAAGAGAAAGTTAAGAAAAAGAAAAACAGGAAAACTTAGGAATTTCAGGTAAAACTTCCCAGTGCAATTATAACATTCTGGAAAAGTCTCTAAATGTTAGTAGCAGATATGCTATTAGAGAGATAAATTAAAGTGCAGTAAGGTGACTTATTCAACTCAAAGTACCTTGCAGAATTTAAAGATTCAGGTGGGCTGGGAAAGCACCATTGTATTTGACATGTGCTAGGTGGCTCCGTGTTTTTTTCTATTGGTGGTCATGGAAGGTAAAGAAAAACTATGGCTCATTAGCAGTGGGGCTCTAAAGAAGTACATTTAAGGAGACTTCTGCAGGGTTCCTGAGCTGGTAGAATTCAGGAGTGATGCGTGCAGCTAGGGAGGGCTGAGCCCTGCATGTCTGCTACTTAAATTGTATTAATAACAGGACAAGAGAAATGGCTAGTGCTGTATGAAGCAGGCTGTTCTTGCTTTGGTTACATACTGTGGTCTGTGAGTTCATAACCATTTGCACTTCCTGTGATTTTTTCCTGGAGTGACTGAGTTAGGTTACAATAAACATAATTCTTTATCATCTCATTAGGTACTCTTTTTACACAAACTAAAAAGGAGAGAAGAAAAATATCTGATTTTCTTAAATACCAGGTTTCTAAAATATATGCATTCATGATCAGAGAAATAATAGAGCAAAATATTCCCTTAAAGATTTTGGTCACCAGTTTTCTAGGTTATTCACAATTTGTGGAACTTTAGTTTATCTAACATTTTGCTCACAATGAGTCAATATATTTATAAGAACTTTTCCAAATATGTCTGATATGTAGATCCATTTCTTATAACACTAGCAAATAGTGCCTTTTACTTTTCCTGTAACTTTCTTGGCTAATGAAATTTGCTGGTTGGATTTCTTTTGATCATCCTTAAATCCTTTCATGCTAACAGTTTTAATTAAAAGAAAAAATTCCAATCATTTCTGCTAATGCCAGAGAAATGCTAAATACCAATCATTTCTATTCAGAATTTCAATACCATCTCCTCTGTTAAAGCCTCATGAAATAGTTTTGGCGTTTATAGAGTTTTTCATAGATTGCATAGTAAACATGAGCAATGCTACTTTACTTCTTGTAAGAAAAAATATATATATCCAAGACCTAAAGAGATTACAAATATTGTAGAAAGTAGTACTGATATTCTGCTCTCTTATTCTTATTATGGGTTTAGACCCTGCCAATTTTGAAATTTTGTCAGATTTTCCCTGATTTCCCTCAGCAATTCAAATAATTGTTGGTTGAGGTTTATATCTGTTTCTGACATTTACTCAAAATCATCTTTGGAGACAGTGAAACAAATTATGGATTTTCATTTTAACAACGTTTTCCTCATATGCCAATGAATTTTTGTTGATAATTCTTAAGGAGAGCCCCTTGATAGACTTTTGAGTGTTTTTCACATTTAGATAATATCTTAGCATTATTATTTATGCTTCTCTGTTACTGATTTTCTTTTTAAGTTTTCCCCTGTCCCCTTCATATTTATTTTCTTCATTTCAATTTATTTTTCCTTGACTTTCAACTTTTCAGCTTCACAGAGAATTTGACTACCTAATAAAAAGAAATACATTTTCTGGACCAAAAAGAAGTTGTGCTGAGACAAAATGACAGAATCATAATGCTCAATGTAGAAACAGCATGTAGCCCAATTAGGGGAACAAGTAGTTTAGCTCTGAATGATCAAAGCCTGACCCTAACATAAAAAGTCAAATTATTGTTCTTCATACTCAGACCCCAAGAGAAAGAGATTCTAAAGCTCACGGAGTGAAAGAGATTCTAAAGCTCACGGAGTAAACCACTCTGGGGCTTACACTGAACCGAGAGGCATTAGTGAACATTTCCTTTCTTAAAGTTTCTTTTTTCATTTCTATAATTATTTAATACAGAATTATGATTAGAGGTGCTTTGCTTTTTACTTTGAGCAATGGTGGGTTATTGAGACTATTTCTGGGCTACAGGTCCTATTCAGGCCTATGTGCCCTGTTGAGTTAGCATATAAAGGTAAAACTGCAGTGTGTCTGCCCCGTCCCCAGAAGGAAGTAGTAAGTCTCAGTGAACCCATTTTACAAATAGGAAAACTATGGCCCAGAGAATTTGTGACTCTCTGAAAATTATAAAAATAGGGCATGGAAGAACATACATTTAAATCAAAATCTAACTTCAAGACAATATTTCAGCATGTTTTACTTTGGTATTCAACTGTTGATTCCAAACCCACTTTGCCCCCCAAAAATATAGGGACATATTTTATTGGCTAACAACTCAGAGAGGTCTAGTTACTTCTTCACTGAAAGCAATAGAAAATTCTGAAGATTTCAAAGACATGTAGAGAACCCTTATTGCATTTAATTACTGATGGGGTGACTTTTGTTAGATGATTTATTTAATGCTCCCTGAAGTACAGCAATATAATTAATTATGCCATTATCTTCGCCATACATGTTTTCATTACTTAGAAAATTATTCTATTCTTTTTGAATCCCAGGTATCTTTTATTTGTTTTCTATGACCTCTAGTAACTGAGAGTGCTAAAATGTTATTATACATGCTGGACAAATAACTATGTCCATTCATTTTAAGTATCTTGCCCTTTAATTTCATTGAGTTTGTCCCCTCAATCTCTTATTATGCGTCGGGGTACAAGGGCAGAACAAACTCATTTTCATTCTGCCCTTTGTTATTTTGAAAAATCAAAGTCACTCTTTATTTTCCATTTGTCTGCACTGATAATTCTATATTTTTCACATTTAATTTTAAGTTTTTAATTAGTGACATCTGGATCGTCAGGTGGAGAAATTTGCAGCTATAAATTAAGCCAGAGTTTTAAAAATGGGCTTTAAAAAATATGACCAGAACTTTAAAAAAAGAAAAGGTGACCAGACCTAATATGCTACATTTTCACTGTGGTATTTGTGGAAGATCCATTTGGCTTATGATCGTTCTGCCCTTGAATTGAAATCTGGGTTAATTGAGGCAAAGCTGAACTTGCTCTTTTGCAAAATGTGTAGAGTGCTACTGCTCTTTTAATTGCTAAAATCATCAATACTGTCTTGACATTTGGATATATTCCCATTTTATTTAAAGTGTCAGCTGTTTGCTCTCATATTTAGTTGCCTCTTGCACTATCAGGGTTTTGATTTAAACTTTTATCCAAAATGGCATTTATCTCTAATGTTATAAGAAACATATTCTTGTAATTGCTGCCCAGTTCCGCAAAACCAAGAGCCCAATTCAAATGACGGAATTTTTAAAATGTTCTTCTTTGGAAGGTCTTTGAAGTAAAATGAGACAAAAAGCAGTTGAGAAATGATATTCTGCAACCCTCCAAGCATTCCTAAGGATAAGATTTATTCTAAACCGAGAGAGCTGTTCCCTTTATTCCTCATAACGTGTTTCTACATATGAAAATCATTCATTCCCCTGCCTACCTCCCCCAGTAGACTGAGATCTTTGAAGGCAAACTGCTTACTATTTATTGCTATATCTGCAGCTACCAGCCCAATTTATGGGCTCAATAAATGTTTGTTATGAGAATGAATATTTAGTCAGAATGGTGAGAATGTAGCAAAAGTAGGTGACTATTTTGATTTAAAACATTTCATCCGTGATATTCAATGAATACCCTGCGGTACAATGACTGCCTTATCCGTTTTTTAAAGTGGTGAACTTGATCGAGCTGTGATACCTTTTAGGGTGCTTATGGGTTCTCAAACAGCTAATAGTTTCAACTATAAACCAGAACTGCTTTGTACAGAGGATGATAAATGAGGACATTAAAGGCAGCTTTAGCTGGGAAATGGAAATTTGTTGTCTCACTGATTTTCGAGGCGACCCGAGTGAGTCTTCACACTAACAGCAAGGCAAAGGTAGGCCCCTAAGTATTCCCACTGCCCGCTGGGCTAACTTCCATCACACTAATCTAAATAACACGCTAATTACTAAATAATCTGTAACTATCCAGTGTTTCCATGGCTGGTGTGGACTGTGAGCCACATGGGAGCAGGCAGCGTATGCGGTTTTAACTCAACGTTAGCACCTACCAGAGTGCCCAAAGCCAGTGTTCAATAATTCAATATTTTTTGGGCACTTAATGAAGTACAGGTGGTTGGAATACAGATTTTCACTGAAATCATCCAAACCATGTCAATCTCGCCTTCTTTTTATCACTTTTTCATCTCTTCTTTCACTGATTATTTCAAATTTTCCATGACCCTTTGACTCTTTTCCTAAGAAACTCATAAAAGACAGAATGTGTGGCCAAGATGACAGAGTAGGAAGACCCTGAGCTCACCTCCTCTCCCAGGCACACCGAAACTACAACTATTTACAGAGAAACTCTCAATGATGAGAATGACCTGAAGATTAGCAGAAAAGATTTTCCACAATGAAAGCTATAAAGAAGGACTGCAATGAGATGGATATTTGCAGGTTAGAGAGGTGATATGATAAAGACCCATACCCCCAGGTGGGCAACCCACAAACAGGAGGGTAATTACAATTGCAGAGGTTCTCCCCAAGGAGTGAGGGGTCTGAGCCCCACGCTGAGCCTCCCCAGCCCAGGAGTCATGCAACAGGAAGATGAGCCCCTAGAACATCTGGCGTTGAAGATCAGTGGGGCTTCTGTATGGGAGAGCTGGAGTACTGTCTGAAGCACAAACTTCTCTCTTAAATGGTGTGTGCAAAATCTCACACACTCTGAGTCCCAGTGCAGAGGCAGTAATTTGAAAGGAGCCTGGGTCAGACCCACTTCCTGACCTTGGAGAGCCTACCAGAGAGGCAGGAGGCAACTGGGGCTCCCTTGGGGAACATAGATGCTGGCAGCAGACATTTCTGGGAGCTTATTCTACTATAAGGACACTGGCCCTGGCAACTTGCCATTTTAGAGTCTTCTCTCTAGCCTATTAGTGCCAGGGGATTACCTGCCCACCAGTGTACCAATACCAGCCCCGGGACCCCTCAGGCCATGAGGTCAGCCATGTAGGGATCCAGCCCCGCCCAACAGCAGGCTGTCAGCCACCACCCAAGGCAGGGCCTGGCAGCCAACTGGACTGGGGGCCAGCCCTGTCTACCTGTGTGCCCACAGTAGTCAGCCCATCAATAACAGACGGTCCCATGAAGCCCACATAGGGGGTGCCACTAGAGCATATAGCTCTGGTGACTAGAGGTGAGTGTGCTCCTTGGTCCCCTAGGATGTCTCCTACATAAGGCTGTTTCTCTAAGATCAGGAAATGTAACCGACCTACCTAATACATAGAAATCAACACAGGGAATTAGACAAAATGAGGAAATGGGAATCTGTTCCAAATGAAGGAACAAGACAAAACCTTAGAAAAAGAACTAAACAGCGAGGATAAGCAGTCTACAGGATAAAGAGTTCAGTGTAATGATCATGATCATAAAGATGGTCAAAGAAATCAGGAGAAGAGTGGATGAACACATGGAATTTTAACAAAGAGAAAGTATAAAGAGTTAACCAAGCTGAAGAATACAATAACAAATAAAAAATACACTAGAAGGAATCAATAGTACATTACATGATACAGAGGAATGGATCAGTGAATTAGAAGAGAGAGTAGTGGAAATCAATGACTTTATCTGAATTAGATATTTTGTTCTGTGAAAGACCCTGCTGAAGGGATGAAAAGACAATCTGCACAGTGAGAGAAAATACTATCAAACCACAAGTCTGACAAAGAACTTATATTTAGGATATATAAAAAAAATAAAAATTCAATAGTATAAAAACAAACAATACAGGGACTTCCCTGGTGGTTCAGTAGTTAAGACTCCACACTTCCACTGCAGGGGATGCAGGTTCAATCCCCGGTTGGGAACTAAGATCCTGCCTGCCACGTGGCATGGCCAAAAAAAGAAAAAAAGTACAATTAGAAAATGGGCAAAAGACATGAGAGACATTTCACCGAAGAGGATATACAGATGACAAAAAAAGCACATGAAAAACATTCCCAACATCATCAGACATTAGGAAAGTGCAAATTAAGTACCTGATGAGATATTATTACATACCTATTGCAGCAGCTAAAATTAAAAAAAAAAAAATGGCACACCAAAGCTGGTGAGGATGTGGAAAAACTGGATCTACCACACATTTCTGGTAGGATATAAAATTGTACAGCCACTCTGAAAGTAGTTTGGCAGAGTCTTTCAAAGAACAAAATATCTAATTTGGATGAAGTCCAATTTATTCATTTTTTTTAGTTTTATGGATCATGCTTTTGGTGTCATCTAAGAACTTTTTACCAGGTCCTTGTTCCCAAAGATTTTTCTCCTATACTGTCTTCTAAAAGTTCTATAGTTTTATGTTTTATATTTAAGTCTATGATCCATTTTGAATATATTCATGTAATGTGTAGGGTTTAGGTCCAGGTTTATTTTTTGCCTATGGATATTCAGTTGCTCTCATAACATTTCTTGAAAAGACTCTCCTTTCCCAACTTAATTGCTTTTGTACCTTTGTCAAAAATCAGCTGGACATATTTGTATGGCATTTTTTCTGAGTTCATTATTCTGATCCATTAATCTATGTGTTTCTCTCTCTGCCAATACTACACTGTCTTGATTACTGTAACTATTAAATCAATACAGTCATTCCTCTCACTTTATTCTTCTTTTTCAAGGTTGCTTTGGTTACTTTAATTTCTTTACCTTTCCATATAAATTTTATAATAATCTTGTCTATATCTATGAAAAAAATCTTGCTAGGATTTGGATAGTGATTATTTTAACTGTACTTTAAGCCTGTAATGAGGATAATTCGGCATCTTCACTATATTGAGTCTTCCAATTCATGAATGTGGTATGTCTCTCCATTCATTTGGATCATCTTTGATTTCTTTCTCAACATTTTATAGTTTTCATCATACAAATCTTGTACATATTTTTCTAGATATATACCTGGATATTTTGGGTTTTTTGAGTGATTTTAAATGGTATTGTATTTTAAATTTCTGTGTTATTGCTAGTATATAGAAATACAGTATATTGCTCTTGTAACCTTTTACCTGCCCTAACTCACTTATTAGTTCTAGGAGGATTTTTGTAGAGTCCTTTTGAGTTCAGCATACACAATCATGTCATCTATAAATAGGGACAATTATCTTCATTCATTTCTGACCATTATGCTTCTTATTTAATTTTCTTGTATTATGGTTCTGGCTAGAGCTTCCAAACTTTTAAAAGGAATGGTGGGGACAAACATTCTTGCCATATTGTTAATCTTAGAAGGAAAACATTCAGTATTTCAACATAAAGTATGATTTTAGTTGTAAGCATTTTTTAGATGATCTTTATCACATTGAGGAAATTCACCTCTATTCCTGGTTTTTAAATCATGAATTAGTGTTGAATTTTGTCAAATGCTTTTCTGCATCAATCAATATAATCATGTGTTTCTTTTTTCTTTTTTAATCTATTAATATAATGGATTACATTGATCAATTTTTAAATATTGAATAAGCTTGCATCCCTTAAATAAATACTATTTGAATAGTTGATCATAGTTGATTAATATACTTTTTTAGTTTTAATAATATGGTTTATTTAACCCAATATATCCAAATAATACAATTTCAGGATGTAATAAATATATACTGTTAATGAGATATTTTATATTCTTTTTTTGTACTGAGTCTTCAAAACCGTTATGTACAGATTTTACATAAAGCATATACCAATTTAGACTAGTCATGAAGATTAATATATTTCTATATTGCTGAATTTCAAGGACTAACATTTTGTTAAGGATTTTTACATCTGTATTCATGAGGGACATTTGTATGTAATTTTCTTTTTATTTTTTTGCACTGTTGTCTGGGGTTTTGTTATCAGGGTAATACTGACTTCATAATATGAATTAGAAAGTGTTCTCACATCTGTTTTCTTGAAGAAATTTTGTGGAATCAGTGTTAAATCTTTAAATTTTAGAAGAATTTTCTCATGTAGTCATCTAGGCCTGGAAATTTTCTTTTGGGAGTTTTAAAATTATGAATGAAATTTCTTTAATAGTGATAGGGCTATTCAAATTATTTCATATTGGTTAAGTTGATAATATGGGCCTGTCAAGGAATTGTTCCACTCCATTTAATTTGTCGAATGTATTTGTCTAGAGTTGTTTTTAGCAGTATCTTATTATCCTTTTGATGTCTGCAGGTGTCTGAATATTGGACATTCTGTTCATTTCTGATATTGTATTTTGTTTTATTTTTCTTTGTCAGTCTTGATATCAATTTTATTATTGATTTTTTTCAAGAATTAGATTTTTGTTTCATTGATAATATCTGACCAATAAGCACATAAAAGTACATTCAACTTTAGGGAAATGCAATTAAAACTCTCTAAGATTCTTCTTCACAAACTAGAATAACTAAAATAGAAAAGATTGGCAATACCAATTGCCGGAGAGACTTTGGAGCAAGTAGAATTCTCATGCATTGCTGGTGGGAATATAAAATGGTTCAAACATTGTAGAAAGCAGTTTGGCAATTGTTTTTAAATGACATACTCTATGATCCAGCAATCCCACTCCTCTAAGTATTTATCCAAAAGAAATAGAAAATTTATGTCTACAAAATGTCTTGTATATGAATATTGATAACAGCTTTATTCTTAATAGCTGAGAAGCAGGAAAAAAGACAAATATCCATCAACAGATTAATGGGTAAACACATTGGATGTATTCATAAAGTGTAACGCAATAAAAGAGAATAAGCTGCTGACACAAGCAATTGATTCATCTCAGAAACGCTCTGTGCAATCAAAGAAGGCAGACATTGTATACCTTGTGTTTCCATTTACATGAAGTTCTACAAAAGGGAAAACTAATCTATGTTAATAAAATCAAAACAGTAGAATCTTATGTTGGGGGTGATTATTTGGGTTCTATAAATGCATATCTTAATTGGGGTGCTGCTTACATGGCTTTATACAATTGTCAAAACTAAAACAACTGCACACTTAAAATTTATGCATTTTATCATATATAAATTATACCTCAGTTTTAAAAAAGTGATACTTTTACTGGCATATGTCTCCTTTATGTTCTAAGTTGATTTTGGTTTTTAATATGTGGAATGAGTGCTCTTTTATTTCAAGAAAATTTTATTGAGTTAAGGGTTTAAATATTTTTCTGTTCTTTTCTTTGATTTCATTCTTTGGTGACTCCTGTTTTCTGTGTGTGTGTGTGTGTGTGTGTGTGTGTGTGTGTGTATAATTTTGTTAATCTTTTCACTTTCCTTTTTTTTTCTTTCTATTTTATCCTTTACACCTTCCTATACTTCATTTATTTACCTTACAGTGTATTTTTCTTTGACTATGTACCTTTTAATTCCATCATCCTTTCTGAAGATTTTTTTTCTTACTCTTGCTTGAGAACTGTCAGTTCTTTTTTTTTTTTTTTAAACTTCTTATTGTATAACCATTCAGTTTCTGAGCTTTTCTATTTCTTTTTGTTGTTGTTATTTCAGTCTTCTGTGTTCTTAATTTTTTTTAGCTCATTTTGGGATATTAGAATTTAGTTTTCATCTTTTGTGGCTACACTTTTTGGTGGTGATTTTATTTTATTTTTCCCTAGTTTGAATAAAATAGAATTTCTATGACTTTTATGAAGAGGTTGCTGTGGAGAATGCAGAGATGGATCAAAATAGCTTTCACTGCTTCACCACTCTAGGGGTACCTCTTCTCAAATTATGGTTTTTTTTGTGTATCCATGTCTCCATCTCTGACCTAAGTCTAATTCAGGGAGGTTATCTTTTCCAGAAAACCTTGTGTTTCAAGATGGTGTTCAATCTGTAGATGACATGTTTTGCAGTTACAAGATTTGGGGGGATCTCCTATCTCTTGACCCATTCATTCCCTCTAGTATTTATCTCTTCTTTATCTCCAGTGTTCTTGCTCTGCTCATTTTTCTTTGACCTCCAGTAGTATTAATTCAGGGTGAGGTTCTATACTTCTAGATATTTCTGAAACCCTGGAGGTAGAGTTGCCAGATAAAATATAGATGCCTGGTATAAGTTGATTTTCCAGTACACAACATTTTCTTTTTTAGTGTAAATATGTTCCATACAATATTTTATTTGCTGAATCAAGTAATTTTACCTGGAGGACATATATGACCACAACTGTTCCCTATCTCCCTTCCCCCCACTTAATGACCTTAGCCACTCAGTTTTTGCACCCACAAGTGAGTCCCCAATTTTGGCCAACCCTTCGAAGAATCTGAAGCCAGGATTCTGTTCAATGTGAGGGCCTTAACTTCTAGAGGTAACTTTTATTTATGATCTAGAGGTTCTGTGGCTCATGGGACTCATCAGACATTCCTTTTCATTTCCTGTAACTTCTATTACTCAGATCTTGTAATGGTTTGGCCACATCCACCAGTATTTTGGGGTTTATATATGGCGATTCTTTGTCAACAAGTGTTGTTGAAGATACTATGTATTTTCTTTCCCTGCCCTTGTTGATATGTTTGGTTTCTAAAGAAAACTTTGAAAGAATAAAAAAAAAATTACCTATTACATCTCAAGTGTCCAGAAGCCAGAAGTCCAGAACCAATAACTTTTAAAATGATATTTTCTTGCTATTTTCATTGTTTATAGGAACACAATAGATTTTTTTGTATTGATGATCCTTCATTGTTCAACTCTTAATTAGCTCTAATAATTTTTCTGCCAATTCTCTTGTGAATAATCATATCATCTATGAATAATGAAAGTTTAATTTTTTCCTTCCTAACTTTTATTGATTTCTTACATTCTCCTGTGCTGCCTAAGTTATACAGTATAATATTGAATAGGAGAGGTGAGTAGTCTTGTGTCTATTCATTCAATTTTATTGTGGGAATAATAATACCTACTTGATAGGATTATCTGAGGATTGAAAGAGGCAATGATGTAAACTTATTTTAGCAGTATTTAGAACATATTGAACTGGTAATAAATGATACTGTTATTATCTGTAAATGTCAATACAATCATTCCATATTATACTCATAAATGTATAAAGTGCCAGAAAAAAATGAAAGGGCTTAGGAAATAATAATTAGAATATGTATGTGGATGCCTTCACAAATAACCATATTATTTTGGGCTACTCTGCACTGACAGAGAGAATATGTTTGGAATTAAAAATAGATATATAGTGATTTATTTAATGAATTATGGTTTTCCATATCATTGTCTTCAAAAATAAAATATTTTCACATTAAAATATTTAAAATAATAACAAATTTGTAAAGTACAGGATATTGTCACTTTCCTTACAATATGGGGTAAGCATATGATTTTATAGGTGTGCATGGGAGGTGAAAGGACAAGAAAGGGAAAAATATCTAAGTGGAAAGGAAGACTCAGCTGAAGAGGCCAGAAGCAAATGACTGGGTATATTATTTAGGAACAGTCTATGTGTATTACACACTGGGGACAGCTTTGTTGAAATTATGGTACAGACATTATTGATATATTATTGGACATTTGGATGGTAAACCCTTTAAAATAGTCACAACCTGTGTGATTTTCTAAAAAATCTGTAATATATTTATAAAATAATAGAGTGTTTCAGATATTGATCCTGGCTTATAAATTTTCACATGGAATTGAGCCCCATTCTTGCTTATTTCTTACAGTGTTTTTTTAGTATTTCATTTACGCTTATGGTTTTATCATCAAAGTGATTTGTGAAATCTCATTTTTTGCTGAAGAAATTCAGGGGACTTTTTCTTTTCTATAACTTGTAGTAACTTCAACATATAGGTCAGCATCTCCAGGATACCAACTCAGAGATAGAGATTTATATTCAGCAAGTTTATTGGAGTGTGCTCTTAAGAACAAAGACAGGATTGGGTAGATGAAAAATTGGAACTGCATTGCAGTTGCAATCCTTTTATGTTATGGGGCACTCTAAAGCCAATATGATCTTTCATATATGTCCAAATTTGGGAGAATGATGGGCAGGCCTTTGTATTCCCCCATGGACCTGTCATTGGCTGTATGCTGCCTGTAGGAGTGGGACATGACCTTGAGTTATGCAGCTCCCTTTGACCAGGGGGCAATTCCTTGAGAGGGACTTAGCTGTGAGACATTAATTAGCCATGCTGGAAGAATAAGCACTTAATGCTAAAGGGTAGATCTAGATGGTGCACCATGGATTCTCTTCAATCCGTACCTTGCACTACACAGATCCACCTGCTTCAGGTAGTACTGTCATCCAATTTGGAAACACCCCCTCTACTAGTTGATTTCTTTTCCTAAGTGAACTTACAAGATCAGTGAGACAAACTGCAGCTCCACCTCTGTAGTTGCTCTTGGAGTATGCTGCACTATCCATTTTATCTATATTCTCTGGACCTTCATCTTCCTGTCTAGGCAGCTTACCTACTGGGTTAATCCAGACCCTCAACCATGAGGAATATAAGTCACTGTTCACTATGCTTGTCAAGCCATGGTTACTTCTGTGATGCATTGCCATTAAAACTGGGTAGGGGGTTAGCAAGAGATGCCCCACTGTTTCATATATTGCCCCTATCAAGAGGGTGATTCTTTTCATCACTGCTGGTCTCTTAGATCAAAGAATCAAAAGTGACTGAGTGGCAGCCATAGCTTACATTTAGTGGAAATTTTGCTTTATCCTCTAGTGGAAGTATTTCCCTCTAGAACCCAGGACATCTAGATCCACAAAGGCTAATTTGTGGGGACAGGAAGGACAAATTCTCCAAATACATCACAGTGAGTGACAGTGAGCAGAGCTACTCCTGCTTTCGCTCCTCTGCTTCCAGATCCGTGTATTCTACCTATTGAAGACCCAACACCATATCATAGTCATTCGTGTAGGGCATTTACTGCATCCTGTAGGAAGACATCTAGCCTTGTACAGTATCATCTCCAACTTAGCACCCCATTTGCAAATTCAAAAGTCAGATGAGTCTGTCAGACTGACAATTTCTGGGTGCTATGACACCAATAGATCCCATAGGCATTTGTTAACTTCCATCCTTTCCTAACTATAAAGTGTGTCCTTTGTATCAATGCAGTGCTTTGGAGGACCCTGTGTTGGTGAGTCAAACATCCTTTAAGACCTCAGTTAGTGGTTCTTCCAAAACTTAGAAGCAGGAAAGACAATCTATACTTAGAATTTCAACTTCTGCCCAGATGAATCACTCTCACTTTTAGGATAGAAAGGATTCAATGTAATCATCTATTATAGACTGGCTGTTGGTCTTCTCAAGGAGTTGTGCCATGCTGGGGACTCAGCCTTGCTCTGTTGCTGGCAGGTTAGTTATTCATCTATAGCTAAATAAGTCATCCCAGTTCACCACCAGTACAAAAGTTAATAGTTTTAGTGCTACTGTATGCCAAGAGCTGTCATTATACCATCTATTCCTATCATGAGGTCCTCGTTGCTAGGCAGCAGGAAGTGATCTAGGTCCAAAATTCCCCTTTAATATCTGCTTTCCAGGACCACTCCTACTTTCAATCATTGTTAGTCAAGTTTTTCTGTAGTAGATTCGGAGGTGGAAATTCACATGCACGTCATTTATAGGGGAGTGTTCCCAGGGACAACACCTGTAATAAAGTGAGGGAAGCAAGACTGGTCAGATGAAGTTTAACTTCAGTACAGCCAACAGAAGCCTCAGCTGATCCAATGTAGAGCTCTGAAACTGTGCTGATCTTTAATAAATGTCCAGAATTAAGACAAGGGTCTGGGAGTTTTGAACTTTAGTGTTAACCAGGCATGAGATGAGGGTTGCTCCTGGAGGTGAGCATAAATCATAAGCAAGACAGCTCACTTTGACCAAGGGTAATTCCTGATAAGGAGCTTGGCTGTGAGCTGTCAACAGGCAACACTTCTGGCAGCTGGATAATGATTAGTGCTTCAGTCCTAAAGGGGCACCTAGGCAGTGCCCACCCACCAGACAGCATCCACTACAATCTGAGTTCCAAAATGCTTTATTTGAATAATACTTCTTTCAAATACATGTTTGTAATCTTGAAATTTTACACAGAAATAAGTTTGTACTGAAATAACTTGATAAAAGATTTTCGATTTTTATGTATGATCTATTAGAAAAAATATCATTTCCACATGAATATGAAACTATTAAGGAATCAACAATAAATAGGGCAAACAGTTTTTACAAACAGTTTGGATGAATTTTCACCATTCCTCACACTCACTTACCTTATAACACCTTGTAACCTTTCATTTGCAAGGCATGTGTCTCTGCTGAGATTTATGTTCTGTATATTACTTACATGTGAAGTCTAAAATATGACACAAATGACCCCATCTACGAAACAGAAACAGACTCACAGATATAGAGAACAGACTTATGGTTGCCAAGGGGGAGGGGATTGGGGAAGGGATGGAGCGGGAGGTTGGAGTTAGCAGATATAAGCTATTATATGTAGAATGGATAAACAACAAGGTCCTTCTACTGTATAGCACAGGGAACTATATTCAATACCCTACAATAAGCCATAATGGAAAAGAATATTCAAAAATAGAATATATATATATATATATAACTGAATTGCTTTTCTGTACAGCAAAAATTAACACATTGTAAATCAACTATAATTCAATTTAAAAAATAAAGAGCAGAAATTTTAAGAAAAGATTTCTGTTCTATAGACAATGAGCAGGAAAAACTCTAAGGAGTCTATGTAGGCATCCAATCTAAGACCATAACCTATTCTTAACACCTGGGCGAAATAGTCATAAATTTGATGAAGATATGATAACTGTTTTAGAGCCAAATATAAAACTTGATTTCTTAGGCTGATTTGGACTAAATTCAATTTTACCCTTGAGTAGGAGAAAATATTTTTAAGAGGAAGATAGTTTTTAAAGCTTTTATACTTGAATACCATGTTTAAGCTGAGAATGTCATTTTAGCCTTTGGGTGACTAAAAAAGCAAACAGAAGATTGGGAGAAACTCATATGTATAATGAAACATAAGTATCCATTTTGGGGACTTGTAGATCATCATTATTTGACCTTATTTTCATCTTCCTGGAAAGTTAATATCTATTAAGCCCTCATTCAAAGGTCATTTTAGTACTAAATGCACATTAAGACATACACATCTGGGGACATTATTTTTACATACTCTCCAAGTCCCTATCTACCAGCAGCAACACATTTGATCACATAATGTCAGTCTTGCAAAGAATGTATCTACCTGATGGCTGTTAAGAAGGCTGATGGTTTTTTCTTAAGATACATTCCTTAAGAAATTGTGAATACATCCTTTATAGAAGAGTTCTTGTATAATGATACAAAAAGTGATTGTCAGTGCTAATACTTTTGGTTGATATCACTCTGCAATCATTGTATCCAATAAAAATGATTGACTGTATTAAGTGGCTGACATAAGGAATGAAACATTATGTTTATTGCTATCACCATTGTTGAGCTAGCCCATGGGCACTGCAGCTAACACTTGTAATGTGAGAAAGGGTCTACTTCTCCAAAAAAATAATAGTAAATCACCTTGCATTCATCTAGGAATGTTAGTTTCAAAATTAGATAGAAATACCAATATTGTCCAAATTATAGAGGTAGATTCATTATGGAGATAGGGCTTGAACCCAGGTCTCCTAACTTCTAGATATACCTTTCTATGAAGTAACTAATTTAATAAATAATGATAACAA